>NC_138225.1:43435116-44107616 GCF_964197995.2 Scardinius erythrophthalmus | reverse complement strand
AGAAGGACGTTTCTCAGTGATACGTTACTCATTTTGAGGTACATTCTGAGATTCCTCACCATCAGCATTAACAAGTGTATGTCCATCAACAAACTAATTTCTAATTTATTGCGGTGAACATGTGGGAACTATATCAATAGCAGTGCATATGTTAGTCGAGCACTAACGTTAATGACTGATGTAACAGTAAAGTTTGCAAAACAAATCTTGCTCCATCCTTTATCTTTACTTTAAGAAATAAGACAGACAATCTGCATTAATAGACAGTTTTAGGTAATAGTGGCCCACAGCTGATTTGCAGAACTATTTCAGTAAGACAGTGATGACTTGAGTTAGCCGGTTAGCCAGAGACCTACACACAAGTGATGGACTGTTCGACTGTAGATCAACTCTGACTCTCGAGATTCACTGCCCTGCAGGGCTCAGCTCAAACCCAAATCAAACACACCTGAAAAAGCCAATCAAGGACTTACAAATTACTAGCAAGCTACAAGCAGGTGAGTTTGATCAGGGTTGGAGCTGAACTCTTCAGGAAAGTGGAGGGCCAGAGTTGTCCAGCACTGTTTTATTGAGCACTTTCCCATTGAGAATGGGCAACAAATTTCTATCTGGATACTTTAGATTAGTCGTGGGCCCTTGTTGCCCGTTGCCGGCAACTGGCTTATGGCATTGTATAATAACATTTTTGTGCCGTTTTTTTACAATTTAAAATTTGCTTTATTGTTCTCAGTTAATGGAAATATTAGTAAATGTTTAGAGAACTGTCATGGAAATTCAATAGATTTAAATGTCATAAATAGTTTTTTTTTATTCTGTAACACTTGGCTTATTTTTGTTGACTTTAAGATGAGAGAGACACAGTCAGAACAAAAATAACCAGGTGTAACAGTACAAAAAAAATCCACTGTTTTCATTTATGACATTTTAAATGCACTGAATTTCCATGAAATGCCTCTATATTTAGTAATATTACACAAGCCAATTAGAGTGATTGTTCACAAATGAATTACATCTTGAAGATGAGACAGAAATAAGATTTGATTGTGAACAATCACTCTGATTGGTTTGTAGTAAAATTTGTAAATATATAGAGACATTTCATGGAAATTCAGTGCATTTAAATATCATAAGTCACTAAATTGACCCTCTGTCGGGTGTTACTTTAAGCCTGCTAAACTTCTTGAGAGTAGAGTGGTGGACGTATAACGTCAGAACCTGGAAGACTAATTCCCCACAGGTTTCTTCGAGATTTGTGGTTTTATAATTCTCAATTTGAGTAAAATAGAGCCTGTGGTAAACCTAACTTTACGATACTTTGTTGTTTTGTTCTACAATGCAAACTGCACACACTCACACCCCAAATAATCTTATCTAGTTAGTTATTAAAAACATAAGTTTTCAAAAATGAACATAACTGCTTAAAAATTAATGTTTTCGGTTTGGGTCAGTTATGTTACCACAGGCTTTATTTTACTCATAAATTGAAAAACCCCTTTACAAAACCCCTTAAGAAAATATTGGAGGGAACCAGGGGGTTAGGATTTGACATCATGCACCACTCTGGATCTACAAAACTTAATATGTGGGTTTACACTTTTCAGTTAAAAAAGGACTTTAGACTTTTTTTAAGTTCAATAAATGTTTAAAGTGAATTTTGCAGTTGTATTGCAAATGTAATGTCAACTGGAGCACTTTAGCCTGTATGTTTAGTTTGAATGTTTAGTTTGAATTGAACTATTTTGTTCATTTCACTGCAAATTGTTAATTTGAACAACAGTTAATTTTGTTAACCTCGTTCTAAAATTATTAATAATTAATACAATGACTAATTTTAATACAATAACTAATTCAACATCAGTTTCTAGTAATGATTCCCAAATAATAAATCCTGATCAAATCATTTGGTAACACTTTAGTTTAGGGTCCAATTCTCACTAGTTGTTTATTAGCATGTGCATTACTAGGATATGGTTGTTTATTAGTGCTTATAAAGCACATATTAATCCCTTATTCAGCATGACCATATTTTACATCCATTAATCCCACTCAATACCTAAACTTTACAACTACCTTACTAACTACAGTAAGCAGTAATTAGGAGTTTATTAAGGCAAAAGTTGTAGTTAATAGTTAGTTAATAGTGAGAATTTACACTTTACACCTTAAAATGAATAGCACACCTCTTCTCAACAAGTTGCACGATTTGCTGATCATTCATGACTGTAACACAAATGTGGTGGTCAAGTTATGTGTGGAGGGTAAATATTAGCCATAATAACTTTATGTCCAGACTCAGGGTCTATTAGAGAATAAAAAACAGGAATAGACAATACAAAATACAATACAATACAATACAAAACACTCTAAAAAGAAAATTATACCAATATTTTCTCATAGGTGACTGGTATCGCACTACTACACCATATGGTTTGACAACAGCATAATGATAGCATTCTGTGAATCATCCAGTTGACTCATACATTTATAAATCAAAGTTCTCATGTGATGTATTTATAATAATAAAAAATAAAATATAATAGTTCACAATATAATGGTAAAAAAATAATTACAACCCCCTTAAAAATGTAAGCATTATTAATAAAAGAATAAGTAAACAGAAGATGTGATGTAAATAACAGCTAAACAGCTAACACACACATTCTCCACTCAGAAGTCTCTAAACTAATCCTCTCCAATCACCCTACTACCTGTCCGCTTGATCCTATTCCCACTAATCTACTTCAAGCCATTTCTTCCTCAGTTGTACCCGCACTCACTCACATCATCAACACCTCTCTTCACTCTGGTACCTTTCCCACAGCATTTAAGCAGGCTCAGGTAACACCACTGCTTAAGAAACCCACTCTGAATCCAGCACATCTGGAAAATTACAGACCGGTATCTTCCATTCATTGCTAAAACACTTGAACGAGTTGTTTTCAACCAAATCTCTACTTTTCTTACACAGAACAACCTCCTGGACAACAACCAGTCTGGTTTCGAAAGCAGCCACTCAACCGAGACTGCCCTGCTCTTGGTTATTGAAGCTCTGAGACTGGCAAGAGCAGTTTCCAAATCCTCAGTTCTCATCTTACTGGATCTGTCTGCTGCATTCGACACAGTTAACTACCAGAACCTTCTGTCAATCCTAAAGACAAAGGGCATCTTAAGTACAGCACTCCAATGGTTCAAGTCTTACCTCTCAGGTAAGTCCTTCAGGGTGTTGTGGAGGGGTGAGGTGTCTAAGTCGCAACATCTAGCTACTGGAGTGCCTCAGGGCTCAGTGCTTGGACCACTTCTCTTCTCCATCTACATGACATCACTAGAATCTGTCATTCAGCTACATGGTTTTTCCTATCACTGTTATGCTGATGACACTCTACCTCTCATTTCAGCCAGAGGATCTGACGGTAGCTGCTCGCATCTCAGCCTGCCTGACAGACATTTCTTGCTGGTTGAAGGAACACCACCTTTAACTAAACCTTGCGAAGACAGAGCTACTTGTGGTCCCGGCAACTCAACACTACACCACAACTTTTCCATTCAGCTAGGTTCGTCATCCATAACTCCATCAAGGTCAGCCAGAAACCTTGGAGTTGTGATGGATGAACAATTGAACTCACAGACCACATTGCTAGAACTGCCCGGTCCAGCAGATTTGCCTTGCACAATATAAGGAGGATCAGGCCCTTCCTATTAGAGCATGCTACACAACTCCTTGTCCAAGCGCTTGTTCTATCCAGACTGGACTATCGTAATGCTCTTTTGGCAGGTCTTCCAGCTTGCACTGTCAAACCTCTGCAACTGCTCCAAAATGCTGCAGCTTGAGTGGTCTTTAATGAGCCGGAGAGAGCACACGTCACTCCTCTCCTCACAAAATTGCACTGGTTGCCAGTTGCTGCTCGCATTAATTTCAAGGCACTGATGCTTGCCTACAGAACAACCACTGGCTCTGCACCCTTTTACCTAAACTCTTTACTCCAGACTTGCATGCCATCCAGAAGCTTGCGTTCTGCAAGTGAAAGTCGCCTCGTGGTGCCATCTCAGAGAGGCACAAAATCAGTTCCACAGACCTTTTCCTTGAATGTTCCCTTCTGGTGGAATGATCTAACTCATCCCGAGCTGCTGAGTCTGTAGCCATTTTCAAGAAACGGCTGAAGACGCATCTTTTTCGGCAACACTTGTTCCATTAATACTAACACATTCTTTTCTTCTCTTCTCTTCTAGTCTCTATCTATTTTTTTATTTAATTAGATTAAAGATTAAACTGGGAAGGGTCACAGCACTTGCATATTGTTGTCCTATTATTAGTTTGATTGTTTCTATTGCTCTCCTCATTTGTAAGTCCTTTTGGATAAAAGCGTTTGCTAAATGATATTTGTTATGTTATATGTTGTTAACATGATACATGGGAGACACAATGACAAATTTGTAAAAGAAAGACAAAATTCCTAAACCTGTCTTTCCAGTCTGAACAAGCCTTAGATGGCACCGATACCTCACCACTATCTGAAAATGGCATCATGGAGCTCAAGACAGTGCTACTCAATGTAGAAAGAGAATGTGAATGAGAATGTGTTCCCTCCACATGCTTCTGAGACATACACACTTAAACAATGTTACAAAGACTAATTAAACCAAAGCAATATTTAATGAAATTCTTATGCCATAATACAAGTCTTTCAGACAAGTCTTTTGTGTTCATAAACATACTGTTTTTAAATAAGAATTCCCCTATTTCCCAATATCCATAGCTACCAAGCTGTGCACAAGAATATATTCATTAGAAGCCAAATATATTCTATAATTGAAACAAAGCCAAAATCTATTTTAAGCGATGCTTGTCGTGAACTCTAAGGACCAATAATAACATTGCTGTGAAATGGAGAGCAAAATTAAGGAAATTGACCTGAGGCGCAGCCTCACTGTGTGCAGCTTTGAGTAAACTGGTGTTTTGCAGTACAACGTGTCCATTTGGAGGCAATAGATAATAGTCTCTACTGGCCTGTTAAAACTATGAAGGATGGCAAACAGCATAGTTTTGCCAAACTATTTTGCTGGCCAACTCACATTTGATACAAAGGCTATTGTATGAAACTACAGAGCACACAAGAATAACTTATACATTATAACATATAGCCCGATATATTTTAGTGCATTTTTTTTTTCTCCATGCATCTACAGTCTTCAAGTTTTATTTAAATAAGAGGGAAATCAAATGTGTCATGTTGTTCTTTAGCAGTGCTATTAAATTAAGTGTAAAGGGCTAAATCCTGATGCAAAAATAAAAAATAAATAACTCTTTTCATGTTCAGAATCCAAGGGCACCAACTTGTCTGTATAGCAACCATGGGGCATCGTGCCACCTCCTCAGCCCTGAGCCAGGACAAACAGTGGCCCGGTGTGCCCAACAAGTCTTGCTGTTTAGTACTAAATGGAGTGACTGTGCCCAGCACAGCTTCCCAGCATGCCCTGAATACCCAAAACATTCAGCCTCTTGAAATATTTTCACCCAAGATTAAAATGTTTTTTTTAATTGTGCAATAACTATTTTTAAACAAATAGGCCAATATATAAAACATACTTGAATTAAAAAATTGGCAAGGGCAGTGAGATCTGTAACTAATTACAGAGTGGCTGAGGAACACTTAAAAAAGCAAGTTCTTTAGCATGAAGCTTAACAACAATAACAGTACTGTTGGTATATTGCATTTTTTTGGCAGTCCCACTCAAGAAAAGGGGGAAGAAGGAACCCTCTACCCACTTACACACAGAGTAACCTATTCTATCAGTTAGGACAACGGGCCATCAAGTCAAAAAACATAGCCAGAATGGAAACATGGGTTACGTTTGGAACACTAACATATTATTGTTAATTATATATCCAGCATATAGTATATGAAGTATATATGCATAGTATGCAATTTTTGTATTAGTATTATTTTTGTAATTTGCCACATACATAGCAACATAGAACAATTGAGATGTTTAGAATTGAATGCTAGTCATATCTATATATGGCAGAAATAGAAAATAGTATGCTATGCTAAATCCACATAATACTGCTTTGGAGCAATATTTGAGGCTAAGCGTATCCTGTCATGCAGGAACTTACGTGACTCGATTTTGCAACATGTCAAGGTAAACTTTCCAGTGTAAGTTATATTAATTATTACAAATAACCTGGTAGTGATATGTAAAGTGTTGGAAATTTTATTAGTGGAGAGAGAGGAGTATGTGTATTTTGGAAAACATTTATCACTTAATTAGGAGCACTACAATTAAATTGTGTTTGCTATATAGAGACATTTTAAAGTTTATTTGAAAGAATATTTAAAATCAAAGTGGGTAAATAAAGCTCTTGCAATTTTGCAACACAATGTTATATATGTGCCCCATTGGGGAATCAAAAGTTATATGGACACATGTGGTATTGGGACAGGCCCAATGTGCTGGGTACTGTATCCCACAATGCAATGTTATATTTCCAATGATATGAGGAAGTAATATGATCAATAACATCTCTCAATATTTAATGATACTACCAAAAGTTAAGAAATTTTGTTCTGAAATTCTTAATATGTTTTGAAATGCAAAAATTCAGAAAATATTATATTTTCAGCTGATTTTAGAACACCGTTTTCATTCATCATAACATGCTACGAGGTGCATGTTTCTGCGTGAGTTTGCTGTGTTCAAAACCACTTGAAAGTCTGAAAGTGTGTGACCCAGTTGGTTAGGTTAGTGTGTGATGCCCAGAACCATTTACAACGCCTAATAGTGATTTAAAATCAGTTCAGATTTTAAGAGTCATTCATGCACATGCCTCTATGAAAAAGATTGGCTCCTTTAATTTTTTTCGTTACATTTATATAGCGCTTTTCTGGGTAATCAAAGCGTTTTACATGGAAGGGGGAATCTCCTCAACCACCACCAATGTGCAGCATCCACCTGGATGATGCGACGGCAGCCATATTGCGCCAGAACGCCCACCACACATCAGCTTACTGGTGGAGAGGAGACAGTGATGAGCCAATCAGTATATGGGGATGATTAGGAGGCCATGATGGACAGAGGCCAAGGGGAAATTTGGCCAGGACGCCGGGGGTTACACCCTTACTCTTTTTCGAAGGACATACTGGGATTTTTAATGACCACAGAGAGTCAGGACCTCGGTTTAACGTCTCATCCGAAGCGAAGGACGGTGCTCTTTGACAGTATAGTGTCCCCGTCACTATATTGGGGCGTTAGGACCCAAACAGACCAAAGGGTGAGCACCCCCTGCTGGCCTCACTAACACCTCTTCCAGCAGCAACCTGGTTTTCTCAGGAGGTCTCACATCTAGGTACTAACCAGGCTCAGGCCTGCTTAGCTTCAGTAGGCAACCAGTCTTGGGCTACAGGGTGATATGGCTGCTGGCATTTTAACTGTAAGACAGTAAGACAGGACTACACCTGCTATATTGAGCATTATGATTTTTCTCATTCATTTCTAAATGTGAACCATCTCATCTTATAATGTCTCTGAACATGGTGAGATCATTCAACAACAATCAGAATTTTTAACATTGCACATTCCATAAAAATAACACTGTGCAGTAAACCTTATTTTTCAGTACATTGTACTTCATTGCTAATGTAACCCCTCGGTCCTACTCACCTCGCTTCATGGGAGGCAGGCACGTTAACAAGGATGCTAAAGATGCAGTCTTTGCTAATGCTAATGCACCTCTTGAGATCAAGGGAGTGAGTTTACCCGCACAGCTCTTACTAGCTGGCCTCCGTTACACTCACCCCCCTAAATCTCACTCCCATCCGGGTCACGGCACCAATGTAACCCCTCCGGTCCCACCCGCACCGAGTGAGATTCAAGCGGGTGTTACCGGCATTGGAGGCGGGCACGCTAACAAGGACGCTAAAGACCACAGTCTCTAGCATCAGTTGCTATGGCGCCTTTTGAGATCAGGGGAGTGAGGTTTACACGCGCAGCTCTTACAAGGTGACCTCCGTTACATTAATATAGCCAAATTCTGTTTTTTTCTGCTTCAACCCACTACTAACTAGACGAGCCCCAGAGACAGACCCCCCTGTGAAAGCGTTGTCAAGTAGACAGCCATCGGCACAGATACTCAGTGAACACCACAAGAACCAAACAAGTCCTCTGCACAGACACTATGGTCAGCTTCAACTCCACAATCAGACTTGTCATGCAGCCTTGAATTAAACCACACTATGTTGCTTTGTCTGGAGAACTGGCCTCCCGACTGAGTCTGGTTCCTCCCAGGTTTTTTCTTTTCTTCACCATTCTGTCACTGATGGAGTTTGGGAGTTTATGACTGTAAAGCTGCTTTGAAGCAATCTGTATTGTACAAAACTCTATATAAATAAAGGAGACTTGACCCAACTATCCAGTTCATCACAACTGGATACTGTTAAACCCTGTGCTGAGATCAGTCCTTCAGTCAAGATGATATTAAAAGTATATCCTGTTAAATTAAGAAATTCACCGTAAACATTTACAATGTATAACTGTCTATTTCAAGTGATATAATGTGAATATACATGATGAATCAGAGTTCATTGTAAGTAGCTTGGAACATGCTCGTATAGATGCATAGGTAGACCACCAGGGCCACACATGACGCTAGAGTAATATAATAAAATATGTAATAATGTGTCACACAGGGACTTCAGGGAATGTCTTTTTACTTTTTTTATCGTAAATTATATGGTATTCAAAGTTTTTATTTCCCCCCAAAAAACTATTTTAACAGTATTTCACAGTAAAATGTCATATAATGCAATATTGAACCATGCAATGTTCATGATTTCCCACTGCATATGGTGAAGTAACTTACCAATTAACAGATTTTTATTGCAGTATTATACAGTCTTTTTCTGTACAAACCTTTTTTACAGTGTAGGGGTGAAAACCCCCTGACTGACACTTGACCACTGACTTGAGCACCTGGATGCCTTTTTTTACTGTGGCCTTTCAGACAGAGGTCAGACATGTCTGCACGACTGCCAGATTGGACTACATGCAACAGCTGCTCAAGTGCTTCTTAACTGGGAAGAACTTCACAAGTGATAATCTGAGGATCTGTTGGACATGGATGCCATCATCACTTGAATGACTGTGAAAGCCCAATTGCCATGAAACTAATATGTATGTAACCTTATTATTGGAGACATTATTATTGTGTATTTGGAATTTAGAGATACATTTCTGCTTCCAACATCAACCTTTGTCAATGGAATTCTTACTGTGATAGTATCTGCAGAGATGGGTGGCCAACAGAACATCTTATCAGGGCAGCTCATCCTTCGGATCCTCATCAGACGGAACACACACACACACACACACTCACACACAAGCTCTCCAAACATGTATGGACTGGAACAGATAATGGGGTCTTTGTGTCGACTGCTATCAGCTCCTTTTGGAGATCTGAATCTGTTTTGTGTTTGCACGCATAAGTCTGTATTCAAAGGACGTGTTCCTGCATCCTCATCCTTTATTTATTAATAACCCAGTAATCACCCTAACCCTATCCCAACAAAGATGTTGATCCAGGAACATGTCCTACTTGGAAAAATCACAAGTTCTGTTTACAGCATATAGTAACTGGGATTTTGCTTTCCTAAACAATGGATGGGGCAGAAGCGGTGAGAGTGAGTTGAAACAAGCATTATTCCTGCAATTCTGTTTAGAGCTGAAATAATACATTTTACATTTAATGTCAAATTAAAGTCAAGTCGACGTGGAGTAATTCACCAATTATGTCTTAAATGAACAAATAAGCCTGAAGGGTTGCCTTGTGCACAGCTATGGCATATGACACAGCGCTGCCCACAAGGCTATTTGATCCTACACAACATCTTATTTTTATCAGCTCTTTTGTCTTTGGGTCATAATATTCCTTACAGATTTCTCCTAGTTCTAAATCAGATACATATAACACAGTAAAGATTACATTTATATGAATGCATTACTGAGAGATTGATTGCATGCAAATTAATTCTATATGGAAGCGTCTCTCTGCTAATAGTGAAGCTGTGGGTTTTAGTTACCAAGAAATATATGCTAGAATTTTCCAGTTTCTAAGCTATTTTATTGATAAATCTCAGAACATTGTTGACAATACATTTTTGGGCTACTGAATGTTTCTGGTCGCACGATCTGCACGTGATATGCGAGCTACAGTCTGTATGTGTGTGCGTTACAATGCATCAGCACTTTGGTTTAGAATGCCGACTACTTACGTGTACAAGTAGCTGTTTAAAACGTGCATTCACCCTATCAATTTTGAGGATCCAGATGGTATAATCAAACATATATTGTGTAGCGCTCTCAGAGTAGCCTATTTATTTGTCATTTTAACTGACAAATAAATGGTAAAAACGGAGCGTAAAAGTGAACTTCAAAGATTTCTTATCCTGTTGCGCCCCTTATAGGCCATGATCAGCAACTAGTCGATGTCAAGCTTAAAGCGTCATGGCAGAGCATTAAAGTTGACTGCTATACTAACTAGAAACTATGATTCTAACTATAGAAGACTTTACAGTGGCCACAGCATGCACATGTCCACAATAATGTATGGGTGTCCCATTTGTCATTTTAGGTTTCACAAGGGTGCTCAAGAGCACACTAGGAACAGACTTCTGCCAAGCCACAGGCTTCAACCCGACAAAGCGGCATCACATCACAAAAGTGAGGACTTGGGAGGCAGTCATCAAGGGCTTAGGGTGTCATTTGGGACAGAGCCATTGCCTCTGCAAAAAGCCTGTTTCTCCTTTTATAGCCATTCAATGGTAGCTATATATTCTGACCAAATTCTGTTTAAATGTAAAATTGTATAGACACTTTATGGAATGTCTCTTTTAAGAGACACACACAAAAAAAGTAATTTTACTCATATTACTCAGTTTAAGAAATGTTTATGTTGTTCTAAATCTGTATAACTTTCTTCTTTGGGAAACAAAAATTCATGCAATGAAAGTACAGTAAATGGGGTCCAAATGCATAAAGGTTTGGAATGACATAAAGTTGAGTAAATGATGATTATCCTTGACTATTATAATTTAATTTTAATTTTATTTTACTTTACTTTTTGTGAACTATTCTTTTACTCAGAATATTGACAGGATGCTAGACATCTAGAGAACATTGTATATGTTGCTTTGGAAAAACAGCAGTATAAAAAAAGACCTCTGGTTTTGAAAAGCGAACTTACTGCCAAGCACCAAGAGCTCACTACAGGAGAAAACCCCTAAAACCTGGACATGGAGGTGTGGGTCAAGAATAATAAACTTCACTTTGTACACACATAATTACATTTTCACATCTGGCATATGTCAGCAGAGGAGAAACACAAAAAAACAAAGGAGGGACTGCACTGGACTAAAGTTACCAAAGGAGGAGAAACCAAACTAAGCAATGTCTTTATCTGTAGTCCAAGGTTTTACAGACCTATTGCTTGTTTTATGGTTAACTATGTTTGCATTGCACATCCAGGCACATAAAAGGTTCTTAACAGTTACATGAGTGGAACTTCACTCTACAAACTAGTGAAGCTTTTTTTTTTTTTTTTGGTAGACACCACATGGTTTCATATTTTGTGATGAGGAAATTACATTTTAAGTCCAAATACGTTTTTAGGGCTGTTGCAGGAATTTCTGTTAGCATAGGGAGAAAAGAAGCAGTAAAAGTTGACACAGCAATACGACAAGACTCAAAGAACTTTATGAGAATAGATTTAATATATACAGTATATACTGACACTTTTGTTGATTGCCAAGTAAACAAAATGTATTTGTATTTTTAATCTTATACAATATTATTAATTTCCATATGAATCTAAGGAAAATTCAAAACACTGAGCAAGGTGGAACATCTTATTGTTTAAATGTTAACTTCAAAACTTGCGACACACAAAATAGTCTGTCACAGTGGTGATGACACAGTGGAATTAGTGCGAGTAAAAAGTAAAAAGTAAATAAAAAATGAAGAGCATGACAAATAGGTTAAAAAATTAAAGACTCTATATGACTTCTGAAACTTCAAACAGTGCACCTAGAAAACATGCTAATGCTCCATATAGAGTTTTGAACATAATACTGAACATAATTCTGCAAAAGCTTGACTGTTTGTTATAATAAAGCTTATCTTAAAGTAACGTACAGAACATAATGCAGAGGCGAATACATTTTGCTGGCAAAAACAAACAAACAAACCGCAAAATAAAATCAAACAATAATCAAATAAATGATTATTGGATTATTGGATGACAACATTTGATGCAATGTTGGCCACTCGAACCAAAATTACAATTTGTTTGGTTTATACTGCCCACTTGTGGTCAGTCTGGAGGGTTTGAAAAATGGTGAAGACCTCAACCATGGACACTGCAAGTTGCGCACACAGCTTCAATTTTCTGTTTTCTTCAAACCTGAGAACATCTTGGTGCACATATCTCTCTCTTTGTCTAAATAGTCCTTGTAGCACCTGTAAAAGATCAGTTGATTAGTTTAGCTTTCACATTCACACATGTAAGAAGAAGACTTGACAAAAATAAGAGAATGAATACTTACAGAGCAAGCTTTTTCAGCAAGGTGTTGATGTCAGGGTCAAATGGCTTTTTCGCCTGAGCAAGTGTAAGATAATCTTGTGCTTTCTCATAGTCTTTCATATCCAAACAAGCCTCATAAAAAAAAGAAAGAAAGTTCTAAATATCATATCAATACTACCATATGGCCTTAATTGGCAAACTGAACACAAATAAAAAGCCACAACTATGAAAACCTGATTGGAAGATTCTTCCAGAAGCTGAAGTATTCACTACCGGTCAAAAGTTCAAATCATCATATAACTAAACAGCATATTGCTATGATTTTCGAAGCATCATATGACACTACTGGGTTAATGACTATAGGGGTGTGCCGGTTTCAGAATTGGTGATGACGGTTATGACGTGAGTCAAATGTGACGGTTCGTAACATAACCGTCGTAGTCGTCGCGGGGGGAGCAGACACTGATTAACTACATGATCGCCTAAATTAAAATAAAACAAAATAAATATTTGTGTAGTGATCAATGTTGTTATCGATAGAGATACGCGGATGGGGTATTATTTTATCCGCAACCGCATCACAAAACTCATCATCCGCACCAACGTTTTTTGACCAAATTTCAAAGCCGGTCTATGGACGATGCAATGCTTTGCTGATGCGAGCCACAAGAAAGCCCTTGTCTGTTCTAGAAAGGATGCAGCAAAGATATTTAATGCTAATGTATGAGGCATAGGCCCAGCTGAGTTTCATTCATTTACTATGAGATGCGCTCTAGTTTACAATGCAATGCAAGTGAACGTGGCGCTTCGCGCGCCTCCATGTCACGGTTATTTATTGTCTGCTATATTTGCTTTTTATTTATTAAATACATGCAATTGGTTGATGAAACATTTATTAAAATGAAGATACAATTTGTACAAAACGAAATTCGCTTTAAAGAAAGGCTTTCTACAAAGCAAAACTTAATGAAGTGGTAAAAATCATGTCTGACGATTTACAAAACAAAACTTGATTAAGTGGTAAAAACCATGTCTCCCGATATATTGCGCATCTTATGATCCTCTCTTTTATTACAATTGTTTTTGAGCTAAAATGTAACACATCATATAGGCTATATACACACTGTATATGTTTCTTTTATCAAACATGTTTGGGGCCAGTCAAGGGGTAATTAAACTGCACGATCAGTTATCGATAATGATACGTTGTTTATTATTGTAAATGTTTATTGCTAATGTTTATTATTGCAAATGTTTTTCATTTGTTTAATAAATCTCATAATGATGGCACATCACTATATCATAGCTTTTATTTCTATCTCAAATGATTGGCGGTCGGTCAGGGGGTACTTGGCAAAGAATCAAATACAGTTGCAAACGACGTAGACCATTAATAACACAGACTGTTAACAATTGTTTTTAATTAGTTTTTAAACATTCTCTATGATAAAAAATGTTTGTAAAAAATATTTTAATAACACGGTTTTGGCGGTTCTAATGACGGTGTTCAACTATAACCGTCGGTCTCACGGTTATATACTAACCGTCACACCCCTAGTAATGACTTCTGAAAATTACACCTTTTCATCACAGGAATAAATGACATTTAAAATGATTAACAGTTCTTTTAAATTATAATAACATTTCACAATATTACTGCTTTTAATGTATTATTGTTCAAATAAACGTAGCCTTGGTGAGTATAAGAGAAAGAACTGTGTATGGAAGGATTTACTAGTTTGCTGCAATGTCTATTAATGATCTTAGGCCATTTTCACACCTGGCTCGTTTTGGAGCCTTTGTTCCCTTTCGATTTTGGTTCACTCGACATTGCGTCAGAAGCTGACGCTATGGAGGAAACTCCTTTCGCTGAGACATACTGAAGCCTAATTGAATAACGCTGCTGCACATTCAACAGCCAATGGCGTTTAAGCGCGCAAAATAGGGGCAAGCCTGCTCCCTATATAAACTTATGCACTGAGTGAGATTGCCTCAGAATTGTTCTTCTTCATGAGAAGTCTTCAAAAAGCTTCATCGTGATTCATTACATTCAGCGGACAACGATTTTGCACCAATCCCCTTTGCATTCCGGCAAAGACATGGAAAAAGCTACCAAACCCTGCACCGCCTGTTGGGGACCCATCGAATGATAAGTGCGACAATACCATGTCAACAGCAGTGTCTGAGCACAGAGGACTGTGTTTTGCATGCGTTTGGCCAATCAGCGTACACCATCATCACGAATAGTTCCTATAGTGCTAGTTTAGACCCTACTCTGGAGTACAACTAAACAAAATAACCTGTATTTTACTAGAGGTTCTGACAAAATCTTAATTTCTGCAGTCCATTTATAATGTTTAATTAATCTGAATGAAATATATAAAAAAAAAAAAATTGGTTTGAATTAGTGCTGTCAAACGATTAAAATATTTAATCGCGATTAATCGCATTAATGTCATAGTTAACTCGCGATTAATCGCACATTTTTATCTATTCTAAATGTCTCTTGATTTATTTTTGTCCCATTATTTTTTTCTCATTTTAATGCTCTTATCAACATGAAAAAAGCAGATTGGCTTGCTTTGTGCAGATTTTTTTATTATTGAAAACAACATTGGCAATACTGTGTTCAATTTCACACTAACATTCTCACTTGGAGCAAATAATCTCTCACACAATGTAACACTGTCCATCAATAAAAGGGTGAAAGAAATCCTGACGAGGTCCTGATATTGACGAGGGTTTGGAGAATTTGCATCAGCTGTGCGTGTGTGTGTTTGTGTGTGTGTGTGGCCATCATCAAGTGGTGTTTCAGACAGGACGTACTGCGATGATGATAGCTCAGTTCACAACGACAAAACACACAGATCACTTTGGTCTAGTCAATGGAACCATTTGGCAACTTTTTAAAAGTAAACTTTCCATTCAGAATCTTATTGGCATCCATTTCGGCGTCTCGCGCTCGTCATCCATTCAAAACGTAACGTTAACTTACTATTTGGCCGGCTCGCAAGCCCAAACAAGTGTGTGCGCGCGCCTGCTGTTTTGTTTCCGGTCTAGCTAGCTGCTAGATCCGCTTGCGCTTTGGTCGACGAAGCAACAAAACGTCCTTGCGCGGCGCAAGCCATCGAAATGAATGCGTTTCATAGAGCAGCGCCGCGCATGCCGCGTCCTGTTGCAAAAGCATGTGAAAAAAAACTTCAAAGTTTGCTAGGCCAAAAAGACCGTTAATCTCACGATAAAAAAATTAATCGCGTTAAAATGGGTTTGCGTTAACGCCGTTAATAACGCGTTCATTACTGGATGAATCAATGTTTGTTGAACAAATATCTTGAATTAATGATTCAATGACAAATACATTTTTAAGAGATACTTATCACCATCTACTGGTGTAGCAATGAAATCAATACAATTGTTAGTTGAAGCATCATGTTACTTTCAAAAGGTAAATTAACTCCATTTTGATCGCTTCCGGAGACATCAGTGTTTAAACCTGAAATATAAACTTTTATCCCAGTTCTTATATATACTGTGTGGTTGAAAAGACTGTTTGTGAAGCTCTTTCATACCTATATATTTGACAGCTACTCTCTACTCTCAGCATCCCAATCCCGAGCTGTGGAATCTGCATGTTTGGCTGCCAAAAGCGGAGCGCGCCAGTGTCGTGTTAACTTAAAAACAATCAATGAATCAAGAGCCCCTTCTACCAGGCATCTCTATGCTCATAAATGGAAAGTCTTTGAGAGCTGGTTCAGCTCACAGAATATATATCCTGTAAACTGCCTGACTCCAGTTATTCTATCTTTCTTGCAGGAGGGTTTGGACGCCAGCCTCGCCACCTCTACGCTTAAAGTATATGTGGTTGCTATATCGGTCTTCCATAGCAAAGAAGATAATCTCCAGTTGGTAAGAATGACATGGTGATTAAATTTCTACGCAGCACAAGATGATTTAACTCAACGTGCCCTTCTGCAGTCCTGGGACCTCATTTATAAAACTGTGCGTAGGATCCTTACTAAAAGTGTACGTGCGCCCGAAAGCCAAAAATGGCGTACGCAAAAAAATATTCAGACTTAGAAAACCGTTCGTACTCCAGAACCTGCGCAGAATTCACTTTATAAATCCCAGTCAGCGGAAGATTGTGCGCACATGCATCTCCACCCCGAAATAACCATATATGGAGCTTACAACGCCTAGTTTTACTATGCAGATCCTCATCTGCATATCATTTGCATATGATCATTCATCCACGTGATAACGTTTAACGGTACAAGACACATTACATTAATAAAAATCAAGTAGTTGCCTATCCTTGCCTTGTTTTTGAATACATAAATCAAATAGTGTAAAATACATTTCAGAGAAAGTTTTTTTCTCAATCTTTTCCACTGGCCGAATTGTATTTTTAATTGATTTCTATTTTTAATGGAAACGGATAGACCTTGTGCATTATTTGCACTAAACTATTTTCTCAGACAATCTGGTATTATCATAAGCATTTATCTCTGTGGTTAAAACATTAAAACACAGCACGCCACAGGAAAAGTGTTCAAAAGCATCGCATCCACAACAAATATTTCTATTGATTGAATATAAAAAATGTTGTAACTTCTCAGTATGATTTCATGTTTAAGTTTTTAAATATTTGAATGGCATATTTAATCTAAATGTTTATATCAGAAGTAAAACAGCTTAAATCATTATCTTATGTATTTAAACTGCGTCAGTTTCACTAAACGGCCCAACGCGCTCGGTGGCGCGGACATTTAAGAAGGGATGGATATTTGCTTCAAGTGACAGGCTTGGTGAGTGAAATTATATTTGTATTATCTTTCTGTAGATGTTTAATTTTCTTTAGATTTTCTGTCTAAAAGTGACCAAAAAGACACTAATCTCCAGCTCACCATCGGTGTCGCCAAACTGCTCCATCTCCAAAACGTTCGTACGCATGGGTCAGAGTTTGCGTGCAGGTGCGCAAATTTTCCCGTCAAGTTTGTTTTTATAAATCACAACTTATGCGTCGAAAGTGGTGTACGCCTCTTTCAGTGCCTGTTTTGTGCGTACGCAACAGTTATAAATGAGGCCCCTGGTCATGGAACTTGCCGTTGGTGTTAAGAGCCCTTTCAGACTCTCCATTCGAGCCATTCAGCATTATTAGCCACTTTTCCACTGTTGGGCCAGTGCGAACCAGGGCTAACAGCGTACCAGGCAGGGTCAATAGCCTCAGACCTTGGACCTCGAGCCACAAGGCCAAAATCAAGCTGCGTTTCCACTGTCGGGCCAGTAGCCCCCAACCTAAATCTCGCCCTTAACACGCCTCCATAGAACAACGTCACTCAACCTCACCATTTCACCAGCTGACTGAAAACTAGCTAGATCGCAAAATCAAAATAAGCATGACAGAAACGAATGTTTGGTCTTTGTTTAAAGACTTAAGATTCCAGCATCAATATTTGACCAATGTTTTACAAATTAAAAAGAAAAATGTTACAGTGACAGTAATTTATTAATTTGTGTTAAATAAGAGAACACTGCTTCCATTTATTTGTGATTTAGAAAAATATTAATAAAATAAATGTTTACGTCACATTTATTTGGAAAGAGTTTTCTATTAATTTTCCATGAAATTATGCAATCTGAGGAGGGTTTGAGCGATCTCTCCCATCTCACTGTACTGTTATTCTTTCAGCCAAAGCAACAGGGGAGCTCCAAACAGAAAACAAGAATTAACCAGAGTGTATGTCATTTATGACATATGCGGATACATCATGCGGGGTTTTTTTTTTTCTCCATTAGGTCACCTGATGGAGTTTTTCGGTTCCTTGCCACTGTTGCCTTTGGCTTGCTCAGTTGGGGATACTTAATTTGATTAATCGATTCAACAGTGCTATTGATCAGCATTACCAAACGTGGATGTTTTACACCAGAAACAAACACCTGATGTACTATTTTATTTAATACTGTGAAGCTGCTTTGATACAATCTATATTGTGAAAAGCGCTATATAAATAAAGTTGACTTGACTTGACTTGACTTGACATCAGTCCAGTATCAACAAAGGAAACAGGGAAGAGAAAGAAGAAGAAACATGAAACAAAAATACACAATTATAATGATATATGATAAGTTCTTTAAGCAGTCTCTGGTATTTTCCATAAACATATGTGTATTTATTATCGCAATAGTTGGCATAAGTATCCTTTGGCATCGCATAAATATATTTATGCCTCATATGGTGATCAAAATCCCCACTGGATCACAATCTGCAGTTATTTCAAACACTCGCTGTTGTCTGAAAGTGAGTTTCAAGCTGAAAATTGTTTTAAAATGTCTTAAATGTTGAGTTTAGCTGGTAGCCTAGCATGAGAACATGGGAAATGAGCAGCAGTGTTGACCCTCTCCCAACTCAGGTAAACTCCGCCTTTGTTCATAACCACTCCTCAAGCCCCAGTTGGCCCGCTTTGGACCAATGTATTCTGTGTGCCAAAAACCCCTGGCCATTGACCCTGGGGAGGCCCAATCAAGCTCCGGAAGTGACAGTGGACTGGCCTTGGCATGCACTAGCACGCTTGCTTTTGGCCCAACAGTAGAAACTCTGCTACTGAAGATGCTCTCTGAAGCGCTGAGGACAGCACTTTTGCTTGATGTTGTATCAGTCAAGCGAGTGGGTCACTGACATGCACGCTCTGTCAGTTAAAGTGTCTTGGATGGAATTTGGCCCTAATGACTGTAGAGTAGTGCTCAAACCGAAAAAGGACTATGTACCTAAAGACCTCTCAACTCCATTCGGAGCCCAGGTTATAACTTTGTCTGCTTTCGCTCCAAGGGAACCAGCTGTGGGAGATGCCCATCCTTCACAGTTATTATGCCGTCCGCGCACTGGGTTTTTAAGTTGAGCAAACCACACAATTCAGCCTCTCTGATCAGCTCTTTGTGTTCTGTGATGGTCGCACCAAAGGCCAGCCTGTTTCAAAACAGCAACTATCCCATTAGATTGTGGATGTGATAGCGCTGGCTTACAGCTTGCAATGCCTGGTTGGAAGTTCGAGCCCACTCCACAAGGGGTATGGCTTCTTCATGGGCATGGGTAACCGGAATGAGCACATTTGTTTAGCAGCAGGATTTTACAATCTGGATGTTTTCTTGCTAGTTTCTCTGGTCCTGTCAGTACAAGAGAGCTAGTTTGTGCTGCACAAAAGCCTATAATGTTCCTTAGCTAAATTATGAGGTGCTTACAGTATGCTTATACTTTATTAGACTTACTTCTCTTCCACTGAAGCGAGGTATTTTGTTTACTCACAGACCTCATAGATGAGCTTCTGTCACAGCAGTGATCAACTAGGTCTGAAAGGCTCCACTACGTGACTCATTTCTAGCAAGTGAGGTGTCTTCCTTTTTATGAAACACCTGCATCAAGCCATATGACTTAATTCCTCAGCCTTCATATCAGCACGGCTGCTATGGCCCGAGTATGTCTGTTCGTAATTATTTCAGCTGAACGTAAATGTTTATCTGAAATTGAACTACCTGTTTCAAATTCCTGTCATGGTGGTGTTCAACTAGGTACTCAGTAGGACTCAGTATGAGTCTCTTCATCAATGGGACGTAACTATCGCTCAAGTATAGTAAAGCTTTAAGTATAGCTTTAAGTAAAAAATCTATTTTGTTTCATAAGTAAAGCTCATGTTGTGCTTATGTGCCTTATATGAGTTGAATGTTGTCTTCATATTTACAAAGCCTTTCTTATGGGCCATTAGCTTTGCTTATGCCAGGAGTGTCCAGACTTTTTTTTAAAGGGGGCCAGATTTAATGTTGTGGATGCCTGGGGGCCAGATACTTCTCTATCATTATATATAAAATATAAATAATATAAGCCTTCATGTTTTGTCTCTTGGAAAAGCTAGAGTTGACAGTAGCAGTAGCTTGAGGTGGGACGCAGATGTAAATTCATTTTCATTAACACAAACAGTAACATCTGTAAAATTAACAACCTCATTTCTAAAGGGTATAATTTAAATATTCTTACTGAGTTAGAACTATTCTACAACTTATTAAAATTAACCATTGGTTTCTCTAATTTGACCTATATTTCATTAAGAATACTCCTTTAATATTTAATGCATGTCTATAATTATAATACAATTCTAAATAAATATCTTATGTTTCTGCCACAATACCATGTTTACAGTTAGTGTCACTACACATGGTTGTGATTTGTGGATTGAAAAGTATTCTAACTAGATTGTTGTCACACAATGTTTCTTCTGTTTTCTGTCAGTGTTGTTGAGAATGTCAACGCTGGTTTCATCTGGCTTTAAACTAGTTTAAATCACCAAGACATTTGTGTTTGTATCGGAGAACTCTGGTGCAAAACTTGAATGCTTCTCACTGCGCTGTTTAATGGTTGCGTGATCGAGACCGGTCAGCAAATAAACGCATTTGTTCGGAGCTCATGCTGCGCTGTCTTTTGGGCAGAGCTAATAACTGGTCTGTTTCGTTCCGTTTTTTTTGGCACGTTCAATGTTTCTCAAAA
Source organism: Scardinius erythrophthalmus (assembly GCF_964197995.2). Classification (NCBI taxonomy): domain Eukaryota; kingdom Metazoa; phylum Chordata; class Actinopteri; order Cypriniformes; family Leuciscidae; genus Scardinius; species Scardinius erythrophthalmus. The sequence goes on along the minus strand of NC_138225.1, from coordinate 44,086,512 downwards.
GCAACAGAAATGGCAATTCTTATCACTTATCAGTTTACTGCAACACCTGGCCTAAAAGCTAGTGCTATCACCTTGTGTTGACACTGTGAAACTGCATGATTTGTAAATCAGCCTATGTGTGGCAGGTAGGGGTGTAAGAAAAAAAATCGATACACGAGAGTATCAGTGGTTCACATTTATGTTGTTTAAATCCCTACCACTAGATGGCTATGCTGAGACGCACCACTAGTGTCCTCGCCAGGCTCGCCAAACGGTGCGTGTCCACTGGCACGGAGCGAGCGTTTTCAATTCATTCCTATGGAAGTCAAGCTTCATGCTCAGCAGTGCATTTTGGGATTGACAGCGGACCGGAGAAAGCGTTGAGAGCGTCCGAGAGCGTCAAAGGGTTGGGCAGTCCTCGACTTTATGTAAATATCAAGCGAAAAACTCGGTCGGCAGCCAATTGCTGTGAGGTTCGGGATGTGACGTCTATGCTAATTAACTTGTGAGTTTATGATGGATTTAGTGCGTAAATCATTTTGTTTACAAATTAGACGCTTTGCAGTTGTTATATATATATATATGTTAAAGATTTTATTTTTGATGTGTTTATTGTTATTATATTGGCTGGGTTTATGAAATTGAAAGGATCTTTGCTTGGTGCATTTGGAAACAAAGCTTGTCTATTTCTAAATGTAATCGCGTGCATGATGATTATACTGTCCATGTGTTGAAAAAAACTTAGATTAAACACACTCGTGACAGACACACCCCAAAGCAGAGACGTTACAGCATTGCCAGCGGCACCGAGCGGAGTTTTGCCGCTGTAGTGGACGCGCACTGTGAAGCTGCGTTCACACCAAACGCGAATAGAGCGCGAGTGATTTCAATGTTAAGTCAATGCAAAGACGCGTTTACGCACGTGTGGAGGTCCTGCGGCGCGTATGAGCCATTTAGCGCGGCGCGGTAGACGCTAATTCGCCTCATTCGCCAGTTCTTTTAAAATCTTTTATCACATAAAAACTTGATTTCAATAGGCCTATAATATGACACATTCATTTTGTTCACTTTCATCCACTTTCATTCATTTTCGTCCAGTTCACGTTGTTGTTTTGTATTGTGACAGGGGTTATGTATTTTCTTTTATTATGGCCTACTTGAGCATATAAAAATTTGCTCACTAAGAACCTGTAAACCACAATCCCAAACTGGCAGTTTGATTTTCTGTGTACTGAATTGTTTACATAATGTAAACTTCTTTGACTTTTATGCACATCATGTCTTTTTTTTTTAAATATACTTTTTCTAAAATTATAGTCCTACTTTAAAAAAAATCCCAATATATCGCCTTATGCACAGTATCGAAATATATTGCAATATATTGTATCGTGACCCATGTATCGTGATACGTATCGTATCGCCAGATTCTTGCCAATACACAGCCCTAGTGGCAGGCCACATGTAATGTATTCTAATATACAATCTGCAGGGCTTTTGACATTCATCCCCAGGCTGTAATTGGTCGGTGGGCCGCATTTCCGCTATGCAAAATGAACTTGTAAACAAATGAAACTTGTATGAAGACCCGAGTCAATTCTTTGCCCAAAATAATTACGAAAGATTATTGCTACTACAGACCGCTTACACAAAATACACACGGGAGTATAAAAATTATATAGTTATTCTCTTATTTTATATCATCAGCACTAAGGCAGCACAATCAATCGAAATTAAACCGGAATCGCGATTTGGCTTATAAAATCACAAATTTAAATTTTTTTCAGATTTTTTATTAAATAAATAGGCTATATGCACACCGTTTTAGTGAAGAAGGGCTCTGTGATAAATGCTGCTAAATCTCTGAAAGAACTGCGAGTTTGAGTCACTTATCATGTGCAATCATGCATTTGAAAAAGAAACATGCGTCAAACATCTTTCCAAACTTGTAATACGAAGCGTAAAACTGTTGTCCAACAAATGACAACGTTTAATAACATGTATTTACTCACTTCATTTCGTCAGGTCGAGTGTTTGGAATTTCCTTTTGTGAGCTGATGTGGCTTCTCATAGAATGAGGCAGACAATATATTATTTTATAGTATTCCATTCAATAATAAAGGCTATGCATTATGCAATATTGAATAATGCAATATTCAGTACCGGTATACCGCGCAACCCTAGTTTCAGCATATATTAACACGACAATTGTGCTCCGAGTTGCACCAAAATAATCGTCTCGGTCCGAATGAAAATTACACCTTTCAAGCAGTTCGGTTCTGGTGAGAAAGAAATCTGACCCGACAGACCAGCGAACCATGCTGTAGCATAATTCATAATGGGAAATGCATTACAAAAAAAATCAGCACTGTCTGCAAGAACGCTGTGCTGACAAAGCATTGATTCTCACTCTAATTGATATGATCTTTTTGAGATATTGCTGCATAAACACATTTTGGTATGCTTTGAAATGTGACCTTGTGAAAGTAAACCGAACCACGATGGAGAAAATGCAACTGTAACAATTTAAGTCCCTGTTCCAGAACAAAAACAAATGATCAACACGTCTGAAAACACCCTTAATTTCGGTGCTTTTCTCAGTAAATATTAATATTTGTGATCAGCTAATTAATTTAGCAGCATATCGCGTGATTTGATTAAAATGTTGACTTGATTGACAGCCCTAGATTTTACAGAGCAATATGTTTTTTGCTAAAACAATTATGAACAGATTTTCAACAAAGGAGGTAAAAATGTCAAAATATTGCCCAACCTGGCCACAGCGGAAGAGAGCTTTAGTGTTCTGGGGGTTGATGTCCAGTGCTTTCTGACCAAAGTAAAGGGCCTTCTGGGGTTTTTCCAGTTTAAGGTACGTGAGTGAGAGGTTGAGCAGGAAAAGCAACTTTATCTCTTCAAGACGCTGCTTCTCTTCATCATCCATCGGCTCACGATTCTGCAAAAGTGTCATGGCCTATACCATGGGACGACAGTATGTTACACTGAAAAAAAAAATCTCAGTCTATACTAAGAATAAACTACTAATTTTCAGAGCACATTTTCCTTCTATGCATTTACAAACTCTCATACTTGCAAAACAAATAAGACACTTATAAGCAGAATACCTGCTTGTATCTCTCTCGAGCATCTTCGTAGCGCTTCTTATTGTAGCAGAGGTTGCCAAAGCTCCGCTGTGTTTCCAGCACATTCAGCAAGGTGGACAGAGGGACAGTGTTCTGCTCTTCCTGGGGAATGGTGAAATCACAATCTTAGATACCGCAAACAAAATAAAAGAGAAAGCTGAATGCATTTAATCATACCAAAGTCAAATCCATGAAATCATCCACTTGTGCCGAGTCCAGAAAATCAAGAACGTGCACCTCATAGAGGACTGTGGCTAATGGAGGTATGTGTGGGGGGCACCCAAGGTCCCCATAGGCATATTTGGGCTTGAAGAGAAAGCGAGAGAACTCGCCTTTCTTCATAGTAAGAAGGCCGAGCTCTAGGCCATACAAAGTAACATCTGTGGAAAAAGAGGTTTGAGTGTCTAGCACTGAACAAACAAGACAATATAAAGGAGAATCATAATGATTATCATTCTAATTGGGGAATTCAATTTCCATCCTACCTCTACCAAGCTTCATCATTCGTGGATATCTGAGGTGGTTGGTGGTCTCAAATGGTGCGTCAGAGTACTCAATGAAACCAGAGAAGTGAACTGTGGATGAAATGAGTTCATGTCGAGAAGCTAATGAGAAGCTAGCAAAAAAGGGAAATGTGTAACATAAAAGTATAACACAACTAATCAAAAGTTTTTGTTGTTTTGTTGAAAGAAATTAATACTTTCATTCAGCAAGGATGCATTAAATTGATCAAAAATGACAGATATCTACTTCCTAAAATATTAAGCACCAAAACTGTTTTCAACTTTTATAATAAAAAAAGCACCAAATCAGCATATTACAATTAGAATGATTTCTGAAGGATCATGTGACATTGAAGAAGAGTAATGGCTTCTAAATATTCAGAAATTAAAAATATATTAAAGAAAATAATGTAAGAGTTAGTTTATATGATCAAATAAATGTAGCCTTGGTGAGCATAAGAGACTTCTTTCAAAAACATTAAACCCTCAATGTTTTGAACAGTAGTGTATGTTACGAATCATTCATTTCTGCACACCGTTGGACTATCATAAGTCAGAAACTGGAACTATGACTCCATTAAAACCATGTTTAGTTGAGCCATTTACTTGACACAGATGCATGCATTGGTACGGGTGGGCCTTCCCCTGCATGGACAACCTCTTTGAGAATTCCTCCATCCCCTAATATGTCTTGCATTTGCCATGCCAGACGCTGGAAAGGAGTCTAAGACAAAAAATAAATAAAAATATTAACATTATTACAAAATGTATTACAATTATTTAACTCATGTTAAAACTATCTGAGTTGAGCAACAATTTTTACAATTTATAAAACAGTTATTTTTAGATAAGCTGCTAAATTTTGCAAAATGTGGCAACATGAAACCCTGCTAACAAAAATACCAGTATTTCATTTAACATGAACTCCCACTACCAAATAAACACCAAGAAGTACAACAGCAACAGTGACTTGGTACCATGTGTTTTGGACCATGTTAAAACCTTGGTACTCTTTGAAGCATCTTGGAGTAACACATTTAACGTATACATGGCCCGTGAATATGCTAATTGTTCAATATTGTGGTAGGCCTACATATCAGCACCATAAAACTACGGTCTGATATCGTCAATATACAATGATGGTACCGCAGTATGGTGAGGTCAACTCAACTCCAAGCCTGGCTGGCCACCGCCAAATAGATCATCATCATCATCATCATCATCATCACACGTGGAGGTTAAAAAGCTCTTGACTTTGATTAACATTTGTGTGCATTCTACAATGTGTAATTTGTGCAAATTTTAGCCTTGTACAGAACTTACGTTAATATAAATCTCATTTTAAGCACACATAAAGAGAAGTGAATTGCTTCCTAGCGTGTTTTATTAAAAAAAAAAAAAAAAAAAAAAAAAAAAAGGATCATTAGAAAATTAGCGTATTTACTGATGTGCAGTTACCTCGATTCCAAACTGACGGCGCTCATCTGGAGCCATAAACTGTAATATTCTCGACGTCCTCCCGTTTGTTGACATTGTGAATTTGTTTTAGACTTTTGAGCGGTAATTCTGCAGGTGAGTTGGTCTCTTAATCTGTCATTGCTAGTGCGCGTGACACTATTGCGCCAACTAGCGTCCGTCATGTTCATATACCGGTTTAATAAACTATTGCTGTTGTTAAATGAAGAAATAAGGCACAAGACGCAGGTGTTGTTTGGTCAAATCTATAAAAACGGTTACTCTTTTCAACATACTATATTTGGGACACTCTTTTTCTAATCTTACATACTATTTAGGATGGATATGCATATTGATTGGGATTTGGGACGGAGGGGCTGAATGACGGGTAGGCTTTTCTCAAGAACACGCCCTATGTATTCGCTACCCGCGATAACCAAAATTCCGGCAGTAGGCTATAAATCATTTGCACAGCCGTCTTTTTATTTGTATTTATTTTCTATTCGAAAGCAACATGGTAGGAGGACGGTTAGTATGTTCAAACAGCGGAAACTGTGTCATGCAGTGTGCGCATGACACTTTATTTAGCGTTCATACAGTAGGCTATGTTTGCATTAATTGATCGAAATTATTTTATTACATTCACGTCAGCATGATCAGTTCAAATAAAACAAATAATGTTGTAACTTAATGTACAATACATTATAATATTTTAATGATTTCAGATCTTGGGAATCAGATTCACAGATGCACATTACCAGGTGCAAGAAAAAAATCCCAATTCATTTAATGCTACATGAGATAAACTATACACTTACTGTAAATTATTGTTAAATTTTTAATTATTTTTTTTACAGGAAGATATGGCATTTTTTTGGAGGCCTCTATGGAGCCTAGATTCATGGGGAAGTTGAAAATTTGGGAAGTCTGGGAACAACTGAAGGAGGCAGCAATGAGGGAAGTAATCATTAAAATGTAAGTTCTTTGAGAATATGTGCACTTGTTTATTACAGGGTGTATTTTCATTCAAATGTAATAATGTACACTGCCGCTCAAACGTCTGGAAGATATTGAAAAATATGTAATGTGTTCCTTTGATGCAAAGCTGAATTTTCAGCATCATTACTCCAGTCTTCAGTGTCGCATCCTTCAGAAATAATTTTAATATGCTGACTTGTTGCTCAAGAAACATTTATTTTATCAGTGTTGAAAACAGTTGTGCTGCTTTAATTTTGTGTACACTACAGTTAAAAAGTTTCGATTTTTTTTTTTTTTTTTTTTTTACTTTTTGAACTTTATATTGACATTTTTGGTCATATATAATAAATGCCAATATTTCAAAGACATGACATAGCCTATAATGGACCCTTTTCACATGTCTGCGGTTCTCAGAAGCGGAAGTCTTCATAGTTGGGTACATTATATAGTAGTGAATGAAAACTACAACAAAAATTGATTTTTGTGTTCACATTTGACCAATACCAAAGAAAGAACGAAATCCCAGAAAAATCTGAATTTGTTTTTGTTCTTCGCTACCTGTTCAACTCTATTATGCTGCGACATTTTTATTCTTCAAAAATAGTGGTTTGATCTTTCTGATGAGATTTTTGTCCACATCGTTTGAACAGAGGCAAGTTTTATATTTATTTAAGTTTTTATACTTATTATACAAAATATTATGGTTATGGAGGAAAATTTTTTACATTTTGTTTCTTGGTACAAACATTTTCTGTGAATGAAGTGTTGGGGTGCAATTGTACTTTCAAATCAAGATTTCCACTGATCTTAAACCTCAAAATAATTTGAATATGATATATAACCGAATGATCACGGCACAAGACATGTTTCGACGAGAAAGATCTTTCAATTCAAAGTAGGGAATAGTTTTCACTGGGACAACTAGCTCGGCAAATGTCATATTACCTACTGCTATGTCAGAGCTGAAATAGACTGAGGTGAGAACATTTGATTTCTTGAAAATCCAACAGGAACCTTTTCAAATGAAATGCTGGCACAAATGTTTCCTAAAAAAGACCTGATTATTTATGGCCTGTCTGTTTCAGTGAAACACCCAGTGATTAGTTGAAGTGGATACACTAAAGCAAATAAAGGAGGAAGTGCTTTAAAGTGGAGTGAGGAGGAGCCTTGATCCGCACACCTTCTTGACGTGTCATATACAGACTTTGCTCTTACTTCACCTGAGTTTTCGCTCACTCTTTCTGTATCTTCGGGATCACGCACAAACACAGGCTCCAGCACGATATTGCTGCAGTATGGTGAGTTTATGCATGCAAATAAGAAAAATATTCAGCGTACAGTTGTCTTTGTTCCAAGGTATAACCTATTTTTCTAACATTCCAGTAAACGGTAGAACTTTTTAAAAGGTTACTATGTCATGTTATGCAACAAAATATATATAATGCAGTATATCTTGATCTACAATCAATGGCGGTGTTTTCACTTTTGTTCATATGTAGGCCAAACAGTAGCTTATCAGACAGTTATGCAGTAAAATCACGAACTTATCATCTGACAGGGAAGATTATTGCAAATATAAGCACCATTTATGGAAATAAAGTGGCTCTAAAATGACATTTAAGCCACACTTAAAATGTATGAACATCATTGCAATAAATACAAAATATAATTACAGATGTCATTTCATCAAGACACAAGCACAGTTTACAAACAAAACATTACACAAAAAAGGTTTTGTTGGTTTAAATGATCAAATAATATATGCTGTACACAAAATGTGAGACATTTAATCATTTTCACTATCATTTTCCAGATAGTTAAAGCTGCAGTCCTTAACTTTTTAGGGTTAAAAATTATCCAAAATAAATGTTTGAGCAAGTACATAACCAGCCAGTGTTCAGAACTATCTGCTTGCCTTAGCTCGATTCAAAACAGTAAGCTTGTAATAATGTTTTTAATTCCAGTGGTAGTACTGGTGGATTTCCGTGGGAAATTCGAGCATGTCTTTGCGTCATTACGTCACATCTGTACACATAAAGAAGGTGTCTCGGCTAGTAGGCTATGTTGCGTGTGAGGATGTTGTAGGTGGAGATTTATAGCCTTTTCTCACAGCACTTGATGTAATTAAACTTATCAATTTGATGGCGGATCCAGAAAGGTTCAAACGACAATCACCAGTGACAACTGGAGATTCACCCGTTGTAAAATGCAAAAGACTTCGGACTTCGGATTGGCTACAGAAAAAAAGAGACTGCAACCGGGCCCATGTGAAAACAAGGATAAATATCGGAAGGGCATTAAATGTAGTCACGCAATGCTGATGTAACATTAACAATTTGAGAACAAATTTGCACGTTTTGACTTGATATGATAAGCGATCGTTAGATTTAATCAGTGCGATTTACTGCAATGCTTTTTTCACCTTAGTTGGTCGGAACAAAAGTGGATGTTACTTACTTGTTCAGATGACATTTTCCAGTGAAAATTATTATATTGGTCATACTTCCAAAAAGTAGAATCTGTGATTGCGAATGACGGTATCCACACCGGCGCAGTGACTGACAGCCGCACATTCTCCTCAAAACATTGGATTCATCCGCGCTGTGCCATGCCGAGGCACAACCCACGTAAAGTTGATAATTCCGCGAATAATGGCAAATGCAGATTGCGAACAGAGACAGCGACAAAGAGGAAAAATTACGGACTGCAGCTTTAATGACATTAACTACACCTATGGTTACGGCAAATCCCAAACTATTCCTGTTTCCTATATTTGTTTTGCATTATTCAACTTAATTCTGTCATAAATAAATCATGTTAACTGATTTCAAATTTTTTTTTTACGTATTTAAAGCAAATGAGAAGCAGAGTACTTTCATGCAGAATGTTGTATTCATAGTATAATATTGTCTATATTTGCATCTGTTTTAGGATAAAATTGAGACTGCTGAGAGCGAGGCAGAGGAGGTGAAAGTCACTATGCTGGAAAATGCAAATGGAGAAGGACAACTCAAGAATGTCAATCAAAAAGCTGAAAAGCCTCAGTCCACCGTGAGTCTCCTTAGTGTACAGTACATCAAGATTTACGTCACATCTAGAATTAATACATCATGTTATATTTATTCAAATATTACAATTACATATGGTTGTTTTTTTTATTTAAGCCTGCTAAAAGAGCTGAAGGTTTGTGCCAAATCTCAAGAGTGTAACTCTAAACAGCTGAACAGTCTTTGTGTTTATTGATGTGACAGGCATACTATTACTGGTATACTGAACATATAAACATTATTACTCACTGTATTCTGTGAAACTTGGTAACACTCTGCAATAAGGTTCATTAGTTAACATTAGTTGATGTATTAACTAACATGAACTAACAATGAGCAATACATTTGTTACTGTATTTATTCATGTTATTTATTCATGCACCTTTGGTTTTATTAACATATTAGTAAATGTTGAAATTAATATTAACTAAGATTAATAGTTCATGTTAACTAAGGTAGTTAACTAATGTTAACTTATGAACCTTATTGTAAAGCGTTACCGATAACTTTACACACTTCACACACTACATGTTAAAGGTTCATAATCTTCATGTTCTATTTTCATTTCAATTTCAGAAAAAGATTTGTAAGGAATCTGCAGCAAAGCAGAAAGGGAAGCAGAAGATGGAGTTTCTGCGGGCTAATAAAGGACTCGTAGCCATCGTCCTGATTTCAGCTGTTGTTATTTTCACTGTTGTGGTTGCCATGCTTGTCACTAAAGAAACAGAAGGGCACAGTCACTCAGAAGTGCACAACGCCACAGAAATTCCATAGCAACAACTGCAGAAGACCGCTGGGACAAATCTGTTTGTTTGCTTGTTTAGACTTGTTTTCTGATAATTATCATGTATCATTATCAAAGTGCCATCTGATCTAACATGACATTACATTTTCTGGTTAAAACATACTTAAAGGAATAGTTTGCTTCAAAATGAAAATCTTGTCATCATTTACTCACCCTCAAGTTGTTTCAAACCTGTATCAATTTCTTCCTTCTGCTGATAACAAAGGAAGATATTTTGAAGAATGTCGGTAACCAGACAGCTGATGGACCCCATTGACTTCCATTGTAGGAAAAACAATACTATGGAAGTCAATGGGGAACATCAACTGTCTGGTTACCGACATTCTTCAGAATATCTTCTTTTGGGTTCAGCAGAAGAAAGAAATTCATGCCGGTTTGAAACAACTTGAGGGTGAGTAAATGATGACATAATTATTATTTTGAAGTGAACTATTCTTCACTTAATTATAATAAATTATATCAATGCTTTTGCATTTTTTGAGGTATTTGCGAGCGATCGCAAAGTTTCTCGGGGAACGTAAAATCGTTTTTTTTTTTTTTTCTCCCATCTTTTTCCATCACCATGTCCCTTAGGAGCTCTGTAGTTTTAAGTTTGTATTAAGACAACGATTTAAACATTCTGCTTGTGAGTGAAAAATCAGGTTGTGGGCACGTTTTTTCTCTAAGCTCATTATTTTTACTTTGTCATATAAACATGACTTGGCAGGAAAGGTTATCAAGAAAAACACATTCCCCATGAAAATTGTGCTGCTGATAGTTTGGTATGTAAACACAAGGAGATGTGATTGAAAGTAAGGGCATTTTCTGAGGTCAAGTGCACATATCCTTTTTATTCTATACAGCAGAGTGGAAGGAGCACACACACATTTTTGTTTTTGCTATGATTACAAAGGACTCATCTTAAAGATAGGCTTTGTTTAAGGCTAAAGATTGTATATAAAAAGCACTTTTCAGCATTAACAATGTTTAATGTTCACAACCACATTTTTTTTTTATGTTGGAAACCATCACGCTGTCATAATGGTTTGAAAACTGTATTTAATTTCTGATGAACGTGAAAATAAATGCAGAAATCTATTATTTGCTGTTATGACTGTAATAACTTCAGTGCTTCTCATGAGTTTCTTTAACAGCAAAGAAACTCAGTTCACAGTTCATTCCATTTACTTGAATGAACAATGTCACTAGGAGTCATGCAGCCCAGTCTAGTTGCTCCATAAAGAACGAAAATGTTTCCTCTTTCCTCTTTCCTACATATTTAATGCACCTATTTGAATATCAGTTTTACAATTAATTTGAAGTACTTTTTTGCTTTTGTGAGATAAAGGCCAAATCTCACAATTTTAATATTTAACAGTATTTTCATAGTCTACTGGCATATTATGTAAATAAACTTTAAAATTAGTGGTCAAAATATAAATACAAAATCATGCAATATGAAATTTACAAAGAATTGCCCTGCTCTGAAATGATTTTAACTTTGTGTTGAGGAAGATATTCAATACAAACATTCAACTCTATTTTTATCCCCTTTCTGAGAAAGCAAAACAAAGAAGGAGACTAATAAGGGGTTAGAATATATTTTTGTATTCCACTGTGCTGATTTTTCACTGTTTTCTATGTAAACATGATATATATATATACTTGGATGTGTGTTTGGGGTTGTTATCACGCCGTTCGGCACAGTTTCTGAAGGGAGGGCATCATGTTCTGCTTCAGAATGTCACTGTACATATTGGAATCCATGTTTCTCTCAATGAAGCGCAGCTCCCCAGTACCAGCAGCACTCATGCAGCCCCAGTCCATGATGCTACCACCACCATGCTTGACTGTAGGCAAGACACAATTTTCTTGGTACTCCTTACCAGGGCATCGCCACACATTCTGGACACCATCCGAGCCAAACAAGTTTATCTTAGTCTCATCAGACCACAGGACAATGGTTCCAGTAGCTCATGCTCTTGGACAGGTTGCTTTCAGCAAACTGTTTGCAGGCTTTCTTGTGAGCCAGCTTCAGAAGAGGCTTTCTTCTGGGACAACGGCCATGCAAACCGACTTGTTGCAGTGTATGACGTATGGTCTGAGCACTGACAAAGCTAACCTTCCACTTTTCTTTGACTGATCCTCGCGAGGCCTGTTCCAAGTGGAACCCGTCTTGGAAAACCTCTGTATGACCCTGGCCTGTACTGTAACTCAGTTTCAGGGTGTTACCAGTCTTCTTATAGCCTAGGCCATCTTTGTGGAGAGCAACAATTCTAATTCTCAAATTCTTAGAGAGTTGTTTGCCATGAGGTGCCATGTTGAACATGCAGTGGTCAGTATGAGAGAATTGTACTCAAAGCACAAATTTGAACTGCTCTAAATCAAAATACACAAATTTGTATGGTCCTGTCAAACAGACAAAAACATGAACATGATGAATAGGACATGTGGCTTTGCCTGGTGAAATGACGTACAGCTATTATCACTTAGGTTGTACTCACTTTTGTTGCCAGCTATTTTGACAATAATGGCTGTATGTTGAGTTATTTTCAGAGGACAGTAAATATATACTGCTATACAAGCAGCACATTGACTACTCTAAAATATATCCAAGTTTCATTTCTGTAGTATTGTCCCTTGAGAAGATATACTAAAATGTTTGCTGAAATGTGAGTGGTGTACTCACTTTCGTGAGATACTGTATATATATATATATAGAGAGAGAGAGAGAGAGAGAGAGAGAGAGAGAGAGAGAGAGAGAGAGAGAGAGAGAGAGAGAGAGAGAGAAAGGGGCAGTAAAAGGAATTCTGTTATAATTATAGTTTCATATATACATTTATATTTACTCCTGGTAAAAAAAAAATATATATATATATTGTATATATATATATATATATATATATATATATATATATATATATATATATATATATATATATATATATATATACCAAATTTGGCCCAAGCCCAATACCTAAACTAAGCTTTTACGTTTCTTAACCAGTTATCAAAATTTAAGCAAATGCACTACATTAAAAGCCATTGCTGTCTTTGAAAAACATCAAAGACAAGATTAAGTTTTTGACAGAATATGGGAAGTTTGATTTAGAGTGGTTCAGCAGAATTATGATGAATCACAATGAAACATGCATTGCATGATGTTCCCGAGCGGTGTCTTCGAAAATCTGGTGAGAAATATAATAATAAATGCATCTCTACCACAGTGAAGCATTGAGGAAGACGTGTCATTGTGTGAGGAGTCTTTTTAGCTGGTATTGGTGAGCTTCTTCTTTGGAGTAAAGGAGAATATTGCAGAATGGCTTGCTTCGTTATAAAGAGGATTGCTCCTGCCCAAATACCAAAGACAACCAAGTGGCTTGAGAACAAGTCCATTAGGCTCATGTTTTGGCCTTCTTCAAAGTCCAGATTGAACCCTATAGAGAATATTTGGTCTCACATTGAACTCAAACAAACTGGGAGACATTTTTCTACTCATGAACTGTTTGAAGCCATTAACATTGAGTGGAACAACACTGACTCTTCTTCCTGTAAAGAACTGTAAGTTGTTTACCCACATGGCGTAAACATTTAAAGAAAACAAAGGGGAAAGCTATTCCATGCTAAAGTACTTTTCTACAGTATTCTAACATGCTAATTTCCTGACGAGTGATTTTGTGATTTAAACCGTTAAAGACCACTTTTTTTGAATCGGCCTATTCCCCCCCAGGAGTATGTGTGTGTGTGTGTGTGAGAGACACTGTACATGCAAAGCACATGAATAGACAGCAGAGGGCACCATCCAATCTATCAAAGTGTTACTTTTACATAGTTAAAAATTTTAAATGGTTAAAAAACATCTTGATCAGTTTTAGTCTGATTTAAAATTAAACTTTTAATTTAGAGATTAACATTAAACTTGTTTTATTAATACTAATGTATATTTTTTTGGTGGTGGTGGTGGGAGTGGGGGGGGGGGGTGACGCAAAGGACAACCAGTGAACCAACATCAGGGCCCAAAGCTCACTGATGCATGTGGGTGTGGGGAGCGAAGGCTTTAGCCCGCCTGGTCTGATCACACAGAGGAGCAAACGTAGCTGAGATTGCTGAAAAACTTGATAGAAAGGTGTCAGAACACACAGTGCACCACAGTTTGCTGCGTAGTCACAGTCAGAGTGCCCATCATGTCCACTACCGTAAGCACCTACAATGGGCACGTGAGCATCAGAACTGGACCATGGAGCAGTGGAAGATAATCACGTTTTCTAGATCAGGTGGATGGTCGGGTGTGTGTTAGTTACCTAGGGAAGAGATGGCAGCAAGATGCACTATGGGATAAAGGCAGGCCTGTAGAGGCAATGATCTGCTTGAAAACCTTGGCATTCACGTGGATGTTACTTTGACACGTACTACCTAGATAAAGACTGTTGCAGATCCCTTCATAGCAGTAGGCTCTTTCAGCAGCATAAAGCACCCGGCCACAATGCAAAAATGATTCAGGAATGGTTTGAGGAACATGACAAAAAGTTCAAGGTGTTGTCTTGGCTTCCAAATTCCCCAGGTCTCAATCCGATATGGGAGGTGGTGGTCCAACAAATGCTTTAATTATCAGTGTCAGATTCCGATTCAAGTGCTGGAAACATTCCCCAGATATTTTGGTCCATATTGACATGATATCATCACACAGTTTCTGCAGATTTGTTGACTGCACATCTATGATGTTGATCTCCTGTTCCACCACATCCCAATGGTGCTCTGTTGGATTGACATCTGTGACTGTGGAGGCCATTTGAGTATAATGAACTAATTGCCATGTTCAAGAAACCAGTTTGACCATAAATGACTATAGGAGGCATTGCAGAATATCACTTGTATGGTGTCTGTAATATTATTTATTTTGCATTTTTTAAGTGGTTTTAATGGTTACCTAAATTATATATTAAACATGACATAGCTGCTGTAAACAGTTTGATACTGGCAGCAAACATCCTTATGAGTGAACAGTGTCTCTCAAGGTACATTTGATTTCACAAAACAAAACCCTTGTGAAAGATAAGGAAATGTACAGAATGGGTCATAATTCAATAGAAAGTTGTAGTTTGAACAGGTATTTCAGTTTCCATTTCACAAGGTTATCAGGCAATCTGTCTTCTAAACAAAAAATGTTTTTAGAAAGTCTTTTCATTTTGACACATCAATTTGTGAATTTTCCATTAAACAAAAAGTAATTTATTATTGTAGCCTAAAAGGTGATCAGGGCCTTATTCAAACAGCTGCACTGATGTTCTCATACACTTCCAGCCCAAAAATAAAAGTCATTTTTGGATTTAAATAGGCAAGTGCTTGAGAGTCTATGATTGGATCATTATCACAGTGATTATTATGTTTCTAGCCTGTTATATGTTTGGATACAGTTCTTCTAACCACAACTGATGGAGTGTGTAGCTTTTCATATCTTAAACAACCATGTAGGAAGACACATCATGGCCATATTCCAGGATGACAATGTCAAGATTCTTCAGGCTCAAATTGTGAAAGAATGGATGTGAGCGAGCATTGAGAATCATTTTCACACATGAATTGGTACTTCTGAGTCCAGACCTTAAATTCAGTGAAAGTATTTGGGATGTGCTGGAGGACACTTTACAGAGTGCTGGACTCCTGCATTGTCAATGCGAGATCTTGACCAAATACTGATGCACCCCTTGATGGAGATAAATGTTGTGATGTTATATGAAACATGATTCAATCATAGACTTGAGCTTTTTTTTTTTTTTTTTTTTTTTTTTTTTGGCCGGACAGTGTAGAATGCACATTTAATTATGAATAATCAAAAAGAGGACTCTTATAAATATAATTATTTTGACTGAGCTTTATGAGGCATCAGGGCATCTACAGATGTTTGAGTTTGGCCTTTCACACAAAACAGGAACAACATAAATAGTACATTTCTGTAACGTACGTCTTAGCAGCTCCTTTAGGAAACTGTGAACATCTCACCACAGTTGAATATTCATAGAGGTATTTTGCAAGTACTTGAACAGAAGTTGAATATTGCATTGTTTCATTGTCTGGCATTACAACGTATAAATTATAAACAAACAGATACAATACATAACCAACTATCATTGGTTTTTATAATAATTCTCAATATAACATATTGCTTTCAAATGAGCAATATCTAAAAACGAAAATACTGTGTAGGCAAAATACAGCTTATTATGGAGGATTTCACATTTCGGGTCCACTAAATAAAAAAAATACACTCAGGTTTCCCCTTTAGTGCACTACATCATTTCCAATACTTGAGAATTTCTTTCAAAGTACTCTATATATTACTAAATGATTTGTAGGAACTGAGGTGTTAACAATGGTGTGATGCTGATTAAGAAACTTTCTTCATTTCATAATTACTGACTAGACCACAGTCTCAAACGCAGTACTGATATTCTATGCAATATTATGCTCAGCTAAAGGCATTCACTTACAAGCAGCTCTGCGTAACAAATGCACATCATTTAAAAATAGTAATGTTTTAAAACAATACACTAAAAGAAGACTGTGGATAAGACCTCTGATTCTGTTTTGATGCTAGAATAATATGCTAGATGCTAGACAGGAATAGGCATGCTGGAGAAACAAATGATGTCTTCATTACACAAAACTATCTCCAAATCCACCTGAAAAGTGTACAAATAATATAGTTTGACTGCTGAGAGATGCACACCAGCAGTCAACAGCACCAAATAAATAACAATTAGTTTGCTTCACCATCTAAACATTCATCTCAAATGCAGATATAAGAGCGTGCCTGCATTTTCTGTAGCAAAAGCATTTCCTGTTTTGAAATAGATATATTTCTTAAGTTCAAAAAAAGTGATAGGAAAAATATGAGATGGGAGGAAAAATTTAAATTCAGTGCCTTTGCGTTCCCTCGCAAATTAAGCTTGCGATACTTTAAAAGAGAATGCAAAAGTTTTGCAAACAAAACGATTGCATTCCCCTTAGAAACTTTGGGTTCGCTCGCAAAATGTTCGTGTTCTCTTGCAAAATGATAGCTTTTCCCTGAGAAACTCTGCATTTGCTCACAAAAGCACAAGTTTTTTCCAGTTCAAGTTGTGAGCAAATACAAAGATTCTCATGGAAATGCCATGCATTCAAATTATGTGTTGAAAAACAAAATGGAGAAAAAACTTTTCAATGCTTTTGCGAGCAAATGCAAAGTTACTCGGATGAATACAAAATTTCGTGTTTCCCAGAGAAACTTTGTGTTCGCTTGCAAAACTTGCTTTCTCTTGCAAAAGGATTGTGTTTCCCTGAGAAACTGTGCGTTAGCTCGCAAAGGCATTGCAACAGTTTTTCCTCCATCACCAGTTTTCTGAGTAAATCCAAAACTTCTGCAAGAGAACACGAAAGCTTTGCGAGCGAATGCAAAGCTTTCGCATTCGCTTGCAAATGTGTTGGTTTCCTCTAAGAAACTTTGCGTTTGCTCGCAAAAGAATGGAAATATAGCATTTTCAATTCGTCATACAGACGCATAGTCTTTTGGAAAACTGATTAATATCGCCTTATTTTTCCAAAAGTGAAATAGACTAAAAACGACTGTGCTTAAAACAAAACATCAGAATAATAGTCACAAAATCTTGTTTCTTGTTTTCCTGAAATGTTTAGAATTTGTTCGCAAGATACCTGGAATAGATCAATGCGGGCAGTTTTTGGATCAAGTGATGAAAAAACTTGGCAAAAGCACCAAAACGTTTGACAAGGTTGCACAGAGATGCACTTAAATCTTATTCAATACAGCCACAATGTATCCAGAGCTATAGGACAGAAGGTCCACAACACCTGATGTCATGCCGATACGGTGCCACAGATCAAACTAAGCTGTGAGCACTTGGAATGAATACATAAACTGTTCCTAAACCTCATTCCAACCCAACTATTGGCAGAAAAGGCTGGTGCGACTGACTTAACATCTCCACTGCTACAGTGATGGCTTGACCTGTTGTGTAATCACAGTATCTAGAGATTAAACGGGTTACGAAAGGTTGGATGGGTTTAGCCAATTATCTTCTTTGTCTAAATGAGTGTCTTTATATTGCTGGCAGGTATGTAACAGATTCACACTGACAAAGACAAAGCGACCACTGAAGTCACTGATGTCCAATGAGAGTTGGAGATTTAGGGCGACATGAGCGTCAGAGACAGTTGCGACAAATTGCATTAGTTTTTCGAAACTTTATGCAAGAGCAGAGATTCAATGCACCGACGACCAATAGAGCGCTGCAGTGATGGCATATTTTTGAAGGACAAGAAGCAACCAAGGATTTTTCCATTGGATTTTGGAGTATTGGAGAAAATAAACTCTGTGACCAACAAACGCAATGAACACAATTTGTATGAACTTTGAAGTCTAAATAAATACAATCACCAGAAGTAAAAAGCTAAACGTAGGCTACAAGCAAAAAACGCCACGGTCACGACTTCAAAAATTACCATCACTTAGCTTCTAACAACGTCTTTTTAAAAACGAGGCTGATAAAACGAGCTAGTGACTTGTTCGGTTTGTTGACGTTTAGTGTCTTTGACAACTTCTCTAGTGCCATTTAGCCACTTGTTAGCAATCGCCTTTTTCAAGACATATAAAATCACAAGGGAAAAACATGAAAGTATCTTGAGTTAACCACAGACCCTTTTCAGGTGTTTACGCAAAAACCCAATGGACTTTCGGGACAATGGAACCGGAAGTGCAAAAATGCTAACTCGTTTCCGAGTTTTGGCCTACAAAAATACGTCATCCCTGCAGCATTGTATAAAATTTCCTGATGCTGAAATACTACTAGCAACCAGAGTTAACTTGTTGACCCTGAACAATTTAATCGCTGTCAGTGTGAATGCACCTTAAGAGATGAGTTATTGCAGTTTGAACAGAGTAAATTGAAACATTCCTATCTATCAGAGGCAGGAATCACCTGTGCTGGTTACTGGGGCTGTACTTTGAGTTATCTAAAACATGAATGCAAAATATCATGCAAAATACCTTAGTTACAACCGACTGGTCATTACCATTGGATTATAATCAGCAAGTCTGTAAACTTACTGTAATTCTGTATTGCTTGTACCAGTGTTTCACAAATCCGTGAGCCAGATGAAAAGTTCTGAGTCTACACGCTGAGGTCTGAGGGAATACCATAGCGGTTAACCCCTAAAGCATGGCGATGCTTTCTGGTGTACAGTTGAGGTGTGTGGAAGTGCTGCTGCCACCGGGTGACTTGAGACTGCGGGCGCCACATCCCATTGCAACACCCTTCCCGATACCCCCCATGATGACCGCTGACCCCGGATGGAGATGTTCACTGCGTTTCATTAAGGCTGCCATTATGGTGTCACTGTTGACAGTGCCAAACTCATAGGTGAAGGTGCCGTAGTACACCAGGACCAGCACCGTGAAGACCCATTCACAGATCGCTGCGGCATGCTGCAAAACAAAACTCTCATGGACGAAGAAGATACCACCTTGAATGGGAAGTATGATGTTAAGGAATGGGCACACAAACTTTCAGCATTAAAAATATGGTTATAAAACAAAGATCTGAAAATTAAAAAAAAAATACTTAAGAGTTCCGACTCCGAGGTGTTGGCATAAGATTTATCTTAAAAGGGGTGGTATAATGCCCTTTTCACAAGATGTAAAATAAATCTCTGATGTCCCCAGAGTGTGTATGTGAAGTTTTAGCTCAAAATACCCCACATAGATTTTTAAATAGCATGTTTAAGTTGTCACTTTTTGAGGGTGAGCAAAAACGCATGGTTTTTGTATCTGTCCCTTTAAATGCAAATGAGCTGCTGCTCCCGGCACAGAAAGCGGAGCTACAACAGCTCGTTATTGGCAGATTTGATTACCTCACACAGGCATGCACTGAAAATTTCTAAAACGTTTAGCCTTTTATGTTCAAACCGGAGTCAGAAAGATGGGGAGACTCAAGAAAAAGTGACAACATTTCTGAATGGTTAGTTGATGAATTAATGTAACTTATGTGTAGTTATCTTCTAGTCATTGATTAGCATATTCTGTCATGATAATCTATAAATCGTGTTCCCAGGGGCAGGGCTTATGCAAATTTTAGGGTACGTGATGTCACTAACCCGGGACTTATGTCATGTAGACCAGCCGTTTGTTGCAGTCCTTAAAAAGCAATTTCTTTAAAAGAAAATATATCCCTTTGCTTTGAACTTTGAGCGTCGTAACTTTGCAGATGTTGTTTATGCTCAAACAGCAACATTACACACTAACTAAAGTTAGAAAAGTGAAATCATAATCAACCACCCCTTATAGGAAATACGCTGCTCTGAAACATGTAAATTGTATAATTGTGATATGACTGTTTATTACAAATTAAAAAAAAAAAAAAAAAACATGTTTTACAACAAGGCTAGGCCAACTGTGTTAATTGTAATGTAAGTATTCATCTTTTGTACTGTTTGAATCAAATTTGAGTTTCATGTATCAGATCATGACTTATGAACTCCTGGTAAGGATACTAAGGACAAGCGATACCAAAGCTCCAGCTGAGAGCGCCACACGCACATGAGCCATCCAGTAGTCCAGCGCTGTCTCTGCTATACGGTACGTCAGAACGCACTGCAGACACACAAACAACAAGCCGGCAGGGAAAGCTACACCAGCTCCCACATAATGAAGAGTCTTGGCATGATCAACCTGAGAAAAAAAAAAAGAAAATAGATGGAGAGGGTGAGACTGTGAGAAGAATGCAAGTTTATTTAGATTTATATGTAACGGGCTGAAGTTGTGAGTCCATTGTCATATGTTCACCTGAAAGTTCCCAACCATGACCAAACCCAGGGCATTAATGCAGCCGGACACCAAAGAACTTGTGTTGGTCCAGCAATGATGGCTGTGTTCAATCACTTGAGCATAACGCAGCATGCACACCATAACCACTGCAGGGACACATTATAAAATGATAATAATAATTCATTGCCTGTGACAGAGGTGTATTAGAAAGACAAATTGAAGCAATATTGACCAAAAAAAACCCACACATTTAAAGAACAGGAGCTGTATTACAGAAATGCCATATCTTATTTTTTTTTACTTAAGACTCGAAAAAGTTCTATTTCTTAAGTGAAATTATGGTTACTAAACAGATTGGATAGGCTTCTAAATAAGATGTTTCTGTAATACAGGCCGAGATTAGGAAATCAACAAAATTTCGGCTTTAAAAATAAGTTTATTAGTTTAGTTATTTTCAAACAGTAAATCTTACCCATAAATGCCCCAACATTGCCTATCAAACTGAAGAGACAGCTCTCTGGTGGATAGCAACCACATTTACTGTCAAAAGAGTAGAAACCAGATATAAGACAACTGTTGCATGATAAGTTGATGACAAGTTGGAAACCAGTACTACTAAGGAGGCATCTTGAAAATGTGGTCATTTTGTGGTTTTCCAGATAAATTCAAAGTAATTTGTTACCTAATGAGGGGGATGTCTTGAAGAGTGCAGCAGGACTTTGGGAAGCCCCTCTTAGCCGTTTCCTCTGTACATGTCAAATTGTATGTCCTATTATATAAAGAACCAAGCATAAAAGTTAACAACAGTATGTGGTGACTTTAGGATTTGGGATTTAACCCTGTAAATCCTGACATACGTAATTATAGTCCTTATTAATATTATTATTTTTGAAACAGTTTGCTAAATGTTTAAACAAAATATTCAAAAAAAGGTTAGCATGTTTGTGTGGTGTTATTTAATTTATTTATTTCTAGTTTCATATTTGATACATCAGGCTTAAATGACTATAACTATGATAATATGCGATAATATGACTATAATAAGATATAAAATATGGAGTTCATATTCAGGGAGGAAAAAAGCACCTCGAACTGAGCAGAAAATTACATTTATTTGGCCAAAAAGTGACATTAAATTCAGATAGCTTGTATGTTAATAAGATCTTTATAGCAGTATATAATTATCAGTCGTCACTTTACAGTATTTCTCCCAATAATGTCATAGTAAGATGATAATCAAATGCCCGACGTATCGTTTTTTGATACTCACATTTTAATGTGATTTAAAAAAATAAAAAATATGCATGTAAAATTATGTAAACATAAGTTTCTTTACACCAGTAAGTGTTCAAGTTGAAAATTGACTAACAATATAAAATGTATTCTTACGTTTACATTTTACGTCAAAATCAGTAAAGATTTCACAGCAAAAAGAGGTGTACCACAACATCAAGGGGGACGTTTTGACAATTACTTGCTAAAAAAGTATAAACTATCAATCAAATGACAGAAGGCATGTAGTAGATTGTGCATATATTGATAAATTATATATATAGATACAGAAGGCTTTATAGGGTTAACGTACCAGTTCTCAACAGGACAGACATGGTGGTTCATTACTGCCATGGCGTAACTAGAAAACAAAACATTTTAATGATTATTTGCAATAAGTACATGACTTGTCTGAATGTATAGTATATCAGCTAAACAAATAAACAGTAGAGATTTAACGTAATTCTCCTTCACTTAAACACTCACACAATCCATATCCCTGTGATGGAGAAGGCAGACAGGCTGACAGGCAGAACAATCCAGGCAGTCATTGGTCAGTCTGTGAGACGCCTGAGACCCCCGCATGAGGGTGTGCAGGACGGGGCTTATGGAGAGACGGTGTGAGACACCAGCAAGTGAAGCCATGCAGTGTGGGGGTGTGTGGACCAGCGGGGGGCAACGTGATGCTCCTTCAACTACATCTGGAGGCTCGCAGATTGCCAACAACCATCAATATCTAGTTTAAAAACACAATACTCTGATAAAAGATGATTGCAAAGATTATACGCCACAAAGCTGCAATATTACTGAAATACAGTTATCAATGTAGAGACAATTGAATTGAGACACTCTTCATAGGGTCATTACATGTCAAATCAACCAAATTTTTGATTTTATTCTTATTTTTTCTGAAAAAGACAAACATAAATAGTGATGAAAGCCAAAATATTAAATGTAATTAGTGTATATTTACAGGGTAATCCACTATTTCACACAGGGAGTCAAAATGGCAATTTTTACAAAATTTGGAGCCAAATAGATGGCAGCATCAGTAGTTTATTTTTACACAGAGATTGGTAGGTCTATTAGTAAAATATGTTTACTTAAGCAATTTTTGCTGTATTATATGCCAAAGGTGACAGTATCTCCATATCTCCGGTATTGAGCCATAGAGGGCCTTTAAAATGAAGATACCAAAAGAAAAGGTCATGCACCTCCTCTCTATCTCTCGCTCATAGAAAAAGAGGGGAGTGGTAAAGGATATTCAACCCAAGCCATCAAACTGACTTCATCAGAAAAGAAACGCCATTTCAGAGCGGGAGCAAATGTTCAGATTTTGATTAAAGATTACCACAACAAACATTTTTCTGTGTATCATCTTGCACGGATTAATTGTTCACCACAAGTAAATTTTGATTTCATGATGACTTTAAGAACCAGAAATTAAAAGTTTATTAAGATATCTTTAATACTTCTTGATGCAAACTTGGGGCAAAAAAACACAAGAAGTGCTTCTTTACCATTTTTAAACTGTCTCCGTTGGCATATACTGCAAAAAAGATTGACAGATTTAACTAATAGACCTACCAATCGCCGTGTAAAATAAAACAATGAAGCTGCCATCTTTCTAAAGTAATTTTTACATCCTGTAAATTGGCACCAAATCTCATGTAAAAATTGTCATTTTGACCCCCCTCTACAAAACAGTGACTTACCCAGTAAATATACATTCATGAAATGTAATATTTAGGCTTTCTTCTCCATTTATGTATTTCTTTCACCGAACAAAAATATGATATTATATCTGGTTGAGTTGACACAGAATGACCCCATATGCTAAATTACAAACAAGCCACAGTGATGACACTCAGCATGTTTACAATAATAGAAATAAAAATGTATGACTCATTAATATTGAAAATATGCAATGCACATTATTTCGCCGAGGACTTAACTCTCTTGAAGCACTATGTAAATCCCACATAAAGCGTGGAGTATAAAGACAAAAACTTAATGCAACGCAGTTGTATTAACAAATAATACAACTAATGTTATTATACGTTATTATAATTGTGGGGTGAGCTCTTATTTAAGTTACACAGACTTCATATACTTAAATATGGTTATGGCACGTCCACGAAAGACGTCAGGTAGATTTGTAATCGGTTAATCTGAGATGAAAGATCCTCAGAAGCACCAGTCAGACCAACAGCCGTACTAATAATGTCCCCCTTCAGTCCAAATCAGTCTCAATGTCACATCAGCAAATACAGTACGACAAAACTAACCAGATAAATGTTTACAATTATAACTACGGTATACGGGCTAATAGAACGAAATGACAGTAAATAATAACTAAACAACAATTTTTAAAGATAAAACTCAACATCGTGTAGCTTGCAAGCTATCCAGCAGCAGATGCTATTGCAAGTAAACAACTTTATAAAACGGCTAAAATCTCCTTCTCTACGTATGTGTGTACCTACACACGCAACATACGGCATTTGACCTACCGTATATTAGTGTGTCATTATTGAGATGTTGTGTTTTGATATGTAAAAGCATGATCCTACCGCAGGCCCCTCGGCTCCTGACCGGATGCTGCCTTTACAGTCTGAGTCTTCATCAACAGAGGGCGCCCTCATCTCCCTTTGCGCCTCCATAGTATTTCTATGGGGTTAAATCCGATACATTGAGTATGTTGTTCTTGGCAATAATTTACAAAACAATTTCCTTCTTGTCCTTTTTTTTTATAAATTAAATTTAGACTTTGAATACAAATATATACATACTCACACACATATACATAAAAATGTATTTGCGATTCAAGTGAGTAATTCAGATGAATTCAGTAACCTCTCTGACCGGCTTGTGAGTCATTCGTTCGAGATTCGGACTTCACTAGTTGCGCGGTATGCATGCTGTTGGTCATAGACTGTAAAAAGCTGTTGATTCACTAAAAAGTACCGGCTCATTAGATAGGCTACATTCGTTCGAGAATCGGTCACGCTGTGTATATTTTGGTTTCGCACTCTAGTTCTGAAAAATAATTTGCCACCACACCATATGTTTGAAGACTGAATTGTCGCCAGAAGCTATAAAATATATGGTATATAAATAAAAGTATGTGGGCATTTATTTTTATTTCATTTTCATTTTATTTTCTTTACATTTATTTCTTCATTCTTGCCCATATTTATCCTAGTCGTTGTATATTGAATAGTATTTCTGTGCAGAACTTACTGTTTCTGTCACATCTTTCATAGCAGAAAAAAAGAGGGCATCGATAGAATATTATTCATTTCTTCACTGTGCGTCTATCTGTCATGTAACAATATAGGCACAAACTTGTCTCTTGTGAATTACATAAATTAAATTGCATCTGTGTGTTTCTGGATTTCGTGGTATTTGCTTGTAAATGCAATAAACTACAAAACCCATAATGCCACATTCAAACCGGAAGTAAACTGTCAACTGACAAAAGTCATTCGTACGGGTGTTGGGTTGTTTTGCTAAAGCACTGGCATTGCTCTCAGCCTCGGTCAACCAAAAATTAATTTGCGCATTTTCGATTGCTATAATATTCAATGAACTCGTATCACCTCACATAGGTTATACATCGTAGGAAGTCAGACTGAGATATCTTGTCATTTCAGTGTAGTTTCCCTAGCGATTCCCAGCATGACTTCTCGTCGGCCTGACAGCTTTGAGGGTTTGGGTTACAGGGGCAGAGAGGATCCGTCATTCAGTGGGGGGTATTCGGGCAGGTCATTCAATAATTCATCCAGCTCTGACCTCCAGCACTGGGTCAGCACACCTCCAGATATACCTGGAAGCAGAAACCTGCATTTTGGCGATCGCACACCGCAATTTGAGGCGGCACCTGCCCAACCAGGAGCAGCAGACGAAGCGCAGTCAGCGGCTCCGCCCTCCGGTAACAATGAGTACAATATATGACCAGCATGCAAGTGATATGTTATTACTGAAAGGGAACCCACCTTTTTCCTAAAGAGCCTACTGCGTTTTAGATTATGGGTGGCGCTTTCGGTTTGGGGAAGTTCCACTTAAAAAGACTGAAACAAATCATACGGTTGCGCTACAAATAAACCTTATCCGCTAGTTTGACCGAATGAACTGTAACATTTCCTCCATTTTCTATTTTCAGAAGTGAGGACAATAACGTAACGTTTGGAATTGTAATGCGACATGGTAACAAGAAATAGCCTATATGGAAAGAGTTATTTTCAGTCGCTGCATTCTTTTCCTCCTGATTGTTTCCCAAGTTTTTTCTAGAACGGGTATCTAGAAGAACAAGCATCGTGGCATCGACCTGGAATGCTATTACACATGTATATATGATGTATATAATATAATCTACTCAAAACCATCATAACACCAGTCACCCAATATGTATTTAATAACACAAATTAGAAAACTTTGTGTTTCAAACAATAACTTGATGATAACTCAAATGAAGGCTCATTGAGTTGATCAAGTAAATCGTACGTATGAACCAGTTTATTAATTGGATTCCTGACCCTCCTTCAAGACTGTATAGATACAGAAATGTACAACATAAACAATAAATTTGCAGTTATGAGACAAATTAACTAGAGCTATTCTATGTTTATTTTAATATACAAATGTCGTTTGGCATATGACTAATTTTGAGTCAGCATTATATGCAAAGTGTTGTTAAGCAGGTCATGAACTTTTCTGGGGCCTATACCATGAAGGCGGTTTAGGTGGCTAGCCAGGTATGTTTCAGTTTAGTTTGCAGGTATAAAGGTAATATAAATACGCTTTAGAATCAATAGATAAAGTTATAAAATGACTACATGTGAGCTTAAATGTTCAATTTCAACTTAAACTTAAACTCAGTATAAACTACAACTTCACAACTTTTACTTGCGCCGAGTCTATAGAAAGACTTTTTCTTTTAGTTTTTCTATTTTATAGACAGCTATTTTCTTCTTACTGTGTAAATTTGTTTAAATTCTTAATATTTTTTTAATTTCGTAATATTCTGCAGAAGAAGTGAATCACGGTTTCACTCTTTCTCAGCATGTGATTGGCTGATATCTGATGACACACCTAAACTTCTGAACTCAGGATCAAAGCCTGAGTTGACAGATAAAGTTGATGATCAGCATCATGGTACCATCAAAGCCTGGTTGGATTGGTTTGGTTTTGTCAACTCGAAAACTAATCCTGTAACCCTGAGTTTGTTCAACTACCTTCATGGTACAGGCACCGGATGCAGATGACACTTAAAAATGTGTCACTCTTACAAACACTCCATGTTGTTTAACGCTAGGTGTAAGCAAACACATGACTCATTCAGAGACCTTTAAAATAAAATGTACAAAGGCATATTGGTCAATTCAACACTTTTTTTTTCTTAAAATGACAACTAAAATCTGTCTTTCAGAGCAACTGAACAGATTTGCTGGTTTCGGGATAGGCCTTGCAAGGTAACAAAACCCAATAATCACTACTTAAAATAATGTTCTTTTGAAAGTACAGTGAGATTCAGATATGTGAAATAATGTTAGTAAACTCATAATCATTTTTGTATGGTTTGAATTAGCCTCTTCACAGAAAATGTACTGGCCCATCCCTGCATTGTGTTTCGGCGTCAGTGTCAGGTAGGCTGAATCCAGGGAAGACAACGTTGAGCATACAAATCCTACAACCTCAGTGTCTATCATGAAAGATTTTTATGTGTTGCTGAAACGTACTCTGTTTGCATTGCATAGTCCTGATAAATATAATTTAATTCTTTCATAAAATATCATTTAAAATCATTTAAAATTGTGAAACTTTGTTTCAGGTGAATTACCATGCCAGGTGTTACCACTTGTCGCCACTGACTGCCATCAGCGTGATGTACAATGTCACCAAAACTCAGGTAATATATATGTATATATATCATATCTTTGTCGCTGTGTTTTTGCTCAGGAATACCTTCTTTTAAAGAACAGGTTGAAAGCAGGGCAATTGACCCTTCGCAGGGAGCTTGATTGACAGGTGATCTGACCAATCATACTTCGCCATCCGCCATTTTGTTCGACAAAGCAGTCAGGAGAGTTAGTAGATTAACATGGGAGGATTTAAACTTGAAAACGGAGTGTACTGACGTCTTTCCGTGGTTAAAAAAACATTCCTGCTTATGTTTGTTCATGTTTATTTGAGGCTATAAATTAACTAGAAGGAAGAGATGATCGGTTCACGAGCAGCTTTAACTGATGCTCTACAGCAGAGGTCTTCATTCCTGCTCCTGGAGAGCCACTGTCCTGCAGAGTTTAGTTCCAACCTGCTTCAGCACACCTGCCTTTGAATACTCAAGCGATTCTGAAGAGCTTGATGAGCTGATTCAGGTGTGTTTAATTAGGGTTGGAACTAAACTCTGCAGGACAGTGGCTCTCCAGGAGCAGGAATGAAGACCTCTGCTCTACAGCGATCTGTCACTACACATTAAAGAACCCCAAAACGGTATTTATTGTTTAAATTTGAAAGGTGAGACTTTGTTTAGTATGTTTAATATCAAACGTAACCGAAAAGTAACCTGGTTTGTCCTGTCTGTCAGCGTGTTGTCTGTCTCCTCTCTGCTCCGCAATGTATTTTTCACTGCGTGAGAACATTGTGTGGCGTGAGAACGGCGTAGCTTGTCGGACATAGCGACAGTAACTAACGGGGGCGGGTCTTTGCGAACGGTCAAATTGAGTACTGCTGGAGTTCCTCAAGGCTCTGTGCTTGGACCTATCCTTTATACAGGCACATATTGTGTCCACTGAGCGGTACGGTATGGTACAGTACGGTACGGTTCAGGTCTGTTAACCATAGCCGCTTTCCGACCAAGTAGTTACAGGAACTTAGTTATAGGAACTGTCCACTTCTAAACAGTTCTAAGAACTACTCTCCCCCAAACACTGGCCAAGTGGCCATAGGAACTGGTAGGAGGGGTAAGGGAGTGACGCAAGCACGGTGACTTTTATTTTGACGGCGCGATGGACCTTTATTTTGGTGGCGCTGAGAACGCCAGAGCAAACAATGCTCGCATTCTCTGTGTTTATTAGTTAGCAATCTGTCTAACAGTACTGTTTAATATCTTATTAGATAGAACTGTTATAGAAAGTAGACAGTATATGAAAAAAAGGTTATTAGCCTAACGCTATGCCGTGTGGTTGATGTCCAGTGTTGCTAGCTGGGCAGATAAACATAATCATGTTTGGCTTGGTCCCCTCAAAGTTGCGTTGGATTTTCTCTTCAGCATAAAGGTTTAGAGACCCATCTATCACTGTTTTCCATGTTTGTATAGTTAGTTTATGTAGTAAATATAGGCTATAATCTGTGTGTTTACATTCTAGCTGTTTTAAAAATGGCGGGTGCTGGTGTTCCGCGTGCGTTCGGTCAGTCAGCGTACACTAACGTCACGGGTAGTTCCTATAGAACTGGTTTAGACCACTGATCTATATAGAATGACATTGTAACAATGTCATTATATAAATCAGTGGTTTAGACCCTACTCTGAAGTAGGACCTATATTTGTTCCTACAAATGGAGTTCCTAGAACTAAAATCATTCCTAGTCGGCGTGTTCGCACCGCAGGAACGTCCGGGTACTTTAGTCAATAGTTCTAGGAACTGTGAAAAGGTTCCTCCGGTCGGAAAGCGGCTCATGATCTGGGGTGCGTTTCCCGTACAACTATATAGCTCGCTGCTTAACTACCATAGTACGATGCATCTTTGGAGAAATCAACTAGCTAGTCACGACTGTTTCCCGAAACCGTATGTCGCAAAGTATCGTTCAACCAGGTTGGTTTATGACGTCTCGCACGTGGTGGACTAATAACTTATTTTAATTAATCTGTTTGAGATCGAATTAACGCTAGATTTTGTCATATAAGTTACAGACATGGAATCTGAAGACCATTTTGCTTTATTACCAGACTTAATATTTGGCTCGTTCTTACATAGTAGAGCATGTTCGCACATGCGCAGTCTTCAAAAACGGTGCTTTAAATCTCTTGACAAACTAAAAGACGTAAATGTATTCCAAATAATTAACACGGGCTGTACTGAATGTCAGCTTGCTTATTTTGCTAAAGATAAGGATTTATTCAGTCTACATCTCATGTAAACTAGAAACTATGCTTCTAACCACAGCTCGAGAGCTGTCGTTCCAACCACACAAGTTTGCGATGCTGTTTGCAAACGTTTGTTGGAATGATGGTTTCGGGAAACACCAAATCGTTGAACTATGCTGATAATGACGGAACTTGCGACCATAGTTGGCTAACGATGCTTTCGAGAAACGCACCCCTGGCTAGCGTTTCCACTGCCAACAGTACCCTTACTTGATAGGCGTGGTGTTTCGATCGACGTCATTTTCGCGCGAAGAAGAACATAGTAAACTACAGGGTGGGCCATTTATATGGATACACCGTAATAACATGGGAATGGTTGGTGATATTAAAGTCCTGTTTGTGGCACATTAGTATATGTGAGGGGGCAAACTCCTCAAGATGGGTGGTGACCATGGTGGCCATTTAGAAGTCGGCCATCTTGGAT
Organism: Scardinius erythrophthalmus; assembly: GCF_964197995.2. Lineage (NCBI taxonomy): Eukaryota > Metazoa > Chordata > Actinopteri > Cypriniformes > Leuciscidae > Scardinius > Scardinius erythrophthalmus. The sequence continues at coordinate 44,055,968 of NC_138225.1, read as the reverse complement.
ACAACTTTTGTTTTTTCAATAGGAAGAGGGCCATGTGACACATCAAACTTATTGGTAATGTCACAAGAAAAACAATGGTGTGCTTGGTTTCAACGTAACTTTATTCATTCATGAGTTATTTACAAGCCCCCAAGGTCTCCCGATCTGACCCCCTTAGACTTTTATCTTTGGGGTCATCTGAAGGCAATTGTCTATGGTGTGAAGATACGAGATGTGCAGCACCTGAAACTATGGATACTGGATGCCTGTGCTGGCATTTCTCCTGCGGTGTTGCTATCAGTGTGTGAAGAGTGGGAGAACAGGGTTGCATTGACAATCCAACACAATGGGCAGCACATTGAACACATTTTATAAGTGGTCAGAAACTTGTAAATAACTCATGAACGAATAAAGTTACATTGAAACCAAGCACACCATTGTTTTTCTTGTGACATTACCAATAAGTTTGATGTGTCACATGGCCCTCTTCCTATTGAAAAAACAAAAGTTGTATCCAAGATGGCCGACTTCTAAATGGCCACCGTGGTCACCACCAATCTTGAGGAGTTTGCCCTCACATATACTAATGTGCCACAAACAGGACTTTAATATCACCAACCATTCCCATGTTATTACGGTGTATCCATATAAATGGCCCACCCTGTACAATGGATGACATACAGCATATCTTGTTCTTGCTCCTCGACATGTTTGTCACATATGGCGGGCCGGAAGGTTCAAAAATAGGACTAATGATTTGTCGTGGGAAGTCACTATACTATAGCCCCTAGCTACTCACTTTCCCACTGATATGCCAGCGGTGGATCTGTATACGTACTCTCCTCACACAGCGAGCGACTCACTTTCCTCACACAGCGAGCGACTCACTTTCCTCAGCAAGCTCAGGAATGTACATTAGCCTAATATTATGACAAAATCTCTACCCGTTTCAAGTACTGTATTGGTGCAATAACTAACTACTTCAGTAAAGTGTTAAATTTTTGTGTTGTAAAAGTCATTTATTCTGAACCAATAATCTTAAAGGGTTAGTTCACCCAAAAATGAAAATTCTGTCAGTAATTACTCACCCTCATATTGTTCCAACCCCGTAAGACCTTCGTTCATCTTCGGAACACAAATGAAGATATTTTTGATGAAATCTGAGCCATGTCTCACTCCTCCATAGGCTTCTATGTGACCGAAACTTGCTGGCCCAGAAAAGTTATTAAAGAGATCGTTAATATAGTCCAAGTGACTCCAGTGGCTCAATCTTAAGTATATCAAGCGACGAGAATACTTTTTGTGCGCAAAAACAAACAAAAATAACGACTTTATTCCACTTTTAATTTCCTTCTCTCTGGGCCTCGTAGTGTTTTTGCGCTGCGCGTCTGTGTTGTACGTCATCACGCATCACCCACATGACCGGCGTCGGCAAATAGTGAGCCTACGTGGTGACGTGTAACACGGACGCGCTGCGCAAAAACACTAAGCGAACCAACTAGAGGCCCAGAGAGAAGGAAATGAATAGTGGAATAAAGTCGTTATTTTTGTTTGTTTTTGCGCACAAAAAGTATTCTCGTCGCTTGATATACTTAAGATTGAGCCACTGGAGTCACTTGGACTATATTAACGATCTCTTTAATAACTTTTCTGGGCCAGCAAGTTTCGGTCACATAGCAGCCTATGGAGGAGTGAGACATGGCTCAGATTTCATCAAAAATATCTTCATTTGTGTTCCGAAGATGAACGAAGGTCTTACGGGGTTGGAACAATATGAGGGTGAGTAATTACTGACAGAATTTTCATTTTTGGGTGAACTAACCCTTTAAACTGATTCACATTGCATTTTTTTTTTTTACATTTATAAAGGCAATTTCATCTTTCAAGTCAAATTCTATACATTTTAAGTCACTATATTGCTTTTACCAATCAAATTGACTAGTATCAACAAAAACATTTTTTCCCACTGCAGAGAAAACAGAACTGTTGTAATGTTAGACTAGAGCGCTGCATTTGGATATTTGACTGAATTGTTTGCTTTATTTCTTATCGTATAGCTTCTTGTACCTTTTACTTAAACTTTTATATTGGCTATTATTGATAAAACTGAAATTTTACAAAAAGAAATATGGTTTCTTGTCATTTTTTTATTACAAGATTATCACTGATGTTTATTGCAACATTTGTACAAATCAAATGCATATATTGCCTGGAATATGTTTAATTTTTTATTTAAACGAAAAGAGGTAACGTTCTCTTTCATCATCTCGTTTCGAGATCCACCTATGGGAAGGGCATCTGTACCTGACCTCTGCAGAAGCATCCAATTGCACCAAGTCTGGCTAGACAGACAGAAGCACGCAGCCAATGCCAGTTAAGGCCACACCCCTTACCTAGGCATATAACTTCTCCGCACGCTGCTATTCCTCAGTTGACATTCGCTTCTCGCGATCTCTGCACTGACACAGTTTGGTTGGATTAAAGTTACGCTGCTCACTTTCGAGTCTTCAGGAGGACATATCGCCAGATCAGCCTCCGCCAGACGTGAGTGACAGTCGTTTCTTCAGCCTGTCCGCTGTGTATTTTGCATCCGGAGCCGCCCGCGCTCTCGCTGTCCTTCACCTGCTCCTCCTTACATGGCTGCCCGCCACGGATTTTTCCGAGTTCTTCACTGCTGGCCCACCCATGGCTATGTGACCGTCTAAACCACCGCTTCTCCAGGGAACAGCCTATCACAACGAGCCTGCCCGGCCGCGTGTGGTGCTCTCATCACCGCTAAGGACCCTCTCGTTCTGCGCGGTCTGCTTGGGCTTTACACGCTCAAGAAGCTTAGGAGAACCCGGAGAATTGCGGTCATTGTAATTGCTGTCCATGTAACGTTAGCTTTTACTAAGCCGGCTTTTAGTTGCACGACCCAGCGCGCCTGTTGTTCGACCGTTGGGAGTATCGAGCCGGCTTTCACGGGCCACGAGCCCTCCGGATTCTCTACCGGTCCCGGAACCCCTGTCCAAAAGACACAGGGTCTCCCGCGGACGGTCGGTTAATCCCGTTTCGTGGCTGCCCAGCCCGTGTGTTTAGTGGACGCTGTCGTGAGGAAAAGTACGTTACCACACCGCACGCACTTGGTTCCCCTCACCCAGTTATTAAAGGCTTCGGCCCCAGTGTTTTCCCAACACAAAACACACATTACTAAACAACACATTTAACAAACGAATCAAATGAATTTGTGCAGATTTATACCAACATAGAGAGCAAATATCTCTGATCCCATGCATGTCGCCCTAAGTCTGTCCACAAGAGGGCGCCATTGCCTCACAAATCAACCAGCTGGGCTCACACAGCTCAGTTGCGGCTGCCCAGCCTGTGTTTTTAGTGGACGTTGTGTGTGGAAGGCTTCGGCCCCTGTGTTCCCAAACACAAAACACACACATAACTAAATAACACTTTAAAACAAACAAATTAAATAAATCCGTTACAGAGAGAGTCTCTCTCTCCGCGGATTTTATTTTTCTGCCTGCACTTGAGACTGCCCAGTTCATGTGTTCAGAAGATGTGTGTTTTCCCTTCACTTAAAAATCAGGGGGCACTTTGTGAGGGAAAGTTTAGCACAGTGGACACCACACTATGTTCCCCTCACTCTGTCAATAAGGCTTTCGGCGCCAGTGTTTGCCCAACACAAAACACGCAAAGTTATGAATCAAATGAATACGTTTTGGAAAGAAGACCTCTCTCTGCAGAGAAAACTTCTCACTGCAGAGAGAGGAAATCCCTCCGAACCCCTGCATGTCGCCTCTAGTGTGCCCACTAGATGGCGCATTTGCATCACAAATGATCCAGCTGGGCCCATACAGCCCCGCTCCGGCCCGAGCGGGGGCGCTCGCGAGTCACGAAGCGGCTTGGCAAGCCGTTTCAGCGCCCGAGTGGGTTTCGCGTACCGTAACCCAGGGTTACAGGCTGCAGTTTGCAATAAAACCTCCGCATTTTAATGGCGTTCTCTCTTCTCACATAGAAGAAAACGCCTCACACATTCTGAAAGAGGAAATTTCCTCCCTCCTAAACAAGGGAGCGATTCAGATGGTGCCACCCAATCTGATAAACCATGGTTTTTATTCCTGGTATTTTCATTATCCAAAAGGCGTGGCGCCCCCCGCCCTATATTGGACCTTCGAGTGTTGAACAAACATTTGAGGAAATACAATTTCAGAATGTGACACAAGGCTCTCTCGCCCGTGCCATAAAGCAGAACGACTGGTTCACATCAGTCGATCTGAAAGATGCTTTCTTTCACATAAGCATCTACCCTCCACACAGGAAATATCTTCGTTTTGCGTACCAAGGCATTTGTTACGAATTCACAGTTCTTCCGTTCGGGCGCAATTTTAGTCCCCGAACTTTGTCTGTGTGCGGAGGCGGGCGTGGCGCCCCTGAGACTAACAGGGCTAAGAATTCGTACTTACATAGACGATTGGCTCATCATAGCCAAATCGAAGGAGAAGGTGTCGCTGGTCACCGGCCGGGTGCTCACGCACAGTGCGTCTCTCTCAAGAGCGCGTTCGCTCGCTGATGGACTGTCTGTCTCAGTTCAGAGAAGGGGCGAAAGTACAATATCGCACATGCTTCAGGCTGCAGGGTCTCATGGCTTCATCTATCCAAGTTGTGCCAATGGGTCTCCTGAGAATGAGAGCGTTCACGAAATGGGTTTTGTCACTACATTTCAGCCCGATTTGCGTTCTCTGCCACTCGGTAATGGTGACGCGCGCCTGCTCGGCGGCCCTGCCCCTTGGGAGAGCCAGAACTTTTACGCACGGGGAACCCCCCTCGGGACGGTTACGATGCGGAAAGTTGTGACGACAGATGCGTCCTTAACAGGCTGGGGAACCACCCAGGAAGGCAGAATGCTGAACGGTCTGTGGCTGAGCAGACTACGTTCAGCGCACATTAACTATTTAGAGCTTTAACCATTTAGAAAGCTCTGAATCATATTCTGCCTCGCCTGCAGGGACATCCCATTCTAGTACGGTACGATAATACCATGGCAGTGGCTTATATCAACCGTCAGGCCGGCATGTGCTCGTCGAAACTCCATGCTCTAGCTTACAGGTTTTTGATGTGGAGCAGACGGGTTTTTCTGTCATTACGCGTAACTCATGTTCCGAGCATTCTGAACAGAGGCGCCGGATCTGCTATCGAGGGGAAACCCAATCTACGAGGATTGGCGTCTTCACCCGTAGATAGTGAAGATGTTATGGATGAGATTTGGACAGGCAGCCGTAGATCTTTTCGCCTTGCGCGAAAACCACCATTGTCCTATGTTCTTCTCGCTAAAGGACATGGACGCGCCCCTCTGGGCAGACGCACTGGCCCACCCATGGCCCAAAGTACTGCTGTATGCTTTTCCTTCCCTGTGCCTGATAATTTTCACACTGGCCAAGGTGAGAGAGCACGGCCTGTCTCTCATTCTGATAGCACCCAGGTGGCCCAAAGCCCCGTGGCTGGCAGAGATAATCCCTCTGTTATACGCCGAGCCATGGCGCCTTCCCCCTCGCACGGACATACTGTCCTAAGCCAAAGGGGAGATTTACCACCCCCATCCGGACAGGGTGGCTCTCTGGGCCTGGCCCGTGAGAGGACGAACCTAAATGCACTGGGGCTCCCGCCGCGTGTAATCGCCACTACTCAGAATGCCAGGGCCGTTTCCACACGATCCCTATATGGCTGTAAGTGACAAGTGTTTAATGGGTGGTGTGATGGGCGTAGTCTCACATCTTATCAGTGCTCGGTGCCTGATATTTTAGGTTTCATGCAAGACCTCATGGAAAGAGGCAGGTCCTTTTCCACCATTAAGGTCTACCGGGCTGCGATTTCAGCCTGTCGTGTGGGTTTTGAGGGCTCCACCGTCACACCCTCTTACCCGCAGTTTTATGAAGGGTGCACGCCGCTCTTTGCCGGTCATCAGGAGATCTGTTCCAGAGTGGGACCTCTCCATGGTGCTGGAAGCGCGGCCTCTGTATCTTTTGAGCCTCTGGGGAGTATTTCCCTTAAGCTGCTGTCCCTCAAGACAGCTTTGCTCTCGGCCGTGGCATCTGCTAAACGGGTCAGTGAGCTACATGCACTCTCGGTTCACCCCTTGTGTGCCAAATTCTTCCTAAGTGGAGATAGGGTTGCCCTTAAGCCTTACCCGGCCTTCATGCCGAAATGCTTCCCTGCGTTCACTTCGGAGGTTTGGAGCTATCCGCTTTTCACCCTCCACCTTTTTGCCTCCCCGGAGGATCAGAGGCTGAATGCTCTGTGTCCCGTCCGTGCTCTGCAAGCATATATGACCAGGACCAGTGCTTTCCGCAAGAGCTCTTTGTTTCAAGGGCTCCCCCCGCACAAGGGGAGTCCCATTTCAAAGCAATGCCTCTCACATTGGCTTGTGGACGCTATACTATGGCTTATGAAGCAAAGGAAGTGCAGCCCCCAGGGGGCATCAGAGCTCATTCCACAAGGGGCTTAGCCGCCTCTTGGGCTTTGTTCAGGGGAGTGCCACTGCAAGACATCTGCTCTGCTGCCAGCTGGGCCTCTCCTCATACCTTTGAGCGTTACTACCGGTTGGATGTCACCAGAACCTCGGTGGCACACTCGGTCCTAGGGGTAGGGACCTCTTAGCCCTTTCCCACAGCCCCGTTGGGTTAACCAACGAGGAGTGAATAGGCCGGCTGGCCATGTTCATTCCTGTCACCAAGCATTTGCATTTCTTCTTGGGTTTAGCTATGTGCATTGGTGGTGCGGGGGCCATTATCATGTATGGGTCTCATGCATGTTTCATGCCCTGCTTGTCCACAGCAGTTTAGCGTGGCGTCACCTTTGCAGGGTCATGTTTGTGGGACGTGTCAGGCACTGCCTCTCTGAGGTGACCGTCCTTCTCTGGCCTTCAGAACCTCACTGTGAGTGTATTGGGCAATCGGGGAGCTGTCCATGTCTCTCCCATAGGTGGATCTCGAAACGAGATGATGAAAGAGAACAATAGGTTACTGTCATAACCCCGGTTCTCTGAAACATCGAGTGGAGAGATCCACCAGCGTTGCCCTGCTTGCCGCACGAGAAGCGAATATACTTACTGAGGAATAGCAGCGCGCGGAGAAGTTATATGCCTAGGTAAGGGGTGTGGCCTTACCTGGCATTGGCTGCGCGCTTCTGTCTGTCTAGCCAGACTTGGTGTAATTGGATGCTTCTGCAGAGGTCAGGTACGGATGCCCTTCCCATAGGTGGATCTCTCCACTTGATGTTTCAGAGAACCGGGGTTACGACAGTAACCTATTGTAAGGGTTGTGTTTTAAATTTCGTTTTGTTATAAATAGAATAACGTATAACGTGCAGTGAATAATCAAAATGCGTTGCGCATGAACCACATTTGTGTCCCTATAATGTTAAATTTATTTAAATGAAAACGAAAAGAGGCAGAGTGGTGTTTTATAACATATTTCGTTTTATTGTTGCTTAAAATGTACATGCAGAGCAACAGAGATAACCGGAGTAGCAGAGCGAGCTGAGTGCACTGTAAAAAAGAATAAATTGATTTTATTGATATCTAATCAATAAAATTGAGGCAACAGATTACAAGCAATATTATGAATTAAATTTAACAAATTAGAATTGAGTAATAATTAATCAAATTAATAAAAGTTAACCATTTAAAATTAGTAAAATTTACAAAATACCTTTTATTGCCAACATTGAAGACACCTGGTGTTAACAAGCAGAATCACAAGGAGAAAACCATAATTAAAGTCACCATTATGGAGATCACTGTGTGTTTTAGTTGGGCTCTTGACCCTTAACTTATTAACTTTAAGTTTTGTTTGGCTGCTGTACATGAGTTATAACAGCCAGATGAACAATAAGAAAAGGTGATCTGATGGTGTTGGTTGTGTTTTAACATAATCATTATTTCACAATCATTTGACCTGAATCACTTAACTCATATAGAGTCCAATTTATGAGTTATGTTTACTTTATTAATTATAGCAGCATAATATTTTTAGCCTTTTCAATGAAATCCAAATGATCAAATCAGTAAAAAAAAATATATATACACTTTTTTTTAGGCGCACACACACATCAAGATTTTGCGTATGAATCTCAGCAATGGTGACAAACAGATCACCTCTGATCATAAGCTCATTATTTATTCATGCAGCAATGTATGATGGGAGCCATGAATGAGTTTTGATTGGTGGCACCCAGAATGCACTGCAACATGCTTTATAATTGTCACCATTGTAGAGATTCACAGGCTGATTATTGATTTCTGTGTGTCTCTTTTTTGTATAAGAGAAACTTTTTAGAAATTATTTGGATTACATTGCAAAAGTTAAAAATATTATGCCGTACAAGGCCAGTGCTGCTATAATTAATAGAGTTATTCTAACTAAATTGGACTCTATATGAGTTCAATGATTCAGGTCAAATGATTGTGAAATAATGATTATGTTAAAACACAATCAACACCATCAGATCACCTTTTTTATTTGTTCATGGCTGTTATAACTCATGTACAGCAGCCAAACAAAACTTAAAGTAAAAAATGTAAGGGTCAAGAGCCCAACTAAAACACACACTAATCTCCATAATGGTGACTTTAATTATTGTTTTCTCCTTCAGTGATTCTGCTTAACACCAGGTGTCTTCAATGTTGGCAATAAAAGATATTTTGTAAATTTTACTAATTTTAAATGGTTAACTTTTAAGGAATTAATTTGATTAATTATTACTCAATTCTAATTTGTTAAATTTAATTAATAATATTGCTTGTAATCTGTTGCCTCAATTTTGATTAGATATCAATAAAAATCAATGTATTCTTTTTTACAGTGTAGGTCTACACAAGACGAATTATATCTCATGTTTAACCACTACCGTCGGAGTCAGCGGCGAACGTCAGAAGAACTAGCCCAGGAAAGGCTCATCCAGCCGGGAAACATGAGCGCCCGCTGATCGCATGGATCTCACAACCAGGAAAAAAAATCATCTTTATAAATAAACCACAGATTTGAGCTTTAAACAACTACATTCTCGCCTGAAAAACTCTTAAAATTACATTTCGTGCCACAGTAACAGTAGTATTATATTAAACTGTATATTAAAAAATGGCGCTTCTTATGTTGTCATTCCCCTTGTAGCACGCGCAAGTGACGATTCTCTGTCAACCAATCAACGTCCTGCAGTGAGTCTAGCTCCACCTTTTAGTACCGTACCACTGTGCTAGGTACCCCAATGGAAGGGTACCTAAAAAGTGGTACGGTACGGTTCGGCATTTTGGTACCATTCACAACTTTTGATAGTGGAAACGCAAATGCGTACCGTTCCGTACCGTACCGCTCAGTGGAAACGAGCCAATAGTAGTTTATCCTACCATTGCTACGCTGATGACACGCAGCTTTACTTTCTTTTTAACCAGACAATGTTGAAGCAAATGTAAATGCAAATTCATCAACTTTCATTCCACAAGTGCCTTATAACTTTGGATAAAGAAACCTCTGAAAGAATCCCAACAAAAAATATAATGTTTATTTTATTGTCTTTTGTCCATCTCTCTCTCTCTCTCTCTCTCTCTCTCTCTCTCTCTCTCTCTCTCTCTCTCTCTCTCTCTCTCTCTCTCTCTCTCTCTCTCTCTCTCTCTCTCTCTCTCTCTCTCTCTCTCTCTCTCTCTCACACACACACACACACACACACACACACACACACACACACACACACACACACACACACACACACACACACACACACACACACACACACACACACACACACACACACTCACAGGGTCCTAAGGCTTTATGGAAAGGAATGGGCAGCACTTTTGTGGTACAGGGGGTCACGCTGGGAACAGAGGGCATCATCAGCGAATGCACCCCACTACCAAGGTATAGAAATATACAGTGTGAGCCATCACTACTAAGTGTCCATGAAAACACCTTCTAAAGGTTATTCACTGCTTATTTAGTTTGTCAGTCTATGTTCTATAACAAAAAGTTGAATAATGATTTCTATATTTAGATCTAGATATTTTGATAAATGACAGTTTCAGTATTTGAATTTATTTGATCAGTTCTCATGTTGTTTCCATTGCCATCATTGAGGTAAATTACAGTTTTGTCTAATATTGTGATGTTCATTCACAGGGAGTTATCACACAAGTGGAACCCTAAACAAGTTGTGGGACATTTAGTACTCAAAGGGTAAGTTAAGCTAAGTGAATTCACTTGTATTTTTGGTATTGTTTGGAAAATGCTATAAGCTGCAAATTGTTTATCTCGTTTCATTTGAGTCATATTGCACCTCGCTCTTCCATATCTGGGATCTATTTGAATAAGCTTCTGACTAAGCGTAATATGCTGGTAGTTTTTTATATAAAACAAAGTCCCACAGAGAATACGGAAAGGGAATTCCATAGGCTTGACATTTAAATCTCCTTATCTCGTTTTGTGCAGTCCTTTGATCTTGTGAAATCATTGTGTTTTTTTTTCGTTTTTTTTTCCAGTTTGACATATGTGGTTGCAATGCCGTTTTACTCAGCAAGTCTCATAGAGACTGTACAGGTAAGATATTTTAATACAATATTTTTGTCTTGTATTGTTTTTGTCAAAAAAAAACTGAATTATGGACTCTTTTTCATGCTCTTGCATAAAGCAAAAAAAAAAAAAAAAAAAAAAAAAAAAATATATATATATATATATATATATATATATAGTATATTCTGTGAATTTTGTGCTTAAAACAAATGAAAATAACTGCCAATAGAACAAGACAAGATATAATTTATCTTGTGCTGGTTTGCTTCTCATGTATGTGTGTCTTTTTATGAAAGATGTTTAGATAATTTTATTGGAAAACAAGACTTTGATCGAGAAAATAATGTTTGCTCTATGAAAATAGTTTATTAATCATTTAAATAATACATTAAAAAATAAAATATTACAAATAGGTTTTCCAACTGTTAAGGGATTTACGGTTAAAGACCCAAGGACCAGATATGATTAATTAAGACCTGAAGTCAGAAGTGCTGTCAATTTAAGAGTAAGAATTATAATAATTTAAAGAAAAGCTTTATTGAAGATAGTTTGCAGTTTCATCAGACATAAGTCAGCTTCAAGACTCACACAGGAGTTCATAGGCCGCTCCACTTACAGTTACAAAGATCACAGGAGTTATACCCTTCACCAAGGTCTAAGCTACGTCCTTGCTTCAGGTTGAATGATTCTGATTGGCTTAGAAATATACAAACAGTAGTTGTCCACACACGGACTGATAGGCAGTAGCACATCTCCATAGTCTGTACGGCTGCCACCGGGACCCTGAGTTTGGTACGAGTGGTCCTCCGAGGTCACAAGACTGTGTGTCTATAGGTGCCAACATGTTGAAGAAAACAAGTGAGTCAATATCCAATAATGCCACTTGTTCCTTAACCTGTAAACAAAAATACTAACACACACACAGACACACAGCCTCTTCAATGTTCGATTTGGCCAGGCTCTAACTATAAACAGGAGAGTCTTTTCAAAACATCATATTACTTTCTTTCTCTCAAGGAGAGGACACTTTAATCTAACACCTTAACGTAAAGCTGACCCCTGTGACCATAGTTGTCAGGGTACCCCAGCAAAACTGATGCATGTATTGACACATGTTGAAGACCTTTCTCAAACACAAAACGAGTCCATATTTCATTTCTGTAGAGCTGGGCTAAATGAGCAAGAATCCACCCCTTCAGTCACCTGTTTAGACCAATGTGGGGTCCAATACCGCCACATCTGGTCTTTCCATAGAGGCTGCTTCAAATTGTTCGATTTCTGACCCATGCTCCCCCGTTAGCTTATAATTTTGAAAAAAAAACTGAGAATATATTTTTCCTTCAATGACTTAACATCAACAAAATATCCTACATAGCACATTATTGATCTCCAGAACCTTTGGACATAGCTGTCTTTACATGTCTTACAGCTGTTATTCATTTTTGCTAACTTGGTTTTATCATTGACTTAACTGATACAAAACAAGTACATATTTATTCTCTGGAAGCCGGGCTAAATAAGCAAGCACTGTTGCTGTAGTCCTAGCATGGGCCACACCTGCAGTCACTTCTCAGATCCTAAATGCAGACATTGGGCCTCATTCACCAATAACTTCCTAAGAATTATCTTAACTTTGTACTCATAAACTTCCTTTCATTCATGACATGTTCTTAAACAACAGAATTGTTCGCTCCTGTGTTCTTAGGATTGATGAATTCCACGTCTTCGAAATTGAAAGCGCTTGTCAGTTGTTCCTAATTAGCATAAGAAAACGCCCGGCAAATTCCCATGTAAGGACATGACACTTCAGGGCCGTGTGCAAGAAAAGTTGGAGAATGTCCAAAAGACGCACAGACGGTGGTGGTCCACCGATCACCAAACGAAAAAAGAACTTCAGTAATTTTGAAATTCTACTGCAACAGGTAAATGCCAAACGAGGCATAATATTTGACTTAATCAGCTTAATTGCTGATGTAAATTGCAGCGTTAGTGTTTCTTTGCATACTATGATTTTTTTTTTTTTAACAAATGATCAGAAATACATTACAGTAAAATACTATCACTGTAAACGACTGAAGAATTAAATAAAATGCAGTAACCAGTTATTTGTTATTATCTCTCAAATGTGCGTAAGAGTGCTCTTGAGTGTGTGTAGATTTTGTTCTTAGCTAAGAACAAATCCAAGATAAGAAAACATTAGTGAATGTCAGAATCTTCGTAAAAAGTGCATAATTGTGGTTCTTCGGAAGAACAGTTGGTGAATGAGGCCCATTGTCTTTAAAGGTGGTATCAGTGATTTCAGGCCCAAAAATATATATATATTTTTTCCTAACGATCCGCTAGCTGCCCGCCCCATAAGCATGCCGTCAAAAAACGCGTCTCTGTAGGCAGCCTAGTCTCTGAGATCTGCACACAAAAACAAATGGTTTAGCCAAACACTCAAAACCAAAACAAATAGTGTTCCAACCAATCACCGACAGGGGGAGGGTGTTGTGAGGTTTTGAGCCAGCTTTTTCTTCAGCTCTGACTTTGCGTGCAGCCGTGCACGAGCACAAAACCTCACAACACCCTCCCCCTGTCGGTGATTGGTTGGAACACTATTTGTTTTGGTTTTGAGTGTTTGGCTAAACCATTTGTTTTTGTGTGCAGATCTCAGAGCCTAGGCTGCCTACAGAGACGCGTTTTTTTGACGGCATGCTTATGGGGCGGGCAGCTAGCGGATCGTTAGGAAAAAAAATAAAAATATTTTTGGGCCTGAAATCACTGATACCACCTTTAAAGGGACTGTGTGTAGGAATTTCTCCCATCTAGTGGTGAAATTGTATTTTGCATTCAAACGAATAATGCTCTCCAGCACCTCACTTTTTCAAATGCGTGTTGCATCTACGGTAGCCGTTATGTACCAAAAAGCTATGACAAGATGTCTTATAATAGCACTTCGAGTTTTTCTTCGGGTGAACAGGTTTGTTATTTAAAACAAACGGAAACTTGAAACAACGAAAAGTTACAGTTATCAATTACTGACTGTGAAAAACATTGGTAATTAGTAGTAATGCCTTCTTTACGCGTTATATTTTTTGAAGTACATGCATTGTTAGATATCATCATCATCAGAGCCTTCTCTAACGTTACTTTACTCAATAGCTGCTATTCATCAAAGAGCCTGTTTAACTTTTAACTATAAATGTTCTACTGTCTATATAATAAAGTACACAACCAAGCAATGAAAAAAACTTGTAATTAAGACCGTAACATTGACTTACCTGTCGAGAAGAAAGCAGGCAACTTCGGGGTCTCTTTTGAAAGCTTTCTCCTGCATTAGCTATCCTGACATTAACCCTTGTTTTTGTCATCTCCAGTCACGTTTCCTTTTACAGTCTATTTTGGACTTTTTCGACGACAAGGACTCCTTATCCTGTGACTCAGCATATGTATGAATGAACGATGTATAAATAACCGTGCAGTGTGCATCCTTTTAAACTTGCCGGGGCAGTGACAAGCACCTCTCACTGCTCTGCGCCTCCGCTTCTGCTGGCTTCAGTCACGTGACGCTGGTTCTGAATGAAAACGCGTTGGCCTAGTACTTTTTGTCCCTCTCTGCTATTATAGATTTTCAAGATGGCGGAACTACATGGAAGCCTCCGTGGACCTACCCGTCCCATGTAAATAAAGATAATAAATTCTTCGTTTACGAGGATTAGTCTGATCATTGGCATAGGTATTTGTACACCATTGAGGGCATATTTATGAATAAAAATATTGATTTTAGATAATAAAATACCTAAAAAGCTACACATAGTCCCTTTAATCATAAATACCTGGATATATACACTAGTTTTTATAAAACTATGATTTCCAATTCCTTTTATAATAAACAAAGAGGGATGGTTAATCCATTCTTTTCGCTACCCCCCTTATAGACCCTTTAGGTTCAAAACACAATGGGAGTCTAACTAAAAATAAACAACAATAAAAAATAAGACTCCATATAAGCACTTTTAAGTCTCTACTGAATACATCCTTCAGTTTACGGTCTACATAATTTGTAGTTCTCTTAGACATCTAATGTCATTCATCCATTTAATGGATTAAGAAATAAAACTTTTTTTATAACTTATAGTCACTCCTCCTTTGTTCGCCCACCGGCCTGTCATAAAAGTGAGGGAGCTCTCTGGATAATTTTGATAGTGACTTAGCCAATGTGTCACTTTGTCGCTCTGCCATCAAGTTTATTATTATGATCCCACCTAGTTGTCTATTTAAATTTAGACCCTCAGTTGACAAGAGTTTTTAATCCCATAATGGACGGCAATCTTCAACTTCCCAATTCCAATTTACAAAAAATACTAATCCAGAGAGTAATTCAGATCAACATCATGGATGACAAAATTAGTCATAATTACCAGTTGCAGACAGAGCTGGAAAACCAATCCAATTAAACTCCTCCCATGTTCTGTATCATCTTTTCATCAGATTGACTCAGAATTATCAGCTTCTTTAAAGTTTGTACAGGTGTAACCCATCTGTAATGATAAAACACTCATTCCAGAGGTTAATGACACAATATCCACAAAATCGTGAAATGTACGCCAAGCGAACACATACAAGACATAAAGTGCTGTCACCTCACACACAAACACTGATACTTGACACACACGCACTGATACTTGACACACATCAATACAAACTGCTTCATAGTCAAGGTTTTCTTTAGCAGTTAGCTCTAAAAATATTTACTTCACATTTTTTTTCAGGATTTACCTAATTTTACGTGGTCTCTAAACCAGTTTCAAAGCATGTCTGTTCATTATTCATTTGTTTTTAGAAAAGTCAGCTGGGTTGTTTTGGTTCATTATCATTATTTTGTTTAAGCTTGCTTTAGCAGGCTGATAAGAGACAGACAGAGTACCATCACTGCCTCCACGCAAGCAGTCTCTCTCACTATAAACACAAATAATCTTTTCAACAGCCTCACAAGACTGTGACTTAAATTCATTACAATAACCTTTGATCATTCACATATGTTAAAATGTAAATGTTTAACTTCCAAATTAGAACCCTTGTTATCCAGACTTGTCTTGAATCTACAAAAGCGGTCTTCATCTTTAGCCACCACCAATCTTGAAATTATCCTATGCCATGTCTAATGACCTGTAAGAGTAAAACTATGAGTAAGACATATTAGTTCAATATCAACACTTCTATACATTTTACTTGCCCATAAGGCAACCAACATCATAAAAAGTTTTGTTACTGTCTGCACAACAAATAATGCCAATCACCTCATGGTTTCAGCTGGCTCTTAAAAGCCCATTCCCATTAGCTCTTTATCTATAATCTCCTTTTCCTCAGTGTTTTGTCCCCTGGCAAAGTTGTAAGTTGTGGCAATTTTTCACAATTAAAAAACAAGTCATCCAATGAATGTGGTTTCTGGTGAGTGGTATGGAGGAACATTTCTGGGTCAGACTGCTGTAACTTCTCACAGCTCATTGAATGAGAGAGAGACTCTGAGGCGATCAGGACTGAAACACTGTATTTTCAATTAGTTTTGGTAAATCGATCAAATGTCTGTGTTGCAATAGTACAATAACACTGCAATTGTGGAATGACATTATTTCAATAGTTGCTAGAAAGGGCAGCTGCAATCTGTTAAGCTGTAAAAATAACAACATTAATGCTAGTGATATAATGTTGATTAGTCATATGTTAAGGACTGCCAAGGCATTTGTATTGTGGCATTTGAAAAAATATCTAATTTAAATGGCAATTTTTTTTTCTAAAAAATTCCACTAATGTGCATTGTTGCCATATGGCAACGTATCATAAAGTACCTTAATATATATATATAATATATATATATATATATATATATATATATATATATATATATTATTTTTTTTTTTTTTTTTACAGCACTCCAAGTTGAGCCTTTCTAAAAAAAAAAAAGTCAACATTTTTTTCTATAGGTCTATCATAATGTATGCGGTTAATAATTCAATCTTTTGACCTTATTTTTATCTCTTGTTCTTTATCAGACAAAATTTTATAATATCGTGATTTTAAACAAAGATCTACTTTCAAACCCATATTAACACCAGAAATTTGTGACTTTATCACATTTTTTTTAAACACTTTCTTAGTAGACATTTAGAGGTACAGGCTGAATGGCTCTGCTGACCACAAACACTCTCTGTCATCTGGTGGATTCGTGTCAGCCTCAACTACAGCAGCAGACACCTTGCATTTGATCATTGTGAGCTTGCGAACGGCTCTAACTTACTGCACGTGCACACCATTAAAGCAGTGTCCCAATCAGGAATGTGAACAGATCATTATCATTGGCAACACATTCATTTTCATAAGCTCAAGGAAATGCTCAACATATTCTAAGGGGGTTTTCACAATGTTTCTGTTTAACTTTAGTCACACTTGTGCAGGGAAATGAACCCCAACCCATAATTAATCATCGTACGCAATACAGGGCAATTTTACGATTCTTTGTTTGTTTGTAGCCAGTCAAGTTGTTGTTTAACTTACCAATCGGAATCAAAACCATGACTAACCAAGTTCTGCCAATTTCTTTTAAGTGAGTGATTCAGAGCAGAGCTGCTTACAGCGTTTGCTCTCTTCCGCCTGACTATTTGTATCAGGAAAATCTTTTGAGTTACCTGATCTTAGCCATATCTTATTCACGGGTTAAAACTCACCTGAAGTTATTTTGCAGTGATGGAGAAAATCACATAGTTACATATACTGGTCCACACCAATTTGGGTCACAATTTTTATTTTTCTCAGGATCGTTCCTGATGCATCCCTGGCAAACAACCCTATTTTTATTATTTTATTTACCTAAATCCCTACCTGTCTGAATCACTTAGTTCGGGGCACTCCTGTCCGAAATGGGAGAGATCGAGAGTCAGGTTCGCGAAGATAAACTTAGAATTGTTTAGGCCTACAACAAACGCGTTACTACATTCCGCTAGTGGGGGTGACTACACCTACACCACGTGCTCATGACAGGCTTCCAATGCTCCCACCCAAAAAGTGTCCAACCGTGTTACTTCACTCTGCTTGTGGGGGTGCCTACTCCTACAGTAGAATCTTTCTAGCTTGTTTGTTGATTAACCAGGGATGTCACCTGTTGTAAACTTTTTTTTGCAAAACCAGGAGACGTTTGGGATACGTTCAAGAAGTTATATTCTTTATTGAGGACGTTGCTGCATTTCTTCCAAACAGTCTAACTAACATACTTAACATGGTTTCTTTATAGGCATTTTAGGAGGAGGGACTTTTGAAGGTGGAGGCAAATTCAAACAAAGCATGTAAATGAGTATACAGGTTAAGGTAACACCCTAGACTGTGAGGGTCTGGCCAATCCTAATTTAATCAGCATAAGGCTCCAAGAGCCATTTGGGTCCGAAAGCCATTTGCAGAACAAAAGGTGAGATTCTCAGTGAATCATTCGTGTGCTAATCCAATCAGCCTGACTGTATCACCCATACCTTCACATGATAACAGAGACAAAAGCACAGCTGTACATTGAGCTTACTGGTCAGGAAATGCATAAGGACAAGTCTCAGAAATTGACTCATTTAGAGCAACAGGACTGGCCAGAATCTCTTGATATACTCATCATAACCGCTGCTAAACTTTCTCAGTCTATATTGGAAACTAAATTAAACATTTAATAAAATATGTAATCCAACACACCGAATAATAATTACCCACATTCTCCACCATTAACTGGACCCAAGGACCAAATATGATTAATTAAGACCCGGAGTCAGAAGTGCAGTCAATTTTAGACAAGAGTCAGAATTATAATAAATTAAAGAAAGGCTAAGAAATATATAAACAGTCATTTTCCACACATGGACTGATAGGCAGTAGCAAACCCTATCAGATATTAATAATACAGACATTAGAGAATACATGAAAAGAACATTTCAGTAATCACACTGGTAACTTCTATAACCAAGAAAAATCTCACAAGCCTACAGAAGTCATTCAATTCATTTGTTATATAGAGAATATACGCTCGCAAAATCGCTAGCCCAACATCCCGGGGTTATTGTGTTTTCCAGTCGGGCTACCAAAATGCATAACCGGCCTGCCCAACGGGCTATCTGAAATAGTGTTCGCTTCAGTCTTGTTATAATCAGATTCAGCGCGTTCTTCATCTTCAATCTGCAGCAGCGCCGAGCAGAGCGCACGTCAGAAACAGAGGACAGGGTGTGTGTGTGTGTGTGTGTTCATCTGAGTCTCATTGGTCTGTCACTGCTCATCAATGTCAGAATATTTGAGATGACCAATCAAATCAAAGTAGGCGGGATTTACGTTCACAGAAGCTGCTAGGCGCGAATTTGAGCAGATCGACTGACGCTTCAGTTTACGGTCAGGTGCGAGATAAGATGTAAGTATAGCTAAACTAAACATTTCACATTTGACAGTTTTTTTAGGTCATAAATGTGAAACGAATGACAAAAATAATCAGGCAAACGAATTTACTTTTGTCGAATTTCGCCATTTTGAACTGAAAATAAGCCTCTGTAACGTGACTCATGTAATGTAATAAGTTTACTGTCATTGTGAGGGGACAAGAAACATTAACAAAGCCGTTTTCATCATGTTAGGCACAAGATTAATAATGAATGTGTACATGTTGAGAATTAATATAGTACAATTTGGAGCCTTCAGTAAATTAAAAAAAGTTCAGCTTTAGGAGGGGAAGAGACAGGGCAAGATGAGGAGACTGAGAGAAAAAGAAAGAGTGATGGATAAGAAGTGAGAGCAGGTATTGACAAATAGTCTACTGCCCGCTGACATGGTTTTAAAGCTATTTCTTATCCTTTTTTTGACCTTCAAACATCTTGAAATGCACAAAATTTGAACCCCCTAACAACCTTGAATTTAGGACCTCTTTGATTATAAAGCCCTGTCTACGGCCCTATATTAGGAATAAGATCAATAATGAACGTGTACATATTGTGAATGAATTTAATAAAGTTAGTTATCTAGCTTTCCTAGTAAACGCGTCTGAGAAAATGATTCATAAATCAACCAGTCAACCATCAGGTTGACCCTCTGTTTACTTTCTTCACTGACAGACAAAAATGAAAAGCCTATATCAGTCAAAGCTCAGCTTTAGGAGGGGAAGAGACAGAGCAAGAGAAAAACAAAGCAAAAAATTTGAAAAATAATCAGCTGCGTGACATGGTTTTAAAGCTATTGTTATCCAATTTTTTTGGCCTTTAAAACAGCTTAAAATGCACATATGTAGATCAGAGAAATCAAAATTTTCCCTGAACCCCCCCCTAACTAGCCTACCTCACATTCGGGACCTCAGTGATGATAAAACCCTGCCATCTGCATGTTAATGAAACTAGTTAATAGTGATCCATTTTTTTTTTTTTTTTTTTTTTTTTCATACCCTCATTGGGGGCTCAGACACAGACTGATTCATGTTCACACTGGTCACACAAATTCAGTTCAGTTAGAACCAGATGCATATTTGTATTGATGATTCTAATTTGATTATTTTATATCCAATTGTTGATATTTGTGTTTTGAAAAAGTTTTTGATTCATGTTTTGACTCCTAACCAATTTTCTACATTAAAAATTGTCTTTTTATTTGGGCTAGTAAAATTCATTTCGGGCTACCAAAATCTGAAGAGTACCTGCCCGAAGGGCTACCAGCGATTTTGAAATTTTGCGAGCCCTGAGAAGGAAAAATATTGATTAATTCCTTTTTTGAGTGATGAGTGATCTAATGAGTGATTATAATCACTCATTAGATATATATATTGAAGCAACTGTGGATTCCAGAATCCACCCCTTCACAACAACAAATAAAGTGCTTTCACATTTGAAAAAGATCTTAGCCAAACACTATATCAGGCTAGGTGCTTTAGGAAACTCAGTTTGATTTGATCTTGTGGTAAATGAGCAAAGCAGTTTTGGGTAACTACCTCTCCATTGCGTCAGTTTTACATCTGATAATTATTGGAAGATTTGAGTTTCTATGCAATAACCGCATTTGTTTTGTTTTCATTTTGACTTTTTAGAATTTGCTGTTGTAATTGTGCGATCGAGAAGATTTTGAGGTTGTAAAGTCAAAATCAAGTTAATTTTGGTAGTCGTCTATAAGAGTGATACTGATGAACTAATTAATTAACTTCCATTATTACATGGCTTGGTTGAATTCTAATGTAGAATGCGGTCTGTTATTTCTTGATAACAGACCGCTGCTAAGTATAACACACCGTTGCCATGAAAAACAGAGTGTTGCTATGGACGCAGGATTCTAACCGTAGAGACGGAACAGACTAGTTTCTTTAGCAGAAGCAATACAATTGTTTTTAAATCAATAAACTCCTTTTTAAATCAATATTTTGTGTCAAATTACTGATTTATTTGGTAGGTAGCCATGTAATATCCGCTTCACGTCGGAGTTGTATTCGCTATAACAACTGCCTCGCTCTACATTATCCCTTACTTAATTAGTTAAAGTTGTCCACTTGCATCAATTGATAAATCATTTGTGTTGTCTCTCATAAATGTTTGTGAAAGTTGATGTTTAGCACTTTACATGTTATTAAAAAGCTTTTGTAAAATCTACACTACCATTCAAAAGTTTGGGGCCGGTAATATAAAAAAAAAAAAAAATCTTTTTGAAAGAAGTCTCTTGTGCTCACCAGTGGGGAATTCTTTAAGACTGCAAGGGAAGCTCGGCTTCCCCTATAATGTCAAAAAATGAATGGTCAAATATATACTATTGTGTTAACATTTTATTGACTAAAAATGCGTTAGAACACGTTCATCTCAAAGACGAGTTCGTTCAGAATCAGTTACATATAACAGGTCGGCTGACTCGATTTCCTTCTCATACATTCCCCTAGCGCAGGGATGGGCAACTTCGGTCCTGGAGGGCCACTGTCCTACAGAGTTTAGCTTCAACCCTAATCAAACACACCTGAACAAGCTAATCAAGGTCCTCAGGATTACTAGAAAATAACAGGCAGGTGATTTTTTGAGGGTTGGAGCTAAACTCTGTAGGACAGTGGCCCTCCAGGACCGAAGTTGCCCATCCCTGCCCTAGCGTCACAGTGCATTTCCCTGTTGAAGCCCAGCGTCCATTGACTTCAATGGGGCTGCTTTGAACAGTTTTTTTTCAGTGCTACGAAACTAGACATTCATTGGATAAATGCTGCGATTATGTCCCGCCCACGGACACTCAGCGTCTCTGGGGGTGAATGGAGGAGTGGGCTGGCCTGGACTCCGGGCGTCTGCGTGATGATTGGAGGGTCTGTCGAAAGGCTGCATCTCCTTTTGATTGACAGCTAGTTCATACAATAAAAAGTAGTGATGGGAAGTTCGGATCATTTTACTGACTCTCTTCGATCTCGTTAATCAAAATGAACAAATCTTTTTTCGAGTCATTTCGTTCATTTAAGGGACTTTAAATGTCTTTTAACAGGCAAATTCCCTGAACACATCCACCTACGCAATCTTGATCATATTCTGAATTAAGAAATCATTATAATGCGCCAAAAATAATTCACAGGGAACATAAATAATTACTTTACCTTCGTTCATTCATTTGTCATGTGACAGACACAATGAACAACTTCATGAACGACTCGTCAAAAAGTCGCTGACGCTGAAGCAATTCGAGCTCAGTCCCATCTAGATTTTGTAAGTGTAGTCTAAAGACAAACTGCAGCAACCTATTTCTTGGTATTTCATAATACATTTCACACAATTATACATTTATATCTTTATTATATTATTACTTATTATATTTTTTATATTATTAGTAGTAATTCAAAAATAATTATTAAAATAATTAAAAATATATTATTAGTTGTTGTAGTATTATATTTTATTATATTATTATGTATACCTTTATTATTTTTATACAATTATCCCTAACTCTGCTGGCCATTGAGAGGACACTGGTCAAGTCACTGGAAAAGACGCCTAGTTGGTATGACAGGGTCAAAGAGCATTTTCTTGAAAAGGAATGTAGGGCAGAATTTACGTATAAATAAATGGACAATTTTTATGATGTAGGCCGAAAATGAGCTTCCCCTCTTTGAACTATTTTCTATTTGAACATAATTTAAAATGTAATT
This sequence comes from Scardinius erythrophthalmus, assembly GCF_964197995.2. NCBI lineage: Eukaryota > Metazoa > Chordata > Actinopteri > Cypriniformes > Leuciscidae > Scardinius > Scardinius erythrophthalmus. The sequence goes on along the minus strand of NC_138225.1, from coordinate 44,033,300 downwards.
TATTCCTGTGATAGCAAAGCTGAATTTTCAGCATCATTACTCCAGTCTTCAGTGTCACGTGATTCTTCAGAATTCATTCTGATATGATGATTTGCTGCTCAAGAAACATTTCTTATCGTTAACAATGAAAAAAACTGTTTTGCTGCCAAATATTTTGTGGATACAGTGATTTTTTTTCAGAACAGCATTTAGGTGAAATAGAAATCTTTTGTTGTGACTTTATTGTCTTTTTTTTTTTTTATCAAATGAATGCATCCTTGCTGAATAAAAGTATGATTTAAAAAAAAACTGACCCCAGACTTTTAAACAATAGTGTAAATAGTTAACTATTTAACAATTTGCTAAAAAAACAAAACATGCTTTGATTATATGTAACTAGTTTTTAACTAAACTTAGAATAAATTTAGGTTTGCTGTCATGGTGGTTTCTCTGATTGGGAAATATACATTTTAAGTGAATACGTATATGTATTATTAAATTAAATATTCCCATTTTTGCAAATACATAAATATATTGAGATTTTCTCAAAAAAATCTGAAAAATACAGAGATTTGTTGTTGTTGTTGTTGTTATATCGCCCATTCCGACTTCATTTAGTGTCTCTTCTTGGTGTTCCCTCACCAGAGTGAAATAATCCGAGACAACCCCGGCATCCTGGACTGTGTGAAAGAGGGTCTGGGACGTGTAATGGGTATGGGAGTGCCTCACAGCAAGCGTCTCCTTCCTCTCTGGAACCTGGTGTTCCCCACAGTCCTCCACGGCATCCTCCACTATCTTATCAGTTCTAGCGTGCAGCGGCTGGTTCTTTACCTGTTGCGGCGTCGGAATAACAACTCACCGAAGCATTCGCCCCCTGACTCGGGAGCAGACACGGTCCAGTCTATGTTGGATGCATACTTCCCTGAGCTCATGGCCAGCTTTGCCGCCAGCCTGTGTGCAGATGTGCTGTTATTTCCTTTGGAAACGGTGTTGCACAGGCTGCATATCCAGGGAACGCGCACCATCATCGACAACACCGATCTGGGTTTTGAAGTGTTGCCCATAAACACCCAATATGAAGGAATGAGGGACTGTATTAATGCGATTCGCCGTGAGGAGGGCACCATGGGCTTCTACAAAGGATTCGGCTCCATCGTGGTGCAGTACTCGCTTCATGCCGCAGTGCTGCAGTTCACCAAGATGATCTACTCGACGCTGCTGCGAAACGCTTGATTCTGAAAGGATTAATTCCTTATTGATTCACTGAGAGGTCCTTTTTTGGTTGAGTTGGACATTCCAAAAAATGTGTCCTAGTATGAATTGATAATTGCAGGTATGCGAGGTTTTCTTTACCTCTTCCTGTGATTTTTGTCAGTCTACTTCTGTACATTTGTTTTATAAAGCACTGGTATCATTGATTGCACGATACATTTATGCAAAATATGCTCTCATATTCGCACTGGATTTGAATTATTCTCATGGTGACCCCCAATCCTCCGCCACCAGCGCCAAAACATGTATGTTTATAAAACCCTGACCTTTGTAATTATATTTCCATACTGTTTGCTCAGTTTCGTTAATGGTCACTAGGTTTCGTGGTTGATTTTTGGCAACATTGGTTGAAGCCCTGTGCCAAGTTTCTTTGTCATTAAATTATTATTTGCACCTAGTGAAACTTGTGCCAGTGTTTTAAATAGTGAAAATGTTTCTATTTGCCAGGTTTAACAAGATATAAGAGATAAAAAATTATATTTATTGAATAGAAGCCATTATGTACACAAGATTGCATGTGTAAAACTAATGTACCTCTGGTTCCTGGGTGAGTAAATGATCAAGTTCTAAATTATTGGGCACCATGCTTTAAAATAAATGTCTACAATCTGTTTCATGTGATTTTTTTTTTCTTTTTTTTTCTTTTTCTTTTTTTTTGACTACATTTCATGTTACATATGTAAATCAAACATTTGGGATAGTAATTTTAATCAAAGGTAACTGTTAAGACATTTATGATATTACAAATGATTTCTATTCAAATATACGCTGTTCTTTAACCTACTATTCACAGATGTGTCACAGTTTACGCACAAAAATAGCTGCACAACTGTTTTTAAACATTGATTTTAAAAGATAGACCCCAACATGTCAGAATGTATGTTTTAAATCTAATAGTATTATTGTTAATACAGGGGTTCCTCAGGGCTGCGTGTTCTTGCCTAGAATGAAATCAAGTGTGATATTAATGGTATGTCACTTTTGAAATATGCTGATGACATGACTTTGGTGGTTTGCATAACAGATGAGCAATCCCTGGTCACACAGACAATATGTTGATTCTATGGTCCAAAGGTTTCAAGAAAGTTCTCTGGGTTTGAATATTAGTAAGATGAAGGAGTTGTGTTGTGAGTTGGGAGGTTTCATTCATCAAATACCTCACATTCACTATCCGAACCACTTAGACCTTCACATATTTTGGTACTGAGATTGATAGGCATCCTTTACTCAGCATGTGAATACAGGGCTGCCAATTCTCACGCAATTTACACTTTTCACACGCTCTCACGCCACACATCCATTTTCTCACGCAGAGAAAAATTGCGAAGCAAGCAAAGAGGACACTGACACCGACAGACAAGACAGAGCTGGTTTTGATATGAAACAAATTCTCAGCTCTCAGATTCTGTCAATTTTATTACGAAATTCAAACAATAAATACTGTTTTGGCGCTTGTAAATGTGATGTGACAGATCGCTGTGCGCCTCAGTTCAAGTGGCACACATGAACCGATCATCTCTTACTCTAAGTAAATAAATACAAATGAATAGGTATGTTGAAAGATATATTACTCACCAAAATGTATATGCCTCATACATAATATTGATCAGTGTTTTTCACCCCTCGGAAAGAGGCCAATAAAACAGCTGGAGAACAATAGCCTGTCACATAACATTTAGGCCAAATTTACTTTTACTCTGACTAGTCCTGCTGCCATAAGTGATCTAATTGTCAAGTCTAATTCCACATCCTGCCAGCTTGATCCTATACCTACTGTTTTGATTAACCCTTAATCGCTGTTAAAAAAGGACAACATTTAAGCTGTTTGGGGTCATTTTGACCCCAAACTTTTAAAGAGCAATTGCATAAGGAAATATACATTTTTTATATGGAAAACTATATATCGTTTTTTTTATTTACTTCTCAACTATACATTTATGCTGTGTTTTTGTGGAAATTTTGAAGTTTTTTACCTATTTACTGCACAATTACATAACTAGGCCATAAATTGGCTCATGAAAAATGATTTTTTAAAGAAAAAATCACTTAAATGATGATCTTAATTAAATCTAAATAGTTTTTGGACATTGCTCTATGTGTTAGAGATAGAATACTGACATCTGCTAGTTTGTGGAAAAACTTTAGAAATTATAATTAAAGAAAGAAAGTGCAATGACCACATATATCCAATAGAGGGCCATAGAGACTCATTCATTTTCACTTTATTGTTTGTGATGCTTCAACTTCTCCTCACAACTTTGATATATATATTTTGTGAATATTTATTTAAACATTTTGAAATACATAAAAAAATCTGTATTTTTGTCAGAGTTAGAATTTTTTGTTGTTTTCTGATATATTTTGAATTATCTGCTTTTGCAAATTATTATACATACATTTGCAGAACCATTACAAGTCACCACTATGACATGACTGTGGTGTGTGTGTGTGTGTGTGTGTGTGTGTGTGTGTGTGTGTGTGTGTGTGTGTGTGTGTGTGTGTGTGTGTGTGTGTGTGTGTGTGTGAACAAGCTTGTTCCATGTTGCATATGTGACATTTTTCAGATTTATGCCAGTTTAGTTGATTTTATTTGCCAATTTCTATAAAAATGCTCTCTGTTGCAGTGACATAGATGTGTGTGTTTGTGTGTGTGTGTGTGTATGAGATAGAAAGTTCGTTCCACTTTGGGTTTATGCTCTAGGACCAGACCTTGATTTAAATGTAATTTTTTTTTAGATTTATGCCAGTTTTGTTTATTTTATTTGCCAATTTCTATAAAAATGCTCTCTGTTGCAGGGACATACACGTGTGTGTTTGTGTGTGTTTGTGTGTGTGTGTGTGTGTGTGTGTGTGTATGAGATAGAAAGTTTGTTCCACTTTGGGTTTATGCTCTAGGACCAGACCTTGATTTAAATGTAATTTTTTTTTTAGATTTATGCCAGTTTTATTTATTTTATTTGCCAATTTCTATAAAAATGCTCTCTGTTGCAGTGACATACATGTGTGTTTGTGTGTGTTTGTGTGTGTTTGTGTGTGTGTGTGTATGAGATAGAAAGTTCGTTCCACTTTGGGTTTATGCGCTAGGACCAGACCTTGATTTAAATGTAAATTTTTTTAGATTTATGCCAGTTTTGTTTATTTTATTTACCAATTTCTGTAAAAATGCTCTCTGTTGCAAACACAAACATTTGTGTGTTTGTTTATGTGTTTGTGTGTGTCTGTGTGTGTGTGTGTATGAGATAGAAAGTTCGTTCTACTTTTTATTTATGCTCTAGGACCAGACCTTGGTTTATATGTATAAATTTTCAGATTTATAATGGATTTAATTTTATTTTTTTGACAAACAAAATAAAAAAAAGTCATTTTTTTCATTTTCCCATTCATTTTCAATGTGGGGTCATTTTGACCCCAAACAGCTTAAACGGTAAATTTTTTTTTACACACCTTTAGAACAACCAAATCAAGCCCAGTTTTTTTGTGCATGTTTAGATAGGTTATTTAGGAAAAGTCCCAGAGTTTCATGCCTCTGATATGAAGGTAACATTTTTAAAAAATGAAAGAAAAGTCCAGTGGGGTCATAATGACCCCAAACAGCGATTAAGGGTTAATATGTGTGCCCTTCATAAAGCCACGTTTGGCTTTCACCATTGTCCCAGCAGAATTATAAATTGCTGCGGTGACCCCGATTCTTAAAAAAACAGGCCTTGACCATCTAAACATGGACAATTACAGGCCAATATCTAATTTAACATTCTTGAGCAAAATCCTTGAAAAGGTTGCGGCTTCGCAATTGCGATCATATTTATCATCATATTTAGATGTTAATGGGCTTTTTGAACCTTTTCAGTCAGGATTTCGCACATCTCATAGCACTGAAACTGCTCTTCTTCGGTGGTTAACAACATACTTTTGTCCATGGATTGAGGGTTAATAAACATCTTGTTGCTTCTCGATCTAAGCGCTGCATTTGACACAGTCTCCCATGAAATACTGATCTCTCTGCTTTCTGATATCGGCATCACTGGTTCAGCTCTGTCCTGGCTCATTTCTTACATCAGCGACAGAAAGTACTGTCACCATACAAGGGTATATATCTGCCACTGCTTCGCTTACACAGGGTGTTCCTCAAGGTTCAGTTCTTGGCCCACTATTGTTTATCATCTCCACTTGGTGACATCATACGCAGACATGGCCTTTAATTTCATTGCTATGCTGATGACATTCAAATTTATCTTACCAGCCATCATAGGCCATCCCTGCCTGTCTCACTTACTGCATGTATCAGGGACATCAAGCATTGGATGTCCCTGAATTTCCTCAAATTAAATAATAAAAAAACGGAGATATTGGTGATTGGCTCTGCTGCCTCAGTCAAAAGGATGGGCCTATCCTTTGATATTGATGGAGTTCATGTTAAGCATTTGTCATCTATTCGTAACCTTAATCGACTCAAATCTATCTTTTGGCTCTCATATTTCTTCTCTTGTTAAAAACTCTTTTTTCCATCATCGTAATATTGCACGTCTTCGATCTTCTCTCACTCTAGCTGATGCTGAAACCTTAATTCATGCATTGATCACAACACTGGATTATTGCAATGCTCTATTTCTTGGTCTGCCCAAAAAAAACATATTGCAAGATTACAGTATGTTCAAAAACTCAGCAGCAAGAGTTCTCGCCTCCACCAGGCGTTCTGCTCATATTACTCCTCTGCTTCATGACCTTCACTGGCTACCCGTGGCATCACATATTCACTATAAGGTACTACTTCTAGCATTTAAGGCATTAAATGGTCTTGCACCTCCATATCTGTCTGAGCAGAACTTGGTTTATTGTCCATCCCTCGTTTCTGGTTGTCTACTGTAGGTGGAAGGTAATTTAGTGTTAATGCTCTTAAATTATGGAATTCACTACCCCTTACACTTCGTAATATCTCATCATGGTTGCATTCAAGACTCAGCTAAAAACATATCTATTTAACATGTATTTTGGATAATGTGACTATATGTGTCCTTATGTGATTGTAATGTGTGTGCGGGTGTGTAAATGTATTTTAATGTACAAATGTAAAGCGACCTTGAGCTACGGAAAGGCGCTATATAAATAAAACTACTACTTCTTCAAGATCGGAATCAAATCAAGAGAATTGAATTGAAATCGTGAAATTTGTGTCAAGCAATAATAAAGTCATTGCACCATGTAAATATTGTAACATGAACTTAATAGCATTTTGTTTAGTTACCAAATGTTTTCACAATCATACATACACCTATTGGCCGCTTTGGAACGTTGCAGCGATACGTCAATGCGTCCACTAAATTGTTGAGGGCAAGACTGCGCTGTAAACAACTGCAAGTAAACGGGCGAGCTGCGGTTTTTTCTGGATAAAAACAAAAATAACGTTTACATTTATCAACCAATTTCAGTGGTTTGTACGTGGTGTACAAAAAGTTCCATCTCTAGTTATTTAAAATCTCGATAGTTAGACTTAAATAGTTAAAATATTTTTTTAATAAGGAATTGTCAAAGCTCAGGCTTGTCATTTATTTGGCTTTTTAATTCTTGGATAAGAATTGTGAAGACCCCCATACTGAGATATAATTTAATTTTCACAATAAAATTAAATTAATTTTCTTATTGTGGAAAAAGCATTTTCTGTCTTTCACCCAATTTTAGCTTTTCTTTTGCTTAGAATTGACCACCATTGAGAAAATGAAACAGATCGGCAAATACAAATCACACCAGCAGGCTGCTTTCTGTATTTTTAGATCACTAAATTGATAGATATTTACAGATAGATACTTCAAATATACAACAACAAAGATAACTGATGGATCCTTTATGGTAATACATGTGATATGGTACAACTACAGTGCAATGCAAATAGTAAATATAAGATAAAGTGAGAAGTAATAGTAAATAGTTTAGTGTAAAGTCAATAAAATAAACAAACCGTAAACAGCAAATAAAAATTTAATGAATAGTATAATATATATATAATATCATACAATAATATAATAATAATATTTTGAGGATACAGGCACGGAGACAGAGGTAAGTGAATCCAAACACAGCTTTATTCAAGTTGACAAGAGTGCAAGGTGAGTATTCAGTGAGTTCAAATACAGTAGATACAGTGAAGATCACTCGGTGCAGGGCAGACAGCAGGTAAGCATGTTCACTTCAGGTTTGTAGATACCAAACAGTCACAGTTCATAAACACTTGTCTTTTCTCTTTCAGATGCAGTCGATAGCAAGCAAGCTCGGAGGAAACACTGGAAACTCGGGAGAACAACGGATCACAGGCAATAGGAAATGGAACAGGATTCCTGGAGACAGCAGAACAATGACACAGAGGTTAGTGTTTCACAGGTGAGTATACATTACATCTTGGAAACATCAGAAGTTCAGGAGACAACAGATCATGGTCTGTTCCTGTTAGAGGCTTGACCTTGAGCTGAGGCTGTGGTGAGTATTTTATAGAGCTTGCTGATGAGGCTGCTGATTGTGAACAGGTGCAGGTGATTATACTCAGGGGAGAGTAATTGCAGGTGCGCCAAAGAGGATTCTGGGGAATGTAGTGCAGAGATAGATGGTGAACGTGACAAATATATTGCTAATAACATATAGTTTATGTATATAATAATAATAGCAATAGAATATGAAATATCAATTACTGAATATAGACAATAAAAATAAGTTAAATAGTGACTAGTTAATAGTACAATCATTTAACAGCATAACTAATAGAGTGATAATGGCAAGTGGTATATAATAATAATAATAATAGCAAATACAATGTCATATCAATTGCAGAATTTTATAGACATTTTAATAACATTTTTAAAAAAAGTAAATTAAAGGTGCTCTAAGTGATGTTGGGTGACGTCACTTCTTGTTGACGTTTAAAGTATTGTCAAACAAAACGGAGGCTAGCTAGACCCTCCCTCCTCCTCATCCGCGCACTAACCCTCCAAACCACACCCCAAATCCTTCTTGTCGGTTATTGGCTGGATCAGTTTGTTATGTTTGTGGTGCGGGTTAGCCCAGTTTGTTTTTCTTGCCGTTTGTGGAGTGTCTACAGAGACCGCGTTTTTTTTACAGTGTGTTCAGGGGACAGGCAGCTAGCGGATAGTGAGGAGATGTTTGCTGTATGTGACAAAAAATGTTTTGGCCTAAAAAACGTGTGACATCGCTGAGAGCACCTTTAAATAGTGACTAGTAGGCTACCTACACGAAACGAGTACTTGTCATAAAAGTCGGTTTTAAGAAAATATAGATGAATATTTAGATTTCAGGAAATATACTTTATAATATAAAATGTAATATAAGCTAAAACTATAACATAAATCATGTCAACTCATGTCTCATGTCTCAACTTTCACAGCTAAGTTAACTAGCGACATCGCTAGCTATTTTAATCTGACTGACTCCGGTGGCCAACTAATGTTACTATTACTAATTATATAATGACCAAATGCAACCAGAAACAAATGTTCAGTCTTGCTTGTGAAAGGTAAGTCCCCGAGACCTGTTTTCAATTGTGTGGCGATTTGTACAGCCCCAAGCAGCACACGAAGCAGGCATTTTTCTCAGTTCCCATTATGAGAGTTATGGGAAAGTTGCCCTCCGCAATATGGCAGCGCCGTTGACGTACGATCCAGCGGCCAATAGGGCGTCTATGTATTTGTTAGGTCTATGGTTTCGGCAGTGTATAATGTAAATGCAAATATCGGATATGTGTCACTTTTAAAAGATGATGTAAAAATATCAGATATAGTCAGCAAATTGGAATTGGGCATCAAGACCTGTAGTGTAAATGCAGCCTAAAAGAAGGCTTTCTTTTGAGAAGGTTGAAGGGTTTTAATGTAAGACAGAATATCTTGACAGCAGTGTATCATTCTCTTGTTGAATCAGATATATGACCTGTAATAATTATTCTTTAACAATATATATAGTTTAATTTTCTTTCTGCTGAAAATAAGAAAAAATTAACCAGAGTGTAAAAAAATTGTAGTCTGCCTCGACCCAGATTCCAATCCAAAATATATTTTAGAATGAGCTCATCCCCAAAATGGCTTAATTATCATGAAAGAAAGTCAAGTTATATTGTTTCTTCAACATTTGGGTTGATCACATCCTGAACAAATGGTAGTCAATTGTAGAATGGGACTGGGTGTGGGACACAGAGAACTTCATTAAGTAAGACCACAGCTGTTGCAACAAGAGCAACTTAATTTACATTAAGAACAGAATAAAAGGTTTAAGATTTGGATGTTCTGGGTTCATTCTGACGCCGGTGAACCCAAGGAACCGATCTTCGACGTCCACATAATTTTTTCTTAACAGGAATCTAAAATTATTGGGGCCTCGCAGATTCAACTTGTAGATCTCTATAACTGTGCAGTAATGAGGAAAGCAGACTCCATCGTTATACTGACCCCTCTCATCCCCTGTACCCCTCTTTTCAGTTACTGCTGTAAGACTTGAGAAATTAGAAAATGCCGGGCAGTCTGGTTGAGGAACGACCACTCCCCAAGAAGACAAAGGACCTTTCTGGAAATTAACATTTGAACTCTCTCGTGAAGCTAGAATCACCATTTAAGACGCAAGTCCCACCTCCGAATACATCTCTTTCCCTCTTCCCCCACTCCCTCTCTCTCTCATGCTGAGATCACCTGAAATTCACCCAAAAGTCTATATGGTTTAAATGTGAATTATTATCGTACAGTTTTATACATGTTTGGTATCATTTGAAATGTCTCAAGGTAAATAAGGTAAATAAAGTTTTTAAGAGTTTAGAGATAACCTGCACACCGAGGAGGGTGTGTCTTCCAGGCAAATGGCATTCTGCTCACAAAAGGGGTAAACTCTGAATGCAAATTCCCATTGTTAGCAAATGTTTCCATGTGAAAGAAGTTTCTGGCTGCGTCCGAAACCGCATACTCACCGAGTAGGTACTCAACAAGTACTTACTTACTTACTTACAAGATACAAATATCTTGATATTGACGAAACTTGCTCATTTTGTGCTCTTGAAGAAACAGCTGCCCATTTTTTTTTTGTGATTGTAGTATAACCAATAAATTATGGGCTGATTTAAGTTCTTATATTTTAACCCACTAATGTGACCCACAGTTTTATCCTTAAAGATATTATTTTTTATTACGAAACCCCCAAATCGTCATCTCTTGAATATGTTGTTAAATCTCTTCATTTTATATGCAAAAATGTTTGCCCACAAGCAAAAGTCGCTCAAATCTCCATTGTTTTCCTCTTTTTCTTGTTGAATTTAACTCTGGTTTTATCCCTCAGGCTTATAAATGGGAAAATTGGGAAATGGGAAAATGTAAGCATCACTCTGTAAAAATTAAGATTACCCCAAAATGAATTGCATTGCTATTCCACCCCAAAAATTTTGCACAATAATAATGATAAATGCTGACCAATACTTAATATTACTTTTTATTTTATTTTTTACTGAAAATGATATATTTTAGTAAAACAAGCCAAATGTAATTTGTTTTGTCATATGACATTGCAGTGAACACATCTCAATTTTCAGTCAAGCAATGAATTAATGCATTATTTAATGAAATTAATTATATTTTTATTTACTGACAACAATAAGAAACATGAATGAGTAAAAAAAAAGAATAAAAAAGTAACCATCACAATAAATACAGTATATATATATACATATATATATATATATATATATATATATATATATAGAGAGAGAGAGAGAGAGAGAGAGAGAGAGAGAGAGAGAGAATAGAATAGAATAGAATAGAATAGAATAGAATAGAATAGAATGAGGCATTTATATAGCGCTTTCATATGTACTACTGTACACCCAAAGCGCTTTACAATCATATCAGGGGTCTCTCCTCAACCACCACCAGTGTGCAGCATCCACTTGGATGATGCGACGGCAGCCACAGAACAACGGCGCCAGTGCGCTCACCACACACCAGCTATAGGTGGAGAGAGGAGAGAGAGTGATAGAGCCAATTCAATGTAAGGGGATTATTAGGAGGCCATGATTGGTAAGGGCCAATGTGTGGAATGTGGCCAGGACACTGGGGTTACACCCCTACTCTTTACGAGAAATGCCATGGGATTTTTAATGACCACAGAGAGTCAGGACCTCGGTTTTACGTCTCATCCGAAGGACGGTGCTCTTTGACAGTATAGTGTCCCCATCACTACACTGGGGCGTTAGGACCCACACAGACCACAGGGTGAGCACCCCCTGCTGGCCTCACTAACACCTCTTCCAGCAGCAACCTGGTTTTTCTCAGGAGGTCTCCCATCCAGGTACTAACCAGGCTCAGCCCTGCTTAGCTTCAGTGGGCAACCAGTCTTGGGCTACAGGGTGATATGGCTGCTGGATAGAGAGAGAGAGTCAACAACACATGAAACAAAGCATACTTATTGTTTTAACAGTCAAATATTTACAGGCGGTGACCCCTACATCCTACTGCCTTCTCAACACAGCGGTTCTCATTCTTCAGATTTATTCTGATGAATCAGCTGACCACCATTCCCACCTTCACCTGTCTCTGCCGTCCATCATGTCCCCCATTGCTGCAGTCAGACTGGGATCTGATTATGGATGGGAAAGGGACATCGAGGCTATCTTTGCCTGAGTGCACTGTCTCCCTCACCACCTCATACAGAGAGCCTGTACAGAACCCTGTGAGGCTCGTCTCAACAGCAAACAGTCCCGTGAGAGAAGCAAAAGGTGGAGCGAGCCTTTAAAAAATTTTTCTTAAGTTTTCCTTTTTTTTTTTTTTTTTCACAAATGCCGCCGTCACCCTGCCTTGCATCCTTTGCTCCACCACAAAAGCTCTGCAGCAAATGCTCATCTGCGATAGGCCTACTTATGGACGATTTTCCTGTCAGACGTTAATAGACATTTAAAGGGGTGGTTGAGTATGATTTCACTTTTCTAACTTTAGTTAGTGTGTAATGTTTCTGTTTGAGCATAAACAACATGTGCAAAGTTACAACGCTCAAAGTTCAAAGTAAAGGGAGATATTTGCTTTTTTAAAAAAACGTTTTTTAATGACTAACGTTACAACAAACGGCTGGTCTGGACTGGCTAAACTCGCTTGCAAACAAACGGATGACGCGTCTTTTCCAGGTAGGCTAATATCTAACTTCCTTAATTGAAACACTCAACCAATTCACGCAAAGGGAAAGTGAAAGTAAAACAAACATTTTACCTGTGTGGGCCGGAAGGGTTGCAACAATTAGATTTGTGTGGGTGTGGGGGGTGTGGGGGGGGGGGGGGGGGGGCGGTGTGTGATTGTGTCCCGGGGCGGGATCGTTTGATTTTGATTCATTTGATTCAATTAGATTTTCACTAGTCACTATTTAACTTATTAGGCTATTTTTTATTGTCTGTATTCAATAATTACGTCTAGAGAGTCCCCACAAAGATAGCGACCAGGGTGTGTGTGTGTGTTTGGTTCTTAAAAAAAGTTTATACGAGATTGTATCAACTCTAATCTTATTCTGTGTCAGCCAAATTGTTGTAAAAATGTGATTTGGATGTGTGTGTGTGTTTTGGTTCTTAGAAAAAGTTTATATGAGATTGTATCATTTCTAATCTTATGTTGTGGGACAGCTATGGGGATCTTTATCAAACCTGGTTTGAAACACCACAACAAATAAGCCATAGAATATTGCGTTGTAATATTTGTTGTTGTGTAAATGCTTAGAATTGGCAAATAAACTTTGTTGGAAAAAAAATCCATACATACAATGTATGTTTTGCCTGCCTAGTTTCTGGATGATTTGGTCACAATCTGTGGAATTCCTACGAAAATGTGTGGGGTGAAGGCAATGTGATTTGAGTCATCATGTATTATAAGTACTTATACGTAGAGGCATTTATCTTCCACAAGTAAATTGCACTCCGTTTGGTCTATAAAAGAGGCGTCTTTTGTGATCTGCAATAGTGTCAAAAGATGAACACCAGAAATCTTTGTAGTAAGAGCTATTTCACTTGCATTTATTTACTGAGCATATGTTATGATATTCTTTTCTGATCTCTTAACATTTTATTTTTACAGAGTTGTTCCTTGTAGTTCTCACATTACACTTTGTCAGGTCAAATAAAAAGTGGCCAAATCTACAATGCCTCCAGGAAATTCAAAAGGATTCCATTAATGTTATAAATCGTCATTTGAAGGTAAGTCTTTATGCTGGTAATTTGAATGTTTACATTTTTTTTTTAATGATTGTTTATTGACATAAGGTCAAATAAATCTGAAATTTCTTCCCTGCTAGGATTATAACTTGTCCTGCCGCAACCAGGTAAGTTATGGTTCACATGCAGCCTTTTTTCCAGAATAAATAAATACATTTTAATATTGCCTACTTAATTTTATTTTCCAAAAGCAATAAAAAAGAAATATGATGTGCATCTTAAACTAGCCTACTAATAAATAAATATTGTAAAAAAGAGAATAAAAATGTTGGTGACACTTTACCCTTATGCATAATACATTATAAAGGTATTTGTAAGGTATGTTATAATAGCCTACATTATATATTTTCAGAAATAATTGTAACTATAGCCGTAAAATGCATTATAATATTTGCATATTCTGAAATTGGTTGTCTGTCATGTGTATCATGCATTATACTTTCTGAAGGTGAGTTCAATGATATTATAACTGTGGTTACAATCATTCATGAGACCATACAATGCATTATGAGGTGCATTACAAGCCATAATACTTTTATAATGCATTATACATAAGGACTTTAAGTAAAGTGTTAACAGAATGTTAATATTGTGCCTTTACTTAATTGTTTTTACAGAGAAATCGGACAACAAACATCGCATGCATCTTAGACTGGACTTTAGCTGGAGACTGTACAATAGTGCATGGCCTTCAAACGATGATAAGAGACAGCAGCGTAAGAACAAACGTGTTACATTACAATTGCTCATTTTAACAATTAGAATAAAAGCATTTTATTTATTTTGAATTATTCTGTTCTTTTTTGTAATGTAGAATTGTAATTGTAATTTTTTTTTCAGGCGAAGTGTACTGAAAGAACAACCTTTAAATCACCGAAGAGATGCTCTAAGAGATCCTTCCTGAAATGCTGGTGTGGTTTTTTGCTAGAGAACTTGCAAAACAGCTAGTAAAAGAATTTGTTACTCTAACCTAAAAAAAGAAAACTGTCTAAGCTCATTGTTCTGTTCACAGACAAGTATCAATCTATTAAGTAAAACTGATTGATAGATGGATGATTGTATTTGTTCTGCACAGTGTGCACAGCATGAATGTTTTATTTTCAAATGTTTGCTGAACAGTTAAATATTTAAAATGTTTTGTCTTATGGTATGCACTGTGCCAGTCTTTTATTTTTTCATAATTTTTAAATGTTTATATTAACAGAAACTACTAATATATAAGCCCATGTATATATGTAGACAACAACGTTTATGAAAATAAAGAATTATGCCTTTATATTTATTCATTCAGTGTGTTCTCTTTTTTAACAAATGGGATTATTATTATTTATTTTTTGCATTGTAGGCAAAAATGTTTGAAAATGGGATGATTGATGTTCTGAGTAGGAACCCATTGTAGAGAGTTTCCAGACGAACCGTGTTTAATGTAACACCACCTGACAACATCGGGTGCCGATACAGAAATGTGGGGGAAACGGTGTTAAACATTTACTTGAATTCCGTGCAAAGTCAGTGAAGTTTAAAGTTCTACGGGTGAAAATACACGAGAAATATGTCTGCGGGAAAGAAAGGAAGCACGATCTTCTCTGGATTCAGGGCGCTGGGGAATTACTCGAATCATCTGGCGCACGTGCTTCGCTTCCATAAGAAACACAGAGAGTTCTATGTGGTCACTGCAGTCGGACAGTGTTTCCACACATATAATGTAAGTGCGAATCCCAATGAATGGAATTCAGTCAAAACAACCTCTTTATAGAATATTTAATGCTAAGTTAAATAATGCTTAGTGTCTAACCTGTTTTTAACCTCTTCAGTGGTAATACCGTTATTTGAAGTACTTGGGAGAATCATTTAAAACCCATGGTACATAACTTAAAAGTTTAGTAGCCTATCATGCATGTGGGACCCATAGTATCCTTGAATTCACCATAGAATACAATGTAAATACTTGTGGTCTGGTTTATGTCAAAGCGCGAGTTGTACCGTTATAGTGATTGTAATACTATGGTATGGAGATTATGTATCATGATATGTCCAAGAATACCATAGTACCATTGTAAATGTCTAAAATACGATAGTAGCCTACTACCATGATACCGTGTCCAAAAGCAAGGTAAACTCTAAACAAGCTTTTCAGTAAATGCACCATTGTTATCATTATCACCACCACAGGTACTCTAAGTTACCATGTAACTACGGTACTTTTTTTAGTATCTTATGCACTAGTGAAACCGGTTTAGATAATGCATGTTTTTGTTTTGTATCAAAGTGACAGATTAATTTTGTGCAAAATTTGGCAGCACATTATTTTGTTATGTTGCACTGTTACATGTATTTATGTTGTTATAGGCTACGTTGTTTCAGTATTAATATTTTATTATACTCAGTATTTATTTGCGCAGCCATACTTTTCTAGATACAGTAATCAACCAAATATGGTGTTAAAATTAAAGTAATATAAGTTGTGTGATAATAATTGTAAGTTGTAATAACTTGATGAATAAATAATTAATATAATATGGCTTTTTATTAATTAAAGGGTTAGTTCACACACACACACAAAAAAAAATTAGGTCAATAAATACTCACCCTAATGTCGTTCCAAACCTGTAAATCTTTTGTACATCTTCGGAACACAAATGAAGATCTTTTTAATGAAATCTGAAAGCTTTCTGTTTCTCCATTGCTATACAACTACCACTTCAACGCTTCAAAAAGTTCATAAAGAGATCATAAAGAGACTTTTTGAAGCGTGCTAGTTGCATAGCTGTCTATGGAGGGACAGAAAGCTCAGATTTCTTCAAAAAGATTTTCATTTGTGTTCCGAAGATGAACGAAAGTCTTACAGGTTTGGAACATCATGAGGGGGAGTAAATGTTGACAGAATTTTCATTTTTGGGTGAATATCCCTTTAATTTATGGTACTGCTTTCAGTGCAATATAAAATGAATCCATCTTTTTTCTGGCAGGTAAAGAAACTTGGAATCGTTGCAGTCAGTAAGTAGGATTCAGTACATTTATTTTCTGATTACAGCAAATTTTCAACACATACATGATCAAACAATTATAGTTTCCCATATGCATTTGATTGAAACACTTGTAATAACCACCTATACAGGTAATGCCCTGCCAGAAGACATTTCATCCCTGGCGGCAGATCGTATGCTTGTCTATGCTGCATATGGAAAACTTATCTCAGCTTTTGCAAAAAGCAAAGAGGTAAAGCATTAAAGTCCATAGTTAGTGATCTACTGTGCTCTTAAAGGTGAAGTATGTAAGTTTTGTTTTTATATATATATATATATATATATATATATATATATATATATATATATATATATATATATATATATATATATATATATATATATATATATATATTCTTAACCCAGTTTATTGTTCATTGACTATTATTAGTATGGCATTCAAGGGTTTATCTCCCCCTAAAGCGTAAACATTGAGCCTCCCATGCACCATCAAAACACTGAGAGCGGTCCGCTCAGATCCATCAGTCTCTTACCAGCTCAACCTATAGCGAAAGTTTGGAGTGTGGCTTCTGTAGCAGGCCGAGCCAGAGAGTGTTTTAGGGGCTAGTTCACCCAAAATTTTGAATTCTGTCATTAATTCATGTCGTTCCAAACCCGTAAGCCTTTCATTCATCTTCAGAACACAAATGAAGACCTTTTCGATGTAATCTGAGAGCTTTTTGTCCCTCCATTGACAGTTACGCAACTACCACTTTGACAATTCAAAAAGTTCATAAAGAGATCGTAAAACTAATCCATATGAACTGTCAAAGTAGTCCAAATTTTCTGAAGAGACTTGATCATTTTATATGATGAACAGATTTAATTTAGACAGATTATTAGCCCTACTCATTTTCTTACTCATGACACATAGAAACACAGTGATAAGTAATATGTTTTTAATGTCTCTTCCATCCAGGTTGTTAACACATACAAAGGCCATCAAGCTGATGTTCACTTACTGTTGCCTTTTGGAGATCATCTCATTTCTGTCGACAAGGACAATGTTGTCATTATTTGGGATATCGCATCTGAAGGTTGGTTGCTTATTTTTGCTATGTTTAAATTGCATTTCTTTCAGCAGAATCACAGTGTATGTAATATGTTCTGTCAATCTCACTGCAGACACATACCTGCAGATTTCATATGACAAAGCATCATTTGAGGTCTCTGCTCTGATGCACCCGAGCACCTACCTGAACAAAATCCTGTTCGGAAGCAGTCAAGGGAGTCTTCAGTTATGGAACATCAAATCCAAGTATGCACTTCTAATGAATGCTGAATGTGATATTAGTGGCTTCCATGACATTTAAAGTTAGTGTTTATACAGTTGAAGTGTGCTCTGTGCCTTTCAATTGTAGATTAATGATATGAAGATTAATTTGTATTTATTTTTAGTATTTGCATTGCTTATAATGGCATTCCAGTAAACATTTTTGGTAGCAGTGTTACTTACGAGTTGAAGCTCACCATAGTCATATTCCACTCTGAAAAGTTTTTAAAGATGAAAAGGAGAAATTCTGTCACAATGCATATATTTTCTATTTTTGTTTGTTATTCTCATTATTCCAGATGATGATTGTTCTCAATGATGACCTTTGTGTTAATGTTGTTTGAAATAATAAAACAAATCTTCCTCTCTTAATCCAGCAAACTCCTGTTCACATTTCCTGGATGGGCATCTGCTGTAACTGTTCTTCAGCAGGTTGGTCTCATTACTTTCTTCATTATTATTCTTTAATACCCTGTGCACATTTAAAACTACACCTATTCATAATTTACTAATTCAAAAACAGAATCCACAAAGGTGGTTGAGTCAAGTAACTGACTGATATTAAAACAAATAAACGCTCTGAATATCTGTAACCTTTGTACAAAACTATCAAAGATGATAAAATCCTCTAAAAGATGTTGCGTCCCTTTTCCAGCATTATTAAAAAGATAAGTTTTAAGATTTAAGTTCAAACCAAGTCAGTTGGTGGACGATCCCTTCTTTTATAGTTCAATGAGAGGGCTACAGACTGCGCCTAAAACGGTCGACCAAAAATATTAATTTGTGAGTGATATTTTTGCTAAGATCACCACTGGCGACAATATAAATGTACATGTTATGATATAAAAAAATTGCAAAGGATACAAAAATGTGGAAGTATAATCTGTAGTTTTCACGAAAGCCCTGGAGCTGTCAAAATTCTGCTGAATGATGTGTTTTGTTCATATACTACCGACATCGTAACAATACAAAGCAGGTTGAAAATCGGCAAAGTTACACTTGAACCTGTTGTCTACATGATGATAAAGAATAAAAGGAGCTAAAAAATAAAAAACAAATCGAAGAGCTGCCTTTCACCACATTAACCTCTCAGATATTACTAAAGAAGAAAAATGGACTGGATGTGTACAAGACATAAGACAACATTTATAGAATGCATTGAAAAGGAGGCCAAATTACACTCAGTGGCCAAGTGATGCTGACATAATTATGGTCTGTAACACTGGCTCAGATTCTGTGTAAAGAGCAATCCTTGTGACTATATAAATCTCAAGTTGGAAAAGACGTTCACTTTTCCACTTTAAGTGAGCCTTAGTTCCCTGGACATCCACAAGATGGATGACAATGCTGAAGCTGTAAAATGAGGGGAAAGATGTAAACACAAGATAGGATGGCTGAAATTAAGTGTTTAAAGGAGAACTCCGGTCAATTTTAACATTGAGCTCATTTTTTTGTACATTTGGAGTGCTGTCAATACAGAGAACAACGACAAAAATCGGTGTTGCCTACACCGAGTTATTCTATTTTTAAAATTTGCACCCTGTTGACTTCAATGGGGCAAGTACTAAACCTGCTTTTAGCCTCTTAACATCCTTGATGTGTCATTACAAGTGCACAGAAAATGTGAGTGATTCCTTCAGAGTGAACACGGGTGAATCTGACTGCAGTAGATGTAAAAGATATGAATAAAAATGATGTTATTTAAGCCAGCGCAAATACCTGTGTTTACATCCTGTTTTCGGTTGAAGTCCAAAGTAGTCGATTGCCGAGTTCACACGCATAGGTTTAGTTACCTATGATCACGCTCGTGAACTCGGCAATCGACTACATTGGACTTCAACCGAAAACAGGATGTAAACACAGGTATTAAATAACATTAACATCATTTTTATTCATATCTTTCACATCTACTGCAGTCAGATTCACTCGTGTTCACTCTGAAGGAATCACTCACATTTTCTGTGCACTTGTAATGACACATCAAGGATGTTAAGAGGCTAAAAGCAGGTTTAGTACTTGCCCCATTGAAGTCAACAGGTGGCAAATTTTTAAAATAGAATAACTCGGTGTAGGCAACACCGATTTTTGTCGTTGTTCTCTGTATTGACAGCACTCCAAATGTACAAAAAAATGAGCTCAATGTTAAAATTGACCGGAGTTCTCCTTTAACATTTTTGTAAATGTTTATTCTTATGTGGCACCCAAACAATTTGGTGCCTATTTTTTTCTTATAGGCTCCTTAATTGATTTCTTTGTGCGATAACTAGTGTGTTATGTGTTCTGTCGAAATGAATCTCTTTAGACTACAGCTGTGGATGTTGTGGGTGTGGGTTTAGCATCTGGCCAGATCATCATTCACAATATCAGATTTGATGAAACACTGATGAAGTTCCAACAAGACTGGGGTCCAGTCACAGCTTTATCCTTCAGGACAGGTAATGTTGTTGCCTAGGCCTCACAAAGTGTATACTATACTTTTCCAATTAAATTGCACTTGCTTTGTCCTTGCCATGCAGATGGGCATCCAATAATGGCATCTGGCAGTCCTATTGGACACATAGGGCTGTGGGATTTAGAGGAGAAGAAACTAGTCTGTCAAATGCGAGATGCTCACACAACAGCCATTGCCGGCCTCACATTTCTTCAAAATGAACCCCTCCTGATCACTAACGGAGCGGACAATGCCATACGGGTTTGTGTTTGCTCTGGCTTGTTTTTCATAATGTAAATCAGTGGTTCCCAAACCTGTCCGTGTGATAATGAGCTGATGAGTTGAATCAGGTGTGTTTGATTAGGGAGACAAAGAAAACGTGCAGTGTTGGGGGTACTCCAGGACAGGTTTGGGAACAACTGATGTAAATTATTCAGATGTGATGGTAGAATTTGAATGTGTATCATGCCAGTAAACAATGGTATGTGTGATGTAGGTGTGGATTTTTGACGTTTCCGGAGGGGAGGGCCGTCTTCTAAGACATCGGATTGGTCACAGCGCCCCACCAACAAAGATTCGGCACCATGACCAGAGCGGCTCTCAAATCCTTAGCGCAGGTACTGTCATAACCAGTACATTATGAATATATAAAGGCGTATAAACGCAGATAAGTGTATTTAAGCATAATGATCTTAATATTTTTACTTCTCATAATAGGTCAAGATGGTACTTTGCAGTCATTTTCAACTGTTCATGAAAAGTTCAACAAGAGTTTGGGGCACGGTAATAACTACTTGCCATTTTCTTGTTAGTGCATGTAAAGGTAAAGTGTGTAATGCATTTATAACTAGCAGTACCAAACAGATTTGCATCAAAAATATTTAGATTTGTACAATTTCTGAAGTGGTTTTTAATGCTTTGCTAGGGTGTTCTTGAAGTTGAATATTTGTATACTTTTTAAGTTAATAATTTTGAGTTTGTTCAGATTATTAGTAATAGCGAGGCTTACCTTGTTTCCAAACAATTTTCCAAACACTACTACTTATTACAGGTAGTCCCGCCTTCAAATTCACACCATGCTGTTATATCTGTCAGTTAAACAAACAGCACTCTGTTTTAAAACTGTCTTTACAAAGTCAACCTAAAATTGCCTTCTTGCCACTTAAATTAGGAAAAAGTATTCCTTTAATTTTTTTTAAGTATTACTTTTAAACACTTGATTATGGGCTTGTTACATTATGAAGACGATTGATTTCATCTTGGTTTGGGCCAAGTAGCATCTGTTTTGTAAAATACTTCTTCTTTTTTTTTTTTTTTTTTTCAACAGGCACCCTCAACAAAACAAAAGCTAAAAAAAAAGGTGTGAGGAATGACACTGAAAAACTTCCAGCCATTACAACTTTTGCCTCAGGTGTGTGAATGATTTCATTTTTAAATTACCGGTGATAATGTATGTTTTTAAAATGATTAGATGAAAATTCTGTCATCAATTACTCACCCTCATGTCATTTGTTCATCTTTGGAACACACTTGAAGATGTTTTTAATATTCTCTCTTTATTTTTGTTCATTCATTTGAAAGTCCACACAACCAAAATTTTCAAGCTTCAAAAAGTACAAAGACATTTTTATAAGTAATCCTTATGAATCAAGTGATTTACTCCAAGTCTTGCTTTATATGATCATGAACAAATTTATTTTAGGATTAATTGTTGATCAAAACACATGCATAGAGCACATCAAATGTGGCAAACGGTAGCTCAATCATGCATGTTTGAAGTGAGAACAAGCCTCATAGTTTCCCATGAGTCATGCATGCATGTTTGGGCTTTCGAAAAATATTGGAACTTTTTAAAATATCTTCATTTGTTTTCCGAAGCTGTGCGCTTTCACAAAGGGGGACAATTATGTTCATAGCAGAATGATAATGGGTCTGCTTATTGTACTCGGGGGCTACATGCAATACACAGTTTAACTGACTTAATTTAAGAGGTAATTGGTGAATATTACAATGAAAGTCTTATTGGTTTGGAACGACATGACGGTGTGTAAATGATGACAGCATTTTAATTTAAACTCTGATCCTCTCTCTATATCCAAAACAGTGTTAGAATTACCTTATAAATAACTCATTACAACTAAAATATTGAAAGCTTTAACTGTGTGTAATGCTGCTGATGTTATTTTGTATAGAAACGGCTCGTCAGAGTGACTGGGATGGCATTATTGCATGCCACCGTGGTTTCCTTATGACTACGACGTGGAACTACCAGAAAGGTTCAATGGGTGCTCACAGGTTGCAGCCTGAACGCCTTAACAGGAACCTTATCGTCAATGTCCATGCAACCGTAAGTGTGTAGATGTGATTTATATGTTTGCATGATCATTTAGCTATGTAACAGATGACTACTAATCAGATTTGGTCATATGTTGTCCAGGCTGTGGATATCAGCTCCTGCGGGAACTTTGCAGTGGTTGCACTGTCTTCAGGACACATTGATGTGTACAACATGCAGTCTGGTTTTCATCAAGGATATTACGGAGAGGACAAGGGTGAGTTAACCCTACCCTGAACATCAGGGGCGAAATATGTGTCAATTCCTGTCTGATCTCAATAGCATTTTGTGTGTTTTTGTGTGTGCAGCGCATACAGGGCCTGTGCGTGGGGTCGCTGTGGATGCGCTGAACCAATTGACTGTTAGTGTGGGAGCAGATCGCCTTCTGAAAATCTGGAAGTTTAAATCGAAGGAACTGCTACATTCACAAAGCCTGCCAGCCACCCCGGCGTCATCTCAGCTTCACAGGGACAGGTATTTAAGATATTAAAGTTGCAGTAAGCGATTTATGAGAAACGCTGTAAAATCCCCACAACAAACACTCCCTTGCCCAAAATGATCAAACCCCTATCTTGATAGCACTGCCCCCAAATTCAGGACACACCATGCAACACAGGCACCTCCCCCTTAATAACACTTTTTATGGTACAGAAGATTTGACCCTTTAGCGGCTGAGGCGTGAATCTGCAAGCGGAGCACTGCTTTGGTAATTAAGTGAGATGGGCTTCAATTCAGCAGCTCTTCAGCGAGGATGAATATGATGGCTTGAGGCGTACCCTGCGGTGTACCTGTTAGGCCTTTCGTGATTATTAAATATTACCATCTGATCGTGGTTATTTTATTTAACTGATATTATTTCAGACAGCTAGGATTAGTGTGCTCTTTTAGAAGACACAAGGGGGGGACGTGTCCCAATAGTTTTCTGTGATTTAACGGATGATTCCTCAGGCTACAGCAAGGATAGTTTTGAACACTGATTTTATTTTTTTATTTTTAAACCCTAAAATAAATCTTCTGTTCTGCAGCTGTCTGTTAAAGTGTCATGCAACTCTCCTGTTTTACCACTGCTCGTTCACACCTCAGATTTGAAAAAGACTTGTGACATGGGTGTGTTAAACTAGAAAAGTTGGAGTGAAGAATGTGGAATTAAGGGAGGCAACAACCAATTAAACAGACCTACAACACACTCATTATACTGAAAAATGAATATTAAATATGAGCAGAGACAAAAAAAACAGAGTTGGGGGCAAATTGATGTATTATAAAAATATAACCCTATGACAACAAACTCCTACGAATCTTATTATTAGAGACCACTAACAACTATCATGAACAAATCAAATAAATTTTGATAGATTATTCTCAGAAATATAAAAAATCTGCATTAATACTTTGCATATATATTTGTCTATATTAAAAATGAGGAAGAACGTGTAAAATGTCTATTAATATTTTCATTGTTTGCACTACAATCTATGAACAAATGGCACACATCAGTTTAACAAAGAAAGAATAAATGCATAGTTACTTTTTGTACATTCTTTGACAATAACATAATATTACATACATAATCCATTGTCTTCTGTGTATCAGAATAATTAGTGCCATTTAGGCAGTTGTGGGTCGCACATTAGGGGTAGTGAGTAGGGAACACACACTCGCACTGCAAGCCAGTGGGCGCACACACTCGGAACAGTGGGCAGCCATTTTTGCTGTGGTGCCCAGCAGAGCATGTGAGCGGAGTGGAGCGGGAGCGAGCAGGGAGCGCGAGCGGGCGGATCTTGGACAGAGCGCAGAGCGGCATTTTTAAAAGGACGGAGCGTCGCCCTATTTCCCGCTCCAATTTCGCTCCGCTCACACCACGATTCTGAAGCATGCTCAGGCAAGCCTGACCCAGAATCCATTTGTCTTGCACAGTCATCAACAGTAGACTATTTTCAGTCAAAACTCGTCTCAATAATGGAGTTCAAAAAGGAAAATGAGAAGTCATACAGGTGTACTATTAATATAAAACTGACTAACATATAATGTGGTACAAGAAAACGAATGTGGAGACATCGTTTCAGTCAGTAAAGATTCATTTTTGGAATCTAAAAAGACACATCTCTCGAAAACATGAAAGTGTGCTACGTGAACACGCTGGGAAGAAAGCAAAAGGTTAGCAAATTGAATATGTTAACTTGTAACAAAGTGTAAATTAAATAGGCTATAACATAATATTCAAACAATTGATACAAGCCAATTTTAATTTTAATCTGCGCGCTGCGCAAAATTTCAGTTATAAGAATTTTGGCCTAATAGTTAATTTAGCCTACTTTTAAAACGTTTATGTATTTTTTATATATATATTTTTCTTTATATAATTTTTATTTATATTATTAGGTCCATTTATTCGTTTAATTTTACAGGACTTTTTGTGTAGGGTATATTCCTTCTTACATAGGCTTAATTTGTAATTTGAAATAAAACATTTCTATTTGAAAAATGTTGTTGCTCATTAGTTCTTTAGGAGGTAAGGCTGTGGTCTAAGCTAAAAGTGATATACATGTAGATTTTTTTCCTTTTTTGGAGCGAGCGGGGGGCAATTTGAGTGGAGCGCGAAGCAAACTGCGTTGAGCGCTGAGCGATAATGAGCGGAGCGTCCTGATGTAGCTTTGAGCGGGAGAGCGGAGGGGTGAACAGTTTGTGAGCGATGAGCTGAGATTCTCACCACTCCACTCCGCTCATATGCTCTGTTGCCCAGGGAGCGATTGGGGGTTAGGTGCCTTGCTCAAGGGGACCTCAGTCATTTTCTGCTGGTATTGAGACTCGATCCTGCAACCTTTAAGTTACCAGTCTGACTCTAACCAACAGGCCACGACTACCACATAATGACCAAACATTATGGCCAGTCACAAATTAAGTGAACATCATTGATCTTCTCCTAACAAGGCCACTTATTAAGCTCTGGGTATGTTAAATGTTAAGCAAACAATCAGTTCCCGTAATCAACATGTTGGATGCAGGAGAAATAGGCAGGAATACAGATCTGAGCGATTTTGACTTGGGCCAGATTGTTATGGCAAAGAGAATGTGTCAGAGTTTCTCTGAAATAGCAAGGCTTGTGGGTTGATTCCAGTCAGCAGTGGTGAGAATGTAACAACAGTGGTCTGAGGAGGGACAGATCACAAACCAGCCAAAGGGTGTTTGTGACCCAAGACTCATTGATGCACGAGGGCAACAAAGGCTATCCTGTCTGGTCCAAGCTCACAGAAGGTCTACTGTTACATGCAAAATTTGATGACCAATCACAGACCAATTAGAGTGCCTGTGATGATCCCTGTCCACCACTGAAAGCATCTACAATGGGTACGCGAGTGTCGGAACTGGACCTTGGAGCAGTGGAAGGATGTTGCCTGGACCGATGAGTCACGTGGGTGGCCGATACGTGTGCGCCATTTCCCTGGGGGAGTGATGGCACCAGGATGTGCTGTGGGACAACAACAATCCAGCAATATGCGCAAGCTGGGAAACCCTGGGTCCGGCCATTCATATGAATTAAGTTTGACCAGTGCCACCTACCTAACATTGTTGCAGACCAGATACACCCCTTCATGACAATGGTGTTCCCTGGTGGAAGTGGCCTCTTTCACCAAGATAATGCACCTTGCCACACTGCACACATTGTTCAGGAATGGTTTGATGAACATGATGAAGAGTTCAAAGTGTTGCCCTGGCCACCAAATTACCCATATCTCAGTCCAATTGATCATCCGTGGGATGTGCTGGATCAAAAAGTTCCACCTCACAACCTACAGGCCGTGAAGGATCTGCTGCTAATGGCTTGGTGCCAGATACCACAGGACACCTCCAGGCCATGGGTCTTGTAGAGACCATGCCTCGGTGATTCTGCACTGTTTTAGCAGCAGGCGGACGACCCGTAGCATATTCGGCAGGTGGTCATAATGTTTTGGCTAATCGGATATATTTCATTTGAAGAGAAAAAATGCCGAATAGAGGAGAGTCTGCTGGCAGAAAGAGAGTGCAACAGAGCTCATAATAAAAAGAGAATCAACATTGGCTTAGCTTTTCGGAGATGGTGAGAACTGAAGGATTTGAAATGTTGTAAAAGTGATCCGGAGATGCTGGTTTTATTACTCGACAGGTGAGATAAATTGCCATATGTAGCTCTCTAACAGAGTTCATTGTAAAGCATTATCTATTGTGAAGGGTCATTTTATTATGGTTGTAGTGCTGTGCTGAAATTTATTTTCAAGGAAGTACAGTGTCTATTAATGGGTATAGCTACAGTAATGTCTTCAGATAGTAATCTTGAGATTCTTTCCATCTAAACTTGTATATCTCTTTGTAGTGAATGTTTTATGAGCAGTAGGATAACCAAATTCATCCACACAGTCACGCAGAGCCGAAGCACAACCAAAACAATGTTCTTCCACAAAATGCTAGCAGTATTGTTGTTGTTTTTTTATTATTGTTTTCATTAGTTGTTTCCATCCGCCTATTTTTATGCGCACTGTGGGACATTGCTTAAAAATGCTAGATGAAAGCACCAAGATGCACATAAATTTAAAAAATGCGCACAAAAAACGTATGTGCCCAATTTAGGTGGATGGATATTTTAATCCGATAAGAATACACGCACATAAACTAGGATGGAAACACATTTACAGAATAAATCCCTCAATGCACAAAAAAAAAAAAAACTTTGCGTGACTTTGCCCTGGTAGGTGTGAATATATATATATATATATATATATATATATATATATATATATATATATATATATATATATATATATATATATATATATATATATATATATATATATATATATATATATATATATATATATATATATATATATATATATATATATATATATATATATATATATATATATATTTTTTTTTTTTTTTTTTTTTATTAAAAGAAAATGTTTTACCCATGTCATAGAGCCCTAGTTAGGATGACAGTGATGTTGATTTATGCTTGATCTCTTCAAACAGCGGGATGCTTGCTATCGCGCTGGACAATTTTTCAGTTCACATTCTGGACATGGAAACTAGGAGGATTGTTCGCAAATTCTCAGGAAATCGTGGGCAGATCAACGACATGGTGAGCTTCAGCTTCAACTACATAATTCAAAATTGACTAGTCTTTGGCCATTCTTAACCATTATTTGTACTTGAAATTACTCTTTAGAGACTACTATTGTGGTTATTTTTTCTCATTGTTTGGAGCTTGATAGGTCCTGGTTACCATTAAGGTTCTTAATGTGGACAAAATATTTTTTTCCCTATTGTGTTCCATATAAGAAAGAAAGTCGTATGGGTTTTGCATGAACGAGAGTAAATAATGTAATTAATTTTTGGGTGAATTAAGTATGCGTAACTAAGTGCTTATGAAGTGTGCTTTATGCTTTTTGTCCAGACATTTAGTCCAGATGGACGTTGGCTGATTACAGCATCTATGGACTGCACCATCAGAACATGGGATCTTCCATCTGGCAGGTACTAAGTTTAGAGCATAAACCAAGGCTTTTCAACTGGCAGCCAGTGAGCCCTACAATTAATGGATGAGATCGCTGTACTTTTCTGTGGCGTATATAATATTTGCTACGGAAAAACACCCAAGTTAAGAGAATTCAAAGATATTAACCTACATTATTTTGGCAGATGAGTGAAAACATAATAAAAAAAGTGGCTTTACAAGTCATTATACATGAAACCATGAAGGTGGTGCTTCAAGCTCAAATAGTTCAGATGGTAGGAAAATTTACATGCAGATTGGACATGATAATTGTATCTTTTTTTTTTAAATTACAATAGCATGGTAAATTGGCAGCCCTAATCAGTATGCAAATAACTTCACTAAAACTAAAAATATGGACTTTTCTTTCTTGAAGACTTGTTTTATCATCTGAAATGTGCTGCAACTTTAATTCCAAACCAACTATTGCAATTGCATAGATACCCAATCCAACTTTTTTTGTATAGCACATTTCTCACACGCTGGAAGTTTTGCTTTAAATACATTTGTTTAGACTTGCTGTATATGATAAATGTTGTTTAAAATAAATGCCACTATAATTTGTTTGTTTGATACCCATATTTTTTCTACCTGCTCTGAATACTGTTGAACGTAAAGGATGTTGCAACTAAAATGCACGTTTACATTTTATGCAGTTTTAGTAAAAATGTTATCAAATTTGACTGTTTTTGAAGGTATTTATTGTTTAATTGCAAAATCTTCAATTGAGTGCTTCTAAATATTTTAACAATCGGATGTTTAGTTGTTTTTTTTATCCATGTTAACATGTCTTTTCAATGGAAGTGATAAAGTCTAATGAAAGTTCCCTTTTTTCATTTGCATAATCTGGCCCTGAAAGTAAGTAATTGTAGAGGCCAGGCAACCTAATTTTTGCGTGTCTTGTAACATGTATAGGTAATGCTTAGATTGCATCACGGTCGTTCCACTACAAACCTCTAAAGTAGCCTTTTGAAGGAGGGAAAGACCAGGCCAGTCCAGTGACACCTTTTCCACTTTCTATATTATTGACTGGTTAGATATTTGTGATGACCTTTTCTGTTTAGTCAGTCACTGATACTTTTCAAAGCAACTTGTGAAACCAAATTCAGAGATAATTATTATCTTTCAAAGATGAGGCCGTAGTGACATTTAGTTTGTTGGATATTTTTCGTTTGTCTAAAGGGGATTCCTCCAGCCGATGAAGTCCCCTCTGGCCCAATTGAATGACTGAATGATTTTCTTTCACACTTTCACATCCTTCCACTTTCTCTTGCTGTCATTCATAGTTTGGTCGACTGTTTCCTGGTAGACGCGGCAGCCGTCAGTGTCAGTATGTCCCCTACCGGGAACTTCCTGGCCTCTTCGCATGTTGACACCCTAGGTGTTTACTTATGGTAAGAGATTGCCTTGCAGATATTGTGTCTGTAAACTCTTGTTTTTACTTCAATGAGTTATTTCACACACATGAGATTTAAGATTTGTGCGGTTGAATTTTGGTGAACAATTAGCACAAATATCTTATCATTTATCATGACTGAACAGAGACCTGAAAAGGTTATGTGTGTAATGAGTTTATGATGTTGCCAATTGAATCTGCTGATGTATGAATGGCATTATATTTGAAGAATGAAACATTTTTATATAGTTTTAGTAATTTACTTAAGCCGATGTCATTTCCAATTGATGTTTTATCCATGCAACACAATATCAGGTCAGACCAGGCTCCAAAAATGAAAAAGAGGGATCAATCTGTGAACTTTCACCTTTGTATCCGAGAGCAAGGCATTTATTCCCAGAACGCTTTTTTGTAAACATTTATTTTTTGTAATGACCTTCAGCATTCTTCAATCATGTGTAAAGTACCATAAAACACACACAAATATGTGTATATATATACATATATAGATATATATATAGATAGTGGTTGTCAGAATTAATGGCACCCCTGGTAAATATGATCAAAAATGGCTGTAAAAAAATAAATCTGCATTGTTTATCCTTTTGATCTTTCATTCAAAAAATGCGCAAAAATCTAACCTTTCATCAAAGTAAAAGAATTGAAAGTGGGGAGGAAATCACATTATGAAATGTTTTTCTCCAAAACACGTCGGCCACAATTATTGGCACCCCTAGAATTTTTTAGGGTAAAATATCTCTGAAGTATATTCCCATTAATATTTACCTTTATTTAGCACACCAGGGTGACTAAGAACATGAAACTGTCCAGCTATGACTTTTTGTTTCACAGGAGTTTAAATATGACGAATACACAAAGGCCAAATTTCTTTAATCATCCATCACAATGAGTAAAACCAAAGAATATAGTTCTGATGTGTATCAAAAGATTGTTGAGCATCACAAAATAGAAAGTGGCTGTAGGAAAATAGTTAAAAAATTGAAAATCCCCATTTTGACCATCTGGGCAATAATTAAGAAGTTCCAATCAACTAAAGATGTTACGAATCTTCCAGGAAGAGGACGTGTGTCTATATTGTCTTAATGCACGGTGAGGAGGAAAGTTTGAGTGGCCAAAGACTCTACAAGGATCACAGATGGAAAATTGCAGAGATTACTTGAGTCGTGGGGGTCTGAAAGCCTAAAAAAATGCTAGAAATCTTATAATGGGCCGTGGCTGGATCTTCCATCAGAAAAACGGTCCAAAACAAACATCAAAATCAACACAAAAATGGGTAACTGAGCACAAAATGAAGCTTCTGCCATGACCATCCCAGTCTCCTAAACTGAACCCTTTAGAAAATGAGTGGGGTGAACTGAACAGAAGCAGCACCAACATGAACTTGTGAATCTGAAGGATCTGGAGAGATTCTGTATGGAGGAATGGGCTCTGATCTCTTGTCAGTTATTCTCCAAACTCATCAGGCATTATAGGAGAAGATTTAGAGGTGTTATCTTGGCAAAAGGAGATTGCAAAAAGTATTTAATAACAGGGAGCCAATAATTATGGCCAGCGTGTTTTGGAGAAAAGCATTTATTTTATTTTAGCATTTATTGTGATTTCCCCCCCACTTTCAATTCTTTTACTTCAATGATTTTTTTGAATGAAAGATCAAAAGGATAGACAATGCAGATTTATTTTTTACAGCCATTTTTAATCATATTTACCAGGGGTGCCATTAATTCTGACCACCACTGTATAAACAAGTACAAATGCGGTACACGTGATTTTTTTTTTGCTGTGAAATTTTTATAAAGTAAATGTAAGAATGACATGTATTAATAATATTTCAAGATGAACAATTACTGGGCTGAAGCAACTTGGTTTTACTTGATTATCCATGCATAATTTTTAGGACAATCATGTTAAAATGTGCATATCAAATATGATACATCAGACTTTTGAGAAATGTTTATTTGTACATCTCTCAATCATCATTGTACTGCATTGCATATATTGCATATAAAAACTACAGAGCTTTGGTTATAGAACAAAGTATTTCTCATTTTACTTAGACATTATTCAGAGATATAGAGTGACAATTGATATTTATATGCATTTTATATAAATAGTCTGCTATAATGTTTCTCATTGATGACTCACTAATTTACTTTTGAAGCTGTCAGAATTTGATCTTACTTTTGGCCACATAAATATCAAATATTAAGGTGTTTTCTTTCCTCAAATATGAGCTCCATACAATATGAGCTATAAAAGCCTGGTGTGTCCAATATTATACTCAACAATAAACACATGAGGGGTTTTTTTGTATTTTGTCAAAAGGTTCAATAAACTGTTTAATTATATTTAAATAATTGTGTGTATGTATATATATATATATATACACACTAACACTAGCTTGGGGACCTATTCTCACTATTTACTATATTACTACCATATTGGCTGTTTATTATTACTTCTAAAGCACATATTAATGCCTTATTCTTTATGACCATATTCTACATCCCTTAATCCTACCCCATACATACATTTTAACCACCACATTAACTATTAATAAGCAGTAAATTAGAAGTTTGAGGCAAAAGTCATAGTTCATAAACTTCATAGTGAATATGTGTTCCCCAAACTGAAGTGTCACCATATATTTTTTTTTCTATTACAAATATTTCATGTTATGTTTTATAGAATTATTGGTATGGTAGTGTGCTGTTCCAAACATAGCCTGTCATGACCCAAGTATTATGATTCAAAGAAATGACTCAATGAAAAATTGTATATTCCCTAAGAAATATTGTTTTGTTTCATTTCTAGGTCCAATAACACACTGTGCAGTATGGTGTCATTGCGCCCTCTACCTGCAGACTATGAGCCGACTGTGATCATGCTGCCAGGCACCTGCCCAAGCAAAGGTGCAACCACAGGATCATATTGATTATCATTTTAAAATCATTTAACTTGATATTAAATCCTTTTAATTTTGTGCTTTGTAAACAGAAACGGAAGAAGAGGAAGGTTTAGATGTTGACAGCTCTGAGATGGCGGAGTACATTTCACCAGCACAGCTGGATGAACATCTGGTCACACTCTCACTGCTTCCTGACTCGCGCTGGAAGAACCTGCTGCATCTGGACATCATCAAGGTATTATGCTTGTAAAAGCGGCAAAAAACAAGTCTGTGCCTCAGTGTGATATGTTTGATAAACTCTTAAATTCAAATCTTCATCTACAGAAAAAGAACAAACCCAAAGAGCCTCCAAAATTACCCAAAGCAGCACCCTTCTTCATTCCCACCATTCCAGGGCTGGTGCCCCAGTTTGCTCAACCAAACACACCCTCAGAGGGCCAGGTAAACTCTCTTTTGATGGCGTCTCTTTTGAGTTTGGCATTTAGGAAACTCCAAAGTGAAGATCAGGAGACTTGTTGTATCTCCAGCAGGATTCTTTATTAAGAACACGTGCTGTTGTTAGCTGCAGTCATCACGTCCGACTAAGGGAACTTTACACGGTATCTTATAGGCAGTCAGTGGGCAGTCCTTAAAGGTGTTGACCTTACAAACAGCCGATGTGACCACTAAAACAAATCATTTTTAAAGACAATACAGGCGAT
The DNA here is from genome assembly GCF_964197995.2 of Scardinius erythrophthalmus. Taxonomy (NCBI): domain Eukaryota; kingdom Metazoa; phylum Chordata; class Actinopteri; order Cypriniformes; family Leuciscidae; genus Scardinius; species Scardinius erythrophthalmus. The sequence continues at coordinate 44,000,211 of NC_138225.1, read as the reverse complement.
TACCCCCAACTTTGAAGATAATGGTACCCCCCAAATTGTATAAACAGTAACACTAAGACTATGTAAACATTCACACACAGTTTGACTGTCAGTAGGAAGGTCAAAAACAGACAAAAAACCCTCACTGGAAACTATATTGAATCTAATCAGTAAATTTACACCATCATGTTCACCTTGAATGCCCAAATTACAGTGTAGTTGACCTTAGTTTTTTTTATATGTGATGTTGTATCCAGGATGTAGGATCAGCAGACCTTAAACAAATTCTTAAATTTGTAATCCCACAGATAGTATTTATTGTTGTTGAAAATATGGCAATTTGTAGATTATACAAATCAGAAGTTTTCCATTTTTGTAATGCCTCAGAAAAATAAAAACACTTTGGTCTTGTTTCACAGACAGGGCTTAGATTAATTGGGACATTTGAGGAGCTTTCATAAAACGTGCCTTAGAAAAAAAAATGCTAATTTTGCAAATGCTTTTATCCAAAGCGACTTACAAATAAGGAGAACAAAAGAAGTAATCAAACCAACAATAGGGCAAGAATATGCGAGTGCTGTAGTTAGTCTAGCACACACAGTACAGGTTGCAAGGTTGTTTTTTTAGTTGAAACTATATACAGTGAGGAAAATGAGTATTTGAACACCCTGCTATTTTGCAAGTTCTCCCACTTAGAAATCATGGAGGGGTCTGAAATTGTCATCGTAGGTGCATGTCCACTGTGAGAGACATAATCTAAAAAAAAAATCCAGAAATCACAATGTATGATTTTTTAACTATTTATTTGTGTGATACAGCTGCAAATAAGTATTTGAACACCTGAGAAAATCAATGTTAATATTTGGTACAGTAGCCTTTGTTTGCAATTACAGAGGTCAAACGTTTCCTGTAGTTTTTCACCAGGTTTGCACACACTGAAGGAGGGATTTTGGCCCACTCCTCCACACAGATCTTCTCTAGATCAGTCAGGTTTCTGGGCTGTCGCTGAGAAACACGGAGTTTGAGCTCCCTCCAAAGATTCTCTATTGGGTTTAGGTCTGGAGACTGGCTAGGCCACGGCAGAACCTTGATATGCTTCTTACAGAGCCACTCCTCGGTTATCCTGGCTGTGTGCTTCGGGTCATTGTCATGTTGGAAGACCCAGCCTCGACCAATCTTCAATGCTCTAACTGAGGGAAGGAGGTTGTTCCCCAAAATCTCGCAATACATGGCCCCGGTCATCCTCTCCTTAATACAGTGCAGACGCCCTGTCCCATGTGCAGAAAAACACCCCCAAAGCATGATGCTACCACCCCCATGCTTCACAGTAGGGATGGTGTTCTTGGGATGGTACTCATCATTCTTCTTCCTCCAAACACGTTTAGTGGAATTATGACCAAAAAGTTCTATTTTGGTCTCATATGACCACATGACTTTCTCCCATGATCATCCAAATGGTCAATGGCAAACTTAAGACGGGCCTTGACATGTGCTGGTTTAAGCAGGGGAACCTTCCGTGCCATGCATGATTTCAAACCATGACGTCTTAGTGTATTACCAACAGTAACCTTGGAAACGGTGGTCCCAGCTCTTTTCAGGTCATTGACCAGCTCCTCCCGTGTAGTTCTGGGCTGATTTCTCACCTTTCTTAGAATCACTGAGACCCCACGAGGTGAGATCTTGCATGGAGCCCCAGTCCGAGGGAGATTGACAGTCATGTTTAGCTTCTTCCATTTTCTAATGATTGCTCCAACAGTGGACCTTTTTTCACCAAGCTGCTTGGCAATTTCCCCGTAGCCCTTTCCAGCCTTGTGGCGGTGTACAATTTTGTCTCTAGTGTCTTTGGACAGCTCTTTGGTCTTAGCCATGTTAGTAGTTGGATTCTTACTGATTGTATGGGGTGGACAGGTGTCTTTATGCAGCTAACGACCTCAAACAGGTGCATCTAATTTAGGATAATAAATGGAGTGGAGGTGGACATTTTAACCCTCTGGGGTCTAAGGTGTTTTTGGGGTCCTTGAGATGTTCTGACATGCCCTGACATTTTTGCTTTTTTCAGTTGCTTATAAACATATTAATGGCAAAAAAAAATTACACACTATTTAGCACAAACAGGGCTACCATGAAATGTGAGCAACAAGAATGTACATGTCTGCATTTTTGAGAGAATAATGTTTATGCGTGGTTATTGAAAAAACTAAAAACTAAAGTTTCTGAAATAAGGCCATAAAACACATTCTAAATATGTGCCAATAAGACTTTTGTCTAAAATATGTCATCGCCTAGTGTTTTTTCTTCAAAATGAAGTGAAAATCACCCTGCCTTATCATTCACATAACACAATACATTGATTTGAATTTTGCAAAGCACTTTCTGTTTGGAAAGGCCATATGCGGAGTGGGCGTCAACGGTCATGTATATGTAGTGGTTCACACCTGAGGAGACAATGGGGCCCGCATACTTAATTAGCCATTCATTCAGGTGAGTCACTGAGCCACAAGAATGCAAGAGCAACAGTTGGAAGCATCTCAATTCTTTTTTATTTTTCCTCATATTGTGCTTGCAATTTGGCCTATAATATCCAAGGAAAACATGTCTAGTAATTGTGCAGTTAATTCTCATACTGTATTTTCAGTTTTGGAATATTTATCCTCTCCCCAAATTTGTCAATAATAAAACACAATAAAAGTTATTTAAAGAAAAGGCTTATATTTACCTTTTAATAGTTTGTTTACATCTACCTTGTAAATATATTTTTTTATTAAAAAGGTTACAATTACAACAACAATTCAAGTGTAATCTTTCTTTGTAAAAACTAAAGTATACATTTTATCATACATATTTCAAAGTTAAGGATTTGATTGATTATTTGATAACTTTATTTTTGACAAAACATATTATATTTAACATAAGCAAATATTGGCAAACAAAAGCTTATTTGAGGTGGCAGATATTTTACATTAAAAATGTATAATCTATCCAAAACTAATCAACGAAATGTTGTCTTTCATATGTCTGTAACATAGGTCTTTCATTTTTATTATAAGAAATATAAATGTTAATTTGCAGTTTAAATCCAGGAAATTTGTTAATGAAAAAATTATTAAAAGTAAGATACAATTGATACAAAACGAAATTCGTTTTAAAGAAAGGATTTGTACTTTCTGTTTTGAGGTCTCTGTGAAAGTTTGAAAGTCTTTTAGTGATTTTTTTAGAGCGCTCGCGTCCATAATGGAGAACTGTCACGTAATATTGTTTTTTCCTCATAAATGCGAACACGAAAAATAAAAGACAAAAGACTTTTAAGTAAAACTTACTTCGCTCTTCAATATGCTGCCGTTCGTCGTCTGAGTTACAATCTTCCTCTGAGGAAAAGGTGCATTCTTCCTCGCCGTCCAGAATCATCTGAAGGGAGTCTTTATTACCGGAGAAGCGTGTCATACTCAAAACGCGATGAACTATCAGTAAGTCTGATGAAGAAACTTTTTATGGCATTGATCAGGGGGCGGGTGCGCTGCATACTAGATCATCTAACGATTTACATGTGAATCGCGCCGGGGGCGGGGCGGCCGCAGCTGATTATAGAGATAATGAGGCAGAAGGAAAAACGGTACCTCTCCTTGCTTTCAAACGGATTACATGAGTTGAAAACATTTGTTTTTTATATAAATTACTTCATTTAAAAGAGGAGATTTCAAGCTTCATAAAGACATATCTCACGTGCCTGTGTGAGAAGTATTCGCTGAGTTATGATTCATTTTCGGACGCGTTTCAGAATGGACGACACGGACAGAGAGAAGGCAGAACTCGCTTCGTGTTTATTTTTCTTTATTTGGCGAAAAGCACAACACTTTGTTTTTATTGTGAGTGTACACAAAAACAATACACACTTAACAGGATAGATTGATGTATAACACAAGCATATAAGATAAAAATTAATATTTTTATTTTATTATTTTTTTGCACTCATACGGAAAAAAACGAGCCTATCGCGCCGGCGCGATAGCCGACCTCAGGGGGTTAAAGGCAGACTAACAGGTCTTTGAGGGTCAGAATTCTAGCTGATAGACAGGTGTTCAAATACTTATTTGCAGCTGTATCATACAAATAAATAGTTAAAGGGACACTTCACCCATTTGCATTAAGCTTTGCATTGTTAGAAACCCAGTCATACTATTGAATGGTCGTGCAACACTCTCTCATTTTCCCCTGAGATGGGAGAAATCTGTTATTTACCTCTTACACTTCCTCCTACAATGACGCAAAAATCGTCATTTTGCGTCATTGTAGGAGGAAGTGTTAGAGGGGGGGATTTCTGTTAAGACTACAGACACTAGTTTCTCATCTTTCCCAGGGTGGGGCGCGCTCACGCTACAGACCTATTACAGATCAGTGGGTGGGACTTTACTCTCTGAAACTGAAAGCAATATCCTCCATCTTGTTTGTAGCTAAGCTAACAGGCGCTGTGGAGACAGATGTAAAGTTATGACAATAGCGGAGGAGAGTGCTCAATATGATATAGAAGAAGAGGATTTCGGAAGTCTGATGCTTGAATCAGGTGTTTGTGGCTACCTTTACAAGCCGCATTATAGCGAAGAGCAGCCGAGGCAGAAGACCTGCCTGCCGCGGACGAGGAGCCCGGACTGGCTCGAGTTAGGGCGGACTGGTGGCGCCGGTGATCTCACAATGCAGCTACGAACCGCTACGAACACAGAGATAGAGTCCGTCTGCGGCAAAGAATTTCAACGATGACAATTTCTCCTGGACGAAATCTCTGAATCAGACGAGGACACGGACGTTTGTGTTGAGAACTATCCTAGTTTCGCACCGCATATGTTCTGACTGAACATCCAGGTACCATGCAATAATTCACCTTTTCGAAAGAAATACAAACGAGGAGTAATGCACTATATGAGTTCGCCAACTAACTAGACATTTTGTGTGAATGTGAAATGAATTTCAAGCTCTGGTAGTAGCTAGCCTTGTAGACGGAAGAGTGATTTCTCTTATAGGCAGATATGCGCTTTCTGGATTAGTGGGAGTGGCTTGCGGAGCTGTGCAATGTGGTGCATTGTGGGAGTTGTTGTCTTTCATACAAATGCGTTCTGAAGTTATTTTTTGTCTTTTCTCGTTCACGAAGGCACCAAATTCAAAAATTATTTTACATTTCGACTACATATATGACCCACTTTAAATAAAAAACAATGTTCAAATGGGTGAAATGACCCTTTAAAAAATCATACATTGTGATTTCTGGATTTTTTTTTTAGATTATGTCTCTCACAGTGGACATGCACCTACGATGACAATTTCATACCCCTCCATGATTTCCAAGTGGGAGAACTTGCAAAATAGCAGGGTGTTCAAATACTTATTTTCCTCACTGTATAATATACAAGTAGAATATGAATTATGTATATTTATATGCAATGCATATATGATCATTTAAATTTGACGTCTTTTTTTTCTTCCTTAGTCTAAAGTTGTCAACTTGGGAGTGTTGGCACAGAAGTCCACCTTCTACCTTCAGCTTGAGAACGCTTTAGACAACAATTCATGTAAGTCTCTCATGCTGTTATTTGAAATGAGACTGTACTTTTGAATTTGCAACACATTCACTGTGTTGATCATCTGTTTTCTCATGATAGATGAGGAGCCTGTGAAGCTGTTGAGAGAGTTGGGCCCCTCTGCCATTGAAACAGAACTTCGGGCCCTGTCTCCAGATATGGGTGGAGATGTCAGAGTTATGCAGAGTTTCCTCAAGATGATCAGCAGCATTCTTCAGTCCAAAAGAGATTTTGACTTGGCTCAATCCTACCTTGCATTGTTCCTCAAGGTACGGTATAAGTAATCTGCAGATTATTATTTTTTTTTTCACATACTATTTTTAATATAAGCTTCTTAACACATTATCTTTGTCTCTAAGTTCCAATACAAAGCTATAAGACTTTTTGTAGGACCTGCTACTTTCTGGCCTAACTAGCCATGACTGCCAGTTGCTTGGTTTCTGTTTCTTTCTAATACGCTGGAAATCCCTCGTCCACAGTCAATCATTGATCTAAAATCCTGTTCCACAGCTGTATAAAGCCGAATAAATGTGTTTTTTTGGGAAGAGGAGGTGGATTTGGGCTCACTTCCAGCTTATGTTTTTTCTTTGAAAATATTTATAATATAGTATTATAATATTTATGTAATATTTATGATAAAAAAAAAATATATATATATATTTTTAATCCAGTTCCATAGGAAATGAAAATTTGAACAATGAAGGGCTCAAAATTTATATCGAAAACGAACTCACACGCAAACTTACCAACCACGATTTGTGTATTCGTGTGTGTATAGTGATCGTAGTGGGCAGTACCGGCACTTCTATATTTTAATCTGTTGCGTACCCTCGCTTTTTCTTGCGAACCGGCACTTCTCTCATGTTTCTAGGCCAGGACAACACCTTGAGCTCCTCCTCATATTCCTCAAACCATTCCTGAACAGTGTGTGGCAGGGTGCATTATCCTTCTGAAAGAGACCACTTCTACTAGGGAACACCATTGTCATGAACTTGGTTGTGGCACTGGTCAAATTTACGTCCACATGAATGGCTGGACTCAGGGTTTCCCAGCAAAACATTGCCCAGAGCATCACCCTCCCTCCACCGGTTTGTCATCGTCCCACAGTGCATCCTGGTGGCATCTTTTATAGGGCTTAATTTGTGCCTTAACAAGCCGGATTCAGTACCAACGAAATCTGATCTGGCATCTAATTTTGGGGAGCCCCTATATCATACTAGCCTGGCTCCGCCCTCCTGCGTACTTCCGCTCAATTTTCCTTCAGTACTTCGTCTGGGTTTGCGGTATATTCTTGGGTTTTCTCCGGACAATATTTTTGCGGTCCATTCAGCGAACAGAGGGAGTGGCTGAGAACGATGACGTTGATGTCGTGCGCTAGTTTGAGTTGTAGGGTTACGTCACGACCAAACGTTAGCGATTGGTTATGGCAGATCCAGAGTGGCTCTGGGCTGATCCAATAGGTTTAAACTTCAACAGAGTTCCCGCCTTCAAGGAAGTTAACGCTTGTCAATGGAGAGTGGCCAGACTCTCTGTACAAATGAAATGTACGATAGTCTGGTAGGACCAGGCTAATATCATACACCACTGAAAAATATATATTTATGTTAACACCTGTGTACATATGTTCAGGAAAATGTGGATAAGAATAGTAATGATAACGTTAATTTGCTATGATAATGTATTTTAAAAAAAGTTTAAGAAATGCATGTCTTGGCAATGATTTATTGGATTTGACCGCTATTCACATTTCCGCGCAACGTGTAGAGAATATATTTAAACTTTGATGCACATCATCAGTATGCGAATAAACCTTTACGTGCATTTTAACACCATGTCCATTTTCATTTAATAAATCGTATGCGTATTTTTTCAAATGCACATCAAAATATTTGGATGGAAACCCGACTGAGATTGCGCATATGTTCTGTTACCTTTTCCTACCTCACTAACTTGCCGGATCCGTCACCACGCCCCCCTGTTCCGGGATCTCAGAATTTACAAATAAAGCACTAATCACTTTCCAAGGTAAATGGTGCACACATACATGGCCATCTACTTGATGTAGAAGAAAACGAGACTTGTCAGACCAACAACCTTTTTCTACCACTCCAAGGTCCAGTTCCAACGCTCTTGTGCCCATTGTAGGCATTTTCAGCGATGGACAGGGGTCTTCATACTAGACACTCTGATTGCCCTGAAGCTACGCAGCCCCATGAGCAGCAGAGTGCAATGCCACAGTAGACTTTCTGTTAGCTCAGACCAGACGAGATATCCTTCCTTGCCCTTGTGCATTGAAGAGTTTTGGGCACCAAACACCCTTTGGAAAGCCTTGCCGTTTCAGTGATACTGAAACAATCTGGCCTTTGTCAAAGTCGCTCAGATCTTTATTCCTGCCTATTTCTCCTGCATCCAACATGTTGATTATGAGAACTGATTGTTTGCTTAACATCTAATATACCCAGAGCTTAATATGTGGCCTTGTTAGGAGATGATCAACGATATTCACTTCACCTGTGACTGGCCATAATGTTTTGCTCATCAGTGAGTGTATAATTATTGTAGTATCAATTAACATTTAATAAAAATATACAATGTGATCTTTTATAAACTATATGAATCTAAAATAATGTAAATGTTAAATTAAGTGTAATAATGCAATTAGATTTATAACATAAACGAATCTCATCTCTTACATTTATAAAAGGGCTCCAACAAACATCAGATATGTTCTGATTGGTTATGATTTTTGTCACTGCGTTTTTACATAGAAAAATTAATCTATGCTTGAAAGTTGTAATGGTGCTGGTTAGGACACACTTGATTTGTTTGGTTTTTAAACAGCAGATGGCAGCATGTGTTATATGAAAATATTTCCCATTATGGTTTATAGTTCAGCACCTTTTGTAGACTGACTCTCCCTCATTTCTGTACATTTTCATTTTAAAATCATCTAAACATTATCTATTAATTTATCAATTTGAGGTTTTTGACTTTTTTTTATTTCTTTCTCACAATGCCGTCTTTCTGTGTCAGCTCCATCTTCGGTTCATCGCAGACGAGCCGGAACTGATGGAGGAGGCAGAGAGCGTGTCGAAGAACCTGGAGGAGATGTGGATGTCCATGCAGATGCTCTTAAACCAGAACATTTGTCTGTTGTCTTACATCAAGAGTGCACTAATATAAAGCACCTTTTTTTCAATGTAGATCTTTTGCATTTCTGAGAATCTTGTTGACTGACTGTGTCAGACTAAATGTTCTTGCTCTATTTTGTTAATACACATTAAAAGTATTCCAAATCTGTATGATTTTTCTGCTGATAGTTTAAACATCATGGCACTCTTATGTTTACACAGTGGGTTTTGAATGGATGACACAATATCAAACCAAGCCTTAAAATAAATGCTGCTTGATTTGATATTTTGTCATCTAAAGCTGCACACAGTATATCTGCTATACATATGCACACCCCTACATCCGAAAAGGATCCTCCATCATCTTCCAGTGCTTCTCATTTTGTATGACTTGCGCAGCAAGGAAGTGAATGTGTGATAAGAGTGATGCTGGTGGTTAGCTGGGATTTTGTGGTTGTTTTGTGTTGAGCAGATACTGAACAGATGGATCTCTCTGTGTGGGAGCCCAAAACACTCCTGCACTGCTTGAGCTTTAAAGGATGACCAGTCATGCAGGCCAGTACAGATTTGGACTCCGTGTGGGTGATTTCTTCCTCATAACACATTCAAATCATCACTGAAAGTGGCATATTTGAAAAATTTAAGAAAAAGTTCCTCAATAATGCACATTAAGTCAAAATCTGTAAGGGGATTGCTGGCATCCAAACGAAAGAAGACTGAAGTAAATGTACATGCTTCAGAGGTCTGGGGTAATAAATGCTTTAATAAAACATGTTTTATCTGAATAACTTTAAACGGCACTTCCAAAAAAGTACTTCAGATCAGATGGTAATGCCATGGCACTTTGATATAATCTACCAAGGATAGGCAAAAGTATTGCGGTGGTTCAAGATTCCCATATTCAAGCCATTTATGAAAACTGGAAGTAACATAAAACAATAATGTAAATCATTCTGCCAGACACTATTTTAAAAACAAACAAAATCTTACTATAATGCCCATTTTGTGCAAAAATAAAAACATTTTTAATGATATTTTGTTTAATTAATGCCCATGAAAAAAAGTTTAGTGCATCAAATCTTATTGGACTTCATTTGGCTTAATGCTAAATATAATTTCTTAATTTGGGCAGTGTGTTAATTTTATTGAATTTTGTCAGTAATTTTTAAGGCTTGTATTTTTTATTATTTATGTAATGAATATAATAATTCATAACAATCTATAAAAATGTGATAAATAATGAAAGCACCTTATCGATATACATTCCATACTAATCCATATAGGGAAGACGCCTGACAAGACAAGACGACAAAATTATGCTGTCACTTAGTACTTGTACTATTTTTTTTCTTTTATTAAACAATAAAAAAAAGATTAATTGACTTAAATCAACAGCATTGAACCAGACCAATGTAGTAAACACTAACTAACCCCCTGTTTCACAGACGAGGTTTAAGCCTAGTCCCAGACTAAAATGCATGTTTGAGCTGTTTTAACTGAAAGCAACTTGTGCTTACATATCTTAAAATATGTCAGATGCAAACCAGTAATTTTTTTTTTTTTTTCTAAGGCTCGTTTATAAAAGCTACTTAAATGCCCTAATTGAACTAAAGCCTAATCTTGGCTTAATCTAAACCCTGTCTGTGAAACCGGAACTAAAAGTTAAAAAAATTGATACTATAACATCACCAATTTGGGAGAATTGGACACACATTTGAACCTTTTTCATGGAAAGTGCTACATTAGAATTTGGAATACATTGGAATACAATGTTTTATTGTTATATAGTACTAAATAAGCGTTTGCCCTTTATCAATATAGACTATAGGCACCAGTTCAGTGTTGCTATGGTTACCTCAGCGATCTGTTCGCGAGCAATATTTAGCGCCCTCTTTTCATGTTTTTAGTTTCTGAAAACGTTGCTTCAAAAACGCAGTTGAAAATAAATGTAAAAAAAAAAAAAAAAAAAAAATGGGGTGGGATTAAAACCTTTAATCTGTAAATAAAACAAGAGGTCTGATTTGGGGTGAAATAACCATTTTTCATTTCATGGCAGACTTCATTAGATTCACCCAGCTAGCTGCATATATAATGAATAATTGGCAGATTTCAATAGGCTACATCTTGTAGCCTATTGAAATCTGCCCATTATTCATTATATAGACAGAAGGTGCCGTTTGTTAAAAAAAAAACAAAAAAAAAAAAAACGGATGAAATCGATATATTTAAATATAACTATCTGCCATAATGATATCTACTTCAAAAAATATACCGGAGTAGTGTTATGTAATATGTGACGTCCATTGAATCCAGGTAAATATCTTGCTCACACACACACACACACACACACACACACCCTCACAGCGCCCTACATAGGCGACAGTAAGACCCAGTGGAAGCCGCGCGCGCCCCGTTCAGAGAGAGCGACATGACAACCGCGATCAACTGACGATACACATTCACGGCCACTCAGCGCACCTCACCAACACACATTGCAGGTAATGGCCAACTCTTTCGAAAATCATGTATATAATTTGCCTCTCTAGATTGTGTGCCCGCTTTTACCTCGCCATTTCTTGACGTTGTTGTTTCTGTACAGGTCGGCGCTGCGCTGATAGTGAACTAAAGCGCTGGAGATGCTGAAAGTGACAATGCCCGCCTCTAGAGCCGCTCCTGAATACTGGATCGATGGATCCAAGAAAGAAACGCTGGCGGACTTCTATGAGCTGGAGTCTGAATTGGGACGGTAAGTGGAAGTGCAGCAGTAGGCTAATGTGCAATTGAGTTTTGGGGGGTGGATGTGGTGCATATATGAAAATAAGCAGCTTTTCAAACCCTTATCAAAGACAATATTCATTTCTTGGACCCCTAACAAAATATAGGCTGCCAGAATATGTGTCGCGGCCGGTGGCAGATGTTGGTTTATAGTTATTATTAACAAACTTAAATTTCTAATAAATATTAGACTAGTTTTTGTTGTTGACAAAATAGCCTATTTTATAGTAATTTTGTTAACAATGTTGAATAGTTGAGCTTGACAAACGCAGTCAACACTAAAAATGTGTGTAAAATGTCTTGTTGCAATCAATGAGACCAGTATCTAATCTAATAGGTCACTCAAAGAATGTGGTATTTGTGTATCCTTTTTATTGTAGCGTTCATGGAAATATAGTTTGACCTAAATTTAGCTGTCATTTTGAAATATAGGCATTGATACACCTATAATGTTACTTTACAGGTTGATACACTTTCTTGAATTAAATGTGAATGGCCTATTTGCTGATCTTTCTTGCAGTAATTTTGGTAATAGTGTTGAGCTTGACGATTACAGTCAACAATACAACATTTTGTAAAACTTGACAAGTATAACATATCTAATAGTTCTCACTCCAAAAAACGAGGGCTTTGTGTCTTTTGTTAACCAGGGTTTTTGTTTGCTGTCACTTAGTGGTCAACTGTTTGGAAATGTTGGTTTATAGGTATTTGATACTTTTTTTCTTATTTTTTCCCCCTTGTATTAAAAAAAAGAAGATATAAATAATTTTGGTAATAGCATTGAGCCAGACCAATGTAGTCAACACTAAAAGTTTTATAAACAATCGACTTAAAGGAGAACTCCGGTCAATTTTAACATTGAGCTCATTTTTTTGTAAATTTGGAGTGCTGTCAATACAGAGAACAACGACAAAAATCGGTGTTGCCTACACCGAGTTATTCTATTTTTAAAATTTGCACCCTGTTGACTTCAATGGGGCAAGTACTAAACCTGCTTTTAGCCTCTTAACATCCTTGATGTGTCATTACAAGTGCACAGAAAATGTGAGTGATTCCTTCTGAGTGAACACGAGTGAATCTGACTGATAAAAATGATGTTATTTAAGCCAGCGCAAATACCTGTGTTTACATCCTGTTTTCGGTTGAAGTCCAAAGTAATCGATTGCCGAGTTCACGCGCGTGATCATAGGTAACTAAACCTATGCGCGTGAACTACGCAATCGATTACTTTGGACTTCAACCGAAAACAGGATGTAAACACAGGTATTTGCGCTGGCTTAAATAACATCATTTTTATTCATATCTTTCACATCTACTGCAGTCAGATTCACTCGTGTTAACTCAGAAGGAATCACTCACATTTTCTGTGCACTTGTAATGACACATCAAGGATGTTAAGAGGCTAAAAGCAGGTTTAGTACTTGCCCCATTGAAGTCAACAGGGTGCAAATTTTAAAAATAGAATAACTCGGTGTAGGCAACACCGATTTTTGTCGTTGTTCTCTGTATTGACAGCACTCCAAATGTACAAAAAATGAGCTCAATGTTAAAATTGACCGGAGTTCTCCTTTAACTGCTTTAAAAAACCATCACCAATTTGGGACAATGGGACACAAATTTGTACCTTTTTCATGTAAAGTGCTACATTAAAAATTGTATTGCAAAATCCTGAATCTGAATCTAATTCTGCAGAAATATCATGTTTTATTGTCAGGCTTTAACTCTTCTCTTTATTTGTGTAGAGATCTGAATATTTAGGATATATGGATTTAACACAAATTCTCTTCTTTCTCAGGCAGGGCATTTATTGATCGTCATCATGAATTCATGTACACGAGGAAGACAGTAGCAGTCCGTTGAAATGTTTCATTGAGACTCATGGGAAAAGTGACATCATTAGAAAAACGAATCATTAGTCTAAGACAGGAGTCATTAGTCTAGACTAAAAATGAGTGGTGTTTACATTGCCACCTATTCATTTGTCTCCAGGCAATAAATATAATAGGATAGGACATCCTCTAAGTACAAAGTGTTTCCAAGACACTGAGTCTGAAACTGAGTCTGAAACATTTGGTATCATTAAATCAGCAGAACTTCATAGTGTACTTTTTTATTTGGCAGGCAACATAGGACAAGATGCTTCCTTAACAACTATTGAAACCACTTACTTCCTTAACAACTATTCACCCAAAAATGACAATTCTGTCTTCAATTACTCACCGTCATGTCGTTTCCAAACCCATAAGACTTTTGTTTATCTTCGAAACACAAATGAAGATATTTTTAATGAAATCTGAGCAATTTCTGTCCCCACTTCTACCACTTCGATGTTTCAAAAAGAACCAATGAGGTTCATTTTCGTGTGTTACGCAGCATGTTTGAGCTTCCGCAAGAGGTTTGTTCTCGCGTGTCAAACAGGTTCGGTTGAGCTTCTGTGTATGTTCGCTGATCAATGTTTAAATGTGAATAAAAGCCTACATTCAGTCTGTTAATCATATAAAGCGACCAAGTCTCTTAAGACAATTTGGACTAAACTGCTAAATTCATATGGATTAGTTTTACAATCTCTTTATGAACTTTTTGAAGCGTTGCGTAGCTGCCAACGGAGGGACATAAAGCTCTCAGATTTCATCAAAAAGATCTTCATTTGTGTTCCGAAGATGAAAAAAGTCTTACAGGTTTGGAACAACATGAAAGTGAGTAATTGATGACAGAATTTTCATTTTTGGGTGAGCTAACCATTTACAGTAAATATTTTCATTTAAGTATTATTCATTTGTTTATATTTTGTAAAAACTATTTGAAAAGTGTTACTCTTGTTACTTCCATATTCATGGACCATGGTACACATAATATTGCTATTTAAACCTGTTTGCAAAAAAAGTACCATGCATGATTTTTCCATGATTTTTGGACACCATGCTAATATTATTGTTTTTATTTCTAAGACACATCTAAAAAAAAAATAATAATAATATTTGCATGGTGTCCAAAAATGGTAAAATCATGCATGGTACTTTTTTGCCAACAGGTTTAAATAGCAAAATCATTATGAATAGGATACCATAGTATTTAGAATTTTTTGATTTTTTAAATATCATTATTTGTTTGTGCTGAACCCAAATTGTCTTGGATAATCAGATTGTGGTGTTTCAGCCTCTCTGGACTGGGCACAGCAGTGCGTAGGAGGGGGAACATTCATCGATCTTTGACGGGTTGGCAAATGAATTGTTGCTGAATGCCCATAAATTGTATTTCTCTATGCAACAATGGCTGCTCCACACACCATACTACTAAATCAGCCAAGATGAGAGCTACAGTCTGTACTTTCTAGACACTTGGAGAGACCTGGGCCACAGTCCAAATGGAAATGGACGCTTAGTTCCTTTAAAGGAGCATGAATACTGCAAGTGCCTTACTGGAGAAATTGTATAGTAAAACAATATTCTTCCACTGAATGAAAATATGTATCCTACAAAAAAAAAAATAGCTTTTGCTTTGTTTTTCAGAACATAAAAATGACATTTGGTGAAAATTAATAAGGCCTAATTATAAAGCTGTTGTGAGGTTTTATGGCAGATGCTGAACATTCGCAATCAAGGTGTCTAATTTGAGGAACGGAAACCCAGCGCATGAACGTATTACAGCACAACACCCGCATATGGAGCTGGTACAGCCTGCGGAAGCAAGACAAATGGATTTTGCCATCCGCTCAGCTGAGAGTGATGCTTATCTCCAGGCACTTAAAGATAAATTCAGTTAATGCAATTAATCTTGGAAGAAAAGAATCACATGCATCTGTGCTGACGGGGGTAATATATCTGTTAATGTGATTACTCACCGGACAGCGCTGAGGCACAACATTACAAATGATCCCAGATTTGTACATTTTCTGGAAAATATGTGAGTGGTTCTTGCCTGTGCAAAAAATCACTGGCAAGATGCTAGTGGTTTCGCAGGGATTGCTAGTAACATGGTAGTACCATGGGACTTTTTGGGACTTTTTGTATGTGTATTGCTATGGTATTTTGTGTGTTTTTGGCAATTTCTGTGCGGTTGTTTGGGTGTTCTGGATGGTTGTTAGAGCGTTGCTAGAATATTATAGTTGGTTATTACTGGTCTAAAGGGCCCACTCCAAATCTTTGTGATATTCTGGTCCCTACATTGGGGAATTTGGGGTCCCTCCATCCAAAAAAAACAAAATCAGATTTTTTTCTTCTGACTGCTAGGTGAAAACTGTATGGGCCCTATCTTGCACCCAGCGCAATTGACTTTGTACACTGACGCATGTATCATTCCTATTTTGCACCCGCGCAAAGCGGACTTTTCCCTCCAAAGACGCACGTCGGTTAACTAGCAAATACACTTGCGCTCCCCGGGGCGGTTCAGCGCAAAGAGGAGGCGTGTTCCGGCGCAAACGTTCCCTCATGCTATTTTGCAGGTTTAGAAACCAATTCCGC
Organism: Scardinius erythrophthalmus; assembly: GCF_964197995.2. Classification (NCBI taxonomy): domain Eukaryota; kingdom Metazoa; phylum Chordata; class Actinopteri; order Cypriniformes; family Leuciscidae; genus Scardinius; species Scardinius erythrophthalmus. Next base: position 43,984,299 of record NC_138225.1, on the reverse strand, counting down.
CAGTGACCAGGAAAAACCTAGTCTAAAGTCAGTGGCGCGTTGCGCATGTTATTCATGCTATTTTAAGGGCGCATGCTTGGCCATAATCAATGTAGCGTGTGCACAACGCGCATTACAATTTGATGATCTCATCTACACAGAAGCAGCCGTTTTCATTTTTGCAAATCATACATTATTACTAAGAAAAATATTAGGTCTTGTAGGTCTTGATAAGCCTAGGGCTTCTACGTATCCCTTTTCGAACAGTGTGATTATTATGCAAAAAAAAAAAAAAAAAGGTTTTGTTTTTCTTGATTTTGTTTTATTTTTATTGATGGATATTTAATGTGTTGCTGTCTTTGGTTTAATTTATTTTTTAATTGTTCGAAATAAAGATTTCATTCATTTATTCATATTAATACACGAGGGAAATCATTGTTGTGTCCATGAAGATGTGAAAATAAAATAGGCATAAATCTAGCTTACACATTTAATCATACGCCCAAATTATCATACGCCTGTTTCACCGAAGCTAATTTGGGTGTGTTTGTTTCTCCATCCCCAGTGTCACTTCTCTGTGTTTTACGGCCGTGACGAGGACGTCGGTCTCCTTGGCTGTGAACCGCTCCTGGTGCGCGCCTGGCAAATCCGCCGTTATAATAGGAATCCGCTTAGAAAAAGCGCGCCTGCTCTTAAAGGGAATGTGAGATGTCGCTCTGATTGGTTTATTTCACGTTACGCCCAAACCACACCTATGAATAATGAAGCTACTTCAGACCAACCCCTTTTAGATTTGCGTCGGGCGCAAGAGTCATTTATCCCGCCGGGAAAATAGCAACAGCGCCAAGATCCGCCCACAAAGTTACTTGCGCTTTGCGCTTTGACACTTGCGTTTCAGATCGTTAAAATAGGGCCCTATGTCTGATTTTAAACTATCATTCATTTTGCATAAATAGTTCTGCACTTGTGCCGAAGTTTAATAATTAGGGTTATGAGTTTGTTGAAATCGATAGCCCTAAGTATAAGCAATAGTGATGTTTGCCTTAAAGATATAGAACAGCTAAAACTGAAAATTTGGAACATGAATTTTTTTTTTAAAGAATGTTTTTAATATTTTGGTCTATATTGAAAGTCAGTGGGGTCAAAAACAAACAAAGATTGTTTGTTTTTTAGTATTATTTATATTCTATGACAGTTTTAATAGTATTTTGAAAGAGCTTTAAAAAATTATACACATACATACATAATTGTAATTGTAGTTTTTAAGTTTTAGTAATTTATCTAGGCTATGTTGATCAATTGCTTCTGTCTGCCTTGCTGCTGAGTGGTTTGCGTCTGTATGCTCTGTATAGCTTTCTGTTTTGAATCTTTATTTACTATCATTCCTTGTTGTTTATATTGCTAAATATAACTTACTCATCACCACACATTAACCTGACATCGCTAGCTTCAATCTAAATCGTTATCGCTTGCACAACACGCTAGTAATTCGCTAGTCTGTTAATTTACGTCTTTATTTATTTATTTATTTATTCTCTTGCGCCTTTTACGAGTCCATCAAACAACTGTGGTGAGTAAGATAAGTCAACAAACATTACTTATTGTCACTTGCACTTCGTGTCACATGTAGCATAGCCTTCTCTGTCAGCACTAAAGGATTTACATGTGGTAAATACAGAGAGATAGTCAGGCTGACGGAGAAGATTTCAGAACTAGAGACACGCATCCAAACTTTAATCGAGGATAGGAAGAGTGCAAGGGCTTTAGATACTGCTTTGGATGCAACTAGCTTAGTGAACTCTGTACATTGTTCGGTTCCAGCTGTAGAGCCAGTGCAGCAGGGCAACTGGGTGACTGTGAGATGCTGTAGTCGTGAGACGCTATAGTCGTGGGACAAAACACCGCTCTTCCGTTCCGATTACCATAACAAATAGATTCTCCCCACTCAGTGAAACACCCACTGTGAATCCTGTTGAATGTGCCCTAGTAATTGGCGATTCTATTACACAAAACGTGAAAATAGAGGCACCAGCCACCATAGTCACATGTTTGCCGGGAGCCAGAGCGCCTGACATCAAAGCAAATTTAAAAGTGCTGGCTAATGCTAATCGTAAATTCTCTACGATTATTATTCACGTCGGCACTAATGATGTTCGACTTCGCCAGTCGGAGATCACTAAACTTAACATTAAAGAGGTGTGTGAACTCACAAGTACAATGTCAGGCACTGTAATTTGCTCTGGCCCCTTTCCTGTTCGCAGGAGTGATGAGATACTTAGCAGACTATCCTCACTCAATGGCTGGCTGTCTAAGTGGTGTCCACAAAATAATATAGAATTCATAGACAATTATCACATGGAATCAATGTTGATGCCGTTGAAATTCTACAGCAGAGCGATGACATCTCAGATCATTATCTAGTCTTGTGTATACTTCTTTTAGCCAAGGCTGCAAAGCCAACTTCGTGTTACAAATATGTTAGACCTATCACTTCTGCCATTAAAGATTGCTTTATTAATAATCTTCCTGATCAGTTTCATCATATCAGCATCCCAGATAGCTTAGAAGAACTCGATATTGCGACAGAAACCTTTAACTTTCTCTTTTCCAGCACTTTAGACACAGTTGCTCCGTTGGGAAATAGTCCAACGTCGTGGTACAACGAGCACAGTCAGGCCCTCAAGCCAGAAAAATGGAGCGCAACTGGAAGAAAACAAAACTAGAGGTATTTCGCATTTCATGGAAAGAGAGCACGATTGCATACAGAGAGGCCTTAAAAGCTGCTAGATCTGCTTATTTTTCAAACCTTTTTGAAGAAAATAAAACCCTAGGTATTTATTTGAAACAGTGGCTAAACTAAATAAATAAAGCTTCAAGCCCAGATGTTTCTAAGCAACACAGCAGTAATGACTTTATGAACTTCTTTACTTACAAGATTGATAATGTCAGGGAGAAAATTATAATTATGCAACTGTCTACTACAGTATTGCATCAGGCAGTGCATTGTAGTCTCCTTGAGGAAAAATTTGATTCATTCATTGCTATAGGAGAGGAAGAATTTACTCTCTAAATCATCTAAATCGGCTATAATTAGACCCCTATACCGACTAAGCTATTGAAAGAGATGCTTCCAGAGGTCATAGATCCTCTTCTTAATATCATTAATTCGTCTTTGTCATTTAGGATACGTACCAAAAACTTTTAAGCTGGCTATGATTAAACCGCTTGTTAAAAAAACGCAACTTGATCCTACAGAATTAGTCAATTACAGGCCGATCTTGAATCTACCTTTTCTGTCAAAGATACTAGAAAAGGCAGTATCCTCACAACTATGTTCCTTTTTAGAAAGAATTGATATCTGCGAGGATTTTCAGTCAGGATTTAGACCGTACCATAGTACTGAGACAGCTCTCATTAGAGTCACAAATGATTTGCTCTTATCATCCGATCGTGGTAAAAAAAAAACAAAAAAAACAGAGATTCTAATTATTGGACAAAAAACTTCCTCACATAATAACCTAGAATACTGTCTAACACTTGATGGCTGCTCTGTTAAGTCTTCATCGTTGGTTAGGAACCTGGGTGTGCCTCTTTGATACTAATCTTTCATTTGAAAGTCACGTGTCTAGTATCTGTAAAAACGCATTTTTCCATCTTAAAAATATATCTAAATTACGTCATATGCTCTCAATGACAAATACGGAACAATTAGTTCATGCGTTCATGACATCAATGCTAGATTATTGTAATGCTATTATGGGTGGTTGCCCTGCACGCTTAATAAATAAACTACAGTTGGTCCAAAATGCAGCAGCTCGAGTTCTTACCTGAACCAGGAAGTATGACCATATTAGCCCTGTTCTGTCAACACTGCATCGGCTCCCTATTAAACATCGTATACATTTTAAAATATTGCTGATTACTTACAAAACACTAAAAGCTTTAGCTCCCCAGTACTTGAGCAAGCTCTTCACGCATTATAGTCCTTCACGTCTATTGCGATCCCAAAATTCCGGCCAGTTGATAATACCTAGAATATCAAAATCGACTGCTGGCGGTAGATCCTTTTCCTATTTAGCACCAAAACTTTGGAACAGTCTTACTCGGGAAACTCGGGAAGCAGACGCACTCTGTCAGTTCAAATCTAGACTAAAAACACATCTCTTTGGCCTATGTGTATTATACACATAACACATTATAGACTTCTATAATTCAATGTTAGGCTGCATAGATTAGGTCAGCTGGAACCGGGAACACTTCCCATACATCCTGATGTACTTGTTGCATCATAAGAAGGATGGCGTCTACGCTAATATTAGTCTCTCTATTTATCCCGTGGTTTACCCCAGTCCGCTAGATCCAGGCTGTATCCATATCTGATGAAGGACCTGCGCCTGGACACGACGACAACGCAGTCCTGAAGTGTCAACTAGGATCTCTCCTGTGAAGGCCTCCTTCCCTTTCCTTTACCTCTGTACAGATAAAACATTGTCGTTGTCCGCGTAGCCATTTTGTGACTCTGCGGACGCGATAAATAATTCTGTATTATACATTTTTAAGGCCAGACAAGTATTTTGTTGAGGGTTGATTTGTAAAGAAAGACTACACGCCTGCACACATATATATTCAAACGCGCATACCTATGGACTGAACACGTGATGCGAATGTGCGCAATGTCAGTGTTTGCGCAGAGGTTTGCGCAGAGATAACTGATAATCATTTGCACCTTGGAACCTATTTCCGGGAGTGCGTTCTCGAGCCACCAGGCACTGTTTTGTGCGGATTGGCGGCCGGAGTGCGTTGAGGGTTTTCTGTTTGAATGGTGTCGTGTTAGCGGCCCCTAAGTTAATAACTAATGATCTTCGCAACAGAAGTGAATCAATCAATCAAAACCAACTTTAGCTGGACAATAACTTTATCCTAGAGCTGCTGTAAAGCCAAAACAATCTCTGTTACTGTAATTTCCTTTTATCACTGTAAAGCTGCTTTGAAACAATTCATATTGTAAAAAGTGCTATATTGTCACAGTATATACTGTGTTCTGTGTTTTCTGTGTTTGGTTCTGTGTTGATTGTGTTCACCTGGACTCATTAACTCTGATTACACCTGTTCCTTGCTTCCATTGTTCCAGCTGCCACTCATTTAGGTCATGTGTGTATATATACTCTGTCTTGTGTTATGTCAGTTGCTGGTTCATTGTCTGAGTTTCAGTTTCTGTGTTAATGGTGTTGTAGTTTTATGTATTAACTATATTCATTTGGATTACCGTGTCGTCTCCGTGTGGATGTTCCGGTCTGTTCCTGGTTTTCACCATTGATCATCTTCCACCAACGCCACTACCAATCATCCAGCACTCTCTACTACCGTTATCCTTTGATCATCATTGTTGCTATCTGGACATTACATCATTCCTCCTTCCTGTGTTGTGTGTTTACCTGTTTATAATAAACTCTCTTTTACTTTGCACTTGCGCCTACATCCTCATCAATCGTACCGTGACAGAATGAACCAGCCACTCATGGATGTAGCAAGTGCGATGGACATGATCATTTCGCTCTTTCCCGAGCGTCGACCACGAGAGAGAGAGGTGGAAAGGAGATCCAAGCCGGTTCACAAGATGGCTACCACTGCTGCACCTGTTCTTAAGATGGCTGCCAGTCCTACTCCTAGTCCTAGGAGGGCCAGTCTAGAACCGATCACACCAGCTAGACCCGGGCGAGGTTCTAGACTGGCAATTAGAAGAACACCCTTCTCCACAAGGCCTATCACGTCAACTCCTGTTTTAAAGATGGCCACAGCCAAACCGGTGGCAGTTCTCAAGAGGGCCGTCATCATGCCTGCACCGGTGTTTGAGGCAGCAGTGGCCATACCTGCATCTGTTTCCCAGAGGGCTGTCGCCATACCTGCATCCGTTCCCCAGAGGGCCGTTGTCTTACCTGTACCTATCCTCAAGATGGCTACACATGAGTCTGTTCACAAGAGGACCACCGCTGCGACACCCAAGCCACTTCACAAGATGGCTGTCACACCCGAGCCACTTCACAAGAGGGCTGTCACACCCGAGCCACTTCACAGGATGGCTGCTACACCCGAGCCACTTCACAAGATGGCTGTCACACCCGAGCCACTTCACAGGATGGCTGCTACACCCGAGCCACTTCACAAGATGGCTGTCACACCCGAGCCATTTCACAAGATGACCGCCTCATCCACCTCTCCAGTGCATACTAGGACCCAGAGGTTAATGTCTAGTCTGGTGGATACCCAGATGATGTCGGTACGGGCGGTTGGGATCCTAAGTCCGTTTGTTTCCAGTTCTGTGGTCTCTACAGTGCCTGAGGTATGTCCTTTGACTTCTGTGCTGCCTGTGTTGGCTATGGCTCTGTGGTGTGTGTGGTCTGCTTTCTGCTCTTTTGTTTCACAAGAGGTCTCTCAAACCCATGAATCTGAGTCTCCTGCACTTCCTGTCACGCCTGAGAGGTTCGAACCTGAGTCTCCTGCATTTCCTGTCACGCCTGAGAGGTCCGAACCTGAGTCTCCTGCACTTCCTATCATGGCAGAAAGGTTTGAATTTGAGTCCCCTGAGCCTCTGATCTCGACCAAGTTAGCTGAACCCAAGTCTCCTGAATTTCCTGTCCTGACCATAAGGCCTGTTTCCGAGTTCCCTGAGTTTCCTGTGAAGGCCGAGATGGTTACTCCTGAGTTTCCAGTATCCTGTGGGTCAGCTGACATGGTCGCTTCCAAGCCCCATAGACTCTCTTCCCTTGCCAAAATGGTCGTGCACGACTCTCAAAGTCTCTCTGTCTTGCCCAGTGAACTGTCTAGTGTGCTGCTCAGTGAACTGCCTAGTGTGCTGCCCAGTGAATTGCCTAGTGTGCGGTCCAAGATGGCCGATCCCGAGCTCTCTGAACTCTCTGCCTGGCCCAAGATGGCCGATCCCGAGCTCCCTGAACTTCCTGCCGAGCCTGTGTCCTCGGACAAGCTGGCCGCCACAGAGACTGTTCACGTTATGTTTGCCGAGCCTGTGTCTTTGGACAAGATGGCCGCCACCGAGCCGGTGGTGCCAGTTCCAGTGCCTGAGCCGGTGGTGCCAGTTCCAGTGCCTGAGCCGGTGGTGCCAGTTCCAGTGCCTGAGCCGGTGGTGCCAGTTCCTGTTTCTGAGCCGCTGGTGTCTGTTCCAGTTCCTGAGTCGCTGGTGTCTGTTCCAGTTCCTGAGTCGCTGGTGTCTGTTCCAGTTCCTGAGTCGCTGGTGTCTGTTCCTGTTCCTGAGCCGGTGGTGTCTGTTCCAGTTCCTGAGCTGGTGGTGTCTGTTCCTGAGTCGGTGGTGTCTGTTCCAGTTCCTGAGCCAGTGGTGTCTGTTCCAGTTCCTGAGCCAGTGGTTCCAGTTCCTGAGCCAGTGGTTCCAGTTCCTGAGCCAGTGGTTCCAGTTCCTGAGCCAGTGGTTCCAGTTCCTGAGCCAGTGGTTCCAGTTCCTGAGCCGGTGTCTGTTCCAGTTCCTGAGCCGGTGGTGTCTGTTCCTGAGCCGGTGGTGTCTGTTCCAGTGGTTCCGGTTCCTGAGCCGGTGTCTGTTCCAGTGCCCGAGCCGGTGGTGTCTGTTCCAGTGCCCGAGCCGGTGGTGCCAGTTCCAGTGCCCGAGCCGGTGGTGCCGGTTCCAGTGCCCGAGCCGGTGGTGCCAGTTCCAGTGCCCGAGCCGGTGGTGCCAGTTCCAGTGCCCGAGCCGGTGGTGTCTGTTCCAGTTCCTGAGCCGGTGGTGTCTGTTCCAGTTCCTGAGCCGGTGGTGCCAGTTCCTGAGCCGGTGGTGCCAGTTCCTGAGCCGGTGTCTGTTCCAGTTCCTGAGCCGGTGTCTATTCCTGTGCCCTGGCCGCCCGAGGGAAAGTCTCCGCCCTGGCCGCCCGAGGGAAAGTCTCCGCCCTGGCCGCCCGAGGGAAAGTCTCCGCCCTGGCCGCCCGTGGGAAAGTCTGCGCCCTGGCCTCTTGAGCTCTGTGGTCCGCCCTGGCCTCCCGAATTGTCCATTTCCCCTGCCCCACCCTGGTCTGTCCTTCCTGTTTCCCCTGTTCCACCCTGGTCTCAGGTTCTGCCTGCGGATCCGCCTTGGCCTCCTGCACTGCCGGTCCCGCCCTGGCTTCCTGCCCTGCCCGCTTTGCCTGCCCTTCACGGACCTGGCCCGCCTACCCTCCCCCAGATCCACCTCCGTTCCTCCACCCACCTGAACTTTCTTTGGGAGTGTCTGGAAGCCACTCCTTAGAGGGGGGGTACTGTCACAGTATATACTGTGTTCTGTGTTTTCTGTGTTTGGTTCTGTGTTGATTGTGTTCACCTGGACTCATTAAATCTGATTACACCTGTTCCTTGCTTCCATTGTTCCAGCTGCCACTCATTTAGGTCATGTGTGTATATATACTCTGTCTTGTGTTATGTCAGTTGCTGGTTCATTGTCTGAGTTTCAGTTTCTGTGTTAATGATGTTGTAGTTTTATGTATTAACTATATTCATTTGGATTACCGTGTCGTCTCCGTGTGGATGTTCCGGTCTGTTCCTGGTTTTCACCATTGATCATCTTCCACCAACGCCACTACCAATCATCCAGCACTCTCTACTACCGTTATCCTTTGATCATCATTGTTGCTATCTGGACATTACATCATTCCTCCTTCCTGTGTTGTGTGTTTACCTGTTTATAATAAACTCTCTTTTACTTTGCACTTGCGCCTACATCCTCATCAATCGTACCGTGACATATATAAATGAAGGTGACTTGACTTGACTATGTACTTTATCATTTGTATTAGTTTTTTTATTTATATTTCTATATAGCGCCTTGTATTATTTATTTTTTCACTTTTTGTTTTAGAAGTTTCTTCATCTTATTTCAATTAGCTGAAATAGATGAAATTAGCAGCATTTCTGATTTTCACGTTTCTTTTTTTTTTCAATTACCAAAAACTCATTTTAGTTTAACTACACTGCATTGCAGCGGTGAATGTGATTAAGTACAACATATTCTTGGATCAACATCTTTATTAATGCTGGAACAACATTCCAATCAGCCAATCAGATTTGAGGGACAAGTTTACAGTTAATGTCAAGTTTAGGCTTACAACCAGGGTAGGTTCTTCTACATCATTTCCCTCTGATTTTAGGGATAAGTTATGAGTACGGTTAGGTTTAGGACTAGGAGTAGGAATAGGATTAGGGCTAAGTTTTCGGACAGGAATGCATTGCATTGCAACCCATTGACTTGCAGTCATTTTATAGACAAAAAACACTGAGATAAATATCTTATTTTGTGTGCAACAGAATAAAGAAATGCCATACGTCTGGAATGACATGAGGGTGAACTATTCCTAGTAATATTTGTGCTTTGGACTAAGATCTAAGCTGGATCTCAAGCAAAGAATGCCATGAATAGAGGTTTAAAGTAGTTCATACATTAGCATTATCAGCTCACTGTTGGCCATGGGCATAGATGCTGGACTCTTGTAAATGGGGCCAGATGCAAACCACCCAGATCCTAAAGAAGGCAGACCAAGCTGAATAATGAAGCCTACCACACTCCCTAGAGAGCTACTCTTCCTCCCTCTCACACTCACACTCACTCTCTCTCTCAGTCTCTGCTGTGATTATATAATGCTTGGAAAGTAGAAAACAGAAACAGGAGCAGCTTGTGTAACATACACTTCCACACTGACTCAGCTGTGCATTAAGTGCACAGGAAAGCAACTGTTAAGAATCCATGTGATGGATGTGGTTACAGTAAGAGAGCCACATTCATCCAAAACATTATTTACAGTTATACACTATGAGTACTACCGTTAGATCAATATTAAATTAGTAAACAATAGCCTATATTTTATGATTGCAAACCTTTTGCTTGGGACTTGTTTGAAATTCACCTGTAGGCCATGATGCAACTGAATTTAGTGGATAAAATTGAAAATTGAGGCCTTTTTAAGCATTAAGGTTCCAGTGGTTTTGCTATTGTAATATAGTTCTGGTTATGTGGTGTATTTTAGACTGACTGGAATGATGCATTGAACATATATATCCATTTTATAAATAAAAAAATTATCACATGCCTTTTTTTAATTATGTTAGTTTTTTTATTAAATGTAATATCTTTTTAATGTTAATATTTTTTTTATTATGTATTTTTTTAATGTTTAAATCAATACTGTATGTTTTAACTTTTTAATTATGTTCTTTGAGGTTCACTGTAACGAGGTTTAGATGTTATGGGAAGAAGGAGGCGGGAACCGGCGAACATTCAACAATATTTAATAACAAAATACACAAATACAATAATAAAAGTAAAAGCCAGCAGCCCCTCACGGACGACTGCTGGCGACACAAACAGAAACAAAACATGAACTAAAAATCAGGCCTGTCCTCTCTCGCTCTTCACTGTCGTCGCTCCTCCTTTATGCTTCCGCTCCTCCGTGAGAGATGCGAGACCGGTGCGTCGCGCACGTGTCGCTCATTATCAATCGCGCCACCGGCCTCGCGCCGTCCTCCCACGGCCCTCGACCTCGTCGTGCTCGCCACATTCACTTAAAATGTTAGTGAGAAACTGTGCCTCTTTAGACTTAACGCCTAATGATTGGCTAATGTCAGAACATAAAACAGGTGTAAAAAGTAATAAAAATTAAGTATCTAGCCAAAAACATAATTGAGCGAAAGTAAAAAAAAGTTACTTTAAATTGTACTAATTAAAAATAGAAGTAACCTAGAAAAAAAATAAAAATGAGTGAGGAGTTTCTTTTTTAGCATTTCAAATGATTTTCTCCATGCAGTGTGAATGAATTGCATAAAATATTCTGTCAGACAGAAACTGATAGATTTGGTTTAGGGGTAAAAACAAATAGTGTATAACGCAATAGTGCATATACAGTAGGTCAAAAACATCCATCTTGTGTATGTTTACATAGAACAACAAAGAACGAGGTAACAACCCGTAAATCTACCTTTGAAAGTCAAACTAAATTGCTCAAAATGGATTGATGTGGACTGTAGGCTTTATAAGTGACATAGAATTAAAACACAATATGGACTTCGTCCACTTTTAGTGATGTGAGTTCATTCCTTCTGTCTGCGACAATAATGAAATGTCTTTAAATTGTTTCATTTTGTGGCATTTTGCATCCATATTTTTATATAATTTTTGAGAGCCTGATTACAAAAACAAAAGTCTCACCGTTAAAAGCCATGTCTCAATCAAACAATTTTAATGTTCTCATTATAATTTTATGTAGCCTATATCCTTTTCAAAGTGATTACAATCATGTTTCAAGCAGTTCAAAACCATCCTGGCAAACAGTGTGCATCTGAAGTGTCTCAGCTGAAGGAAATAATATTTTATTTATCGGCTTTAATATATCGGCCAAGTTTTCTTATCGGACCGCTAACGATAACATTAAAAATTAACATATATCCGCCGATATCGATATGGTGGCCGATATATTGTGCATCCCTAATAAAAAAAAAACATTTAAAAGTGTCCATCACTATTTTTTAATTTCAATTCTCATAACTTGCTGATTTTATTGTAATTCACAATGTAGATGACAATTACATTGACTAAACGATTTTTATGTTAAACAAATTAAGTAAAACCTAGTAAAAAGTCCAAATATTCTGATTAAATTGCACTTGAGTAAAGTACAATTCCCCCAAAATAATATTTAATTATAGTAATCAAGTAGTTACTCAAGTATTGTACACTCCTGAAAATAAATAAATAAATAATTTTAAAATAAAAACAAAATAAAACACTAAAATTATTAAATATTTTCTTTGTTGACCTGCATATCATGTGACCATTGACCAACATCAGACAACCATAAACATGCAATTTTCTTTTTTTTTGGTCAAATTATTGAAATATAACTTAAAATCTCAGAGGTACTCAGAAGTCAAAGGGATTTGGCTGATAAAAATAAGGTTGGGAATCAAATTTTGACAAAAAGGTTTGAGAGGTAACTACACATTATTAGTTTTGGCTATAATTTGAATTCGAAAGACAGGGGCACTACTTGTGAAACGAGAACTGTCTCGGGTACAATGGGACGTCCGGTCACCCAACTTCTGTGTTATAGAGCTAGTTTTTCTCAGTCATACCATGACTATTTGTGCGTACATGTCTGAATCGCATGTACATGTTATTACATTTTGTAAATTATCTAAAATTTAAATCATGTCAGACACATGGTGCTGTAGTGTGCTAGTTTGTGGATCAAGTAGCCCTGATAGAGGCTGTATCATCACCTCATACGTGTTTCATAATGATCTGCCATAACTGGTGGATGCAGTTGTTTTGCCCTGTGTACCTCCCAGTTACAATGTGATATTATTAACGTAATGAATATTGGTTGAGTTTGAGCCGTTAATAGTGATGGAGGTTTATGACGGGAAGGACTCCCATCTGCCGGCCTGTTATAGCTTTCAAAAGGAGTGTACTAGAGTTTATTCTTTCAACAGGCCATTTCATCTCATTTTTCCCAGAACAGGATGTGGAAGTTAAGGCTTGGTGGATTCTGAACTAGTCTCAGCCCGACTTGCCCATGGACAGTTTATAGACCATACTGTGCACAAAAATAGCAAGAACTTTCTTAAAACTGCAAGCTCATATCTGACTGGCTGGCTTTTTGCAATTTCCAGAAGTCAGAGTGCGCAAGTTTTTATACATCCACCTGAGAAACAGGGTGCATCACCACAGGTGTGATGAGCTGCTTTGACTTTAACATGAATAATTGGGCCTTTAGTAGCAAGTAAATTAGATATATTTGACTTCATCTGTATATTCCACTTTAATCTCAGACTTTATATAATATAAGACTGATTTATGTGCCCCTAAACTGGTTTATGGTTACATGGTGGTCATACGGCTCTTGGATGGTTCTTGGCCAGAATATACTGGAATGTGGACCAGACTTCATGCTGATAGTCATAAAAGAGCAGTACACTTTGGCATACTTTTAAAAGAGAGCTTATTATTAAAGTACTAAATACTAAAATAACACAATTTTAATTTACAATAGTAATTGCTTAAATAATTTACTGAACATGTTTTGAACACTTAATTGCATGTTAATTGCAATTCATAGTATATATTATAGTAGTAAGTATAGTGTTAAATATTATAGTTTAAGTAAGTTTATATGAAAAGCAATGAGCTGAACTTTAGAGTGATTTTTTCAGCCACTTAAACAGGGCTTAAAGTCGCCATGAAATCAAATTTTACAATTCGTATTTTTATATGTAATATTGTAGTGTTTATTACAAATGATTTATCTGTGCACTTCATTCATTTTAAAAAATTCATGTGCCCTTATATTCTTTAATCAAATATGTTATCCTTCCCTCCCCCCTCGAAATGACTTTTCTTCTCTTCCTGTCATGTGATACGGCGCGAGGGCGTGGCAATTCCCCTCAAACTGTTAGTCTGATATGAGCAGAGATGGAGAGGCGGAGCGCTAAAGAAAAACCCTGCCCTCTATTCAGTATTCCGTTTCACTTGGAAATACGTCACAACACTGGAGAAAAGTCGTTTGTAACTTCCGGTTCATGGCGACTTTAAGTACATCTTTATATTTCATAATGATTTCTACTGTCTAGTATTATATTGTTTATAATTAATGAAATTGTTTAAGTGTACTGCCGAATGCACTGACAAGCATTGATGGTGAATTAAAATATACTTTAATGTCATTTCTGTTGAACGTGTATATCATGTATTAAAAAGTCCCCCTGCACTCAATAATTGTATCCCTTAAAACTCAGCTTTGATAATCAAAATTACATATTTAAACCTTTTTTCTTTTGAAAATAATTGATTTATGCCTTATAATAGCTTGAATGTAACTCTACACCCTTGCTTCATTTAGTATACGCGGAACCATGAATATGCAAATCAGTCCCCGCCTCCATCCACTCACACAAGCTCGGACTACCTGATCCAATCGCTCAACTGTAAACGCTACACAATGGCAAGTGGAAATATTGGTTTAAAAAAAGCAAGAGCATCCTCAGTTGATAAATATCATATTGACGAAAACAGATGTGGTAAACACTCCAGTGCGTTTGCATTTATTCTCTGGAAAAAGTCAAATGTTTCTATTTACTACGTGTTTTTAAAGCGGTGAGCAATGTAGCCAATCACAGACATGTATGTTGATCTCTTTAACGCAGAGGTCAATCAGGGGTGTTTAATGTAGTCAGATTCCACTCATTGGTCAAAACGCCTGAGTTTTTGTTCAATGCTGTGTTTTGCACGCTTGTGAATCCTCTCATTCACAAAGTGTAGACACAATGTAAATAAGAGATTGATTGTGCAGTGTAGACAGCTTCATTGATTATAATGGAACTTACATGAGTGACAGCTTTTTATTGATTATAAAGGGAGTGCTCTTTGCATGCTTTCTAGGCTATACTGTATATAATCCATTCAGAATTTGAATGAAAGTCGGCATGAAAGTTTAAATTTTTGGGTGAACTAGAAAATACTCAGCAATGGTGTTGACTGATAAATTTGTACATGTTTTTTTTCTTAAAGCATATTAAAAACATCACATAGACATATAAACAACATTAAAAACTTTTTCACCACAGGGAGTCTTTAAATGTACACTGTATAATTGCTCTAGCAGTTAATAACTGTAAAAACGACACATCTTGTGGAAGAACATTATAGCTGGAGGTACTTGTTTATGTATTTGAGCGTCCCGCTCAGTCTAATATAGTCGTTAGTTTAATAGTTTAATTTAATAAAGCATGGTTTGGAAGATGGATTCATGTAGTCGCTCATTAATCATTATATACATTTTGTAAATTTCGAACAATAAAGGTTACACCATGTACCTTTAAAGATATTTGTACATTTGTAATGTAATTTAGCACATTTAAAATGTATTAACTTTAAATGCAATATTGAATAACACACTACAGTTAAAATTATAATCAAGTACTTTATATGTGCTTTAGTATGTTAGTCAGCACATCAAAATAAGTGTACTTAAACATGACAAAAGATTATTAAAACAATGATTTAAATGTAAAGTAAAACTTTTAATAGCACCAAACAAACTTCACTGGTGGTGGTTTTAGCTATGCTAATGCTATAGTCAGTTGTCAGATGTTTATGTTATTCTAGGATTTGTGCTAGTAGTGACCTTTACAAAATCCCTTTTTTTTGTTGTTGTTGTAAGCTGCATTTTCTGAATTAGCTCTCACTCATGGACAATTCCTCTGTCAATCACCTTACAATGCAATGCCTCTAATCCCATGCAAATGCTTAATCAAACAATGCTAAATAGTCCAGTTGGGAGTTAATGAGATGGAAATCCCTGTAGCATCTCATTCCAAGGATTTAGTGCTGCAGTAGAATGAGGTTGACTTTATTAATAGAGATGGAGTGACTTATCAGTGGAGGATTTCTCAAAATCTCAAAAAAAAATATTGTTTGATAAAAGATGATTCTGCATGAATTTGAAACTAATTGTGCTCTCAAAACATCTCAAAAACAGAGATTTTTTAACTTTGGAATAATCCTGGATTATCTTGTTCTATTGATACTGTGTTAAATAAAAGTCAACAACATATTTTGACCCTATACAACTTAAAATAAATAAATAAATACACGTTCTTGTCTTGCATGCCCATCAACCTGTGAGCCAGGGATCCTCATTAATATAGATCCGTCTGTCAGGTCATTTTGTTAAAGTTTAATGATTAAATAAACCAAAGTATTATAAGTCCCAATCACAGGCTAAAGATTAGAGACTTGAAAGTATTGGTACTATGTCAAAATTGTTGACACTTTTTTTTTTTTTTTTTTTTTTGACAAATATGTACTCAAGGTCATAAAAAAAGATCCCACATTTAATTATTTTCAAGTATTTTAAACAAAAAACGGACATTTGTAAACTTCACAAATTAAAATGTTCAATCTTCCACCTGTACATCAACTTAAATCAAGTTTACCCAAAAATGAAAATTCTGGCATCATTTAAGCACCCTCATGTTCTTCCAAACCTATTGGAAACTATTGTTCATATTTGAAACACAAAGAAATTTTTAATGAAATCTAAGATTTCTGTCCCTCCATTGAAAGTCCATTATACCAAAACTTTGATATGTCAAAAAGTTAAAAGAGATCATAAAATAAATCCATATCAACTGAAACTAATACATAATCCAAATGGATTAGATTACAATAAATTCAAGTTATTTTTTTATTTATTTTTTGTTTATCTTTATTACATACCATTATTATGTTATTATTTAATTTAATTATTTAACTATTTAATTTTAATTATTGAAATAGAAATGATAATAATAATAAAATGTACTGCCCCTAAAAAGAGAGTAAATGATGAGAGAATTAAATATTTTGGGTGAACTATTCTTTTAATGGCAATTTTCAATGCCCTGACTATGTAAGGCTCTAGGACCATTTTAAATATTAATCCGAATTATAAACTGATACTTGTAACCTGAAATTGTTAAATTTTAAATAATTCTGATAGTAAAAAAGGGCATTTGAATTAGCATTCCATTTACTCTAGTACATAAAAAGTATAGGCTAGTATCAAAGTATAATTACTCAAGTACTTTAAGCCCCTGCTAAGGATCCAGAGAGAATCTAAACAGGGTTTTCTATGAACACATTGGTAGGTATGGATTCTTTCAAATGTGGTTATATAACCAACTGAAATCAATATTTTTGGGACCTGGGGATTATGTGGAGCAGATTGGAGCCGTAAGCCGGTTGCTTCACTCGCCTGATGTCTATTCACATGTACAGTCAGTGGGAGGGTACGGTCAACATAGAGAGAGAGAGGCAGGGGATCTATAGCTGTGTGGATCTGGCACCGGTCTCCTAATGAGTACCCAGATGCTAGTTCTCGGACACTGAGGTGGCTTCACCGCTTTAATTGCATTAGCCAAGCTGTCCACCCAAATTTCATTTATTTGCACACTGGACACTTTCCAGCTGAGATGCTTGTTTGTAACTGCTGGCTGATTCTTGCCTCCAACATATTGTGCTGGTCCTGTGCCAGCAAAATAACGTAGTAAGAGATCTGATTATGAAGATATTAAGAGATTGAAAGCTCACAAAGCTAAACAACAACTAGATGTTTATGTCTATTTTTTATGCATTGCTATGAAGCTACTAAGGTGTTGTGGATGCTCGCCAGGGCATTACTGCACATTTTCTAGGATGATCTAGGTGTGTTTCTGAGTGGTTGTTAAGCTATTGTATTCTGGCATGGTTAAAAGAACCTACTCCCTCTAACAAGATTAAACTTTTTTACTCATTTTTATGTACCATGTGAGCTACCGACCAAGTTTATATATCAGAAAAGCCATAAATATGTTGCTGCTTAGGTGTCGCAAATGTCAAAATGTATTAGTTTACTAATCATGCACTATAACACAAGTGTTTTAAGGTCATAACATACAGTACTGTGCAAGGAATCACACAAAATAAATCTTTATTAATTAAACCTGCCCCTGTAATCATAATTTTTGTAAAAAAAGGACTAAAAGTTGTTGGTTTTTTACCTCCACTAGTTTTAATTTTAAGCAAAATTATGTATTTTTTTTTTTAAGTTTTGCAAAAATGTTGGTAGAGTTGTTCTAAGTGGTTGCTTGGGTCTTAGTTTGCAGTTTCTTACTAGCCCAAATCAAAAGAGCCCATCCCCAATTCTCTATGATATTAGCCATAGCCCAAGTGACAGTACAAGTTACATACCTATGTTTAACACATAGGACCAGATTTGAATAAATATGGCAAATTATCATGAGATCACAATTCCAAAAAAGCGCTGATGGGAGTGGAAAGTTCTATGCGTGATCTACTGATGAAGAAGTGTTCAAAATAAAGAACACAGATGCAGTCGGATCATTTCAATGACCAATGCATCTACCGCAAACCTATTTAAATACTCTCCTCCCATGAATTTTGCATCTGAAAGGGAAACTTCTACAAATGCAAATGCAATAAAGTCAGCTGTAAAAATAACCCTGTTCACGCATTTTCAGCGCACATTTTTCACTGTGTGTCTTTAGTAAATCCTGACAGTCATTTTTTAACGGCAAAAGAGGGTTTGCATTGGCACAAGCTGTTAGTAAATCTGACCCTTAGTCTAATCATGAACCATATGCTTAATACTAAGTATGAGCAATAGTAATACTGGCCTTAGCAAACACTTCTATACGTGTGCCATAGTTACCCGTTGCTAAATGGCTCACTTAAAGAGCTTGAAAGATGTATTCCTTTGTGTTTTTGTACAATGTTGTATTATTAATGGTACTGCCCCAGTTGACAAGCTGTTGTACAAGGTACAATTTTTGCAAATCAAAATGTATGGCACTACAAGGAGTAAGATAATATACAGTTGGCTTTCCGATTAAGGGACGAGGTTAGAATTTAAAATATATAAATTCTCTGCTATAATTTCAAAAGTGGTGGTATTAATATTAAACTTAATATTGTCATTTTTTGACAGTGGGGATGACAAATTATTGTATGGAATTATTTTTGTATGGAAGAAACACCTTTAATGCTTTAATAAAAATATGATCTGATATTTGAGAGTTATTTTGCTGTACAACACACACAATGTGTCTGATACCAGACAGCATGTCACAGATGCTGCTTAACATGTTTTAAACCTGAAAGATTTGTTTAATTTTCAGTTTATATATGTCTCTCAACATACAATAAAGTTCAAAAGTTTGGAGTCAGTTAGGATTTTTTTTTTACAGAAATTAATTAGTTTCTTGAGCACCAAATCAGCAAATAATTTCTGAAGGATCATGTGACACTGAAAACTAGTAATGACTGCAAAAAATTCAGCGTTGCCATCACAGACATAAATACATTTGAATAATATTTCACATTATCACAGTTTTTACTGTTTAAATGCAGCTTTGGTGGGTATAAAAGACTTCAAAAACATTTTAAAATCCTACTGACCCCAAATATTTGAACGGCATTTTATAGTGGGAAATATATAATGTATGGGATACAACTGAATTTTCGTTTCAAAGAGTCATTTGCTATTTTTCTCTCTTGCAGGGGAGCCACATCAGTGGTGTTCCGATGCCATCAGAAAGGCACCCAGAAGCAGTATGCTGTGAAAATGTTGAAAAAAACAGTAAGTGCACTGACAGATTTCACTCCACATGTTACCATGCTTTGTTCTCTTGCCTTTGTTCTGCCACGTATAGCCAAGGAGTTTCTAGTCAGGACTTCCTAAGATCTTAAAGACCTCACCGCTGTTGTCTTCCATTTCTCTACTTCACTCTGATGCATGATGGGTAAAAATTGCTGTCAGCCAGTGTTGTTGTCAGAGCCATACTCCACATACCTTGACATTTGTAACATACCATCATTTGTGCTTTCTTGCGTCTGTGTAGGGAATACTAATGCTATCTTAAGCCTCTCTAATGCATATGTAATTATATTATGATGCTATATATAAGGTGTTATGGCATTGCATTAAGTTGCTGCATAAATGTAGTGTCAAGTTACAGTAAGAACTAGGCCTACTAAACATAATTAAAATGGAATAGAACACGTATAAGAATATGAAAAGAAAGGTTTTCTTTGAAATACAAGTTTTGTATGACATGAGGGTGAGTAAATGATGACAGAATATTTTATTCCCTTTAAATGTGGAAAATTGTTTGATTTACTCTTTGATTTTTGATTTTTTTGAGCTGGTGTTGCTATTAAACTTTACCTGATTGTAATGTCTTCATAATTGTCCACCTTTTTCACTTTGTACTCAGACAATATCTTGGTTGTTCTTGCAGGTTGACAAGAAGATTGTACGAACGGAGATAGGTGTATTATTGCGCCTCTCTCATCCAAATATAGTAAGTCAAAAGGGGAAAAAATCCAGGGCCTTGTCTACTTGTGTCCTATGGTGGTTACACAGCCTAAAATATGCATAAATATACAAGAACACTCGCTTAGATGTCTCTGCAGTGCTGTCTCTGTTTGATTTAGTAAGGTCTGATTATGCAAATGTTAGTCAGACATTATAGCTACCGTAGACTATCAATAATTAATCATTTGATGTTTTTGAATTCCTCCAGTGAAACGTTCTCTCTTTTTTCATTCCATTTTCTGTCAGATCAAACTGAAGGAGATCTTTGAGACCCCTGCGGAGATTAGTCTCGTGTTAGAACTTGTTACCGGCGGAGAATTATTTGACAGGTCAGTTCACCATGGGGGTAAAGTGCT
This sequence comes from Scardinius erythrophthalmus, assembly GCF_964197995.2. Lineage (NCBI taxonomy): Eukaryota > Metazoa > Chordata > Actinopteri > Cypriniformes > Leuciscidae > Scardinius > Scardinius erythrophthalmus. The sequence continues at coordinate 43,964,069 of NC_138225.1, read as the reverse complement.
ACAAGCTAATAATGGCTGATTAAGTTGTGAACTCCATGCTGTGCATTGACACTTTTTCCCAGAACTTTAATTAATGGTGTTTGCTTAGTCAAGCATCACTATGTCTAATGCTCATACTTAGAGTTAGTGTTTTTGCTGCAGATATGATACCTTGTTGAGGAGAGGTGTGATTACTTTTCAAAGCGAGCTAACTTTTTAATTTTTAGTGAGTGATAAAATGGGTGGAAAAACACTTACTTGACTCGATTTTAATGGAGAACTTTATGAAAACATTGTTTAAAGCCACATCTCCTCTGAAAATGAATATATATATACATGCAGTATATATCGAGAGAGAGAGAGGGGAGAGAACAAGGGAAATTAAGCTTATTTAACATTTAAAAAAATGTTCATTGGGTGTCATATAAAAATAATACTTAAATGCAAACAAAATAATATGGTTCTATAATAGGCTTTTATTTGTCTTTGTGTAAAAAAAAGATTAAAAAGTTAAAAGTATATGAATATAATAAGAGTATTAAAAGTAAAACAGGACTAGTGGGGACTGCATGGCAGCATGGGACAAAACACACTGAAAAAGTGGTAACCTTGGTAATATTTAAATTAACAGGGTTTTATTCAAATCAAAAACGTTGTTTAACATCACTGAATCGACCTAAATTATTTTATACCAACAAAACTGGGGGGTTAAATCAGGTAGAAATACAACATATTACCACTTTTTACAGTGCAGAAAACTTTAGCAGGGACAAAATGTTCTTCAGAAAATGTTCAAATCTAGTTGGTCTAGTAAAAGGCTTCTAGTAAAAACTGTTAGACCTGAATTTAGCTTCATCATCTGTAACAAAATAACAGGTGCATGTCTGCAGTCATGAACTAATCACTCAGCAGAATTAGACTTTAATACAGGAACATTTGTGACTGTGAAACCCAAGCCTCTTCTTAAGGACAATCGATAGAAACGTCTCCATTCATTTTGTGTGCTGAGGTGTGGTTGACTCACTCTAAGGCTGGAAAATAATGAAGGGAAAATTGGAAAATTACGCTCAATATGGAGTTACACTGGAGACCAAATGGTGCCTTCCATTTTTCAGGGTGGTGGAGAAGGGCTACTACAGCGAACGAGACGCTGCTGATGCAGTTAAACAAGTGCTCGAGGCAGTCGCGGTGAGTGTATTACATTTCCTGACTGAAAGCGATTCTCATCTTCTAGTTTTTTGCTTTTCCTGAACTACTGGATACAGATTTTACATTGGACATAGTGTGACAACCCAACAATGTACCAAAATTGTTTGACATTAATATTGCTCTGAACCATATACTGTAGACTCAACAGTGTTTCAAATTATTAAAAAGACACGGCTGAATAAGAAATTTAACAATTTTGTAAATGCATAAACTACAGCAGAGGTGTGATTTATCAGCCTAACACATGAAACAAACAATGGGCCAAATATTGTATTATAGGCTGCTGAACATGAGAAATGCACTGCTACTAAATTCATAAATATATCAAGGAGATTTCAGTAAGAGAGATTTCAGATTTCAGTAAACCGTGCAACTGCCCATATTTTCATAATATTTTTTGTGTAGTTTTTCACTGTTTTCGAAAATCGGAGCATGCCATGCAACCTGTCCATGCTGGCATCTACCGAATTTGGCTAGCTTGTTCTAAACGACAGATGATACTGTAGGATACTGTAGAGTTTGATTGGATGCACGACGTTTGACCTCACCAAGAAATAAATATGGTAAACGTTTTCTTCCTTTTACAGTCAATTTCTTTAACCATCTTGCAAGGATACCAGAAAGAGCCATGACTGATTTCTATCCACAAAATACTGTTTACATTGACCAGACTCAGCCCACAGGCATTTGGTAACAAGTTATCAACTAAAACTAAAACTATATTAAAACATTTTTGTTAATTGAAATAAAACTGAAAATAATAAAATAATGGATGAAAAATTTGCTAAATGAAATTTAGAAATGTTGCCTTAGCAACAATAACTGAATTACTAACTGGAAATAAATAAAACTAAAACTGAACTAAAGCTAAGACTAAACATCAAATACCTAAATAGTGATACTTTGAAAACAATAAAAAAAATTACAAAAGCACATAACAAAATTACTTTTAATTAAATTTAAAGGGATACTTCACCTCTGGAAAGATGAATGTGTATTTAAAATAGGTCATTTATGTAGAAGAAATGTGAAGAAATTTTTAAATTTGGAGCTTTCTAGACTGAGAAAAGCCAGAAAATGTATTTTTGGCTTATGTGGATGAAAGACAACAACTCCCAGAATGCACTTGCTTCGCTGCCCTAGCAGGCCACGCCTACCGGTTAGAGAGCGCAGTTGAAAACAACAAGGTTAGGCTACCAGTGAGTCTCCGTGACGAGTCTGCCTGGGATTTCGAGATCGCCCAAAATGTCCGGGATTCGGCTTTTGCGTTCTACAGTCGCCATTCATCATGTTTACTGTGGCGAGCAGGACGAGGCTAGGGCCGCGGGAGAACGACGCGAGGCTGGTGGCGTCATTACTGAGACGCGCCGGTCTCGTATCTCTCACGGAGGAGCGGGAATTTTCTTAGCAATGTTAAAACGCACATCAACCGATCACTTGTTTAGCGTTCATGTAAACACTACATTCAGATTCACCAATCGGAATGAATTCAGTTAGATTGAAACAAGAGGTGTGCATGTAAACAATGAATGGCGACCGCAGAAAGCAAAAGCTGAATCCCGGACATTTTGAACGATCTCGCCCGCCGGACAAGTCCGGGAAAAGGAGGATGGTAACCCCTACTACTCAGCTTTCTCCTACTACTCAGCTTTCTTCACAGAACAAGAGCCTGCAAGCTTAGCTTCCAAAGAAAGACGGCTGACTGTGTGTACATTGCGTGAGTGAGATCCCACCCTCTATGGGCGGGCTGAAAACATGCGGAACAGCTCCTCCTACTGGCTGTAGTCTTTAGCCTCTGGCCAGAAAATCCTCCGATGACGCAAAATGACGATTTTTGCATCATCGGAGGATTTTTTCCAGACAAAAAATACATAAATCTCTCCTCTCAGGGGAATATGAGGGTGGAAAGCACGGTAATTTGAAAATACTACAGGTTTTCTACTAATACAAAGCTTAATGCTAAATCCTGAAGTATCCCTTTAAATGAAAAATACAATTTTGTTCAAAACATTAATAAAAAGTACTTTACATATTTCACATTTAAAGAATGTGAAATATTTGTTGTCTACAATACATGAACGTTTCCCTGAGAAGGGGAACGAGTCACTGCGTCATGGAGTTGATGCTATGGGAAACCTCCGCATGAGCTGGTGTCTAAAGCACGTTTGTTATACGGCAATCTAGATTGGCTATCGCAGTCAGGTGACGGGACAGGCGCGCCGTCAGGGTATAAGAGGGCTCCTAGAGAAAACATCATCAACTTCATATTGTCTGAAGGAAGAAGTACAGACATGTCGGAAGTATGACAACACGACACAGTGTCTCATTCCCCTTCTCAGGGAACTGGGTTACATAAGTAACCGAGACGTTCCCTTTCCAAGTGGATACAATGGGAACGTTAATACCCACTATACCATACTGAACAAATGCCTGCTCACTGTGCTGTGAAATTCTCCAATGAGCTAGGCTATAGCTAAAAATTGCCATACAGCACAACAAGTGACCAAGGGCTAAATTGCCTGAGGTACAACATCCGCAGCTCAATACTGTGCGCACTTCCTGTAAACAGGGGCAGAACTGACTAGGTAGATCGCAGCAACACCGCATCTGCCAGCAGCTTCCAATAAGGAGGGGCAGACTAGGGTACTGCTACCCAGACCTAGGCCATCAGCTCCAAAGGGCAACCTACTCCAAGTGAGCAAAGGATTATTATTCACTTTTGAACCAGCATCTCAACAGCCCGGAAGATGTGTGCAGGGCGTCAAGGAAATGTGTTGAGCCCTGCAAGGTTCAACCACAGATGTCGCTCTGTGGCAACCATATTAGCAAGAGTGCGGCCAATGGCACGAGCCGCCTGCTTGGTGGAACGGAGAGCAAGGTCTGTGATGTGGCGGAGCTCCAGGACTGCGTCTAAAGACACCCCCTCTCTTAGATCTGAGTTCTTCAGTAAGTCGAGCAGCCTGGCCTATCACCGCTTATGCTTTGCTGCGATGTAAACCGGCATGGCTTAGAGGGCAGGACTGGAGCCTTCAGTGAGGATGCCATGCCACTGCCAGGAGAGTGATAACTCACAGGAGTCTCTTCAACCCAGGGCAATCCCACATACACATGCTCACCCACAAGCTGAGGATGATTTCCTCCACGATCTCGACACTTCCTCATGGAGATCGTGAAGAAATGGAAGGCTCAAGGGAGGAAAACAATTATGACCCTCGAGGAAAAGTTTGTCTAGTCTATCTGGAGCAGATTCCTCTTTATCGGGGACCTGGCGTTTCACATCTCCTAAACACACTTTAAACATCTCCTAAACAAACGTTCTATCCATATAATTTTCTTTGAGACATATAGACAGATTAGTGGTTCAGAATTCCACATGCACATCAAACAAATGGATTCCTGAAGACAAAGAAGCTGATAACGTTTTCTCTAGGCGCCCTTTTAAAACCCTGCCGGCGCACATGTGACGTCACCCGACTGCGGTAGCGGATCATGCGGAGCATTCCCATAGCACGGTCAAAGTCCATGATGCAGTGACTCCTTCCCCTTCTAAGGGAAACGTTCATGTATTGTAAACAACAAAAAAAAGTTTTTCTTTAAATGTGGAATATGTAAACATTATTTTTTTTAAAGGTTTTGAATTAACTATTATTTTTATATTTTCACTTTTTATTTTTATTAGAATTTTTTGCAATTTTATTATATGCGTTATATGTTCATTTATTATAGACAACAAATAAATTTGTTCCTTCAATGTGAAATATAAAAATTTATTTTCTTGGTTTGAAATATATGGAGGACAAAACATATTTTTAAATGCTTTAAAAGTATATATTTGTATTTTTAAAATATATTTTAGATCTATCTATCTATCTATCTATCTATCTATCTATCTATCTATCTATCTATCTATCTATCTATCTATCTATCTATCTATCTATCTATCTATCTATCTATCTATCTATCTATCTATCTATCTATCTAGCTATCTATGTGTATATGTATATATCGCTGTATGGGTTAATCCTGACCTTATGCAACAGTGATGCATAGGTTATTCTAATAAAGACTCAGGTGGGACTACTTTTCCCACCTGATTTGTGGCCAGGAAAAATATATTTTTTGCAGTATTGGAGATTTTAATTTTCAGTGGTTTTCTGAGTCATCAAATGTACAATTATCTTCTGGTCGATGATAAAACAGGCTGAAAACTCTAGGAGACCCTAGTAATATCTAGAGACCAAAATCCTGATGACTTGTTAAATAACCAGCCAGAATGCATTATTAGACTTTTCAAATACCCTAGCAACCACTCAGAAAAACTTAGCAACCGGCAAAACTGTAACTCATGCATATGTATCAGGCTTTGAGATTTTTGTCCATAAACCTTACAGTATATGCACACATTAGATCATCAGTGAAACCATTATTAGTGGAAAGAGAATCATATTTCCAATATGAAGTTACCATAAGTGGATCTAGATTGCATTTGAGGACCACAGGAGACCATTTATCGTTTTTCTTCTGCAAAGAGCAAGCTCTACTATATTTCTCCCTTTCTCTCTCTCTCTCCCTCCCGCCTGTCTGATCTATCTTGTCATCTACTGTGTAACTTGTGCATACACTTTCTGTTTATATCAGTCATGGATCCATGTGCCTTTTTGATATACAGTCAAACCAAAATTTATTCAGACACCTTGCTATCCTAACTTACATAAATGAACTATAGTATCCTACACCCACTTGTAAAAAATATCAAAAATTAGATGGTGTCTGAATAATTTTGGTTTGACTGTAGGTGCCTGAATTAGAAAGTAGACCTGTTCTTCATCTCTGTGAATGTATTTTAAAAGCATTTCCGTTTAAAGTGTGTTCTCCACCACTGGCTCTCACTTCATCAAAGATTCCGGTTGCCAAGGAGATAGTAAGAAAGTGGGCAAATTTCTCATGGGCTGGATTTAGTTGGTGGGCTGCAATAAGAGAATTCCAACTCTCCCACTCCCACTGGGGCATAAAAAGGAGAAGAAGAAAGGAAACGTGAATGCTGCAAGTCCCTTTTGAAGTGGCCCGCCTTTCCAGGAAGTATTTTTTAACGTGTTATTGTGTGAAGAGATTCACAGTTTCCCTCACAACAGCAGAATATGTGTGTCTGTCACATCAAAGTCAGCTGGCTGTTTGGCATCCCTCTGGATCTGTGTTTTGTAGATTTCTGACAGTGTGATTGGCTGGGATGTCCTCAGTGGCTTGGGACTTTATAATATCTTTTCAGTTTTCCTTTTGATGTCTGGAGCTCTCGAAAATTATGTATTTTTTATTGCTGGAATTGAGAATCTTTCTTGCTCAGAAGGTTTGAAATTAGTTGATGCCACCAAGTTGATACTATTGTAAGACTAACAGAACCTACTGTAAGATACTTTGATCTCTTGAGATATAGACAACACAAAAACATACAGCCATTTATCTCCACACCACAGAAAGAAGTTGTGGGAAAGCTTCTTTCCCTCCTGTCCTTCCTTCACATTTGTTCATTTTCCCCAACTTCCTTCCCTCTATGTCAATGCAAGTGAATTAAAAGTCATGTTTGGTATCATTTGAAATGTCTAAGTGCGACTGATTCAATGGCCTCATCTCCACCGAAGTAAACCAAAAGGTGATAAAGGTTTTTAAAAGTTTATAGATATCTTGCTTACAAAGGAGGATGGATCCTCTGCCAAGGTTTTCATGCAAATTACTTTCTTTCCCCAAAAAGATGTAAACTATCCAGGTATGGGACCTTGATTATAGCAAATTCCTATTGTAAGTTCCTATCTCATTTCCCAGTTTTCTCTCAGGATGTTTTGTCTTGGTCTGAGTATTTAAAGATATGCTGCAAGAAGCTCAAGGTGTGATTTGTTGTCAGATCAGCCCGTAATGCTGAGTGTCATCCAAAAACTCCGCATTACGTATTTTTCCGAGGTCAGGTATGCATCTTTTACTCTTTATTTCTGAAATATTTGATGTTTTGGATTGGTTATCTTTGAATTGATTATGTAATTGGCACGATACATTTATCTGATTAATAATCAATTGTTACATTTTATTTTATTCTGACTTGCTCTGAAATTATTAACTCTAGTAGATTATGTTCTAATAATTTTGAGTGGAGCATGGGGCACACCAGTTCCGGCAAACTCTTGGCACTGGCTCAAATGTACTAAGACTGTAAAGGCTAATAAAGGGAATTTCCATTTAGGACAACAGAATATTGCTCGACCAGCCTAAATAGGGTGAGCCTTACCTCTGTTTACTGTAATATTACTCTAGCTAAGTGTATATGTGAAACCATGGCATGACCAAACCAAAGCTACTATCAGAGAAAGTAATGTTGGTCGGCTTATATCTGTAGTAGTGGTCATGACTTCTTACTAGAGATAGTGGTTTTTTTTATTATTCAAGAGTATACAGATATGTGGGGTCTAAACAAGAGAAAGCATCATGGGAGCGGCCCTCTGAATAGTCAATTACCTCTGTCCAGTGACCAAGACTGGCGAGTTTGTGATCGCGTTAAATGGCTAGCGCGAGAGCCTAAGCGTCATTGGTATCCGAATGAACGAGTACAATAAGAGTAAAGAGTTAAATAGAATAATCAAGTGTCTAAATAAATTATTATATAAATGGTCAATAATCAATTGGCATTCCAAACTAAATTTGAGGTTGCTAGAAAATGGAATCAGATAAAAGTTTAACTGGAGTTAAACATCGTTGCCATACTCAAAAGATAGAATGAGCAGGAAAACTTCACCTGCTTATCGGAAACCATAGTTGGGCTGATTGAGCGGGAATTACGCACATTCTTTCACTTACTATTTAATACTATAGGCAGCATGCAGTGTATACTATGGAAGCCTGTATCTGCCACAAATTAAAAAAATTAAAAGAAATTTCTAAACAACTATAAAAGTCCAAAGATGAAGAAGAGTCAAAAGGTTCTGATACGAGGGTATTTAATAATAAATCAAACTCAGATCATTCACAAGGCGTAACAGAGTGCACGTAACAATAACTGACAATGAACTGAGGAAACACAGTAACTTAAATATACAATATTAGCCATTTACAAGACCGATACAAGTTACAAAGAATTAAAAGCATGAGATATAGAAATGAATTCGGCTAACTTAGGAGCTGTTTTGACAGACAGTGCCAGATTATTCCACAGTTTAGGGCCGGCTACTGCGAAAGCAGTGGAACAAACAGGAGGTGACATTTCTGTGATCGTAGTGATCTGGATGGGTTATAAGAAACAGTAGATCGGTGAGATATTTAGGGGCTAAATTATTAAGAGCTTTATAAACAAATACATACATTTTTAAATCAATTCAGTAACAGACTGGCAACCAGTGCAAGGAGCGTAGAATAGGTAACTTTTGGTAACACTTTAGTTTAGGGTCCAATTCTCACTAATAACTAGTTGCTTAGGAAAGTGCATATTACTAGGATATTGGCTGTTTATTAGTACTTATAAAGCACATATTAATGCCTTATTCTGCATGACTGTCACATCTTCCAGCTGGAGTGACCATAATCTCCACCAGAGGGCACTCCTCCTGTCATCATTAACTTCAATTCCCATAACCCATTGCCTGGAATCATTATGTTGTGAGTAGGTTAAGCTGTGTGTCATTAGCTTGTTAAAGGGGTCATATAATGCCATTGTTATACAAGCTAATATGATTCTCATTAGTATTGTAAGAAAACACTAATTTTACCTGGTCAAAAACAGCTCTGTTTCAGCACGCCGTTTAAGTGCGTGTGTCTTTAAATGAGCTTCGCTCACCCTGCCCCTCTGTTCTGTGCGTACACCGTTTGTAATAACACAATAACCATAACGTGCTGTTCATTATAAACGTGGGATTATGAATTATATTGATAACGTCGTACATAGAAAACATGCCGTAATGTAGCCTGAGTGTAAAAATAGCCGCATTCATCATGAAGCGTGCAAGCGATTTGCAAAGAAGGTTAATAAAACGTTACACTCACTTCAGTTCTTCTGGAGGTGCAGCAGGAACACGAATAGTTGGTACCGATCCTTTTTTCAGGAGCAGCTTCTTTAGCAAAACCAGCTTTACTGACCCTTCAGCAGTCTGGTGTGTGAAATGATTTGCGCAAACATGAAAGCATTGACGTTGATCGTGGGGAATATTCCCTTCGAAAACAAACTCAGCCTCTGCGTCTTCAGCGGTTCGGATTTAGGAACATCAAAATGACTGCTGTGTTCGTTATTACACCCAAGAACAGAACACCACAATCGCTTAGATGCCATTCTGCTCATAGACAGTGCTCCAGCGTATCAACAATGGCGGACTATGATGACAGACAGCTCGCTTACGAGCGAGGGCGGGACTGTGTTGAAACGCTGCTGTCAATCACAAATCGTGGGAGGGGTGTCCGACCGTGTGACGTCACTAGGTCGAACGGCTTGATTTTAGAGATTGGAAAACATATAAGAATTGCGAGTAATCTCATTTCCATGGCGGAAACAGGCTTCTATAGTATTCTAAGCAGTATTCAGTAAGTTGTAATGTTTTGTCTGAAGCCCCTTGACTTTACCACTAGATGGCGTTATTTCAACCCAGATTAATTCTCCATTGTTAAATTGTTGTAAGTAATGCCCTCACCTGTGTTGAATTACTTCTAATGACAAACCCTATTTAAGGCCCCACTGTCTTTTTGTTCTTGTTCAGTCCTGATGTTGGTCTTAGCATTGTCTTTCTCAAGGATTCTTTGGGTTTGAGATTTTTCCTGCTTTCTATTTTTGAACTTGGATTCTATGGGTTTTTTCCCTTTTGTGGACTCTTGGATATATGTTTCTGGATTACCCTTTTTTGTATTGCCTCCCAAGGGGAGTTGTTTGAGTTTGCTTTTTTTTTCTCTGTAGTAAAGAGCCAAAGATAAAACCCGGACTTTTGAGATTTCATTGTTTTCACATTCCTCTGCATTTGGGTTCAACCTCTACCAGTGGTGGAGTGGTCAGCGTCAAGGACACACACACACACACACACACACGTCAGAGACCCGAGTTCGATCCCCAGCCGGATCATAACAGTAAGTAATTTTTATTTAATTCTGAACGTAGCCATTATATGTGCTATTCCATTTGATTCCTCAAAGGGATAGTTCACCATAAGATGGAAGTTGTGCCATCATTTACTCACAACCATGTTGCTCCAAACGATGCCCATGTGACTTTATTACCTTTTACACAAAATAAGTAATGTTCCATGGAAGAAAGAAAGTCATATGAGCTTTGAACCACTTGATGGTGAATAAATGTTGACAGATTGTCATTTTGGGGTTACGTGTCAACTATAAGCCAGTTCTAGGTTGATTCCCCTGAAAAGTGTAAACACTGTAGCACAAACAAAACATTACATTATTTTTTAAGTTTTCCGACTGTGAGATTCACTCACAAAATAAATAATAATAATAATAATAATTATTACATTTATATATCGCTTTTCTGGGTACTCAAAGTGCTTTACACGGAAGGGGGAATCTCCTCAACCACCACCAATGTGCAGCATCCACCTGGATGATGCGACGGCAGCCATATTGCGCCAGAACGCCCACCACACACCAGCTTACTGGTGGAGAGGAGACAGAGTGATGAAGCCAATCAGGATATACATTGAGGAAAATAAGTATTTGAACACCCTGCTATTTTGCAAGTTCTCCCACTTGGAAATCATGGAGGGGTCCGAAATTGTCATCGTAGGTGCATGTCCACTGTGAGAGACATAATCTAAAAAAAAATCCAGAAATCACAATATATGATTTTTTTAACTATTTATTTGTATGATACAGCTGCAAATAAGTATTTGAACACCTGTCTATCAGCTAGAATTCTGACCCTCAAAGACCTGTTAGTCTGCCTTTAAAATGTCCTCCTCCACTCCATTTATTATCCTAAATTAGATGCACGTGTTTGAGGTCGTTAGCTGCATAAAGACACCTGTCCACCCCATACAATCAGTAAGAATCCAACTACTAACATGGCCAAGACCAAAGAGCTGTCCAAAGACACTAGAGACAAAATTGTACACCTCCACAAGGCTGGAAAGGGCTACAGGGAAATTGCCAAGCAGCTTGGTGAAAAAAGGTCCACTGTTGGAGCAATCATTAGAAAATGGAAGGAGCTAAACATGACAATCTCCCTCGGACTGGGGCTCCATGCAAGATCTCACCTCGTGGGGTCTCAGTGATTCTAAGAAAGGTGAGAAATCAGCCCAGAACTACACAGGAGGAGCTGGTCAATGACCTGAAATGAGTTGGGACCACCGTTTCCAAGGTTACTGTTGGTAATACACTAAGACGTCATGGTTTGAAATCATGCATGGCATGGAAGGTACCCCTGCTTAAACCAGCACATGTCAAGGCCCGTCTTAAGTTTGCCAATGACCATTTGGATGATCCAGAGGAGTCATGGGAGAAAGTCATGTGTTCAGATGAGACCAAAATAGAACTTTTTGGTCATAATTCCACTAAACGTGTTTGGAGGAAGAAGAATGATGAGTACCATCCCAAGAACACCATCCCTACTGTGAAGCATGGGGGTGGTAGCATCATGCTTTTGGATCATGCATCATGTTTTTCTGCACATGGGACAGGGCGACTGCACTGTATTAAGGAGAGGATGACCGGGGCCATGTATTGCGAGATTTTGGGGAACAACCTCCTTCCCTCAGTTAGAGCATTGAAGATGGGTCGAGGCTGGGTCTTCCAACATGACAATGACCCGAAGCACACAGCCAGGATAACCAAGGAGTGGCTCTGTAAGAAGCATATCAAGGTTCTGGCGTGGCCTAGCCAGTCTCCAGACCTAAACCCAATAGAGAATCTTTGGAGGGAGCTCAAACTCCGTGTTTCTCAGCAACAGCCCAGAAACCTGACTGATCTAGAGAAGATCTGTGTGGAGGAGTGGGCCAAAATCCCTCCTGCAGTGTGTGCAAACCTGGTGAAAAACTACAGGAAACGTTTGACCTCTGTAATTGCAAACAAAGGCTACTGTACCAAATATTAACATTGATTTTCTCAGGTGTTCAAACACTTGTTTGTAGCTGTATCATACAAATAAATAGTTAAAAAATCATACATTGTGATTTCTGGATTATTTTTTTATATATTATGTCTCTCACAGTGGACATGCACCTACGATGACAATTTCAGACCCCTCCATGATTTACAAGTGGGAGAACTTGCAAAATAGCAGGGTGTTCAAATACTTATTTTCCTCACTGTATATATATGGGGATGATTAGGAGGCCATGATGGACAGAAGCCACCGGGCAAATTTGGCCAGGATGCCAGGGTTACACCCCTACTCTTTTTCGAAGGACATCCTGGGATTTTTAATGACCACAGAGAGTCAGGACCTCGGTTTAACTTCTCATCCGAAGGACGATGCTCTTTGACAGTATAGTGTCCCGATCTACATTGGGGCGTTAGGACCCACACAGACCACAGGGTGAGCATCCCCTACTGGCCTCACTAACACCTCTTCCAGCAGCAACCTGGTTTTACCAGGAGGTCTCCCATCCAGGATCTAACCAGGCTCAACCCTGCTTAGCTTCAGTGGGCAACCATTCTTGGGCTACAGGGTGATATATAATCACCTTGGGTGAAACGAGTTAAGACTAATTCACATTGCAACGACAGATTTCGACAAGCGCCGACAATCACCAGATTAAAGTATGTCACTTCTCACACATTTCACGACCTGCAGATTGAACATGTTTAGTTGGCGAAAACAAGTGCTGACCAACGCTAACAGAAGGATCTGACAAAGCCACGTGAACGTATCTGTTGCTGTTGGTCGACATCTGTCAGTGAAGAGTGATTTAGCCTTTACAAAGAAGGTGACTTAAGTTTGAAAACATTAATTTTAATTAATTTTGCAGTTCCATTTGGAGCCACTAGTGGCACTGAAATGACACTCTTTACCTTTAACTGTGTGGACCTACATAACGAGTCTAGTTGCTAAAATAATCTTCATGGCGTGGGGACACAGATGGCAGCAGTGGCGAGCTACAGACCTGCTCTTGTCAGATGAGAGGAAGAAGAGAAGGAGAGAGAAGATGTACTTTATGTGTGTCAGCTCCACTGAGTTTTGAACAGGATGGGAGTATTCCCTTCGGACCCCACTAAAAGATAACACTCCTTCATGTCACCATAATAATTGGTGTTGGGAAGCTGGCACACTGTACTGCTCGTCCTCTGAGGAATCATTCTGCGGCTCTATTGCAAACAAACCATTTGGAATGTTTTTACACTGGGGACTGTGGTGACTCTGCCTTTATATGGGCAGTCGTGCATACTAGTTTGACAGTTAAGAGAAGTTTTTGTCAGTGTAAGGCTTGATTTTCCCATGTGAATTATATATGGGAGAGCACTTAAACCTGAGTATCCATGTTTAGAGATTACAGATATGGCGTGAGTCTATAATGGGCCTTTTAGAAACTTTAGCACCTTAGCTTAGCATTGCTTAATTGCAAACCAAAGTTAATACTCCAAATGAAAACAAACAAACTGTTCTCTAAAAAACTGTGAGTGTAATACTAGCCACAACAATGCATTGTGAATTGTTGCCAGGGTGTTACTATGCTGTTGCTAGGATGGTCTAAGCAGCTAATAGAGTGCAGCAGTCCCTGTCCACTTTTTCAGCAGCCTTGTTTTTGTATTTTTCCCAAATGGATTTTTTTAAAGTCTTTTTGAAAGAGGTCTAAGCTATGAATTGAACCAACCAGCTATGAGGTGAATCACAACATTACAAACTTTGTTTTGAAAAAAGTATTAGAAAATCAGACAAAAAGGCAAAGGTAAGACTGTGTTTAACGGCTTTAATGAGGAAAATAACTACAATACCATGAAGCACTGCAAATGACAATCAAAACAAAACAATGGATAAAAACTATTGATTTAAAGATGTGGATTATGTATATAATTCGGTTGTAAGCAGCTATTCATTATTAAGCTCAAGTCAGTTAAATGTTGATTCAATTCTGATCAATAACAAGATGTGTCGATGTTGCAAAGTTCATAAATTCGAAAACAAATTTCGATTCAGCGATAAAGCAGCTCTACAAAAGTCATAGTGTCATCATCATCATCCAGCTCAATTAAGTCTCATCCAATAACGTCAGTGCAGTCAAATTGATAATATTACAGAATATTAAATGTTTTGTAAACTCAGAGAAAACCAAAGGCGACACTAGCAAGGAACCAAAACTCCATCAGGTGACAGTAGTGTGACACTTTTTGTGTGATTTGCTTGTTTCGATTCTTTAATTGGTGGAGATTTAGGGAGAGTCATGGGTAATGTAGTTTTTCATCTGGAATTCTACTGTTTAACATGATTATTTAAAAATAAGTTGAAATAATGTGGACTGATGGCTGTAACAACAGCCTATACTAGTAGAACAACGTCGTAGCTCACAATAAGTCTGTCTTTACTGATTTATAGTTTCCTAAGGAGAAAATGAATGGAACTTTTACTTCTGGAACCTAACTGTTGCACTTTATTGCACATTCTTAGAAGAAATGGTTCTATATAGAACCTTAAAGGGTTCTGTCAGGCACTTCATATATAGAACCTTTTAGGGGTTCCATCATCTGATCATTTTATGCATTTTGTTTTAATGAATTAATTTAGTTTTAATTATTATTTTTATTTTTATTAATTCATATGAATCAAACAGCTAATAAACATGCTTCATCACTAGAAAAGATTGAAATGACTCATTAAACATGAAAGCATTATGGAATCATTTAATACATTTCTACTTATAGAGTCTTTTTGGCATAAACTAAAGCGTTTTTTAAAATTAAGTCAATAGCCCTAGGGTTCTATATGGAAGAGAATTTCTCCGAAGAGAATTTATCTTCTATTTTTCTACATAGCTATACAGTTGCTAGCATGTTCTATAGTATGTAGTTACAAAGAGATTGCTTACTGGCCACATCAAAATTGCTTTGACGGAGCAACAGTTCTGTAAATTCTTGCCTTAGAATAATGAGCTCATAAATATTTTTGTTGTTGTTTCTGGTATTAATACCTTTCACACATCTTCTTCAGGTTGGGAATCTCTCACGTTCATCGTTCCCTCGGTAGCACATGATGGATAGTGACCACGTGCTGTTTCTCTGTAACCAGGCAGACTTATGGCCCATGCTACTCTGTTTAATGAGTTTCCGTGGTAACACTCACCAAGGCACTGGCAAGTGCGTCTGGCTGATTATAAACACAGATGTGTTGAAAGCGATGGACATTGGTCTAATTAGTAGTATTTGCTAAGACAAGTGTCACTTTTAGCATTACTCATTCTGAGGAATAGTGAATCGAACAAAGCCCTAAAACACTAAGTATTTAACTTTGGTTAGAGGCTAGTAAGAATTCTCATGTATTAATCGCTTTCTGTATTGCCAATGTGTGGACAGCTTGTAACGAAACTTAAAAAAACATTTCTGAATTCTATATAGCACCTTTAACTTGTCAATTTGTTTTACGGACATGAATTGACCTCACACACATAGCAACAACCTAGAAAACCCTAGCAAATTAATAGTGCTAAAAACACTCCAAATACTTTAGCAACTACATATCAGCACTTACTGAAGGCAGCCAAATATCAGAACTCTAAATATGGCTCTCAATATATATTTAACAGTCACTGTTAAGCGTCATAAACAATTTCAACTTTAAAATCACTATATAGTAGTAATCACAGTCTGTTTTCATAAAGGCGCTCAAGGGCTCCTTACCAGTGTTCCTCCCTAACAAAACTCATCTAGCACAGTTTTGTCATTGGTATAATATAAAATGGGTAAAATATTTCTATACAAGCTTTCCAGTAAATTACAATGCATGTCAAACCTTTGCACAGGAAAAAAAATCAGCCTACGGCAACAGTTTAAAAGTAGCCCGAATCCCGCAATCTTGGGGGGATTAAGTTAAGTTTAGTTCAACAAAAAAAAGTATTAGTTGGAACAAGATTTTATGGTGATAGATTTTAAATAGTGATCATTTTAAGATTTTCAACCTTTAATCTTAACCCTTTGATGCATTAATTATTGAAATAAAAAGTATTCACAAATTATTAAATTATTCATGTTGTCATAAATTCAAAAGGGCAGACATAGAATTAAGGATAATTGTTGAAAAAACTTGCAGGTATAAGAATGGCTTCTTTGAGGATTGCTGACATCAACAAAGTTTTTCAAAAACAAACACACCTAAATAACACACCTAAGCGTCACATGTATTTTCTGTTTTGCTTGAGTTCTTGTCCCTGGCTGCCTCCGAAATCGCATACTGTCTTGAGTAGGTACTTTTTTTTTTTTACATATATGTAATTACTTCACGACCGCTAAAAAAAGTTTGTTCTAGGATAAATGTGTGTATGAATGTAATCTGGACGTACTACATTCGCCATGTTGTCATTATGCGTCCTACCAGCGTTCCGTCGCTTCACTGCCATTCACAAATCCTCTCCCATGGCCTCGTGTGATAGTAATATGTCCATCATATACACACTTTAGAATCAGACTTGGCGCAGACTCGGATCGGCGCGGTATACATGATCTTAAAATAGGACATCCGGGCACTTTTTACCTACTCTTTTATGAGTACTGTGAATTCAAACACTTCTTTTGTCACATAGGCCTACTGTTTTTCATCTATTATATATGCAGTAGGCAAGTATGTGATTTTGGATGCAGCCCGTGTGTTTTGGTTTTACCAAGTTTTCTTTGTTATCCAGTTATCACTTGTTTGTTACTATGGTTACTGATCAGTCCTCACCTGTTCGTTGTTCTGTTGATTGCCATCCCTGTGTATTTAAGCCCTCAGTTTCTTCAGTCCTTTGTCTTGTGTTGATGTGCTATTGTTAAGCTAGTGTGTTACTCTGTTCCTGTGTTCATTAAAATACATTTTGGATTATATATACACAGCAAGTGTGACACTAGTGCCTCCAGATTAAAAAACATAAAATGTTTGAGGAATATCAATACAGTGCTTCCTTGCACACAGTGTAAAACTTAAATGGTCTCCAAGCAGAGGAAAGATCTCTTGATGCACTAAATTATGTCAGTTATGAAACACGTTTAATCAGTACAGCTTGGTCATTACTTTAAATTTGCTCATTATCAGGCCCAGATTAATCTGTTTACCAACCACAGAGGAGATTCCCATACAAATTTGAAAACTAAAAATCTTATTACTCAATTAATGGTGAAGGTAATGCATGTTAATTATTGTCACCAAATTGTACAGTCACATGTGTCTGTGTACACCACCGATTAATAAGTGAAAGCCCCCTGTGTCTACATGTGTGTTTGCAGTACCTGCATGAGAATGGTGTAGTGCACAGAGACCTGAAACCTGAGAACCTGCTGTACGCCACATCAGCGCCAGATGCTCCGCTCAAAATAGGTAAGGCTCTCCATTCGCTTGATAGGAGGAACTACAGTTTGGCTAAACATCTCTAGTTGGTGAATTAGCGTGCAAACATGCAACATGATCCTGTTGTGCATTAGAGGAACATTCACTGTAAGATTTAAAGGAAGAATAATCACTGACTTATGTCATATTCAAATGTAGCTGTCACAGTTCATTTGTAATGATTTCCTCATTCATAGTTTGGGTTAAGGATTTGAACTCATAAGCAGAAGTATTAAACTTCAGCATGTGACATATGTCATGAAAACCTGTCCAGGTCAGTTTTCATCATAAAAGCAAACTTATTGGAATGCAGAAAAAAAAAATATTAAGCACTAGTCTTTGCATATACTAAGCACTATAAGCACAAGTATTTATTTATAAAAGAATGAAGCATTCTAATAAGGTAATTTGGTGCTTAGGAAAAACAATATTCATTGATGAATAGAAAGTTCAAAAGAACAGCATTTATTTGAATTATTTTTTTGTAACAATATGAAAGTCTTCACGGTCACTTTATTGTTGATGCATTCTTGCTAAATGAAACTGTTAGCATAATTTCTTAAAAAACAAAACAACAAGTTTTACTGACCAGTAGTATACATATGTAATGATGAGGCAGGAATGAAGCAGAGAGAGAATCCACATGCAAGCACTACTTTAATAAAACAAATAGGTAATCCAGGGAAAACAACGGAACACAGGACAGGAACATGGAAACAGCTACAAGCTACAACGACCGACAAACAACAACTGAAGCACAGAGGTTTAAATACACAGGCAAACAAGCTAAACAAGATAACAAGGGGGTGGGGCTAATTAGAAACACCTGGAGAGACTAATAAACAAGAAAAACTACAAAGGATTACAAAACATTGGACAGAACAGGAAATAACAAAAGTCCACAAAAGACAAGGGGAACACAACACAGGAATCATGACATAGCCCCCCAATTAAGGAGCGGATTCCAGACGCTCCTCAGGAAACAGTCCAAGAGGGTGGTGAAGCGGAGGAGGACCTGGGGGCGGGATGGAGGGCCAGGCCCATGGAGCGGAAGAGGGCCTGGAGACTGCGGCAGGACGGGAGGCCAGGGCGGAGCAGGCTGTGTGGGCGGCCAGGGCGGAGACGACCCTTCGGGCGGCCAGGGCAGTTCCGGAGGCCATGGCAGCGCGACCTCCATGGTCCTATCAAGGGACACACTAGGCGGCCAGGGTGGAGCAGGCTGTGCAGATGGCCAGGGCAAAGACAACCCTTCGGGCGGCCAGGGCGGAGCAGGCTGTGCAGGCTGCCAGGGTGGAGACGACCATTCGGGTGGCCAGGGCAGTTCCGGAGGCCATGGCGGCGCGGCCTCCATGGTCCTGTCAAGGGACACACTGCCCCCCAAAAAATTCTTGAGGGCAGCTATGGGATTCTGCTCAGGCACAGGCCCAGGAACAGAAACCGGCTCGGGAACAGGAACAGACAGCGTGGTGGTGGCCATCTTGTCCGGAGACACTGGCTCGGCGCCGGCCATCTTGTCCGGAGACACTGGCTCGGCGCCGGCCATCTTGTCCGGAGACACTGGCTCGGCGCTGGCCATCTTGTCCGGAGACACTGGCTCGGCAGGCATGACTTAACAGTCTCTGGCTCGGCAGACGTGACGTGAACACTCTCTGGATCGGCAGACGTGACGTGAACAGTCTCTGGATCGGCAGACGTGACGTGAACAGTCTCTGGATCGGCAGACGTGACGTGAACAGTCTCTGGATCGGCAGACGTGACGTGAACAGTCTCTGGATCGGCAGGGCTGACATGAAGTGACTGAGGCTCGGCAGGGCTGACGTGAAGTGACTGAGGCTTAGTGGATACTGCCAGTTTGCGGGGCTCTTCTGCAAAATCCACAGTAAGAGGTGAACCGGCCAGCAAAAGAGCATGGATAATATATTGTTTGAGACTCCAGCTAGGGTGATGAAGTGGCATAAGGGAGCTGAACAGCTCGGATAGCCCTCCACGGAAAAATATCATTAGGCATAGTCCATCGAAAAATGCCAAAGTCCATGATATATTCCTCAACGGGCCAGTCTCCCTGACGGAGACGCATAATCTGTGCTGCTGGATTCATGGTTGGTCGGTTGTTCTGTAACGATGAGGCAGGAATGAAGTGGAGAGAGAATCCACATGCAAGCACTACTTTAATAAAACAAACAGGCAATCCAGGGCAAACAATGGAACTCAGGACAGGAACATGGAAACAGCTACAAGCTACAACGACTGACAAACAACAACTGAAGCACAGAGGTTTAAATACACAGGCAAACAAGATAACAAGGGGTGGGGCTAATTAGAAACACCTGGAGAGACTAATAGACAAGAAAAACTACAAAGGACTACAAAACATTGGACAGAACAGGAAATAACAAAAGTCCACACAAGACAAGGGGAACACAAGACAGGAATCATGACAACATATATATATGTAAATAAATAAATAAATTATATATATATATATATATATATATATATATATATATATATATACAATGCTATGCATAAGTTTAGACACCCATGCTAAAGTTGACTAAAAAGAGGAATAAAAAATCATCTTTTGGAAATTGAACTTAATGCCTTAATTAAAAAAAATTAGGAAAAATCCAATCTTTAAGGACACCAATTTTCTTTGTGAATGAATAATGTATCGTAAATAAATAAATGTTCTTACCTAAAATACAGGGTGCATAAGTCTTGACACCCCTATGTTAAATTCCCATAGAGGCAGGCAGATTTTTATTTTTAAAGGCCAGTTACTTCATGGATCCAGGATACTATGCATCCTGATAAAGTTCCCTTGGCCTTTGGAATTAAAATAGCCGCACATCATCACATAGCCTTCACCATACCTAGAGATTGGCAATGTTTTATTTCAGTTAGCCTAATAGCTGGTTTGATTTGCATTGAGAGATGATCTTATGGAAAGTACTCAGAAAATTGGTGTCCTTAAAGGTTGGATTTTTCCAAATTTTTTTTATTAAGGCATTAAAGGGATAGTTCACCCAAAAATGAAAGTTCTGTCAGTAATTACTCACCCTCATGCTGTTCCAACCCCGTAAGACCTTCGTTCATCTTTGGAACACAAATTAAGATATTTTTGATTAAATCTGAGTGCTGGATCACTCCTCCATAGGCTTCTAAGGGACTGAAACTTGCTGGCCCAGAAAAGTTATTAAAGAGATCGTTAATATAGTCCAAGTGACTACAGTGGCTTAATCTTAAGCCACTGTTGCTGCGCAAAAACACTACGTTAACTCTCAGGCCCAGAGAGAAGGAAATGAATAGTGGAATAAAGTCATTATTTTTGTTTGTTTTTAGCGCGCAAAAAGTATTCTCGTCGCTTGATAAACTTAAGATAAAGCCACTGTGGTCACTTGGACTATATTAACGATCTCTTTAATAACTTTTCTGGGCCAGCAAGTTTCAGTATCTTATTTTAATTTGTGTTCCGAAGATGAACGAAGGTCTTACGGGGTTGGAACAACATGAGGGTGAGTAATTACTGACAGAATTTTCATTTTTGGGTGAACTATCCCTTTAAGTTCAATTTCCAAAAGATGATTTTTTATTCATCTTTTTAGTCAACTTTAGCATAGGTGTCTAAACTTGTGCATAGCACTGTATGTATATATATATAATATATATATATTATTTTATTTTTTATTATTTTTTTCAAAGGGTTGTGGCCAGTAAGACTTTTTTTTAAAGACATTTACATTTTTAATGGAATGTATCAAGAATTTTAACACTAAGAATAAAAAAAAATTATAGATAGATAGATAGATAGATAGATAGATAGATAGATAGATAGATAGATAGATAGATAGATAGATAGATAGATAGATAGATAGATAGATAGATAGATAGATTTTTTGTTAATCTTTTTTATTTGGTGTGTTTTATCTTTACAGCGGATTTTGGTTTGTCGAAAATTGTAGACGATCAGGTAACAATGAAGACAGTGTGTGGGACTCCAGGCTATTGTGGTGAGTTCATTAAAGAGTGTTTTAACAGAGCACCATCTGTGGCTTATTTCCACAAAGAGAATTACAGATTTTTTTTAAAACTCTTTTTACAGCATCAGTGCAGCAGAGCGTCACCTCCCCCGTTTATTCTTTTCTTCTGATGTTCTTTCTTTCTCTTCCTCAGCTCCTGAGATTTTACGGGGATGTGCCTATGGCCCTGAGGTTGACATGTGGTCTGTGGGAGTTATCACGTACATTTTGTGAGTGACACAACATACTTGTCTAAAGTTATTCTCTCACAAGAAGGCTGTGCTTAGTCATTCCATCCAAGTGTAAAGTACGTTTTGAACTTTTGTGTGTAATTCCAGGAATTGGATATAAATTATTTTACAAAAAGTCTGAGAAATTTGTACTCTTTGTCAAAAACGTTTTAAAAATGTCATAATTTAGCCTACATGATTTTAAATCCATTTGACCCATTTGTAAGGAACCGGCTAGTTATTTACTGAAAACCTCTGCCTCATAGCTCTCGAATTTAATTCTGAAAACTAATTTTTCATATGTATTCCAATGAAATTCAAGTGAAATATGCACTGATGTATTTATGCACTTTCTAACCACAAGGGATAATATTTAGGTGTACTGTATACAAGTAGCGAAGTACCTACAGTACAAAGTTGCACAAATTAGAAAAAGAAAACTGCTCAGTTCCAGATTGAATATGTAAAACTTTTACTATTAGGGGTGCACAGACCGATATTAGTCTTGTAGTTTTAATTTGAATTAGTAGTAATTTAGTTTGCAGTTATCAATCTAAAGGTATTTTTCATGGTTTGTTTCTGTTTTGAGTGTCAGTTTCCATGTTTTTTCATTGTTTGATTATTGGTTGCACCTGTTCTCCATTTGATTGATTGTTTGGTTCTAAGCCCCGAGCTCAGGAGTGTATTCCAGAAAGCAAGGTTATCTTACCGTCAAACATACCCTGAACTCTAGGTTGATTAACCATACCATGCTTACTCGAGGTATGCTGGTTCCAAAAAACGCGTCCGGGAGTAAGTTCATCCAACTTACGGATGTTAACGGTTAACACACCAGACATTCTCAACAGAGCGTCGAATCGACGAGTCACCATGGAAACGGATGCTAAGAAAAAGTGTGCCATACTACTAATTTCTTCTTCTTTTGTTAGATGCTGATTTATTTACTTAGTGCATATTGCCACCTATTTGGTGGTTGTGCAATCATTTTTCAATCGTTTCGTTTAATAATCTTTAATCACTGTGAATAATAACTATATAGTTTGTTTGATGCTAGTTAAATAATAAAAACAAAGACTGATTAAACTAAATAACAGTCTGTGCTTGCAAAGAGAACATGGCTGTATACGTTCATTTTTTGTTTAGTCATTTTGCTTCCACATTGCTTGAAAGGTAAGATATGATATATCATATCATATCATATCATATATGTCTTTTATTATATAAATACATTATAGAATAGAAAAGGTCCTGTTGCAAAAAAATGAATAAAAAAAAAACGATGAGAGAGATGAGAATTATATAGGCTAGCTATATATTATAATAAATTAACATTACCTTGTTTTAATAGCGCTTTATATATCGATACAACTAAATATATATTTAATATTGTGTGCAATCTATCACGCCCACTGGAGCCTCGTCATTCGGGCACGCATCGCATGTGCTGAACACCTCTGAAGTAAACTAACTCTGGTAAAGAACCTGCTCCGGTGCAGGTTATGTTCAGGTATAAGTTGCTATGGCTACTTACATACCCTGAAAGTTAACTCCGTTTTTGGAACCGAAAGTTGAGGTTATCCGCCTTGCCTTAAACATACTCGGGTATGTCACATACTGTAACCTGCTGCCCATTATCCATTATCATCATGTTTACCTTGTTGTTCCATTCCTCATTATGCCTAGTCTTGAGGTTTTTTTAATTTATTTTTTTAGTTTGTTTAATAAAAGACAACTCTGCTACAAATAGATCCAGCACCTTCTATTTCATCGTCTTTGTTGCAACCTAGCTGTGACAGCAGTGAATCTAAAGTTATTTTCTATTCTATATTTATAAAATTAATCATATGTATATAATATAATATTTAGGGCCAGATTTACTAACAGCTTGCGCCAGCACAAACCCTCTTTTGCCATTAAAAAACTACTGTCAGGATTTACTAAAGACACGCAGTGAAAAATTAGCGCTGAAAATGCATAGACAGGGTTATTTTTGCAGCTGACCTTATTTCATATGCATTTGTAGGAGTTTCTCTTTCAAACGCAAAATGTATGGGAGAAGAGGATTTAAATGAATAACACAACGCGATTTACTAAGGTTTGCGCTAGTCAATTTACTGGTATTTGCACCATTATTTAACACCCAAAAAAGCATGTCTTAAACCAGATGCTAATTTGAGCTGCTCTTGGTAGATTGCGTTGGTCATTATGGAGATGATCCGACTGCATCTGTGTTCTTTAACTTCGTCGTCAGTAGATCACGTGCAGAACTTTTCATTTTCTTGCATCAGCGTTTTTTTGGAATTGCGCTCTCATGTTAATTTGCCATGTTCATTAAATCTGGCCCTTCGTATTTTGCTGCATGTATCTATTCAAGATACATATCTATATATCTATATATATATACATATATCTATTCATGCATCTATATATCTATTCAATTTTTATAATATTAATAATACTATTATATTATAATAATATTTATTATTTTCTGCATGCCTATATTACATACAAATACTAAGTAATATATATTATACACTACCAATAAAAAGTTTGGAATAATTATGATTTTTTTTAAAGAAATATCTTACCAAGGCTGCATTTATTTGCTTAAAAATACAGTAAAATTGTAAAATATTATTACAGTTTAAAATATGTTTTCCATTTTAATTTTAAAATGTACACTCTTCCTGTGAATCCACAAAAAAATATTAAGAGGCAAAAACTTTTTACAACATTGATAATAATAATAAAAGTTTATTGAGCACCAAATCAGCATATTAGATTGATTTCTGAAGGATCATGTGACACTTATCTGCTTTGCCAGCACAGAAATAAATTACATTTTAAAATACATTAAACTGTTAAAACTTATTTTAAATTTGTTTCTGTTTCTGTTCTATCTATAGGTTATGTGGTTTTGAACCATTTTTTGATGACAGAGGAGACCAGTACATGTTTAAACGCATCCTGAACTGTGAATATGAATTTGTCTCCCCCTGGTGGGACAATGTGTCTCTCAATGCCAAGGACCTTGTGAGTAAATCTCTCTCTCTCTCTCTCTCTCTCTCTCTCTCTCTCTCTCTCTCTCTCTCTCTCTCTCTCTCTCTCTCTCTCTCTCTCTCTCTCTCTCTCAATAAATATATATATATATATATATATATATATGATCCTTATAAACCTCTAAAAAATCCAAATATTTTAGGTATATAAACAGCACACACACAGAGAAACATTTATTGATGTCTTTCAAGTTATTTTTATACTTTAAATTAGTAAGTGTTCAGTTTTAATGAATGAATGATCTGTGTTTGCCCCTGAAATAAACGCACACCTGTGACTGCACATCAGTTCAATTCTATTTCAGTACATTATTACACTACGTTATTATTACATGATTTTTAAGTAAAACATTAGTTTTATAATTTTGTTGTTACTGCCAGTTCATTAAATCTGCTACATGTTGTGCCTAACAACACCTCTTAACCAAATCACTATAATGCACACACAAGATATTTTATAAATTATACTTTTATGTTGCAAAATAATATGTTCATTTTCTCATATTAAAATACTGCATTCCTTCATATGGTACAGTGTGCATATTTTAAATGTAACTGTCTGAAACGTAATAACTTTCTTTATAAACAACTTTTTTTGTTTTCTTGGTTACACTTTATTTTCAAGGTTCCCTTGTTACAGTAATATTAATGAACTACATGTACTATGGGGTTAAGTTAGGATTAGGGTTTGGTTTAGGGTTAGTTGCATGTAATTATGCATAATTTACTGTTATTACTACAATAAGTTCATGTAACGTGTAACAAGGACACTGTAAAATAAAGTGTTACCATTTTATTTTATGATAGGCAAATAAAATTGTGGTGGGGTGGTGTTAGCCAAGTAATTATTTTTCTTTTTTTGGAATTCCACATATACAAAATGTCCCCATTACCTGACAGATATCACTGAAATACAGTAGGTGTCCTGAAATATCACACATCTCTGTGGCAGATCTACACTCTTAAAGTCCCACTGTAGTCAATAATGTTATCCCTTAAAACTCCCCAAAATGACATATTTAAGCATTTTTTCCTTGAAAAAATTTCTTCATGTCTTAAAATAGCTTGAATGTAACTCTACACCCTTGCCTCATTAATATACGTGGTTCTATGAATATGCAAATTAGCCCGCCTCCACTCACTCACACCAGCTCAGAGATCCATTCGTTGACGATCACATGTTGACCTGATCGTTGACACCAGCGATTTCAAACCGCGTCTTTTGTTCATTGCAGTTTTAAGGAGAAAATACTCAGCAATGGTGTTGACTTATGATTTTGCACATGGTTTGTCTTAAAGCACATTAAAAACACCACATAGACATATAAACAACATTAAAAACTTGATTTTCACCACAGAAGTAGTGCTGACCACGCATTGTTGTGGAACAAGAAAAAACAAAAGGAAACTAATAATAACATTTAGCCAATCAGAAACATCTCTGCCTGTCAGTCATTTTGAACGTTCAGGGTTGCTGATGGTGGGTTTCAAATCCAAATTTGAAACCTCAAAGTGTTGCTGAAAGTGTTACTGAAAGTGTAACTTGTCTTTCTTGGCTCCATAGGTGAAGAAACTGATTGTCCAGGATCCAAAGAAACGGCTGACGACGCAGCAGGCGCTGCAGCACCCCTGGGTGACTGGAAAGGCGGTTAACTTCACCCATATGGACACTGCTCAGAAGAAACTCCTGGAGTTCAATGCTCGAAGAAAACTCAAGGTTTGAGGCTTTTGGCTCAATGACACATTTTTATGAAGGTTTTAACCCGGTAAAGCCAAATGTATCATATTTGATATGCAAAATTCTAAGGCCTCTATATTATCAAACTGATCAAGAATTTGTCCAAAAACCTATTATACACAGTCTAATCCATGCCTTCTGGCATGTGATTGATTTCGATTTATATTTGATTGATAATTAGTTTCTATTTTTCTGCAAGTAAAAGTCCTTTAAGTATGTCCACCTTCCGTCCATGCTGAGACATTTTTGCCCTGCGAAAACTGAGCTTTTTGAAAACGCTTTACCAAGTGGATAAATTTGAAAACAGCGTTTTCACGTTGTAGTGTGGACTGTGAAAACGGAGGTATTAGAAAACGATGACGCATGTTTAATCATGTGATGAGTATTGAACCAATAGATATCTGTTTATACCGGTATTGTGTCTGTTACAGTATGTGCTATTCACTTTCACACTGTTGCTAAAGATTTGTTACTTTGTACACTTTTCATATCGCACTCCTGCAAAGATAATAGAAAATTTACACGCAAACATGAGAGCAGTTGCGTTTTTGACCAAACATATAATGGTGACTGAGAGCAACCTGGATGCATCAGTGAATGGTGAGATATTTTGCTAAATAAAATGATCCTGTCAGAAGAATAGCTTGAGAACTTTATTATGTCTGTTCCATCTGTATCATCTCAGTGAGCTTTTGTGTGGGTTTACGCATGCGCAGTAAGGTGAATTTTTCGTCAGTCTGGATGATAAACTTTTGGAAAACGCAAGTGTGGACGGAGTCAAGTCAAGTCATCTTCATTTATATAGCGCTTTTAACAATGTAGATTGTCTCAAAGCAGCTTTACAGAGATAAGCGTATAATTTAAGGTAACAGAGATTGTTTCGGCTTTACAGCAGAGTTAAGTTATTTCCATCTAAAGTTAGTTTTAATTGATTTGCTTCCGTCGCAATGATCATTTGTTATTAAATTAGGGGCCGCTAAGACGACACCATTCCCTCTACACAGACTTTAAACGCGAACCTGTGAGAAACGCTGATGGCAGTCACATGCGCATTTAGAATGGGTTCTATAGTTATGTGCGTTTGAATATACGCAGGTTTGGAATTCCCTACAAGCCAAGCCTAAACAAGTACTTGTCTTTCCTTATAAATTTTGATAAGGAATTTTATTTAATTTGTTGATTTGGGGTAGGACCGCGAGACGAATTTTCCCGACAACGCCTTATCTGTATAGTGGTAGAGGGATCCTTCATAGGGAGAGACTAGTTGGCACTTCAGCACTGCGTTGTCATCGGTCCAGGCGAAGGTCCTTCGTCAGATCTGGATACGGCCTGGATCCGGCAGGCTGCAGGAAAAACCTCGGGATAAACACAGACACTAAAATTAGCCTAGATGCCATTCTTCTCATGATGTAACGAGTACATCAGGATTTTTGGGAAGTGTTCCCGGTTCCAGCTGACCTAATCTATGCAGCCTAACATTAAATTATAGAAGTCTATAATGTATTATGTGAAAGCTAGGTCAAAGAGATGTGTCTTTAATCTGGCTTTGAACTGACAGAGTGTGTCTGCTTCCCGGACAATGTTAGGAAGACTGTTCCAGAGTTTTGGTGCTAAATAGGAAAAGGATCTACCGCCAGCAGTCGATTTTGATATTCTAGGTATTATCAACTGGCCGGAATTTTGAGATCGTAATAGACGTGACGGACTATAATGCGTTAAGAGCTCACTCAAGTACTGCGGAGCTAAACCATTCAGTGCTTTGTAAGTAATCAGCAATATTTTAAAATTGATGCGATGTTTAATAGGGAGCCAATGCAGTTTTGACAGAACTGGGCTAATATGGTCATACTTCCTGGTTCTGGTAAGAACTCGAGCTGCTGCGTTTTGAACCAGCTGTTGTTTGTTTATTAAGCGTGCAGGGCAACCACCTAGTAAAGCATTACAATAATCTAGCCTTGAGGTCATTAACGCATGAACTAATTGTTCGGAGAGTGTTTTGAAATCCTAAGAGGGATGACAGGCCATGGTGGAGCCGAGGGAGCGGAGAGCCAAGGTGGAGCTGATGGGTTGACGGGGCGAGGTAGAATTCGGGGCTCAGAGGCTTGAGGTCAACGAAGGAGAAGCCGAAGGGAGCCAGCGGAGACAGGGACGAATGTATATACAAACGCAGACCAATGAAAGGAAACGAGAAACAGGTGTTGCGAATTAATCAATCAATGAATCGCCATTAAAAACTAGTGCATACATAGGTAACAGAACAGGAAACAGTGCAAAACCAACCAAGAATACAACCAAGAGTACCAAGATACAATACATCTTTTTTTTTATTTAATTTCCAATCTCTATTGCAGTACTCTGGTCAAATGAATGTGCTTTACAGCCAGTCTGTAATCCTTCATGTGGCTGCTTGCTTGTGCTATTTGCTGCAACTAAATCTGCGAGAAAATCTTCTCAGTGATGAACTGTAATAAATCCGAACATGATTTTTCTTTGTTGTCCTAATACAAAAACATTACCACAGTTTGGATTTACTGAAGTTAATATTAGGACTTTCACTGTTTTAGCTTTTGAGAGAAGCTTATTAAGGATGAGAGTGTTAATGTATATGATAAATATATTAAATCAGGAAACTAAATGAGGTCAAATAAACCCTGTGTATGAGTTTCCCTTTTTCTTGGATGAAAGTGCAATAGTTCTGATGAAATGTAAAAAGATAAATTGAAAACAGTTGCGATTAAAGGGATAGTTTGGAAGCGAATCTGAGCGCTGATGATACGTTGGATTCAATAGTAGAGGTCTGAATAAATTCTAGCCATTTCCTTCTTAACCAACGAACAGTTGGAAAACGGAATAAAACTTGAGCGTTTGAGCAACCGAACACACATCTCCAACCCATATTGCTCCGTGACAAGTCAACGGTCACTTTGGCCTGGTGGTATGTATAGCATAGGGGGCGGCACGCTTTAGATTCTAGAGAGCATTTGATTGGACAGAAGATGTGATGAGAAGCTGTGATGTTATAAAAATCCGTGATCCATTTTAGCGGAAGTGAGAGACTATAAGTTTTGAATCTCCTAAATGTGAATTTTGTCATTGTTTTGGAACACACCAGTAACCTTATTTATAACCTTAAGGCTAACATATTCATACTAAAAGCTAAAAAACTTACATTTTGATTTCAGGGGGCCTTTATTAGTCATGATTATCATTCATTTTTGAGCCAAATATTTGTAATTTATCAGTTTAAACATTACCTTGCAGCAAAATGTGCTTAAATATAAAAGTAATCAAGTTCTAAACACACAGGCAGCGGTCAAAGCGGTGGTCGCTTCATCTCGACTGGGCAGCGCAGGAAGCCACAGCAACCCAGACGGCAACAAAACCAACTGCAGTCCGTCCTCTGTAAAAGAGAAGACAGCAGAGGATCAGCCAGACACTGAACAGCCTCAGATTCAGAATGAAGTCTCTTAGATCTCCACAGCGCCTCACTGGAACTCGAACTTCTTCCCTTCATGAAAGGAACATGTTGCTTTTTGCAGTGGGCCTCTTAAAGGACAGAAACAACGGGCTTTGTTTGGTTCTTCTGCATGCGGACTGTTTGTCTATAGAAACGTCCCACATTGTGACTCAGCCAGTTGCCATATCACGCCAACATTTGATAAGTCCGTAAATTCGGATTTTGTACAGTGAATGAGCATCATTGGATGGTAATGAGAAGAACCAAATCAGCTGTATATCAGTAAATATTTATGTCATCATGCTTTTGCTGAGATAATTGCCAAATTATCATAGTACTTTCAAGGGCATATGTTGCTTTTTAGTTGTATTAATCACATTTGTGCTGCATTAAATTGAAATCATTTTATTTGTTAAGGTTTTTTACATATTATTGCTCACTGGTAGAAAGACGTAGATTTGGAACTGAACCTTTACATACTGTAAGCTTCAACGGAATGCCTTATAACGTTTTTATATTTCATAAGTCATTTCAAAGTTATTTCATATTTTAGAAATACTACTAAACACTTTATTTTAAACTTAGAAAACAAGTATTGTGCTTTGTTTAAATAAAGAGATGGTGATTTTTTTCTTTTTTTCTTTACTTGTCTAAATCTGTTGAGACAGGATAACAGACATATCTAACACAAACATTGCAATGAAAAGCACTCCCTTGTGCCAAAATGGTCTTTATTTGGAGTACACTTTTCACCATCTCATTTAAAGTCCTGCTTATTTAGGAATTTCCCTTTAATAAAATAAATCAAAACTATCAGGTTTTTATCTAAATGACTTACTGGCAATAGACTTCCTCGGAATCCAGTGCTTTACCAAGGAATCTGTGTTTTAAAACACACAGAAGAGCATGGAGGAGTTTTGATCCTATTCAATATTCTTTAACGCATGCTTGTAATGTATGGTACGAGGGAATGCCGTTTCATAATCTGATAATCACATGTAAGGAATGTAATGTGGATATACAGGGGTTCATGTTTTGCATGTAGGAATGTTTATCTTAACTGCTGCAATTGTCTTTTTAAACGCACTGTATTTTACAGATAAAACTCGCTGTCTAATTAACAGAATGATATTGGAGGCCATTTGACGGTCACTTTGTACATGACACTAGTGTGTCAACTTTGTTTATCTGCCTGTTTCTATTTCTAAGGACTCAAAAATGCCAATAAGATAGCACTGTATATTAGTTGCAGAAATAAAGAATACAAAACAATCTAGTTGGAATCCCTTTTTAAGTTCTGAATGGGTGCGATTCATTATTTATGTATGTAGCTTGTTGATCTAATACTCTATACCCAGGGTTTTTAACTAGGGTACTCCAGTGGATCTTTCCAGCGTTGGGGGTAAACGAGTTACATAATCAGAATACTTTTTTTCAAGTAACTAGTTACTTAAAGCATTACTTTTAAATGTACAAATAAGTAATGCAAGTTACTTTGTTTTTCCATTTATTGATTGAGACCTTTCCTGTCCCCATGTTGAGAGAATTCAGGAGTAAGTGCAGGTGCTCACTGTGTAAACATGATGGTTATTGTAGTTCTAGACTAAATGTGAGCATGCATTTACTAATTTTACTTGCAAATGAATAAAAAACAACTGCAAACTCAAACCTGCAACAATTTAATGTTAAATAATACAAATAGGCCTATACTTTGTGTATTTAATCTCACTTTATGAACCAATGTCTTTGCTGGTGACCTTTGTTTATTGACTTATATACACAGATAAACAACACATTTATGTTTCATTGGCTACATCTGAAATTGCATATTTCCCTATAGGTGAAAAACAGTGTATGTGACTAAAGTCCGAATTCACACTACTTTTAAAATAGTAGGCAAAAAGTACCCTTATGAAATACTTATTCTGGCGAGATTCTGAAGTGTACATACGATGGACACTTTACTATCCCACAATTTTCAACTTTTATTTATTAGTTAAGCAGATTCAACTAATTTTAATGTAATTTAAGTTGAAATGACTTAAACATCCAAGTTGATTGTACTTAAAAATATATATTTTTAATGCATTTGCAAAAAAATATAACTTTTTTGTTATTAAAAAACAAACAAGCAAGCCTAGCCTAGGTGAGAAAAAAGTAGCGCAAAATAACATTATGCATTACCTTCCATAAAAAGTAAAGTTACTTTTTTAGGGGGTCACGCAATATTGTAATGCATTACTTTTAAAAACAACTTTCCCCCAACACTGGCTCTTACTGTATATTTTCATGACATACGTTTCTAACAAGTTTCTAACTTTCTAACTAATGATCTATTAAGCATTATGTAGTGAAGTCAGTTGTTGTTCAAAAATTTACAATCATATAATAATGATGTTCGTAAGTTAAACGTTTATAAGAAGGTGTAAGGTGAATATCAAAGTATATATATCAAAGTATTATGGTATTTGAAATCTAACATCATCATCACGATACCATGGGCAGGTAAAAACTACCATTACCACACACACACACAAAAAAAAGCCATTTTATTGCCATTCCTAAACTGGTGTTTAAAAAATATATATTTTTTTTTGTTATTTTTTTTTTTTGAATGAACGATTATTTAAACTGTTAATAGAAAATATTTTTCATTAATTTATTCTTTTTTCTATATTTTACAGTTTCAATCTACAGTGGCCACAAAAATCAAAGCACATAAGCAACACAAATGTCTGTAAACAAATGATACTACACCTTTTCTATGACTTTTTAGGCACAACGTAACCCATGCAGCTATAATTCTTGTAATGTAATATTTATATCTTCTTATTTTTCCTTTGTGTAGGCCTATAATAAATTTGCCCAATTCTTCACACCATATAGTCTTTCAGCCAACCTAGCACTCGAAGGCCCCTATATATTCTTCAAATGTAAAAGTTCATTCTACAGGCCCCAAAAATAGAAACACACAAAATGTCAAACCATCTGTTAGCAAATGATTCTAGACCTTTTTTCAGAACTATTACTTCACATCTCACAGATATTTTTGCAATGATTCGTTTTTTTATTGACCGAATGAAGTTCTCATCAACTTCATACAGTCCAAACGTCAAGTGTCCAAAAGCGTTTTTACTTTTTTTGAACAGTAAATCAATTTTTCATAATTGTTGAGAAATGCGGTCTAAATAATACTTTTGGGTCCACTGTATTTCTGCGTTTTGAATAATAATAATAATATTTAACTACAGTAGATGGCGTTAGTCAACACTAACAGAAACCCATTCAACAGCTACACGAGTTTACCGCCCTTCAAACACCACAGAAGAAGAAGCAGATGAGTCCTGCGCCCCCTGCCGGCAGATCTCGCCCGCACCCGGTCCATCTCTCACACACACACATTCGCTTGATGACAGACGGGGAGGGGGAAGCGGAGAGAAGTAAGCCCCGGATCCATCTTCAAGAGAGAAAATAGGAAAGAAAGACCGCGTCCCACTTTTATTTCGTTTTTAGCGGCACCTTTCCGACTCATAGACGTTAGGGAGCCCGAGGAGGGGCTGTGTCACTGTCTGTAGGATGTCCCGACATGAAGGTAGGTGCGAAAAAACCGCCGATCGCTGCGTCGTTGGCTTGAATTGTAGGCCAGTGCTGACCCGCGGGTTGCCATGTTTTCAATTCAAATGCACTGGGAAAGACTCATCATGGCGGCCGCCGTGAATTTTGCAACCTTTTATGTACTTACACCGCATCGTTAGCGCTAAGGGCGTTTTCCTGAAGCCGCCTGGTGTGATATTGAGCTGGGCCTGTTTGCTAGGCCGGGCCTTCTGCGGCTCCCTCAGCCGCGGGAGTGAGTGCGAGTGTGTTCCCGCAGGTAGTCCGTGGAGAGGTCAGGGCTTCGGTTGGGCCTGTTTTAAGAAACTTAATTTTAAAGCTTTCTGCCGTAAGTCGCCCAGCACGGCTAGAATGACGACCGAAGGCCAGTACTCCGCTGGGTAAGCGGCGGTAGAGCTCAGTCAGACCGCCCTGGAGCTCATGTTAGGGAGTATGTGTGTGTGAGAGCCGTCTTGAGTCATGTCATGTTTCAGGCCAGCACAAGTGAATGACTTGCACGTCTGGATTTAGCATTAGCTGGTGTCAGTGAAGCCATAGCTGTGATTACTTACGAATATTACTCTATTATTTCTGGAAACACGTTTGTATTTCTAGCTCCCTTTGTGAAGGCAGTCAGTATTTAGTCAAACCAGTATGTTTGGATACAAGGAAGAGATTCAGCATTAAAGTTATGGCTTGATCATGTGGCTTCAGACACATTTGTCCTGTTAAAAGTTGACAGAGCCTCAATGAGTACTGTCAGTGCAGCGATACTTACAAGATTAATAAAATGCAAATGACGTTACATTGAAATATCGGTTTGGGTCTGATATAATTTATGCTATAAGCATAGGTCATTACCATTGTGTATTAGCTTAATCTTTGAACATGGTGGTACCATGGTTTTGGACATTCTACAGTACACAATGGTATTTGCATGTTTTTGGACATCCACCTCCACGGTGCTTTTTGTAATGGGAATGTTAAAGGGGAAAAAAAAAACTTGTTTTGAGTGCTTCTCTTTTTATACTTACTTATATTAAAACATGTGTATGGTATTACCAAAATACATTTTTGATATACCATGTAGTACTTCAAAGAATACTTTTGCCCTACATATCAGATTATACTACATTTTATTAGTCTTATTTTTTTATGTATGAATCGAACCGAAATCTTAGTAACTCAATGTGAGTTATTTGAAGTATAATCTGTTCAGACATTTGTTAAGTGCTTGCTATTTATGTCTGTCTCAACCTAGTGAGCTGCCTATCTAGACAGCATGTCTGTGCATCATCAAATGTGCCTTTGATTCCCAAATATGCTGTCTTTGGGTTGGTGGCAGCTCACTAGGTTTCTAGACAGCGGATGTCACCTGCCTGTGAATGAAGACTCCTTACACATGCGTCTAGTTTCTCTGCAAACAACACATGGTGCTTGAGAGTAGCTTCCAATGGGAGAATCCTAGTGATAACTGACACCTCAGATAATTATTATTATTATATCCGGATTGGTTATAGTTTGGCAGCTGCTCTTTGATTCAAGCACAGTGGCAGATTCGCTCTGACGTTTGAACAGAGGATCTGGATTCTGTAATTAATGCTCAATTTCATCTGAGGTAGCCTATATTAAATACAGTAGGCATTCCAGATACGACTGCACAAGTCCAAACTTAAGGAGTCCCCTTGGGTTATTAACGCATGTCAGTTGCCAAGACATTTTCAGTTTTTTTTTGTAGCCATTTTTTTTATTTGTTTTTTTTTATGTAGTTTTAGGATAAATTTAGTTTCAACATGGGGTAAATGATCTTTGATCCACATAGAAACAAAGCCCATCTGTAAAAAGCAGAAATAAAGCCTAACTATTAATTATCGTCTTTCGCATATTGGTCATTGGAACAAAAATTTTAAAAAGTTGGAAAAAGTTTGTGTCAAAACAAACTTATTCTGATGTTCTATGACACAGATTTCAGGGGTTTCGACAATTAGGATTGCCTGATGACCCGGGTCAGCAAGAAAGATTAAACGGGTGATAGTTGATGCTTGAACGGACAAAGACACACAATGTTATTTTAAAATCTGTCTTGAGTATCCTAGTAAATACAGTAGGTTATGTCTTAATTGAACGTAAAAATTTGAGAAGGAAATCATATAGCTTATGTATCATTACATTGGATCCGTTCGTTCGCTCTTCGTTAATTTTAATTAAACAACAAAAGACAAAGGGTCCGTTTACACCTGGCCACTTCATGCGTTTTCTTAGATCGGATACATATCCGATCGTGAAAAGACCAGGTGTAAATGCCCTCTGAAACGCATTCAAGACGGATTTGAATCCGATCGCTCAAACCACTTCAGGAGGAGGTCTGAGACACATTCCAGATGAAACTGGACAAGTGTAAATGCATCTGGTTGTTGAAACCACATATATAAATTGTACTCCTCCCAAAAATGCTAAAAAATAAACGTGTGAGAGTGTGTTATAGGCTATATCTAATGTTATAGCCAGATATGACGATGCTACTGGAACACACATCGCCGCAGATGAGAAGCTGTCAGAGCATCTATTCATTAAGCCAACGTGCAAACTATCGCAAATCAAAGTGAAAGTAAGTCGCAGATGCTTAACACACAATCATCATCATTAAAGTAGAGAAACCAATGATCTTACCAGGGCTGTTGCCGCTCTCTCTTATTGCGGTCTTTGATTTTGAAATTTTTGCTGATGATCAATAAAATGCAGCTCATATCTGTTGCTTTCGGTGACGTGCACTCCATTACATCTGCATATAGCGCGAGAATTGAAGATCGGATTTAAATCCGTTTCGCAAAAACTCATTTATGTGACCAGGTGTAAATGGATTCGTTTTGATACATCAGATAGCTATCCGATCTGAGAAAACGCATGAAGTGGCCAGGTGTAAAAGTGTCACACACTGCTCTTTACTGAATAACTTGTGTAACTTTAACAAAGATTAACCTATATTTAATTTATACAGCAAAGACTACGCAGTGTTATTTTACATTTGATAATTTAATTTCTTTTCCTGAATACTAGCTACTAGTCTTTACAAAAAAATTATATTTCATTTGTCTCTTTGTTCTGTTGTGTTGATTTGTGCTATTGCTTGCAAAAAAAAATTTTTTGTGATTATTGTATTATTGACTGTTCATTTGTCGTTAATAAAGTTGGGAGTTTTATGTTAATTAAGTTTTTGCTATGGAAATTACAAACAAGAATTGTGAAATTTCACTGATCTGTAAACTTTTGGTGTCATAACAAGCTTATCAGACAGGGTTTTTCTTGTCCTGCTAATGATTTATTTCATCATTTAATGTGATGATATCTGCAGTAGCGGTACTCGCTAATAGCCGACTGCTTTGAAACGCTCGACCGTGAGTGTATAGCGCACTGTAAAGAGTGCACAAACATATCTGTTGAGTGCATGAACACAATGACCAATCAGATGTGTTTAAGTTAGTCAGAATCCACTCAATACGGCAGAGTTTTTGTTCAGCGTGAGTTTTGCATGCTCGTGCACAAATCCTTTCATTAACAACAAATTAGAAATACGATGACAAAAAGAGATTCATATCAGAGCGTAGAACAATTATAAAGGGACTTTTCACAAGAGCGCAGCTTTGTGTACATTGTGTTTGTTTTAGATGCCATCTGGGGTCATATTTGGCCTTGAAAGTACATGTTACCTTTATAATGGCAGCAACAGCAATGTGTAAAGACAGATTTATTATATTTGTATATTACACAAAATAATAAAATAAACAAGAATTCTACAGTATTTACAGGAGGCGTGTGTCACGTTATCATGACGCCAAACTCCCTCATGGAAGAAGAAAGCCGTCGGGTTTACAACTGTGACAATGAGCGCATATCAGGATCAACTGAACGCTGGACTTTCAAAAGCATGTGAAGTTTGCTGGGCCATTGCAGTAAAGTTCTGCAGCAAGTGTTATTCTTGAATGAATCATTTATTAGATGCATGCCAGTCTGTTATCGTAGGGACATGAACTTTACATTTTCACGCCCCTAAACATGACGCAGTACAAAACGAACTGCTAGGTTGCTTTACATGTCAGTCAGGCGGCCTCTGGGCGGTCCTTGGCCAATGAAGCTGCACTGGAGTCCAGACCTTCTGCCGTCTGTCTAGTGAGACTAAAACATGCGAGACTAGTGTAACATGTCTGTGGAAACCACGACACCATTTACATTTGTTTGTTTTGTCAGATGCTTTTTTCCCAAAGCTTTATATCCCTGATCTTTTATCGATTCTCGCATTCTCTGGGAATTGAACCTTGGCAACTCTGTGCTCTACAGGAACGCTGGGAGCTTTAGAAATGTAGCAACGTGGCACATTAATGCAGAATTAAATTTGATTGGAAAGAATTTTAAGTTGGAGCTGTCAATTTGATTGAGTTTTGATCATTGAATGTCTAAAGAGATGATGTCTCAGTCTTATGTGATTGATTTCACATAAAGCAAAATTTGGATTTGTGGGATGGGAGCCTGAGATAGTGGCAGATGAATCAAGAGGGTTGTTCTGTCTGTGCAGTGCAAAGTAAATGATAAACTAGTCATGATCAATTACCCTGTCCTCACGCTCATCACAGTGCTTCATCTTGGTCATGGCACCAGTGTCACAGGTTGAACAGGTGAGAACTGAACTTGCAACCTCTTTAATGGGAAATAAGCAAGTGAATGAAGAAAGGCCCTCAAGCTCACAGCCATGGTGCTGTTTTTATCCTCTCGGAAAACGTGTCCAATACAGTGCAGAAAGGTTCTTGACATTATTTTTGCACTGTTGTTAACCTTAGTTGACAGGTTTTGTGGTGCTTGATAGGGTAAGTTGCTGTGATGTATTTTATAGTGCTGGGCGGTTTGACCAAAAATCAACATCACGGTTTTTTTCTAAATTATACCGGTTTCACG
The DNA here is from genome assembly GCF_964197995.2 of Scardinius erythrophthalmus. Classification (NCBI taxonomy): domain Eukaryota; kingdom Metazoa; phylum Chordata; class Actinopteri; order Cypriniformes; family Leuciscidae; genus Scardinius; species Scardinius erythrophthalmus. Next base: position 43,925,366 of record NC_138225.1, on the reverse strand, counting down.
GTTTTTACCGGTTTTTTTTTTTTTTTTCTTTTTTTTTTTCAAGCATGATGGGTGTTAACCACATTTTCTACTGAGTGAGAGAGGAAATACTGCAGTAGATTTACTTATAATGCCCTATTTTATCGTCATGAGTGAATATTATAGAAAAAATCCACACTAATATTAATACAGGTTTGCAAGGCTGTTTACTAAGAGGTGCCAGCAGGACGCGCTTTAGGAGCGGCAGAAACAGTGGTTTCCCCGGTAACGGCTGTACACAAAGCAGCAACGCTCATAAACACTGCTTTATCAGGAAAGATAAAGAAAGATTCAATCGTAATAACAAATAAACTTTTCTAAAGACCGTCAGTTCACTTCAGATACGTTAATACAGTATAAAAACACTCGCGCCGCGAGAAAAAAGACACTCTCACCCCCACACGTCTCGTGCCCATTCTAGTCAATACTTGTGTTTCAGATCGAAGCTTCCCAGAAGCGGCTCTCCGCGCCGCTTCGCTAAATATAGGCGCCTAGTCTATTTTGACGCACCGCGTGGAGGACGGAATAAAACCTTGTCGCAGCTGTAATGCGCCGCAGACATGTGTTGTAAATGAGGGGTGAGACTGTGTCGCGCAGCGCCGCGTTCCGATTAAAGCGACATACACCGGTATTGCGGTATATTAAAAATTCATATCGTAACAAAAATAAACACCGGTATTCGGTATGAACCGGTAAACCGCCCAGCACTAGTATTTTAGGTGATTTAATGACATCTAGATCAAATGTGATGTGGCAACAGGTGAGACAGAGCTGCTCGCTGCACAGCCTCTGCCACACAACTCTGACATTATAACTAGAGTTCGACCGATTGATCGGTTTTGGTAGCAATTGGTTATCTTGCAAAAATCCATATGATCGTTTTTGCGTCCATCGCTGGAGTGGAGAAAGGTCCGCTGTCATTATACTGTGCGAGAGTGGTAATGGAGAAACAGCGATACAGCCTATTATGATTTAAACTTTAAAAGGCAATTGTTTAATTAAAGGGTTAGTTCACCCAAAAATGAAAATTCTGTCAGTAATTACTCACCCTCATGTTGTTCCAACTGCGTAAGACCTTCGTTCATCTTCGGAACACAAATTAAGATATTTTTGATGAAATCTGAGCCATGTCTCACTCCTCCATAGGCTGCTATGTGACCGAAACTTGCTGGCCCAGAAAAGTAATTAAAGAGATCGTTAATATAGTCCAAGTGACTCCAGTGGCTCAATCTTAAGTATATCAAGCGACGAGAATACTTTTTGTGCGCAAAAACAAACAAAAATAACGACTTTATTCCACTATTCATTTCCTTCTCGCTGGACTTCTAGTTGGTTCGCGTAGTGTTTTTGCGCAGCGCGTCTGTGTTACACGTCACCACGTAGGCTCACTATTGGCCGACGCCGGTCATGTGTGTGATGCGTGATGACGTGCAACACAGACGCGCAGCGCAAAAACACTACGAGGCCCAGAGAGAAGGAAATGAAAAGTGGAATAAAGTCGTTATTTTTGTTTGTTTTTGCGCACAAAAAGTATTCTCGTCGCTTGATATACTTAAGATTGAGCCACTGGAGTCACTTGGACTATATTAACGATCTCTTTAATAACTTTTCTGGGCCAGCAAGTTTCGGTCACATAGCAGCCTATGGAGGAGTGAGACATGGCTCAGATTTCATCAAAAATATCTTAATTTGTGTTCCGAAGATGAACGAAGGTCTTACGCGGTTGGAACAACATGAGGGTGAGTAATTACTGACAGAATTTTCATTTTTGGGTGAACTAACCCTTTAAGTAAGTGAAGGAGTTAGGTTCAACAAGTGAAGGAACTGAATGAAAATACAGTAGGGCGATTCCACAGTTTAGGGCCAACTGCAAGGACAACAGCCTGCAAAATTAATCTTCATGGAGAAAGCCATTGTCCTCAGGTTAACATCCTGAGAAAACCTGGGGTACAGCTGTGTGAAAGGCAGGATAAATCTGGCAATGGTAAACTAGTAAACTTTGATCAAAGTTGAGTTGATGTCAAATTTAACGTATGTAACATGGACGGAAAAACAATGTAAGTTCAAGCAGAAAGTGTACTTAATCTAATTCAGTTTAATAAAATTCTGGTTGAATCCCAGTTCATGTTTTACTTTGTTCCTAATTTTGTATAGTTATGAGTCATGCGTTGTGTATGGTTCACAAAACTGGTAATAGGAGGCAGGCAGGGTGGCCATCTAATATTATCTGTTCTATATCTTAAAGGTGCATTTTTGAGTCTGGTATTCTCATAAACTGAAAGCCAGCAAAATACTAACAAATACCACAGGTATATTTTTCAAATTTATTTGCCAAATGTAGAAGACAAAGAAACTCTTACAAGTGTGCTAAACTGGCAAAGAATAGAACAAGTTCATAACACATTAAAATAACCTGTCATCATACTATCAAATTTAAAGATCATACAGATTGTGTTAACGCACTATAACGTGTTAACTTCGTCAGCCTAGGCTATATTCTTACGAACATTGGACAGAAGAAAAAAAAAAAATGTCATTGACGATGTTGACTTTCATGAACAGCTTATTGAGTCAAAAATACGCAGAAAACAACGTTGGAAGTTGGACAGACTGAAAATTTCCGTCTAATTTACGAACAAGATGTGCAGAATCTGTCAAAATGTATAAAACCACCATTCATGCACGCTCTTTCACGATGAACGACGCTTTCAATACGAAACCACTCGGAATCATCCGACTTGCACACTCTTTTATCCTTTCTTACCACAATGATCCTATTTAATGTTTACTTAACTAAAGTTTACCACGTTCGTAACATTTTAACGTTCGTAACCTTTTGGACAGAATCCACAAACTTACCCACATTCGTCGAAATCCGTGAAATCCTTTTAACTCTTCCTCCCGCGCAGAGCGACCGTGACCTAGACAATCTTATTGCTGACATGAGAACCGTTGAGACATTAGGAGATGGAAATTCAGCGTCAGAATAAAATGTTCGAGCGTTATGATTTTTTGACAGAAAATCACGGCCCCTGTTTTATCCCGATTTATTAACAATTTATCATCTAGCAACGCATATGAGAATTTAACCCACACAAGATGGTTTTATCGTTATGCTACTGATAGAATTACATGGAAAGATTATATCTCCGCTTCCTTTAGAATCATAGTTTAACGTGCGTAACTGCTTGGACAGAAAGTGTAACGAACGTTAGTGAATGTTTCCATTGCATCGTGGTGGATTAAGGGAATTCTACTTTCAGTGTTAGTAGTAGTATTTTGTAGAAGACACACCAAAATAAATGTTATGCGCAAAAATTTAGGATTTTATTAAAGGAAATGAAAGAAATGACTTAGGAAAAACCAGATGCACTGAATGTCCTACCCTGACATCCGCAATTTCTGGGGACGGAAATAAAATAAAGTCTCATTACACGATAATGCCCAGGCTTAGTGGGATAAAAGTAACTTTATTATTTCTTACATCTATCTTTAACAAAATAGTGAACTAAAAATAAAAAAATGACAATAAATGGGTATTATTCAATCTATATTGTTCATTACACCCCTTGTGGACAGAAACTGTGGAATCGCCCAGTACACATTCACTCTCTGTGTTTGTGAACACTTTTTTTTTTCCCCAAACCAGTTCAGCGGAAATCCTGCCCTGCAGCCGATTCTAAAGATTTCATTGGTCATGTCAATCACTTTACTGATTGCCTACACCAAACACTAATCCCTAAACCTGCCCGACACTGTAACCTTAACCAATCAAACAAGCTGCAGGGCGGGATTTCCGCTGAACTGGTTTGGCGGGGGGAAATCACGCCAGAAATGCAGCCATTGCCCCGGTAACATCGTAAACAAAGCAGCGCACTACTTTCTGTTTCTGAACAAGTATTTGGTGCTGCGATGTTCACTTAATAGGCTGTTTATTTTCAAACTTAAACATTTTACACTTTAATCTGACCCACTCATGACTGGATTGCTTATGACATCATAAAAAGTGAAGCCACTGCTCCACCATATTGCTATTCCCTTGGATTCCCTCAAATTCTATTGAATTAATAGGAAATGATCTGATTTTAATAAGAAAACATTACCTAACGAGTCAGTGTTTTTTATATTTGAAGTTTCCCTGTAGATTCTTACAATGCAAACATCCTAAACATTTAAATGGTTATTTGTTTATTGTCGGGAATTTCCCGTGCTTTTTAAGTTACGTTCATCTTCAATACAGTAGCGAATAGCAGCTGATGGATTAGACACCTCAGCATTTATATTACAAATGTTGTAATGATTCTTCTAAAATCTGATTACAGTTTTATGCTTGCGCCTACAACATAATTCATGTAGTTCGCTGTGGTTATGTAATTATGTTGTGTTGTATAAAACAGTTTTTATTCGCACAGGAACTTTAAATTATTCAAGTGTTTTCGTTAACAGCATGTATTTCGAAGCAGTAAAGATAAAGACTTTTTTGGCTAAATGAATAATTAGGTTAGCTCAACAATAGGCTATATACAAATTACATTTAATTGAATAATTATACTTGAATATACTGTCGCTCTAAGCAAGATGATGCATGGTAAAACTTTTTAAAATAATAAAGTGTAATTTAATAATAGCGTATTGTTGTCATAGTTATTTTAAGTTTTATTGTTTTTTACCTTTGACCCAGTTTCCTAGTGTGTTTTAGTCATTCAGTTCACCTGTCGTCTCAGTTACGCATGATTTTCACATCTGCATAGTTGACGATTACAGCATTTCACTAGAATTGTAATGAGAGACGCGTTTGTAAACTTGTTTCCCTCAAAAGAAAAGCTCACGTGTTGCATCTCTTTCAAGTATAGTAATTAGGACAAAACTAATTATGAAAGTTTCATTGTTATTTTGTTGTGCATTTGTTTTATAATATGTGGCTATTACTGTCATAGGAGTAATATTATAACATCATTATTATTATTCTGTAGTTTAATGTAGACTAAGACACTTTATACTACAGGGCCGTTGAATGCTTGAATCTGATTGGTTGATGAACGTTCTAAGGTGTGCATTATTTTCAGGGAAACGCACAGCTAAAGTAGTTCCAGGCAGGTCTTGACCGCATTACAGTTCCATATCACTTTGGGTAGTTAACGGTAATAACGGAAAATAGGATACAATTCATAACAAGAAAAAACATCTAGCCCCATGCGCTTGATCTGAAATTTTTAATGTCTAGCTTCACAATCAATGGAAACATGCAGTTTAATTTGAATAAATAAAGTATATAGTCCTATAATCAATAGAAAATTAAACTGAATATAGGCTAAATAAATGGATAATCCTGCAGAACGGATTATTATTGCAGATAATATAACAAATAAATAATTATTGATAGGCCTACTTGTTAAAAGGGCTTTGTGTTTCATTTATTTGGCTAGTCTGTCATCTGTCAATAATAGAAAAAAAAAGAATGAATTCGAATTAATTAAAATGAATTGAATTAATAAATAAATAATAATATTGACGCACATGCTTTTCTGTCTCATATTTGCAACATCTCTATCTAATAACTGCATTAATAACTGGGGACTAGGGCTGTTTTCGACTAAGGATTTTCATAGTCGAATCTGATTCGTTAGATTTTGCCGTAGTCGACTGATAGTCGAACCTTTTTTTTTAGATTTTTTCCATTTCAAACAAAAGAGCTAAAAACACATATATATCACACATATATCATAACATTTCATAAACATGAGGAGCAATATGAGAGAGAAATTTGGTGATGGTTGTTTAGGTACATTAAACCACATAAAGCTTTTTCACGCCCATGAGAACCGCGTGGAGTCAACTCACAGCCGCTCTGCTGCCCTGCTGAAAATGTGAAGCAGAAACGCTTAATATCAGAGAACGTCCATAATAATTGGACTCTGGGTTCGATTTTTTGACCATTTTCAGTGGTTATGAGGAGCAATATGAGAGGGAAATTTGGTAATCGTTGTTTAGGTACATTAAACAATGTAAAGCTTTTTAACGCACATGAGAACCGTGTGGAGTCAGCTTTTTAACGCACATGAGAACCGTGTGGAGTCAGCTTTTTAACGCACATGAGAACCGTGTGGAGTCAGCTTTTTAACGCACATGAGAACCGTGTGGAGTCAACTCACAGCCGCTCTGCTGCCCTGCTGAAAATGTGAAGCAGAAACGCTTAATATCAGATAACGTCCATAATAATTGGACTCTGGGTTCGATTTTTTTTTTACCATTTTAAGTGGTTATGAGGAGCAACATGAGAGGGGAATTTGGTAATCATTGTTTAGGTACATTAAACCACGTAACGCACATGAGAACCGTGTGGAGTCAACTCACAGCCGCTCCGCAGCCCTGCTGAAAACGTGAAGCTGATTTTTGAATACATTTTTATTTATTTACATTAGTAAGCTACAGGACATCGTCTTTCAAAACATGACCTGCGCGAAAGCGAAAAAATAAAATAAAAATGGTACCCAGCCTTTCTGAAAATGCAAATGCGTCTCTGTCCCCAGCACATTTCAAACCAAACTGACGCCCATGTATTCGACTATGAGGTTCATAGTCGAATCAGACCTCTCCGAATCGAATCGTCGAATCCTCGACTATTAGAAGTCAGCCCTACTGGGGACACACTTTAAAGCCGGTTATGAATGTAATTTGATACTTATGACTGATCATGCCTAAACACGTGTTCAGCGCGTTCAGTCTGTGTTCAAAGTTGGTGTTTAAAATCTGCTGCAGTCGATGAAAACAGTAAGAGAATGTGTCAGCTAGTCGTGTCCCCAGCATGAGTCTGCTATCAGTGGCTCAAACCTCCGTTACTAACTCTAAAATGACGTTTTGGAATTAGCAACGGAGGCATTGGATTAGATGCGTAAGAAATTAGTCCTACATACAAGAGCGTTTTAATGACAAAAACTTTACAAATGTCTTGAAATACATAATCTGAACAATGTTTTGAGGCGTGGTAACTGTAGTATAAGCGGAATAATTGACTTCAGGCCGTTGAATTATTAGAAAAATAACGCACACCCGTGGTGAACGGCCACTCCGCTTCGCGTCGTGACCGCATTACCACCTCGGGTGTGCATTATTTTTCTAATAATTCAACGGCCTGTCGTCAATTATTCCTTACATATTACAACTAAAAAGAGGTTTGAGTGCCCTTTAAAGTTTAGGTACAAGTCAATGCACAGACTTTTTTTCTTTATTCAATTTGCACACTGAATATGGGTTGGAGCTTAATTTTGAACTCTCAAAGTGCACTAGATTGATGAATTTATCTTAAAAAAGTCTTCAGCCCAGAGGGACTGAGGTCCACCCACCACAGTTTCACAAAATCCTGTGGGAAACACTGCTCTATACACCAGGGCCTGAATTTCGTTTTGGAATATATTTTTTTAGACATTTCTATTATTACATTTATCTCACCTAAATGTTTGTTCACTCATTGCGTTTTTACAATGGGGTAATTTTGTTGTTAAGAGTTTACACAACACAAGGAAGCTTGTAAATCTTTGATTTAAATTGAAAAAGTAGCAAAAAATTATACAAAATAATAAAGATACAAATAAAGAGAAAAGCCATTTTGAGAGAAGAGAGAGAAGACGCAGCGCCGCTGAATCACTCGCACTGTTTGTGAAATTGCATCTCGCAGAAAGTTTTAAAATGTTTGATTTGATTTAATAATCTGTGTGGATTAATTTACTCATAAAATCTACATGCTAAAGTGAATCAGTGTTTGCGGGGGAATTTTCCGTATTATAAGTGGGGAGACCTGCGGAAATTATTCAAATTATGTAATGCGCAATACCCGCAATCCCGCGCCGAAATTCGAGCCCTGTACACTGTTTTCTCCTGCATTCCTGGTCCGTTCTCATTAATGTTAGTGGTGTTTCTCCTCAGTATCTCCTGTGTGTTCTTATTAAAGATTATTCGAAACATTCATCATCTTCATGAGCTTCGTGACTACCATTACGTGACAGAAGAACGGACCATAACAGTGTTTATTTTGCTGCGTTTTCTTTTTATTTGTTTTTCCCCTCCGTCACCATGGACCTTCCCTCTGTACAGTTACTGTGTCTGGAGCAGGGACACGGGTGTGTTTTACATCACCAGCCTGAGTGAGCGTTCCAAGGCACGCCTTCCAGAGGACGGTCCTAAAGAGGATTTTGCCGCATTCGTAGAGTGGGTGCTTGTGAATAACAACTCACCATTCACAATCAGCCCTGCGGAGGATGGCATCGTCACCAGCCCCACTCCAGCATCGGCAGAGGCCAGCTATCCACCACCAAAAAGCGACTCGATGGAGATGTTGCATGTGCCCACTGCAGACTGTGTAGACCGGCCTGCCGCAATGGACTAGCTCGAACCAAGGAAGATGCTGAAAGAAGTCATCACCCCGAAGCTTGTACCACAACTAGCGTATGACCAGAGGCACGAGCCAGCAACACCGCAGATCGCAGAGGGAGTGTTAGTGGAGTTTGTCGGCTTGGAGGGAAGCCCCACCCACAACCTTGTCACGGTGGATGCGGTGGTGAAGCCCTCTGGTGGATATCTTGAGGAATGAAGGACATTTTTGATGAGGATTAAATTGAGTTTTTTGGAAAAATTATTCCCAGTGCCCCTTAGAGCCCGACCGATATGGATTTTTGGGCGCCGATGCCGATACCGATAAAAAAAAGCCAGATACCGATATATCGGCCAATATTATTTATGTGTATATTATAATACAGTAGCAATATTATTTATGTGTATTATAGTACAGTAAGTTTGGACACACTTTACAATTGGTGTGTACAAACTTTTGATGGCTACAAGAGCCCGACCGATAAAGGATTTTGAAGGCCGATACCGGTACAAATATTTGTTGGTTTTAAATTTATTTTTATTTTTTTTTTCAGAAACGCGCAACAAAACATTAACAAATTTCCCTTACATTAGTTATTTGTAGTTATTTATGAGTTTTAACTAAAATATTATGTTGTAGTTATTTATGAGTTTTAACTAAAATATTATGATAATGCATTTTAAAAAGAAACTTGTTTCTTTTATTGTCACAACAGAACAGAGGAACATCAAAATATATTAAAGTTCTGATAAATAAAATGTATAAAAATACAAACTTAATATTTTTCTTTAAGACTAAACGTTTAGTCCTTTGAACAAAAACAACAATTTCACATTCAAATTGACAACAAATTCAAATTGTCATAATTTACTCTCTCAAGTTATTTTTTTCTTCTGTTGAAAATAAGTTATTTGGATGAATGTGGGTAACCAAACAGTTGATGTACCCCAGTGACTTCCATAGTATATTTTTTTTCCTTTGGAAGTCAATGGGGACCAGCTACTGTTTGGTTACCCACATTCTTCAAACTATTAATATTAGAAAAATATTAGAAGGAAATTAATACAGTTGGAACAACATTAGAGTGCCTGTAAATAATGAGATCATTTTTATTATTGGGTGAACTATCCCTTTAAGGACAAGCGGCAATGTGTTTACAATTGCTACTGTCTCTTTAAGAGCTGAGCACGACACGTCTAATGTACACGCATTTGACAAGCAGATTTTCTCTCAATTTTTGCCTTTACTTTAGACAACCGACTTTGTTTATGTAAGTCTTGTGTGTATATAACAGTATTAGCATAATAATACTCGAAAGATAACTTAGTCCAGTATCCAGGCGCTGGTAGAAAGGCTTTTAGTGCATGTGATCTTCACATGTACGCGCTGAGAAACGCACACGTTAGAACAGCGCATCAGTATTTAAAATTAAATGTTTAACCGACAAAGCATTAAAGCACATGCACATTATGAACTTTTGTGAACTGCAGTGTTAACATTTTATGTGAATATAGCCTACGTCGCGTTGTTCCGCTTCACTCTCGGCTTATTTAACCGCAGCAAAACTGGACATGAGTCACGAATTTTGTCATCCTTATTTGAGTTAAGAGAACTGATAGGGATGTTCTTTTAATTGTTATTCAAGCAATGTATGTCTCGTGAGTCGTTACCAACTCACCATGAACACAATTCACCGATGATTTCACTCGCGGTTCTCTCTGCCCGACTCGGGCTGGATCAGCAGGTTGCAGAATGTGTGGCGCGTTATACACGAGTGTTGCCAACAGGGACGGTGTAGAGTGCCCTCTGGTGGACAAACTATACAACGGCAACACTCATAACATGGTTGAAGGGTGTTTCGTCCGTTTTTATTTTATTTTTGAAATATTCATTTATCGGCCGTTATAAATGCCGATACCGATAGTTTTGAAAATGCCTAATATCGGCAGATAATATCGGCCTGCCGATATATCGGTCGGGCACTAGTGCCCCTGTATCTCTCCAGTGTTTCTTGAGTCTCCAGCATTTCCTGTTTCCCTCCCTCCTCAGATGGACTATTTACGCCTTTTTGGGAGGGAACGGACTATTATAGTTATGCTTTATAGTGTTTTTTTTTCTCTGACCCAGTTTCCCAGTGTTTCTGATTAGTCATTTAGTTCACCTGGTGCCTCATTTAGTTAACTTGTTAGTCCCTGTGTATATATACCCTGTGTTTTCCTGCATTCCTGGTCTGTTCTTGTTAATGTTAGTGGTGTTTCTCCTCAGTATCTCCTATGTGCTCTTATTACAGATTATTCTAAGCATTCATCGTCTCTCAAATCCGAATCAATTTCTTCTAATAATCCCAAATAAATGTTCATGCTTAATATTTCCTGCATAATTGCGTGTATAAAGAAAATCTTTACCTGTGTTGGCAGTGTGCCATAGACACACATCTTATCGATTTCTATATATCGCTTGTCCTGCTCGAAAAGGTCATAAACATTACAGATAATGTTCATAGGATCAATTAATGATTAAAATATCCAGAAATCACTAGAACAATGTTGTACGTTTTGTTGACTTGTGTACTTACATTATCCCAAACGTTTCCAAGAGTGTTTAAATCCAGAGAAATCAGCAATTTTAACCAGGACACTGTCCGTGTCCGTACGTCGCCTGTCAATGATGTCATATCCGCATTTCCCTCGACTTTTGTAGAAACCATGGAATCCCCAACGACAATTAAATATACTATGTTTTTTTATTAGACAGGTGAGATACATTTGGATATCACTCAACAGAAAATTAATCATTGTTATATAGCTCAATAGAGTTAGTCTTCTTGTTTGCATCGCTTGTTTTCTTGATTTACCATTTGAGTCGTAAATGTTGAGAACCACTAGCATGCGTTATTGTGTGTTACTTTGATGTTGTCAATCATAACGAGACATAGAGATGCAAACTGAAACCCAAATCCTTAAAGGCTAGCTGGAAAATGTAATGACACATCCATTCCACATTTTTCAGTTGAAGCAAATGGAGATCTTCCTCTTGTGGTTTAGTTTGAATGCGTTGTTTGGTTTGTTTGCAGGACTCTGCTGTGAATAGGCCGCAGAGGTCATTTGGCTGGTCATAAAGAGAAATGCTAGTTACAACTCACCAAACCTTAGTTTTAACCCAAAGATATGTGAGACCACAATATATAAAACTGAAAATGTGGACAGTACTGAACATTGAAAACGTGTTAGATATTGTGTTACATATTTTGTTACATATGTGTTACATATTTCCTCTCAGTAACTAGGAGGCTATTTGATTTAATTTTACAAGCAAACATTTCATTATTTGAATCTGGAATTAATTCCTTGTGCTAATTCCTCCCAGCGGTACATTACCACGGCAGTTTCTGTGTGTAGATTATTGTCGGAAGCTTTTGTCTGCTTTGTGTTTGTCTCAGTTCTCATGTGGATTCTGAAAGACTTAAGGCTGCATCCTAATTCACATACTGTAATTGACTAATCAGTCTTAAGGAATATCTGCATTGGTTTCTGTGCCAATGACATTGCGTTGGTGGAGGTGTTTGCAATACAGATGTTGTCTTATTTGCAACATGACGATGTGTAGCTGCCACACTGGACTACGGTGTCTTAAGGCACCGATGTACTCACTAGGGCTGCAACGATTCATTGAGTTACTCGATTTACTCGATTACAAAAATTCCTCGAGGCAAAAACTCTGCCTCGAAGCCTCGTTAAATTCCTATGACGCGCACTATACGCGCAGGGATCTGATTTCACACGGACCGTTGTTCAATGTTCAGGAAGCACACCATAGCGCGTGGTACATTTTGAATTTATTTGGCGCGATGGCAGAGAGTAGATGTCCATAAACGGCAGAGAATGTCTAAAGTTTGGGATCGCTTCCTTTCAGCGTCGCTGAATCAAGGTAACGATTCTGTCCCCCGCATTTTTTTTTGACCCAGCGCCAATATTTTCGCCCGTGCCGAAGCCTATGATGTTCGCTGAATTTAATCCCATACTGTATTTGTAGTGATGTCATGATGTGGTTTGACTAGATATGATGTTTAGCTTTGATGTTTTTAAGAAGTAAACGTATAGCCTAAAGAAAGAACCCCTTCACACACACACACATGCACTCTCGTCTCTCTCACGCGCCAGTCAGACCCATTGCGGCAATGCATCACATATGCTTAAACTTTTATGTAGCCACGCAACAATAATTTCAGCATGCATTCACTGTATTCACCGTGACGTGATGGAGGAACAAATATTGTATTGCAGTCTTTGCGAGACCTTGTCTATGTCTACCAAATAGTTACAGACAACAACAAAAAAATGAACCTCCCCACCAGCCTGCTTCTCCAAATCCACTCGTACTTTTGGGGAAGACATAATCGGCTACCAAAGTAATTGAGCATAGAACATTTTAAATGAACAAAAAAATATAATACTACAAAACGTGCTAATATACTTCAACTAGCCTAAGTGAAAAACAAAATGCTGTTCTTTTCTATTTAACAAAATGCATATTTGCAATAAAACATTCCCCTTTTCAAAACTACACTTATTTTTTTTATATAAATTGTATACATTGTGTACCTGTTTGGCTTGATATTTTATATTCATTTCATTTATTTTTGTTCTCCGGTGGGTAATTTGCAGAAGGTGCAATCCTTTTTTTGTAATGTTGTATTAAGACAAAACTAAGGCCAAATGGCCTTTACTATTTAAGTTTGTATTCATAGTTTTACATGTTATACATGTTTTACAGTATAAAGTTGACTTAACTGTATTGTTATATAATTGTTGGCACTGGCACTTATAAACACTAAATGGGTAAAAATTACAATAAATAGGCTTATTTTTGAAGCCAAATGTTGGAGTTTTTCAGCCACATCATTTTCGTTATGCATTGTTTGTTTTGGTTGTTTAAAAACGCACTAAAAGTTTTTATCCGATTACTCGATTAATCGATCGATTAAGTGCTAGATTAATCGATTACAAAAAGAATCGATAGCTGCAGCCCTAGTACTCACTAAAACGAAGTTCGAAATACGTGACCAGCGATATACTGTTAGTGAACATTTGATGCTGCCCACGCTTCTGAGAGCAGTGTTTAGATGAATATGTAAATATGTAAATATCTCAATAAAAAAATAAACGCACAATAAAATTAAGAAAACCATCTGATCATAACAACGTGGATATGTTTGCACCAGCTCTGCAATTTGGCATTCTAGTAAAGTCGTCACGTTTATTTGACATTAGCGTAAACATGAAAAACTGTAAGTGTCTAATTTCATCAGAAGTACAACTAGGGCTGGGCGATATATCGATTTTATCGATTAATTCGAATGTGTAGCTTACGTCGATTTGTTTGAATGAAAATCGTTTTTCTCTTTAACAATTGCCGACGCTCCCCTCTGGGCTCCCGTAACTCCGAACGGGCTCATCCCTCCCCCGCGCGTTTGCCATAGAGATATACAAACAACATGGCAAATGAACTACACCGCGGCAGCACAAGCACACCCGCCAAAAAACCTACAGCCGTACAAACTGAATCCACAGGGCTGCCAACTCTCACGAATTCACTGTGAGACTCACGCAATCGTCACTTTTTACACGCTCTCACGCCACACATCCATTTTCTCACGCAGAGAAAAATCGCGAAGCAAAGAGGACACTGACCCCGACAGACAAGACAGTGAAGGTTACTATTGCAATGAAACAAATTCTCAGATTCTGTCGATTTAATTACGAAATTCAAACAATAAACACCGTTTTGGCACTTGACAGATCGCTGACAGAGTTCAAGCGGCACGTGAACCGATCATCTGTTACTCTTTACTAACCTACTAGTTAATTGTAGGCTAAATAAACACGAATGATCAATAGGTAATTTGAAAGATACAGTTCAAATTACCGAAATGAAATAAAATCGATCGATCAGTGTTTTTCAACTGCGGAAAGAGGTCTATAATAACAGTTGGAGAACAATATGTCACTGACGTAACATTACATTTACCTCTGGAAAGCCATTTAATGACCATAGCACATTAGTTGGACTTTTAAAATAATGGCTGTAGAGAGGAGTATTTCGCCAAATATAACTATATTACATATTTATTATATTTTTACCTATATCATTAAAATATTATAATTCTGTTATAAAAAAACGCATTGTTTAATTTGAGATGTTATTTTTAACCTTTAATAATAATAATACCATCTGACAGGGCTTTAAATTAACGTGTATTTACTGTACCTAGTATTTATCCAAAGGAATCGATATTGAATCAAGATCAGAATCAAATCCCAAGAATTTAATTAAAATTGTGAAAGCAATAATAAAAACAGTAGCATACCAGTCATTGTACCATGTAAACGTTTTGTTGTCACTAAACTTAATAAAATTCTGTTTAGTTACCAAATGTTTTGACAATCACAATACACTTTATTGTGATGTACTTTTTTTTTTTTTACGTTCCGCCCCAATCCCAATCCACCCATTTCATGTTATGTTATGTTATGTTACATTTTCACTGTTTACAAAGGCAGGGCCTGCCATCATGTCTTTATGGCTTGTTGTTTCTGATTGCACTTTAACCCCAAGGGGGAAATCCATATCAAATCCCAGAAGGGAAAATCAAAACAAAATAAAGTTAAAACTTGTTTGGAACAATTTATTTGTCATCTGCAGATTGATTTTAAGTAAGGTAAGAAAAATAAATCGATTTAAATCGTAAAACGTTTTTTTTTTTTTTGTGAAAAAAATCAGGGATTTTTTTTTTAGGCCATATCGCCCAGCCCTAAGTACAACTTAATTTTATACTATAAAGCAACTCTCCAGTGTGTTAATGTTTTCACTCGCGAACGTCTGACCTCGACGGACTGAACAGTAGAAATTAACCAGAAATGAACTAGAAATGGACCAATGGTAGTACCCAGACCAATGGTAGTACAAAGTTGTTTACCAGCCGTAGCTAACTTTTTCGCTAAGCTGTTTCATACTCCCTCAACGAACTCCAAACAAACTTAGTTTTGGCCTGATTTTGCTCAAAATCCAGCAATTCATTCTTTGATTTCGCTTGAAGTATATCGGGGCCTTTGAGGCAGCGGCAGAAATGTAAGAGGCTGGTATGCGTGGCTTTATTCTGTGCTGTCGTCTCCACTGGTTTCGAAAAGGATATGTAAAAATTGCATTTCATGTGTGTGTTTTTTTTTTCTTTCTTTTTTTCTGTGCACACTTGCTAAATCTGATCGTATTTTAATCGGATATCCACAAAAATTGGATTTGAAATGACAGCCTGAATGAGGCTTTAGGAGTCGTGTGCGTAAGACTTGAATAGCTTGAGCATTGAGCTGTTGGATGGTTAGCATAAGTAGCATTGCATAAAAATATATATCTGCCTCATACAGTGATCTGAATCCCCATCGGATCGAAAGGAAGTTTCACTTGCTGGTGTCTGAAAGTGAGTTTTGAGATAAAATTTTAAATGTTGAGGTTATCTGGTGGCCTGATGATAATAACATGGGAACTGAGCAGCGGTGTTGACCCTATCCTGACTCAGGGAAGCTCTGCCTCTGTTCATGACCACTCCTTAAACCCCAGTTGACCTGCTTTGGACCAAGGGCAAAAAACCCTGGCCGTTGGCCCAGAGGAAGCCCCGATCAAGCCCCAGAACTGACAGTGAAAACACGACTGGCCCTGGCACAAATTAGTATGTTCGGTTTTGACCCGACAGTGGAAACATGGCTAATGTGTATAGTAAAAGTATGCAAATTGGGATGCAACTCACTTGCAAACATGCAGTATGACATTACCTCATGAAACACTTAAGAGGCTTTTCCCTGTCAACACTGGAGACTAATCTAAATCTGGAGTTTATGCTAGTCTTTTACTGTCTCGCTCTTGGTTACAGAAATATTAATTGTTGCTTTTCCGGTTCTTCTGGGTCCACAGTCATTTTGAACATTGTGTTGGTGATTTAAATAGAAATGTTCTTTTCATTTTGCTATAATTAATTGAAGTAGGTTCATGTCTGATGGAAATATTTGTTTAGCAGCAGTCTGGTTTCCTCTTCACTGCTGTTGATAATGGTCAGAACAAGACAGTGAGTTTTTCAGTGACTGATTATCTGAACCACGATCAGCTCTACAGCATTACGCTGATGTTGTTCCAGCTGTTTGAATCCTGAAGTTTAACAAGACCAACACTGGATCAGTTTTATCACCAAGTACATATATCTCCTTTACTGTGTGCAGGACTGGATGATATAGTTGCTTAATGTTTTTTTTAACCTTTTGACTGACTTTTTATTTTTTATATAGCCTAGCCTACGTAAATACATATTCAATCAGAAAGAAACATTATTTCAACCAAACATCCATTGTTGGCAAATAGATTAAGAATGTTTAAAGAAATCGGTAAAATACAGCACAAATGTAAGAAAAATAATGGAAGGCATGCTTTTTATTAAACTGCATTTTTTTTTATTATTATTATTATTCTTTGAGGCTGTTTTCTATCCTGTTTTTGACCCTCTCTTTGAAACACTGTTTTGATAGGCATGCCACATTCAAGACTTGGAAGTAAACGCCTACTGCTATGATTGGCTAATTACATACATTTTTCAACATTCCCGCTATTACACTTGTGTAGGGATGGGACGGTATGAAAATTTAATATCACGGTAATAGTGACCAAAATTATTGCGATTATCAATATTATCACGGTTTTGTTAAAACGAGATGAAAGTGTTCAAAAAGAGTTGATGATCACACTGAAGACATTTCAACAAGTTTTATATTTGAAAATCAACAAACAACAAATAAAACAAGCAGCTCTATGCACTTTTTAAAGCATTTCCTTCCTTATAATGACGGTCGTCAATAGCAACGCATTATAACACCGCACACATCCATTGTAACGGCCACCTAGTGTTAAGTAGTGTTCATGACATGAATGTGGATGTGCCTTTAAGATAACTTCTTCTATGGCGTACGTTATTGTATGCATGCTGTTTGTATGTGAGCGCGCACGCACAGTGAGAGTGAGATTGATCACGCAAAGAGGAAGATGACTGCTCTTACTGCTGACCGTTGTTTTATTATAATGTGTTTACTTCCACTTTGATTTGTAGCGTTTTAGAGTGTTTTCTTTTCTTTTTTAACATTCGCTCTTCGACATGTATGTGAAGAGTGTGCTTAACTGAGAGAAAACATCTATGAAAGTCTCGTGGAACTTCCAGTTCATTTGCACTGTCATGTGTTCTTCATCTGGGCAGACTTCAAACTCTCTGACAGACGTTACACCATGCATCACAACGGACGCGCTCTCTCGTTTGATTCAAATACAACTTGCCGTCTTGCGTCTCCGTTTTTAATTGTATTGAAAATTAATAAATCAGAGTTGATTTATTGTTTACAGAGTTTGATAATATTGTTGTGATCATCTTGTCTGAACGATTGTTTTGTACGCTGTACATGATTATAAAAAGGTAAGAAAACATTAATCTCAATGTCCTCGTAATTATGTGGTAAAAAAAATTGGTGTAATAAGTGTATAATGAATATAAATTATTATCCCTTAAATGTCACTCTTAATAGTCTAGTTTGAACTTGTTCGTTCGTCTTTGGCTAAGCCACTTGCTGCCAACTTTTCTTTGCGGAAGCCTCACGTTTATTGATATAAAATAGTTCAACTTAAAACAACATTTCATGCCCAATTATTTCCCAGAAGTAGTTTTGGTATTGAGTAGAGATGCACCGATTGATCGGCTGGTGACCGGAATTGGCCGATTTTCACGTGATCGGCCGTAACCGGCGACCGGCCGGTCAGTCTGACAAATGCCGATTTTATGCCGGTCAAATGCACTCGGGCGCCGCATGATTAACATCGCGCAACATCAGCATCACACGTGCACATGGAGCACATGTAGAAAACCTCGTGAATTACGTCCGTTCAGACCGCAAGCGCGTATTTTTTTTCGCCGTGCATGTTAATCATTGAGTGCATTCACAACGGAAGCAGGAGCAGCGCGTGAGCATCAAGCAGGAGCGTCGCGAGCAGTGAAGCGCGTGTTTCGGCGCCGAGTCTATTTGCTGCACTGCTCGCGCTCAATTAAAGGGAAAGCACACTTTTGATGGAAAATAGCCTTATAGGGTTTCACAAAAAAAGTGCCCAAAATGCACAGAATTTGCGTGTTTTAACAAGAACTGGAGTAGGCTATGTCAGAAAAGAAAACAAAGACTAATATTTATAGAAAATGTACCCATTTAAACTTTTTTTATTATTCAGTTTGTACAAGTGATTGCAATGGGCCTGTGTGTGTGTGTGCTTTGAGAAATATCTTAATACTGCAAGGCTATATTTTTGTTTTTTATTTATATATTATTTTATTGCCATTCCCTGTTTTCATACAGACGTTTCGTTTGCTAAATACATAAATACAAAAATTATTGGATATTGAATGTGAAAAGGAAATGGTTCTTCCACAACACTGCACTTTAGATGTGTGTGAACTATGCAAATTGTAAAATGTTTTATTATAGAAATGATATAAAATAAATATTTGTGTGTGCTGTAAAGTGGTTAGAAAAAATGAAATCGGAATCGGCTAAAATCGGTATCGGCAGGTCAAACTGAATGAAAAATCGGAAATCGGAATCGGCCCAGAAAATTGTAATCGGTGCATCTCTAGTATTGAGGTCAAAGTTAACTTGCCTTGCGTTCGCTATACAACAGTCGGTGATGGTCACATAAGACGACTCGGCAGATCTGAAGTTATTGCAGCGACTTTTTCTTGTGCATGTTCTGCTGACAGGGTGACTATCCTCGATTAAGTTTCCCTCAGGACTTTTGTTAAAGCCACAATATGACCACACCTCAGAATTGGTTCTTTTAAAAGGCTGAAAAATCTCCCGAGCACGCTCAGCTGCCTTCCGCAATTCCTTCTTGAATAAAAAAAAATAACATTGCGCGCTGCGCCTGCGTCAGACTATTGCTGGCTGAACAGGATCTAAAATCGCGATAATCAAACACGGTTTTAATGGTAATTAAATTTTAAACGATATTACTAACCGTCAGTACATTTTATCGTGGTTTATCGTGAAACCGGTAATCGTCCCATCCCTACACTTGTGAAATTGGTTTGAAAACTTTGGATGTTGAAAAATATCTTGTTAGTTGATTTATTTGCCAACAATGTGAAACATTTATGCTTATTACATATGCTTTATAAATCTTGGTTGTGGCAAAGAGTTTAAGTACTTACCACAGTTATTGTTGACCAGGATGACTTGCGTATACAACTTGCATATACATTGTCATTTGCAGTGTTGTGTTTTAAATAAAATACAACTCGTTTCAATGTCTTATTGATGACAAAACAGAAGATGTCGCTCATTGAGGCTTTTATACAGGAATCGCAGCTGATTGTGCTTTAATCAAACAATAAAAGCAGTGTTCTCTTCGTGCTTTCTTCTGTATCCGATAATCCAACGCATTAACCCCATAAATGCTTAATCAAAGGAAAGAACAGCAAATCACACAGAAATGACAATATATGGTTTTTTTTACTATTTATTTGTATGGTACAGCTGCAAATAAGTATTTGAACACCTGTCTATCAACTAGAATTCTGACCCTCAAAGACCTGTTAGTCTGCCTTTAAAATGTCCACCTCCACTCCATTTATTATCCTAAATTAGATGCACCTGTTTGAGGTCGTTAGCTGCATAAAGACACCTGTCCACCCCATACAATCAGTAAGAATCCAACTACTAACATGGCCAAGACCAAAGAGCTGTCCAATGACACTAGAGACAAAATTGTACACCGCCACAAGGCTGGAAAGGGCTACGGGGAAATTGCCAAGCAGCTTGGTGAAAAAAGGTCCACTGTTGGAGCAATCATTAGAAAATGGACGAAGCTAAACATAAACTGTCAATCTTCCTCGGACTGGGGCTCCATGCAAGATCTCACCTCGTGGGGTCTCAATGATCCTAAGAAAGGTGAGAAATCAGCCCAGAACTACACGGGAGGAGCTGGTCAATGACCTGAAAAGAGCTGGGACCACCGTTTCCAAGGTTACTGTTGGTAATACACTAAACGTGTCAACGTGTCGAATTGGCCGTTACAAAGCCGACGAGGACCAATTTCAGCCGACGGAGGGGAACACACCGAGAAGATTTAGTCGGCCGACGCACGGAAACTGCCCAACGGCCGACCGTCGGCTTGGTGTGTTCCAGGCTTAAGACGTCATGGTTTGAAATCATGCATGGCACGGAAGGTTCCCCTGCTTAAACCAGCACATGTCAAGGCCCGTCTTAAGTTTGCCAATGACCATTTGGATGATCCAGAGGAGTCATGGGAGAAAGTCATGTGGTCAGATGAGACCAAAATAGAACTTTTTGGTCATAATTCCACTAAACGTGTTTGGAGGAAGAAGAATGATGAGTACCATCCCAAGAACACCATCCCTACTGTGAAGCATGGGGGTGGTAGCATCACATTTGGTGGTAGCAACACATGGGACAGGGCGACTGCACTGTATTAAGGAGAGGATGACCGGGGCCATGTATTGCGAGATTTTGGGGAACAACCTCCTTCCCTCAGTTAGAGCATTGAAGATGGGTCGAGGCTGGGTCTTCCAACATGACATGAAGCACACAGCCAGGAAAACCAAGGAGTGGCTCTGTAAGAAGCATATCAAGGTTCTGGCGTGGCCTAGCCAGTCTCCAAACCTAAACCCAATAGAGAATCTTTAGAGGGAGCTCGAACTCCATGTTTTTCAGCGACAGCCCAGAAACCTGACTGATCTAGAGAAGATCTGTGTGGAGGAGTGGGCCAAAATCCCTCCTGCATTGTGTGCAAACCTGGTGAAAAACTACAGGAAACGGAATTTTTTTTATTGGAATTTTGATACCGTCAAACCTCCTCCCTATTTTACCGGGGTATACGGTATTACCGTGACTAATTAAAAATTATGACATAATGGGCTCAGATGGCGTCACCAAACTGTTGGCTTGTGCCTACACCGTTCAGAAACTGAATGCCAGATCAAAAAAAAATAAAATCAAGCCGTGCACGTTGTGTCTGAGTCCGGCCGACGGCATTAACTGTTATTATGAGCCCGAGCCCACCATTATTCAACATAATATCTGTGTGCGTGCAACAAGCAAGAAGTGCCTTTGTAATCCGGTGACGCGTGTCCATTGATTTTTATTAATAAAACTTTTCTGCAAAGATGGAAGTTGACGATCGCCATCTCTGTAGTGAATGCGCCTATAGAGAGAAATGCACATCATTGATCAATCAGATTTATTTTCGTTTTGAATTGTTTCGTTTAAAGAAATTGACGATCGCCATCTCCATAGTGAACGATAGAGAGAAATGCACATCATGGATTACAGAGAGTAGGCTAGTCAATTTCTTTTCTTTTCGTTTTGTATGGTTTCGTTTACTGAAATTGATGATCGCATCTCTGTATGAACGCGCCTAGAGAGAAATGCACATCATGGATTAAATAATCAGAGTGGCCTTTTTCTTTTCGTTTTGAATTGTTTCGTTTAAAGAAATTGACGATCGGCATCTCTGTGAACGCTATAGAGAAAAATGCACATCATGGATTAATCAGAGAGTAGCCTACCCTATATTTCTTTTCGTTTTGAATTGTTTTGTTTAAAGAAATTGACGATCGCCATCTCTGAGTTTCGGTTAATTTATGAGATTTCAATGCAAGTGACCGTGGCATGCCAGCGCCCATCATGTCATGATTGTATTAAATCCAGGCAATTTGGTTGATGAAAAATGTATTAAAATTAAGATACAATTTATACAAAACGAAATTCGTTTTAAAGAGGCCTTTTACAAAACGAAATTTATTGAAGTGGTCAAATCGTCTGACTCCCGATGCATCCCATCTTATTTGTGCTGTTCACTTTTCATAATCAACAAAGATGGAAAAAATAACATTATAATATTTTAACAAATACGAAACTTAATGCGCTTATTTAATGAACTCGAGAACAAAATGCATCCTGGCAGCAGTTGTTTCGGAGATGCGACATTAGGTTAGAGGTGTTTACATCTCTCGCGGTCACCTTTTTATGGCACAATTTACAAATTGCCTCGTCAGTATTTACCGCCTCTCCCTTCTCATTTGGCTGGAACCAGAAATATTACCAAACTGCAACCACACAAGCATTTTTAGGCAATAAATAAATTATATATATTATAGGCTATATAAGTGCCGGTAATGACGGTATTGAAACTGATACCGGTGCTATTTTAAGATCCCGCGGTATCCAATATTACCGTAATACCGCCCAACCCTATCTCTCACAGTGGACATGCACCTACGATGACAATTTCAGACCCCTCCACGATTTCTAAGTGGCAGAACTTAGCAGGGTGTTCAAATACTTATTTTCCTCACTGTATAACGATCTGTTTCAGACAAAGCAATTTAAAAACGTTGTTACACTGTTTTGCGATAATACTGTAAGAACCAGAATCCTCAGAGGCATCTCTATCGTTTTGTTGCTGAAATCCTGTGTTTGCGTCTGTCTTGTTTACTACTACATGACATGAGTGAATCGATGGGCGGGGCTAAAGAGGCTTTTGTTGCACTGTTGTATTAATGTGACAGAATATTTTTTTTAAAGATGCAAGGCTGAAATTGCGACCATTTTGGTCACACATGCTCCCGAAATTGAATCTGTGCGACCTCTAAATATATTTGGGAGCATTTGTGCAAGTGCAAATAATTGTTGAGGTGGGACCTGTTTTTATTTCTCTACAAACATTCGCTACTTACTGCACAGTATGTGCCTGCTGTGAGCTGATACAGTGACCAGTCACGTAACATTCATTAAACTTTCAAGCAGATTTTAGGTTGGTTAATATTAGCCGTCAATCAATCCCTTTCACTGCACTCTGTTGTCACATGACATGACTTTTATCAGAATGATATTTGTATATTTTTAGTTAATGATAGTAAGTTGTTAAGCAATTTCTCAGTTTTTTTTCCTTTGTGTTTTATATAATGACCACTTATAATGATTTATCTCTCATCCAAACGCGACCGACCTGCAATTAATTGAAATGTTATTTTTTTATTACTTGGTCCGCCTGAGCTGCGTATAATCTGTGCATCTCTAATCCACACATTTGAAGAATGAGAGCTTGATTAAACACAGGGAGAGTGCCAGTCACATGAAATACCGGGGCAAAGAATTAAGGATCATATACAGGTGCATATGTATATTATGAAAATATTCGCGCAGTGGAATGCACGGGTAAGATAATGTAAAATTAGAATAGCTTTCTGGCTGTGCTGTCATGACTTCTTTGCTCACTTTCATCACTTTTGCTCTTATTCTCGTGCACTCGTTCGCTAAACTGAACAGCCAATCAGAGTTCTCTCTCACCAACGGCCTGACGCCAATTCAACATGCTGAAAAAAAAAACAGACGGCATCTCGACTGGAACCAACGGTGCGGAACACAGCGGAAAAAAAAAAAACTAGCTCGGCCGGTGCTCAAAAACGGCCCGATGTTGCCCGACGGCAAACCGTCCGCTTGATGTGTCCCTGGCTTTACCTTGACGCTTAAATCTACTATTCACAATGCCATGATTTTCACAATGTTGGTAAATTAACAAAATATGTGTTAATATTGATAATAATCCTATTGTGGATTATTGCTCCCTCAAAGAGAGATGGTTAATATGTGCCATGTCCTTAAACATTTGTTTTGACAGTGCAAATTGAACTCTCTTAGTCTGCCGTCCAAATGTCGAACAATTCAGTGGTCAGAGCTGTGATATAGTTTCCTCCTGCTTTGCACAAGACAAAACACACACGGAGCTGTTTTGAATAAGTGTTCTGCGAGTCATGTGAAGTGCTGATGTTGTGTTTGTTTTATAATGGATTGAAACTAACCAGGCGAATCTTGTGCTGAATGTGATCGGGGTCTTCAGAGGGTCTTCTGCTGTTGTTTTGAGTTAAATGCCTCTGTGTTCTCCCACAGGTGTGAGCTGTGATGCGTGTTTAAAAGGGAACTTCAGAGGGCGCCGATACAAGTGTTTAATTTGCTACGACTACGACCTTTGTGCATCTTGCTACGAAAGTGGAGCCACGACAACTAGACACACCACGGAGCACCCAATGCAGTGCATACTAACCAGGGTAGACTTTGGTAAGCAGTAATGTCAAATAATACCATGCTTTTTACTCTATCACATAATAATTGTTACCTCATTCAAATAATGTTTAAAACGTTACAGAATGTCAACACTATCCTGACTAAGTCTTGGTAATGATAGTGATGCTGATTGAAGAAAATGTATCTGACCTCTCTACAGACTTGTATTATGGGGGGGAGGCATTCTCAGTAGAGCAGCCTCAGTCGTTTACTTGTCCTTACTGTGGTAAAATGGGCTACACAGAAACATCTCTACAGGAGCACGTGACCTCAGAGCATGCAGAGACCTCTACAGAGGTGGTGAGTACACATGCTGTCTTTGTTGAAATGTTTAGGTCATGTGACACCGTGTCCTAACTAAACGTGATGCAATAAGATTCCAGTGCCAAGCAAATTTCCTGTCCACACTAGACGCGACGAGGCTAAAAGATTAAACAAAATCAATCACAATCACAGCCAATCAAACGAGCGTGTGGGCGGGCTCTCGCTGCAAGTGCACTGAAAATAGCAAACCATTTGTCTTGTTGTTGCCAGCCGTGACACTGCAAAAAAAAAGGTGTCATGTATAGCTGTTGCGAGTCTGGTTTGGACATGGTGTGAAGCTGCTGTTTTTTAATTTCTTTAACGTTTTGTCCCATGATGACTGTTGTACAACATTTTCAAGCTTTCTCAAGACCTTTATTGTCCATGGTTTGATGTACTTATTCACAGCAAACACAAATCACCTGCAGGAATTCACACCAAAACTAACAAAATGTGATGTGAATTTTCATCAACCACTGAGAGAAGACTTCACATTCCTGAACTAATCATTCATGTGCTTTTAATGCAAAATACAGCTAATCTGACAGATAGTTTTAAGTATCAGGCTCAACTATGTTTTGATGCTTTGTACCTCTATTTGTTATAAAATGATTCTCGATGTATCACTATGCATCTTTATATATCTATATTAAGTAATTCAAGTAAGAAATAATATAGATGCATAATTCCCTCTTTTCTTTTATTGTTTGATGAACATTGACACAGACAGCAGCAGGTTTACATCAAGACCTAATGCACATAGGCTATCTTTCTGTGCACACGCTTCCAGGGTGTCAGTCAGCACGAGTAGCACATTGAAATCTTTTTATTGCCCCATATAACTCTGTTAAACATCAAGCACGTCCCACACTTTTTCTCATTCATGCATGTTCTTTTTGTAATAACAGAGTGCTTTGCTTATAAAGGAAATATGCAACGTTTATTAATATAGCCTTTAATAAGTTTTTTTTATACAATAAACAGTTTGTTAATATGTATGATAGGCCTATTTAATAAATAAATAAATATATCTATTCTTTTGTTTTTATTCGTCAATGCAGAATCGTAATCAGCATCGAAAATATTCCACAACTCTAATTTGAAAGGATTTTCTCTCTGTTTCAGATTTGCCCAATCTGTGCAGCTTTGCCTGGTGGCGACCCCAATCATGTGACAGATGACTTTGCTGCTCATCTCACACTTGAACACAGAGCACCTAGAGATTTAATATCCTTTTAATCTGAACCTAATATGTATATAAATAATGGACTTCATTCCTAAAACACTGTTTCATTTGTTCAGTCCATGTAATGACTGAGGGCTGTGGGTGAATATGTTCAAGTCATAACCTTATGGCTATACTACAAATGTTTATCGACTGTGCGGCTGCATGATGTCAGTGTGGTTTCTTTGCATATTTGAGGAATGTAAAGGTTTTCACAAAACCTAAAATTCTGAATTATTTACTCACCCTCATGTCGTTCCAAATCTATATGACTTTACTGTTGTGGATCACAGAAGATATTTCAAAGAATTGTACTGGGCGTTCTTTTCCATTCAATTACAATGAATGGGGAGGCTTTTAACTTTTAAAACAAATTTCAATGTCTGATTCATAAATGAAAAGTTATTTTGAATTGGATCTTTTCACTGAAACATGTAACCAAATTTATTTTTAAAAAAAAAGAAAAAAAGCAGACTGAATAATTTGTTCACAAACTGGACTGATTCGCTTATCAAGTTCAATTCACCTGACTTGATCTGGTCGCAGCATAGATCTCACTGGCAGTAGAGTGGGTAGTGACTTGAATTTCAGTGTGAATTAAATTGGCCATTTCTAATATTGGAGGGGACGTGTGCTCCTCAATGTCCATGGTTGTTACGGCCCTGACTTGGCTACTTCACCATATTACACATTTGCAGAATACCCGCTTGCTGGCTGCTTTAGCCCGTTCTCAAAAAACAGCTATGATTTTGCTGTCAAGGAGAAAGTTTTTCTTCTGCAAGGGTGAAAAACATTGTATCGACTTCCAATACCGACGCCATAGTTACTATAGATGTAATACTGTGTATTCTAGCACACCCCTAAAATAAAATTATGAACTTTTCAATGAGCATAATATTGGTTCTTTAAAATTACAGTTTAAACTTAATTTTTGTATCCCCCCAAAGATGTTCCATTCCGATCAACAGAGGGGTGGCACCAAAATAAAATAAATTATGGGTATTGAAACAAAAGGGAATGCTACAGTTTTCTCCAGTCATGTTGCACCAATAAAAAAAAAAAAAATTTTTTGCATTTCTTCTGAATAGACGGACAAGTTTTATTAAAAGCACATCTTGACAGCAGCGAATTATACATGTTTATGTTTGGAGGTTTGAAAATTAGTGTTTGATTATTGTTTTTTAGGCTTTCGCCTCTTTACTACTCTGCATAGTAAATTGATAGTAACAGGAAATGATTGGGAGGCAAAAAGAGTAAATCGGACTCTAACCCATACAAACACCACAGCTCACTGTGTCTACGGCTGTCACTTTTGTGAAAAAATCCTGTTTGATTTTTGAGACATAAGTGTTCATTGAATCAATTGTAAAATCGATTTTCCATGTCTAAAGACCATTACATTTTCAACGCCAAATATAGGGCAATTCACGGACAACTAAAAGTCATTAGGACGAACGTAAAGAGGACGCTTGAGACGCACAAGTCAGCAATATTTCTCATGATTTATTGGAGTGAAGTTTCATGCACAATGACAAACAGGATTGCAACATTCTCGAAAAACAATAAGCAGAGTGGACTGCCATAACATCAATGAAAAACATTACAGGCTTCAACATAGCTGTGTTTACAATTAGAAATGTCAAACAAATTTCGCCTACATAGGCGATTGTAATCCATTATAGACAATTGTTCAAAAATGAAACTTTAATGGACTTACTTGAGAACGGGCCATGTGTTTGTTTGTTTTTATTATACCAACTATAATGAAACGTGCAAATAAGGCTAGGCCTATTACAAATTATTGGACAGGAAAACAAGTCGATCAACATTATTGGGGTCCAGAGCAGAGCGTTTTTTATATTCACTATATGTCCAGCTGTTGAGAAGACACGCACCGACCGTGCTGATGTCCCAGGGACACTTAGGTACTTCATTGCCAGCTGCGCAAGGTGGGGGTACTTCCAATTTTCCACCACAAAAGCGGGTCGCTGTCAGCTGGCAATGGTGGCTAAGTCATCATCTCCTGTAAGAGGTCGCTTTTGACGTCATTCGCTCTTTCGTAGCCCCTTGGGTAGATGTCTCCAAACAGATCCCCCATTGCTGTTAATGCCGTCTTTCCCCTGCTTGATTCCGAGCTGCATGGCTCCATGGGTTCGTCATTGTCGCCAGACTGCAGTGCCAATTCCTCTCTAATGTTTGTGTGCACTTGTTGCTTCTGTTCCTCCGATAAATTAATTAAAAGATGAAACTGAGGATCCAAGTAAGCAGCTTTATTCAAAAGCATAAATGTCGCTTTCTTTTTGGGGTCATAGCGTTTGCTCAAATCTGCCTTGATTTTAGTGGCCATTTCCCTCAAGCAAGACCTCTTGTCTGACTCTGACCTGATTTTTTTCAACTTGAGACAAAAGTACATGTTGCAAAGGCAGTACAGCTGAGGATGTGGGGTATTTGCATGTGGACAACGCTTGGGTGGTGACTTTGAAAGGTTTAAGTGTCTCTCACACCTGTTCAACCAGGCGCCACTCAGTTGTGGTCAGTTCTAGATTAGACATTTTTTCTGTCAAATATCACGGCTGCCACTGCTGCTTGTTGCTCAGATGCCCTACAAATCATATCGAAAGTAGAGTTCCATCGTGTCACACAATCATTGATTAGCTTCTCTGGCTTTAGGCCTAGCATACGCTGCTTATCCTCCAAGAGGCTGCTGTCTGTAGTGGATCTGTGAAAATGAGAGGCAGTTTTTCTTAGCCTAGCTAGAGTTGTGTCTATGGCTCTGACATCTAACCCCTAGCGTACAGCCAGGTTGATTGTGTGGGCCAGACACGGTATGTTAACAGCACCCAGGTGCTGCTCCACTGCATTAACATAATTAAGTGCATTATCGGTAGTGACTGCAACAACTGAATCAGGCTGTATTGCGAAATCCCTCAATAGGCCTGCGATGCACTCTGCAACATTCTCTGCTGTATGGCTTCTTCTCAGCTGCTTCGTTTGCAGTACAAAATCGTGGAGTTCCCAAGTCTCTGAAATGACGTGTGCGGTCACTGTGATATATGCCTCTGTAGCGAGGGAACTCCATCCATCGGTAGACAGAGCAACGTTTTTGCCACTCAAAATCTGATGCATGTTTTCACGACTAGTGTCATAGATTTTCGCAATCTTCTTAGTTACTGTGGTTCGGCTATGTATAATGTATCACGGCTCAAGTTCATGAACAAAATTAATGAAACCTTCACCCTCCACTATGCTAATTGGCCTCATGCCTCGACAAATGAACTTTGCGAGCTTCGAGTTTATAGCCTTTTTCAGTGCTACAGAGAGAGGTGCAGATGGGGGGAAAAAGTTTGCCAGTCTTGGCTGTTTAGCAGGTTGCTCTACCGGGTCTAGGTCTTTGTATTCTTCTGGATGATGAAGCTGCATATGCCCCCTCATTGTTGTAGTGCTGCTGTGATATGGGAACTCACGATCACACAGTTTGCATATCACTCTGTCCTTCTTAATAGTTTGATTACAGTCCAAAACCCGAAGTGCTTCCATATCGAACTCCTCAAGTTATTAGGGGTTTTCACTCGTTCCTCATGTCACACAGGTTGATCGCCGTTGTCCTCCATTTCTTTGGCAAAACACCAGCAGCAGTCGATTGAAACTGATTGAAACTATAGGCACGTAAAATTGGTGTGAATTTTCTTTTTAGCTTTCGCAACGCTTACTGCACTTTTGGAATTCTTTATTTTCTTTTTCTGCTTGTTTGTGACTTTTGTTACATCTATCTTTTTTATTTGTTTAATTCGTTTAAAATTAATAGTGGACATATTTGGTTAAAATCGATTCCCTATTTTCGTTCTCGAAACTTGTGTTGGTTGGTCCAATCGATTGTGTAATCGATTTTCGACTGTTAAGTGACAGCCCTAATTGTGTCTGTGTCTATGCATTATGACTATATTTGTTGAATCAGCATGAGATGTGATGATCTTCTGCATCGGGTGTGTGGTGACGCATTCTCAACCAGTTGCTCCTTAACCAGCGTGTGCACGATGAGAGCAGCGGCGTGCGGCACGTGCGTCGGATGTTCCACCCTGGGCGGGGGCTGGGCGGTCCGCGGGCACGCAGGACTAACATGCACTTTACCAGCAGCTCCACTGGTGGGCTGTCCTCTTCACAAAGCTCCTCCTATTCTCCAAGCAATAGGGAAGCCATGGACCCCATAGCAGGTGTGTAATGTGTAAGGACAGGAAGTAAGGACTTTCTAATCTGGCCTTGTTTTTTTATGCAAGTGTAGTCTTTCCTGAATCGTCTCACACAATCTTTCTCTTTCTCCCTGTGTCTACATCACCAGAGTTGCTCTCTCAGCTGTCGGGTGTGCGGCGCTCCGCGGGAGGGCAGCTCAACTCTTCTGGGCCCTCGGCCTCGCAGCTGCAGCAGCTGCAAATGCAGCTTCAGTTGGAGCGCCAGCAGGCGCAGGCGGCGCGCCAGCAGCTGGAGACGGCTCGCAACGCTACACGCCAACGCAGCAACCCTAGCAACATCAGCGCCAGCATCCCGCCGCCCAGCACCGCCACAAACACAGCCATGACTGAGAGCAACCCGCTGGCCTCCCACAGCTCCCAGTTCCTTCTCACACGGTACGGCTCAGACCTCACCATAGGCTCCTGCCCCTTGATTTATCCTTGCACATTTTTCACACACATATATATATATATATATATATATATATATAAACAATCGCTGCAAATAGCCTATGACAATGATCCACCGATTCAATCAGTTCCTGATGGAAAAAGTCCCACCCTAATATTTTTTCCTCATTCAAGAAACCATTTTATTCGGATGTAAAGGGGTTGGACAATGAAATTAAAACACTGACCAATAGTGTTGGAGGTTTCACGTATATGTGTATATTTTACATTCTATCAGTAAGAGCAGAGTGTGAAGGTTGAGTTAGAGCAATAACTGGTAAATAGACTGTATTTATATAGCACTTTCAACGGACCCATGGCCACCAAAGCGCTTTACATATTGCCTCACATTCACTCATTCATTCACTCATTCATACTCGGGAGCAGCTGGGGTTAGGTGTCTTGCTCATGGACACCTCGACACTTGGTCAGGTGGAACCGGGGATGGAACCACCAACCTTCTGTTTTGTAGACAACCTACATGAACCACTGAACCACTGCCGCCCCAATAGCACAGCTGTACATAAAATATTGCAATCCAAAACATAATGGGAGACATAGAGTTCAAAAGAGGACAAATTGTTGGCGTGCTTCTCACTGGCTCATCTGTGACCAGGAAAGCAAGTCTTTGTGGTGTATGGAGAGCTATGGTATCCAGGGTAATGTCGGCATACCACCACGTAGGACGAACCACATCCAACAGGAGTAACTGTTGAAGCAAGAGGAAGCTGTCTGAAAGGGATGTCCAGATACTAACACGGATTGTATCCAAAAAACATAAAACCACAGCTGCCCAACTCACTGCCAAATTAAATGTGCACCTCGACTCTCCAGTTTCCACCAAAACTGTTTGACGAGACTCCACAGAGTCAATATTCATGGTCGGGCTGCTATAGCCAAACCTTTGGTCACTCGTGCCAATTCCAAATGTCAGTTTTAATGGTGCCAACAGTGCAAATCTTGGGCTGTGGACAATGTGAAACATGTATTGGTCTCTGGTGAGTCCGTGAGAGTTACGGTGTGGAGAAGCCCTAAAGAGGCTTAACACCTGGACTGTTGCTGCCCATAGTGAAGCACAGGGTGGATCATTGATGGTTTGGGCTGCAGTATCATGGCATTCTCTACTGTGCTTGATGGGTGTGTCACTGCAAAGGACAACCGAACCATTCTCATCATATAAGCATGATAATGCACCAATACACACAGCAAGACTTGTGACAATAATTTGATGAGCATGAAAGTGAAGTTGAACATCTCCCATGGACTGCACAGTCACCAGATTTAAATATTTATGAGCCACTTTGGGTTTTTTGAAGGAGCAAGTCAGAAAACGTTTTCCTCTACCAGCATCACATAGTGACATGGCCACTGTTCTGGAAGAGGAATGGCTCAAATCCCTCTGGCCACTGCAGGACCCGTATCTGTCATTCCAAAGACAAACTGATGCTGGATTGGGCACAAAAGGAGGCCCTACACCAGGGGTGCCCAACCCTGCTCCTGCCGATCGACTGTCCTGCACAGTTCATCTCCAACCCTAATCAAACACACCTGCCTTTAATTTTCATGTGATCCTGAAGACCTTAATTGGTTGCTTCAGGTGTGTTTGATTAGGGTTGGAGATAAACTCTGCAGGACAGTCGATCGGCAGGAGCAGGGTTGGGCACCCCTGCCCGACACCATACCAATAAATCATTGTGGTGTAAAACCAGGTGTTTCAGTTTCATTGTCCAACCGCTAAACATCACAGTAAGGGGAAAAAAGACAATTGCAAATTTCATGCTGTCTTAGTTCTTAGAAAAGAAAACAATATAAAATGTTAAAATGTTTGAACTTTTTTTGTAAGCGTCTTAAAAAATCCGATAATTTGACCTTTTTATTATAATGCTGGGTTGGGGTGGGCGATATGATATATTGTAACACAATATGAGTCATTTTATTTCAGGATAGGGATATATATATCACAATATAGTTCTCTTTTTCTTTTAACAAGTTTTTATATAAAACATTTATACCATTGCATTTTCATAAATCTCATCACCAATTTTAATATCACAAAAGAACGTAATACTAGCCTAGCTAACAAAGTAAAAAATAAAAAAGAACCTCACTGAAGAGTAAACAGTGATAAAATAGAAACAAAGAAATCAATTTCAAGTAATATTACATGTAATATATATATGACGATACTTGCAAAGGTGGGCATTTTGACACATAAGTCTGTGTATTTGAGCATTCAAGCCGAATAAAGAGCCAAAAAGAACTTGCACACTCTATATGCAGCGGCTTTATGTGCTCGCGCTTCAGGTGTGTGCGCATATGAGTTCTCTTTCGCTGCTTATTGCGTTCGAACAGTTTTGTGCCACAGCACAGCTTAACTGCGACAGAGACGATAGTCCAAAATCTCTACCGGTTAATCGTGTCTACCGGTATATCATCCACCCCTAAGTCTAGGTTAGTTGATGTTGTAAAAAACATACACTCAATGTTAAAGGTGCTCTAAGCGATCCCGGGAGACGTTACTTCTTGTTGACGTTCGAGTTGTTGTCAAACAAAACGGAGGCTAGCTAGACCCTCACTCCTCCTCACCCCGTCTCCTCCCTCCTCCCCTCCCTTCCGGCATAAAGGAAAGTCAAAGTAGTCACTACAAACAAAGTTAAGTTTTACTGATACTTCATTCAATGTGTAATGTCACCAAGTTAGATAAATGCTTTTATATATTGCAGAACAGAATGCAGAAAAAGAGAAACATTATCTTAAAATAGTTTCGCCACCTGAGGTTATAACTGCTATAGCTCCCATACAAGGACGCAATAATAGCACGTTAGCTTCGCGTTTCCCAGTGAGCATAAACAACGGCGGCGGCGTAAACAAATTTAGTCAAAGTTGTCAATAGCCTATAAATGAACATTCAAATTCATAACAAACAGTGGATGAAAACAATCATTCACATAAATTGTCGCCCAACTGTGAATTTGCTTGATCATTTACAATAGAGATTGATCGCTAACTGCTAGAAACACATGTTGTATTCACCAAAGTTAACGCTGACTGCATAGTTCTAGCTAATTACATCCTTGTGTTGGTTTGGTGAACATGAACGTCAATTTAGAAAGAAAAATGGATTTACCCACCAGTTCTGCAAAAACAGAGCAACTGAATGTCGGATTGGAATCCCTTCTGCCGGCGGAGTTCTCGCCACCTTTCGAAGATTTTTCCGATGTAAATTCGGGACTTCGCGCGTTCCTTATCCTTGTCCCTCTTCTTTGCAATTTGTTCATCGGAACGTCGTCTCTTTGGTCGTTTGTCGGTCATAATTCAAACTTCCCTCTTCATGCTTCTCTCTCCTCCACACCCCCTTCATGTGTACGCGCACTAACCCCCCAAACCCCACCCTCAAATACTTCTTACCAGTGATTGGCTGGAACACTGTTTGTTGTGTTTCGTGATGCGGGTGAGCCCAGTTTGTTTTTGTTGCCGTTTGTGGAGCCTGTGGTGTCTACAGAGACTGCGTTTTTTTACAGTGTGTTCAGGGGACAGGCAGCTAGCGGATGGTGAGGAGATGTTTGCTGTGTGTGACAAAAAATGTTTTGGCCTAAAAAACACGTGACATCACTTAGAGCACCTTTAATGTGATATTATTAGGGTCCTATGATTTACACAATGCAGGAAAACTAAAATATAAACTTAAAAATAAAATGGACTTTGGGAAAATATAAAAGATTTCATAGGGCTCTTTTACAGATTTGGGTTTCACTTTATTTTGATGGTCCCTTTAACACATTCTGAGACTATAAGTTACGTTGCACCTACATGTCTACTAGCTCTCATTAGAGTGTTAGTAGAGTATCAGTAGACTGGTAGGGTTAAAATAAGTTGACATGTAGTTGCAAAGTTACTTGTAGTCAGTAGAATGTCTGTTGGAGGACCATCACAATAAAGAGTTAGCAGATATTAAGCAGACAGTGTACTAATACTCTAATGACTGCTAGTTGACATGTTGCAAAGTTACTTATAGTTAGTAAAATGTTCAAAGGGACCATCAAAATAGTGTATTTGAGTTTAGTACTTGTAATTCAGTAGTCACCCTCTATCCATCTAATTCCACCAGGTTGAACGAGCCGAAAATGTCGGAGGCAGAACGGCAGGCGCTGGAGAGCGAGCGCGCGGACCGCAGCCTGTTCGTGCAGGAGCTGCTGCTGTCCACACTAATGCGAGAAGAGAGCTCGTCTTCCGACGAGGACGAAAGGCGAGACTTTGCTGACTTCGGCGCCATGGGCTGCGTGGACATCATGCCTTTAGACGTGGCTCTGGAGAGCCTCAACCTGAAGGAGAGCTCCACAGGCAAGGAGCCTCCACCGCCTCCTCTTTGATGATATCCCACCACAACGCAGACAATGTCCTCTGTGCTGTAACTGCCAATGACGGTGGGCAAAAAACACAGCTCTCTCTAATTTTTTTTTTTCTTTTTTTTTTTTCTTTTCTTTTTTTTTGGTGATTGTAATTTCAGGTCTGTCACCTTTGTTACATTGTATAAATCCATGAAAGGAGAGCGAGAGGAAAAAAAAAATCTAAATACATCAGAACAGGCGTGTGAGAGAGTGAGCGAAACCGAGAGACAGATAATCGGGGCGAGAGAGAAAACAAGAAATATAAATATATAAATATATATAAGTTGATAATCAATTCCACATAACTAATTTTTTTCCTTTAGCAGGTGAGCGTAGGTATCTGTGGCAGACCTCTGCTTCCTGTGTCTTGCAAAAGGCTCTCCTTATAAATACTCCACATTCAAAAACTGAAGAGGAAACAAGAGACCTTCTCTAATGAAGCTGCTGTGTGTATTTATGAATATTAATGAATAAAAGTGCTTGGATGGTTTACCATAACTACTGCATGAGGTTATTTGCAGCGTGCATGATTTTTAATGACCTTGTCATTAAAAAGGCAAAATATCCCAAAGCTTTCTTTAACTTTATTTTCCCCAGGGTTACTTGAACAGAAGCCCACTTGAAATGGGTGAAATATCAAAAGATGTAGGATTTTCTTTTTTTGTTTAAAATGGAAATCGACCGCAAAATTGGAACCTGCATTAGCTTCGCGAGAAAAAAAACGCTAAATGCTTTTGTCACTCGGCTCCAATCTGCCTCTCCTTGTCTGTGACGCTACAGAGCGCAACAGTGACCGCTCGCTTTATCAGCAACATGGGTTTTTCGCGTTCGTTTTCTTCATAAGGATAAAAAAACGAAACCAACAAACTCCGAGATGAATCGCAAAATTGAAAAATGAAAAGGTATGGGAAAAAAGATGAATGTACAAGGCTGTTGAACTCCTCAACCCATCAAAGCATTGTGAATGACATAATCAAATAAAAATAAAGTTTAATTTAATAAATAACTACGACCACTGGACCGACGACGAGGTTCAGGCATTGTTCAACTTCTATGCGGAGGATGAAATCCAGCGGGAACTGGAAAGTCGCGCGCAGGCCTGCGTCATTGGAGTAATTTGCCTAATCTTCACAGTACCTTAGACCGCGATAGAAACGCAGACAGCAAAAAAAAAACGAATTGTTCTGGGTTATTTTGCTGGAAACGCGGCTTTATTGTCATCGCAAGGCTAAAAACATTACATTTTATTGTATATTTATTGCAAAATAATTTAACAAATATAGAACTAATTTAATTTAAGGAGTGAAAATGGAATGAAAATGCAAATTCTTTTTGAAACAGCAGTGGCTCTGGCATTCTTATTGGTGGTTGGCCAGTTTGGAAAAGAGATTAGAACACCCATCCGTAAAAAAAAAAAAAAAAAAAAAACTCATTGACGGCATGCAAATGTTTGTCTGAACAGACTCATTAAGAGCCGTTGATTCAAATTAAAAATGAAGTCTTAGTGTGACCGGTCTTTTACTTGATTATGTCTTTCATAGTGCTTTATGGAAACTCTTTCTTCAAATGTTTTTTTTTTCCTTTCATATATATAGTAGCAGTGAAGTCTTTTATTTTTATTTTATTTATTTTTTTAAACCAAACAGCTCATTGTAGATCTGTTTACATGTTCTTGTTAAAAATCCATTTCTTTTTGGAGGAGGCAAATAGGATTTATACTTCGGAAACCCTACTGTTGCGCTCTGTAGGACGTTAAAATGGTCTGCCCTGATTGGGCGTGGCGAATTAACACATCAAATGTCTTGTTGCCTACGAGAAAAAGAATAAGACGGGTATCGACAAAAGATAACCTGCTTTTTACCATTTTAACTAGACGTCGATGTCTTAGTGTCTGTGTAACCAGATGTACTCTCTAACTTATGCACCTGTACAGACAAGTTAAGCTCTCCATTGTCATTTCGCTCTACTCCTCACATTTCTGCTTTTAGTACGCTTGGAACCCATCTCTCTTCTTCGGTAAAGGAGGGCGCGAGATTTGCCACGCTACAGGCTTTATGTTGAACTTCTCAAAAGAGTGACATGCTTACATACTCTGCTAATAGACAGCACCTTCTATTTATTCTGGGGTTTTTTTTATCTCTGATTTTTCTTTTTCTTTTTTGATTTTTTTTTTTAAGCTTTGTGATTGGTCATGCCACCTCCATGCCTATACTCTTTATCCTCTATGTAAAATACAATGAGATGTATATGGAATTTGTGCGTTAACTTTCATAATGGATCTAGGACATGGGCAGGCTTTCTTTTTTAATGTAAATTTAGAATACTACAATAAAAACGGCGCACAGCTTTTGATGAAAACCAAACCCCATCCTCTTACTCTCTGTGACTGTGGTCTGAATACTAGTCACACGAACCTATTTAGAAACTCATCATACAGCCTAGTAAAACACCACTGATTGTTTTTAAATTGATCGCCTCCATAGTTGTATCCCAAATGATGTACTATGTACTAGTGCATGAATTTTAGAGGGTTGTTTCGGTGATCCTTCCGCTACGGAAAAAAAAGCTGAGGTGTTTTGTTTTTTTTTTCTCGGCTAAACATCTGGGTAAGGTAAGTGCGCTTCTTGTGAGTTTTCAGTGTGAACACATCACACTTCATACTACAAAATAGCATATATATGCAAATCTTGTCAATCTTTGGTCAAACAGGTAGTCCCGCCCCAAACTCGCACAATTGTTTTGGACAGAAGTTGAAATATTGGACTAAATAGTATAAGGTATTTTAGTGTAAAAAAAATCCTAAGCTTTGTTAAGAAAAGTAACACATTCAAGCCCATAAATATTAAAGATGCTGCTTTAAAACAGAAAAAAGTGCTTGACTTGTCAACCATTTGTCCACCACAGGCAATTATCACGAACACCAATAAGACTTCAGCCCTCGAGCCTCAAGATACCTGATGCCATTTTACCACGGGCACTTCGCCACAAGAAGTTTTGTGCAAGCTACAATTGATCGTCTCTGTGAATCGTGCCTTGGTTACTTTGGAGCAACTGTCCTTGTCAGTTCACCGGCTATTGTTAGATCTAAATATTACCCTTGGGATGCCTCTCATGCCTTAGAGTGGCCTTTCTACCAAAATAACTCTTTGTGAGCAACGACATAAAACAAATTATTCAAAACCAAATCATTCTTAGAATGAAGAGAAATGAGTTTAGCTTAAGTTCTTTGAAGTAGTAAATGGTAAATAAAGCCTTATTTTACTGCATTGTTGTATTTAAATCCACAGGCCAATGAATGACGGATCCCTGCACATGGAGGATTCACATATATACTTACTTTCCATTCATCAAAGAATCCTGGGGGAACTACATATATACATAAAAAAACATTAAGCAGCACAAATGTTTTCAACATTATGATTTCACTTTTTTTAACTTTAGTTAGTGTGTAATATTGCTGTTTGAGCATAAACGACATCTGCAAAGTTACGAAGCTCAAAGTTCAAAGCAAAGGGAGATATTTGCTTTTAAAGAAATCATTGGGACTACACGACATTCCTCCAGGGTTAGTGACATCACCAACCCTATAATTTACATAAACCCCGCCCCCTGAGCACGATTTATAGATTATCAAGACAGAATGCTAATCAATGACTAGAATATAACTACACATAAGATTCATAAATTCATCAACTAACCTTTCAGAAATGCCCTGTTGCTTCTACATGTTGTCACTTCTTGAGTCTCTCCATCATGGTCTGAATCCGGATTGAACATAGAAGGCTAAAAGTTTTTGAAATTTTCAGTGCATGTCAACGTGAGTGCAAGCTCTTGAAGCTCCGCCCTCTGCCCAAGAGCACGAGCTCATTTGCATTTAAAGGAACAGACACAAAACGGTGCGTTTTTGCTCACCCTCAAAAATTTTAAC
Source organism: Scardinius erythrophthalmus (assembly GCF_964197995.2). Taxonomy (NCBI): domain Eukaryota; kingdom Metazoa; phylum Chordata; class Actinopteri; order Cypriniformes; family Leuciscidae; genus Scardinius; species Scardinius erythrophthalmus. The sequence continues at coordinate 43,886,249 of NC_138225.1, read as the reverse complement.
ATGCCATATAAAAATATCTGTGGGGTTTTTTGAGCTAAAACTTCACATACACACTATACATTTTACATCTTGTGAAAAGGGCATTATACCACCCCTTTAATGTTCCTTGAGCAGCAAATCATCATATTAGAATGATTTCTGAAGGAACATGACACTGAAGACTGGAGTAATGATGCTGAAATTTTTAGCTTTGCCATCACAGCAATAAATAAAACATTTAAATATGTAAAAATGGAAAAAAGTTTAAATTATATATCACAATATTATTTTTTTACTGTATTTTTAATCAAATGAAATAAACGCAGCCTTGGTTAGCATATCAAAAACGTTTAAAAAGTGTTACTGCCCCCAAGCTTTTAGACTTGTTTGTACGTGTGTGTGGAATAGGTTTTTAAAGGTGTACAACGTCATTATGTATAGCTGGTTGATCCTGAACAGTGGTCTTTGGATATAAATACTAAACGGCGAGAGGAAACCACCTGTATGCAAACAGGAAACTGTGACTTTTTTTATATTTTTTTTTTACTTTTACTTTTACTTTAAGTGAACTATTTACTTTGTGCACCTAAAAGGTATGAATATAATTTGCAACATATAAACAATATTGTAAGACATACCACTTTTATTAAATGCACAGTATTACAAGGAACATTTCCACTGACTGCAGAGAAGCTTCTCACAGGATGCACAAGCATAGAGTACTGACACCTAAAGCCATGAGAGATTGAGTCTTCCAGCAGCACACACACACACACACACACTCACTCACTCACTCACTCACTCACTCACAACCAGTGATCCATCTAAACCAATAAAAGAAAAGTGGAACATAAATGTCTAAGTCTAATTGCCTAAACAAGTGCATTTCACAAAGAAATGTCCAGATTATATTCCATCCCAAAATCAGAAGAAAAAAAAAATCGTAATTGTTCTAAAAAAGAGTATTTTGTTTACATGTATTCTTTTTCTTTTGATTTTGGGGTGACCAGGACATTTCCTGACAGTTTTAATGGGATTGATCCAACTGAGCAAAAAAAAAACACTTGGGTTACAAGAGAAAAATAATGCATAAACAGTGTTCCAGTGCTCAATCACAGTTCTTCTTTCGTATACAATGTTAAGAGATTTTCAGAAATGAAACAAGGATGGGGGTTCTCTTGGCTCTTTCCCCCTGGATGTGAAGCAACCCTCAGTTAAACAAAAAATAAAAAGGGCGCAGTAAGTGTTGGTAACGTCAAATTGTTTACTACACAGGGGAAAAGGCTAGTTGATTAATTACAGATATAAAAAAAAAATAATAATAATCATATTTTCATTATGAACAACCACAGGAAAAAGAACACACGCTGTTACGAAAAATAAACTGTACACTCACATATTGCCAGAGGCCCATTAGATGTTTTTTCTTCTCTTTATAATGTCACACATTTGACGTGATGCCTGTTTAAAACAGAATATATAGAGAACATACTATTTATATAGACATCTATTAGAACTGTACAGAATGGATTATAAAGTACAGGCTGGCTATTAGAACAGACAGAAATCTGTATAGCAAAAAATGGAGAAAATGCCATGTTTGTTCAGTAAAGTCAGTCTGCCACAACAGAAGAAACATTGTTTAGCGTAACTGACCGAATACATTTCTCCAATATCTGTAACATTAGCTTCAATGTAAATAACCTCTTTCAGTGCATTTTTTTTTTTTTTTTTTTTTTTTTTTTTGCAGTGCTTACAATTGTAGGGTGAAAACTACAAAAATATGAGCAGTACATCTATAAAGAAAGTGCAAAGCTCTAAGAGGTCATAAGTCACTGCTCAAAAGATCATGACCGTAACGACCGACACTTGACTCGATTGGACACTGTTTGACGACTCGTGATGTCGGCTGTTAAAAGTAGGTCCTGCCAATAAACTGTTTGGAAAGAATTTGACATCAGTGTACAAACAATGATTGATCCTGCTCATGTATATTTACAGTCTAATTGCATATATACAGACGCTTTCAAAGCAAACACTTCTCCAGTTCTTCACACCTTGAAGAATCAGTCAGTCAGTCGGTGCAAAATCTGTTGCTGGGGACCACGAGGAGCCCCATCGATCTGAATTGAAAAAAAAAAAAAAAAAAAAAAACGTTTACTCCTGCAGAGGAGGACAAGTCGAGGACTACAGCCCTGGAATTAGTCAACAGTAATGATAGTCAGGTTAAAGAACTCGACGAGATTTTGTTTTACCCGGCCTGGTTTTACAGATACAACTGAATCGAATGTGAACTTTGTGTAATATTAAAGTACGCCCTAGGTATGAACAACAGTAATAGTGACGCTTGCCTAAGCAAACTCCACTTTGGAAATACTTTCATTCAAATCATTTTTTATGTTTCACCCTTAAGGTGCATTCACAGTAGTGTAATCTTGTGGATGTGTAATTCCTATTGAAGTGACTGGATTTCTCCTGTGAAAATTCACAGTGCTAAATGTTTACCCTAAAAGTGAAAATTCAAATAAATTTTGAACCTATTAAAATAGGTTTTCACCTCAATCTACACTCCATATCACATAACCGAACTGTCACATGGGCTGTGCGAAGTGCGTGATTGCACAGGGCTTTTATAACAACATGGCCATCTAGAATAGAGAAAGTGAAGACCAACTGATCAACCTAATTTATATTCCAAATTATAAGCGAGCACGAATGTTGAATATAGACTACTGCCATCTGCTGGAATAGACAGTTATTTCCAGAACATAAGTGCCAGTTGGCTGTTGTGTTCAAGCTCACCTTTTTGGCTGATGCGAGGTGACAATATGTTTATTTTTCGTCGCCGCTTTGATGTCAGTTTGGTGTGTTTTACCGGGCCTCTCAAATTTATTAAAAATAAAAAACTGAAATATCACATTGACACAAGTATTCAGACTCTTTCCCGAGACACTTGAAATTTAGCTCAAATCCCATTTCTTTAGATCATCTTTGAGATATATCTACACTTCGACTGGAGCCCACCTGTGGCTAATTTAATTGATTGGACAAGATTTGGAAATGCACACACCTGTCTATTTTAGGTCTAACTAACAGATGAAAATGCATATCAGGGTAAAAACCAAGCCATGATGTCAAATGAATTGCCTGCAGAGCTCCGAGACAGGTTTGTGTGGAGGCACAGATCTGGGAATAGCTGTTGTATTGAGGGTCCCCAAAAGCACAATGGCCTCTATCATTTCTAAACGGAAGCCTCTCCTCAGTCCAAGACCGATGAAAGCATGCTTGGAATTTGCACAAAACAGCAGCTAAATGACTCTCAGACTGAGAAACAAGATTCTCTGGTCGGATGAACCTCAATTCTGAGCATCACATGTGGAGGAAACCAGGCACCTCTTGTCAGCTGTGCAATACCATCCCAACGGTGAAGCAGTGGGGGTGTTTTTCAGGCGCAGGGACTGAGAAACTGGTCAATATAGAAGGAAAGCTGCAGAGCCCTCAAGACTTTAGACTGGTCCAAAGGTTCACCTCCAAACTAAGCACACAGCCAAGACAATGCAAGTGTGGCTTAGGGACAACTCTGAATGTTCTCGGGTGACGCAACCAGAGCTCAAAAATGAACCCAATGAATCAAACATCTCCGGAGAGACCTGACAATCTCTGTCCACCAACAGTCCCCATCCAACCTGACATAGCTTGAAAGAATTCGCAGAGAATCCTTAAATCCAGATCCAAAAATACTCTAGGATGTAATCGCTACCGAAACTGATGTAGCCGAGTACTGAGATAAGGGTTTGAATACTTAAATCATTGTGATATTTCAAGTTTTTTTTTTATGCATTTGCAAAGTTTCCACAAATTTGTTACTTTCTTTGGAGTGTTTTTTTGATAGGGCTGCAACATAACGAACTGTGAAAAAAAGAGGCAGTTTCTAAATACTTTCCAAAGGCAATGTGTAATGTAATCTGATAATTACAATTAAAGTTTCCATTTAGTCCTTTGTAGTCCTCCTCTGGTGACTTGTTTGGTGGGGTTGGAACACAAGTTGAATCGGGACAGTCCCTTCATTGGGTCTTCCTGTCGTGACCTCAGGGACAGTACGACTTGTGTCATTCTCACATGAACATTCACTTCACAGTGCCCACCAAGCCCATCGCTTTGAAACGGACCATATTACATCGAAAAACAAATCGATCATAGATTATCACATACACATATTATTAAGCAGTTATTTCGCAATTGTTACATAAACGTAATAATGAATAATCAGAGAGCAAATAAATCCAGCTGTTCAGGCAGGTTGGTTGCATCATGGACAACATCTATGGTTTGTTCTCCCCAGGAACAGTTAAGATAAAAATCTTCAGTCTTTGCAAAGGCAAGGTCCATCAAATTGCAACATGACAATGATAAGGGCGCCTACACACTAGTTTATGCCATGTCGGAGAACGCTGGGAATTCGTCGATTTGATGCTCTGTTATGTGACCAAAAGCGGAGGGAATTTGACTGCGACGCGCTCTGACGTAGGCATCCGTAGACCAATGAGAATCTCAGGGAGGCGGGTCCACTTGTGCTTTCAGAAATCCAATTGGTTGTATTTCTAGCTTGATTTCAAACTGCCCCAGCTCTGTCCATCCATCTATTCTCCAAAACCTATGTATATTGGGCTGAAGGCAGGGAAATACCACGGACGGATGGTCAGTCCATCAGATCAATTTCTAGTGTGTAAGCACCCTACGGTAAAAAAAAGGAAGAAAAGATGTTACCATTGACTGACACAAGAACAGCATCTCTCCCATTGTTCTTCGAACCAGAGTTCGAGAGACAAATGCCCTTTGAATCAGAACTTCAGCGCATATGGCCAGGGAGCCAAACAAAGTCTGAGAAATGTCAGTGCCACTGCTGGTGACTTTGCCTCTGTGCTCACTCCAAACGCTATGTCCAACCTCAAGCCTCTTCCGAAGCAAAAAAAAAGAATAAAAAATTGGAGGAGTCTTTGTCGCTGTGCTTCTATTACAAAGTTCGCACTGAGTTAGACGTCCAAAAACGCCTTTCATCAACCTCAGCGTTAGACATCAAAACTTGGCACAGAATAGTCTAAAATGATATCAGATGTGTTTAAAAAAAATTCCAAATGAAACATGAACGGCAGTTCCATGATTGTTACTCGATAATTTGCGGTATGAAGAGTATTGCGATCTGCCAGAATGTCGCCAGGGTGTCATCAGCGGTTGTGCTAATGGCTGGGTCCTCATCAAGTCCAAATTTTGTCCATCTCGATAAACAAATGGTGACAGAAAAACAAGTGTAAACTTTCCCAAAGCGAGTTACCTTTTTCAAAAAGGTTCTAAAACACAAGGTCTCTGATGCATATTTACAACAATCAGATGTTTCCGTCTGTAGACCATTTGGGTTTTTTAGAAAACACAATGATGCAGTACAGATATGGACATGTCCAGACATGGAAAAACTCATTGCAATGCACACAGTAAACTTTAAGGCCTTTAGTCTATGTGGTGAGAAGGCTGAAGCACAAGCCATTTTTATGAAAACACAGACACACACACACACACACACACACTGAATCTATTTTCAATCACTCAAGTTATATTCCATCCCTTACTCCTTTTACACCATGCATTCACACACTCTTCCATACTAACAATTACACACCCATACTGGCAAACGGATCAGCCCAGGATGTCCAGGTAAACAGGCGATGCCTTGGCCAGGCTCTGGAGCAGATTGTGGATTTCTTTGATGTTGAGTCTCATGTAGGGCTCCCTCTGCCAGCAGCCCAGCATTAGGTCATACACCTCTTTGGGGCAAGTACGAGGTCTCTGCAACACCCGTCCCTGTGTGATACACTCGATCACCTGCAGGAGGCAGCACAAACACGGTCCAGAATGACAACTGAATGCAGGCTTCTCTAAGGGTGCATCAGTCTGCCTAGAAACAGTAGTTTTTACAAGGTAAAACTAATCGCTGTGTGTGAATGATCAAACTTCCCTTGTGAATATATAAGATACAGGTTATGTATGATTAGGTATGTAACATCTGATGTCTTACCTCGTTGTTTGAGAGCTGGTACCAGGGTTGCTTGCCGTAGGTAAAGATTTCCCAGAGTACCACACCCAGACTCCAAACGTCACTCTCTGTGGTGAATCTCCTGTACATGATGCTCTCTGGGGGCATCCAGCGGATGGGCAGCATGGTGTGACCACCCACCTGATAGAAGACATACAGATTCACAGTGGGTTCAGTGACCGATAGAAGCACATGCACTTGTTATATCCATCAACCATTTCAATAATAGTGTCTCTGTAATAAGCTAAGTAAACTATATACATTTAAGGGATGCACAATATATCAGTACTATATTAGTTATCTGCCAATAATGGAGATGTTTTAATTGTATGAATTGGTTGACATTTGATATTTAATTGTGCATGCTAACTTAGCTTTGACATTTAGATTACCTTTGTCATCATCTAACAATTAATGTTAATATTTAAAAACACTAATAATTTTATAACACTTAAAAAATTAGGTACAGTACTGTATTGCAGTGTTCTGTCATCAGTATCTATCAAAAGATAATAGACATTTCTTTTTTAAACAATATTATTTGCATACTATTTGCAAATTTGCATACTATAGGACTAGTATTATTTGCATACTAAAGGACTATTGGTAGCACTTTATTTTACAATCCTGTTTTGCATGTACACTACCGTTCGTTTGGGATCAGTTATATATATATATATACAGTACTGTGCAAAAGTCTTAGACATGTTAATACCCCCCCCCCCCCCCCCAAAAGAATAGCTTTGCGGAGAACAGACAGGATTCATTGTTAAGCTTCCCCTCTATTGCAGCTCTCAAGTACCAGATGCAATTGATTCTCGTGTATCATGACTAATCACAATGTGGCAGAACTGAATATGCAGAAGTGTAAATGAGACTGGAGAGCTAACACAGAAGGGAATATTTTCAACAATTTTGGGTCTCTTTCACAAAGCTATGGTTTCAAAAGACCTGGAATAGCATGAGGATGAGTAAGTGATGATAAATGTCACATTTAGGTGAACAATTCATTAGATAGCACAATGAACTTTCCACTCATTCAAGACCAGAAGAATAGGAATTGTGGCATTGAAAATCATGCTTGCATAAATGGGAGACACTTCATCCACCCTCAGATTGAGCATATGGGGCATTAACAGCATAACAGAGAGAATTAGCTTGATATGAAACATGCAGTTTGCAGCTAATGTCTAATATAAGTCCACCAGGTGCCTGCTGACTACAGTGCTTTGCCACAATGCCTAGTTTATCGCAAAAAAACGAAAACAGTTTGACCTCATTATCTTGACATTGCATTGCAGGATTCCTGGAAATCATGCAATGACAAAATCCAGGTTTTTTTTCTCTTGTTATACAGCAGAGGAAGCTGATATTCCTTCATCACACACATACACACACACACACACACGGCTGCTGACACAGCAGAGTGTTTCCGGCTGTGTTGGCAGCATGCAGGTTTGGGAGAGCCCTTCAGTGTCAGATGGTCTGGGCTTTTTCTGGAAGAACTCACTGTGGGGAACTGTTGGTTTTTGAGGCACTTTCATATTTACAGTATTGAATCAGCTGTTCAGATGCATGCATTTAAATAATTATTAGTCATAATAAATCATAAAAACAAAAGTGTTCATGAGGAAAATGATCAGTCATATTATCCATTATGGACATATACGAACTGCCCTGTGCTTTTAGGTGTTAATTTTTTCCCTATGTCAGATCTGTATTCAACAAATTAGAAAAGTTTTTTCTTAAAAAAAAGTGTTTAGCCTTTAACTGACAAATAAGAAATGTCAGGAAACAAAAGGAAGAGGTGGGATTGGGAAATAATAACCCAAACTAGAACTGACTTTAGGTTATAATCGACCTTTGACGGTTGGTTGAACTGCAGAGAATCAATTAGTAGCTCTGTGACACTTTCAAGTCAATGCTCTGCTTGAGCAGCCCATGTCAACCTCGCCGAGTTTTTGGGGCTACCTTTTTATTCCAATGGCAGATAGAGATAAAGTGGAAGGAGGAGTGTTTGGAAACAATCATCATTTGGTACAGACATGCTAGTGTCATTCACTTTCATCCAATAATAAACCACTTTAAAAGTCCTCTAGCATATTTTGTTGCATCACATGTTCATATTTGCATTCACTCATTCATTCTTTGTAAATGTTTAAGCAAAGATTTGTCTCTGAGCAGTTGTGGGCCTGCAGACCAGTTCTCGGAGAGTTTCTGTGTTCACACTCCTCAGTGGTTTAGTTCGAGCACCCAATAAGAAAGTATGGATAGGCAGCATTTTAATAGGCTGGTTCTAATTCGTTTTGAAATGATTGGTTCTGAACACTGTAATATGTCATTTGTTGTGTTATTAGTGGCAACACAATTGCAATTTGTTTACTTAGGCGTCACGACATGGCAACATTGGCTCATTGTCTTTCTTTTCGCAAATTCAAAAATGCAGCTTTGAGCAATGTAACAGCATGAACAGCTAACTTTTTTTTTTGCTGTAACAGATAACCAAAGCAAAATATGTTTTTATATATTTTAAGTAACAGAAAGAGAGAGAGAATAGTTAATTCACATTAATAGTTCATTCATATTGACCAAAGACCCAAGAATAGACTTTTGTCCACTGTAGTGGACATTATATTTTAGTGAATTTCTCTGACATCATACATGTCACATGACACAACCTGGGTGTCCTGTAAAGAGCACATTCAGGACTTTTCAGAGATACCAAATGTTTGGAGGTCTCACCATGAAAACAACTTATCCTTGGTCTTTGAAAATGTCTGACATTAATTTAGTGATCAAATGTAGCATTCTTATGGAAATATGATAATATATTGTAATTATAATTTAAATTGGATCTCAGGAAAATGTTAAGGGGTTTCAAATAAAAAAAATGACTTTCTGTTACAGAACAGGGCATTGATTTCATACATGTCCACTGTAGAGGACATCAGGACTTAAATCATGTTTATCAGGCATTTTGGGAGACACAACAAGTGAATATGGAAATAAATTATACATCAATATTCCTAATGAAATATTAGATATTATTATTAAAATGTTGCCAATTATTACTCCCAATTATTACACTTCTTTTTTCATTAAATGTTGCTCCAAGAACACATTAATGTGCAAATTACATACAGTGTATAGATACATTGCATTGAATGGGAATATTAATTTATGGCCATTTTACCCACATATTGCATACAGTAAAATGGTGTATCAATTCATTCCGTTATTTCTTTCATAACATAGTTGAGAATCATCTTTATACAAATTTTGGTTAAAAAAAATCCTGAAACCCCAAAATGTATTGGTGATTGAAGAAAAAATCCCATTGTTTTTGCCTATACATATAATTTCATGTCATTTTATTTTTTAAACAACTTAGTCCTGGCGTTCACTACAGAGGACCTTACTTAATGCATAACGTATGAATAAAATATTTTTTTTCAAAAATGTTTTTTTACCATTTGTTTATCGTTTAATGTGATGACATGAAAAAAAAATCAAATTTTTTTTTTTCTGGGTCTCAGGAGGCTATGGAAGTAATTTAGTGTCTTTGAAACAAAAAAGCATGTTGAATTACACAGAGTAAAAAAAAAAAAGCACTATTTTATTTTTATTGCTTGTATTTTAATGTATTGTATTTTCAGGGCTTGCATTTTGGGGGCTGAAATTCACAATGACTCTATATTTAAGCTGTAAATATTTCATCTGAAAACATTTCACACATAATTTCATTATTAAAAATTCAACAATCCATATTCACCCTCCAGATTTAATTTAAAAAATATTCAAAAATATTTAAAATGTCACCTATAACAGTACAGGAAATTTTCGGTCCATTTTGCTTTACAAATTGGCTTTCACCAATTCAGTGGTTCAAATTCAGAAGAATATTCAAAATTTATATACCGGTAATCTATTTTGGCAGATGTATAGTGTACAAATGTAATAATTTAAGAATCAACCGGTGAAAAATTCATATTGGTCAATGGCTAAAATCTGTCCCTTCAATCTATATGGTGGATAATTTTGTTAACGCTGTTGTTCATGTTTGTTAAAAGGAATTTATTGTATATAATTCTATTTTTATATAATTATTTTATTTCTGTATGATCATATATAATGTATTTATCCATTCAGATTTAAATGAAATAAGAAATTTGTAGTATATTTGGGTTCCTCAGACTAAAAGGACCATAGCAATATGGACATTTCCGAGGTGACCCAAACTTACCCTATAGTAGTCGGTGCTGTACACATCTCTGGACATGCCAAAGTCTCCTATCTTGACAAGCAGGTTCTCTCCCACCAAGCAGTTACGTGTGGCCAGGTCTCTGTGCACAAAATGCTGTGAGGCCAGATACACCATGCCTGCTGCTATCTGCTGAGCAATGTGCAACATCTGAGGCTGAGTCAACTCCACCATCAAACTCTGCTGTCCGTCCGCCATCAGCACCGCATCTGGACCATGCGCCCTGAGGGAGAGAGAGAGAGAGTGAGAGAGAGGATGAAAATATGTGTATGATTAAGTGTATATAATCATGTGTATGACTGAAAAAAGTTGAAGATCAGAAAGCGGACGACACACGTTTACATGAAAAGCCATGTAAAGCCATATTCAATTTTTAGACTTACTTAGACTTAAACTTTACAGATCAACTGAACAATTTCTTTATTGAAATAATCCATGTTCTTTAGAATTATTAGCTTCACATTTCTTGCCCCAAAAACTTCCATTGTATATGCATTGCTTTACACAAATGCTGGTAAAAGGAGTCGGAATGAGCAATTTTTTTTAAAATGAAGCGCGAGAAGCGAGCAGAGAAAAACTGCACATGGATAAAGGAAATGTACTCCTCTTAGAAAATGCACAAATAAAGATACTTTTAGAAAAAAATTACAAAATTGACATTTTTCACTTGTTTTGCCTGTAGCTCAGATTCAGCCTGTGCGCATTCCGATTCCTTTTGCTAGCACGGGCCACAAATCTTTGCTTTCCAAACCTGTATGACTTTCTTTTTCTGTAGAACACATGAGAAGATACTTTGGTAACACTTTATTTCAATGGTCCACTTTAGACATTCTACTAACTATAAGCAACTTTGCAAATGCATGTCAAATAACTCTCTTTAGAGTTTTAGTAAGCTGTCTGCTTAATATCTGCTAACACTTTATTTTGAGTTATTAGTTATTATTAGTCCCTCAACAGACATTCTAGTGACTTTAAGTAACTTTGCAACTACATGTCAACTTATTTTACTTACCCTAACCCTGACACCTAACACCTAACCTAACAGTCTACTAAAACTCTAATGAGAGTTAGTTGACATGTTGTTGCAAAGTTACTTATGGCTAGTAAAATGTCTGAAGTGGAGCAAGGTAGGTTTGGACCTCACTAACTTTCACTCTAAGGACAAAAGTAAGAATTCATACAACATGAGAGTAAATGATGAAAAAAAATATATTTGGGGGTGAACTATCCCTTTAACTTGTATGTAACCTAGAACTTGTCTAAAACATCAATGTTTATAAAAACTGTAAGTGTGGGTGTTATAAACGCTCTCATGCAAACCTGAGAAACTTGTTGAGGTCTCCATGTTTCATGTATTCAAACACCATGATGAGGGGGTCACTTTCTACACACACGCCATAAAACTTGACAATGTGGTCATGCTGCAAGTTGGTCAGGAGCTCCGCCTCTCGGTGGAAATCTGCTCGCCCACTTTCGCTGGCCTCTTTCAGAGTCTGTGAGATAAGAAAGCCATGTATTTTCTCTAACTTGTATTATCTCTTATGTATATACTTGAAATTACTTGAGTAATTTCAATGAATGTTTTGTTGTTTAAATATACCATACCTTAACAGCCACCAAAATCTTCTCTTGGTCAGGAGACAAGTTGTAGCATTCAGCCAAGAACACTTTTCCAAAAGCCCCTTCTCCAAGCTCCCTCTTTAGCAGAATGTTGTGACGCTTTATGTGTTGGACAACTGCAAAACAAATAACACTTGTAGTTAAAACTAGATTTTTACTATTTGAGTGATGGTTGTTCATATAAAAACTAGGGCATCGTGGGCAGCTGTCAGGGTTCTGTCATCAATTACTCCCCCTCATGTCATTCCAAACCCGTAAGACTTTCGTTCATCTTCGTAAAACAAATGAAGATCTTTTTATTGAAATCTGAGCAATTTGTGTCCCTCCATTGATAGCTATGTAACTACCACTTCGTAAAACTAATCCATATGAATTAGTTTAGTCCAAATTTTCTGAGGAGACTCGATCGCTTTATATGATGAACAGATTTAATTTAGGCTTTTATTCACATATAAACATTGATCAGCGAACATAAACAGAAGCTCAACCTAACCTGCTTGACGCATGAAAACAAACCTCATTGGTTCCTGTGGAAGCTCAAACGTGCTGTGCAACTCATTGGTTCTTCATATGGATTAGTTTTATGATCTCTTTATGAACTTTTTGAAGCGTCAAAGTGGTAGTTGCGTAGCTGTCAGTGGAGGAACAGAAATTGCTCAGATTTCATCAAAGAGATCTTCATTTGTGTTCCAAAGATGAACAAAAGTCTTACAGGATTATAATGAGATGAGGGTGAGTAATTAATGATTGATGATAATTTTTGGGTGAACTATCCCTTTAAGTGTTGTTGTTCAGTCATTCATTTATGCAAAAAAAACAGAAGTTTACTACTTTACAACTACATAGTTCAGAGAGAAAATGTAGGGCAAGACTTGAGTTTCTCCATCAGTTTTTGTTTGGATTGTAAAAAGTGAGCTTGTGTACTGGAATGTGATTGGCTAAATCACTGCAACATGTTCCAGTATTATTTTAGAATCATTGATATATTATTATAGTAGTTTTTATATTTATTTATTTTTTATTATAATTATTATACAGTATAAAATGTTAATATGTCTATATTTTATTCTTCTATATTTTCTATATTTTCTATATTTTTAATTTTGGATAGGTTTAGAAATTTAGTTGTATCTTTTTGTCATTTTTGTTAGTTTTAGTTTTTTTTTTCAGTTAGTTCATTTTATTTCAGATAAAGACATTTTTATGGTTTTAGTTTATGTCTTACTTTTATTTAATGATAACCTTGGCGCAGCCTTGCATACATCAGAAGAGAGATGTGACTCATATCACAGGAAGACGAGTAATTTATGGCATTAAAGATAGATAATGTTAGAGGTCAAAAAAGCATATGTACGGATTAACCATTCATAATAAGACCATTAATATGCAATAATAAAATAAATAAGGTACATTTTGATTTCATGCTGACATAACCCTACATATGAGCTGCCCTGTGGGATGCTTGCCTTAGCAAACACCACTATTGACTGATCAGGTTGGTAAGATACAAATGAACTGTGTTGGATCCTAAAATTTGAATGAAGAATGCTTGCTGAAATGTACAGTCTAAAAGTGATTAAGTTACGCAGCGTCAGCCATCCCTGATATCATCGCCATGGTGATAGAAGGGGAGGTTACTATGACAACTGACCAGTGGTAACCTAGGCTGGAATCTATTGCAGAGGATGGAGTGGGGCCACTGACGGCCCAGCACGCCACGGGAACTCACGAGTGTCCGATTTCAGCATACTGCCAGGGTTGCGGAAGTACTGGGGGTTCTCGATGACTGGAATCTTTGTCATTCCGATAATAACAGCATCTGGGCCCATCTCCGAGGATGATGGCGTGTTGTTGCCATTGGAAACATGGTGGAGCGGGCTGGCCGAGTCGTCGTCATTACTGATGACAGATGAGGAGCCTGGTGGAGAGGGCAAAAAACCCAGACAATAATCCATAGAAATGAAAAGCCTTCGCTGGGTCAATACACATGAATAAACATACCATACAAATGCATTCAAAAAAGTGTATTATTATAAGAGGAAACAATAACAATTATTTTGAATAAATATTAAAATTAATATTATTCTATGTTATTATTCTATATTTGTGGTCTGTAGGTTACTGTAATAGATAATGTTATCTGCCAGCCATTAATAAAGTCTTTTTACTTTACATAATGTGACAACATTTCTGAAACAAATTGTAGACGAGGACTTTTTATTTTCCAATGAGAACTGAAAAGTGGGCCTTCCATATTAGAATAGAGACATACCTGAAAGTTAACAAAGGGTGCGTTTACACGAAAACGACGTACTAAAAACAGAAACGTTTTTCCTTTGCATTCCTTTGTCTCTGTTCACACGGATCATCGGAAATGACTAAAAGCGCTGTGTTATGCTGCCCGGCCAGTAGCTGGCGATGTCACTTTGTAAAGAAAAACTACACGCCTAGACTGCACATGTAATACGCATGCACTGTTTTCACAAATTCTTGTAGTTTTTGTAGTTTACACAGAGAGGATAACGGTATCGTTTTCAAAAACTTGTGCTTTGAAATGTTTTCAAAAGTTTGTTTTCAGGCCCCTAAAACACAGTTGTCTTGTAAATGAATGGCCAAAATGCATAAAAAGTTTTCCATTTCTAGTTGAAAACGGTAACGTTATTGTGTAAACGGCCCCTAAAATGTTTGCTAAAACAATGCCTAAACTGATTTGAAATAACATACATGGGAGCATCGTACACCAGGTATATGTATTAAGAAGGTAAATAGGGTCCATTTTGATCTCATGTTGACAGAAGTGAAAAGATTTAAATGATGAACTTACCTTTCATACCAAACTTGGAGCTTCTACCATATTTGAGGAAAACTAACATAACGATGCATCCAGTTAAAGCAACCACAGCTATCCCAACCACTATGTAAACCTAGAATATAAAAACACACAGTAGATTTTACTCTAGCAAGCGCGACTCCAATCTGGGGTCAGTTTGAATTGATTTAGCACAGTAAACCTAAAAAATGTATAGAAGTTACATTGTATCAAAGAAAGACATTTACTATAAATTGAAATCACTTGCTACTACAATATTGTTGCAATTGTAAATTCCCCAATAATATATCAAACAATTAATGGAATATTCCTGGTGAATATATGTTAAGCTCTGTCAACAATATCTGAGGCTTGCTGTCGATTACCACTGATGACAATAATGTGACTTCTCTCTCAGTTTGAAAACAAAAAAGAATGCGTTCTTACAAATGAAGTCTTTGGCGGAAAATTAATCCAACTACAAAAGTAATACCACCTCAAATAAAGAAAGATTAAAAGATAAGAAAAAAAAAAAAAATATATATATATATATATATATATAGATTTAGACAACTTTACAGATCAAATAAACATTATTTACTGAATATCTTAAAACAAAAGTACAAAAGTCATTTTTTTGCTTTCAAACTCTCTGGAAAGCTGGCCCCACTGACTTTCAGGTCAAGTATAAACTGAAAGAACAATTTTTGGTTACACTTTATTTTAAGGTGTCTTTGTTACACTTTAATTACCTACATTTACTTACTATAGGGTTAGGATTAGGGTTAGTTGCATGAAATTATGCATAATTTATAGCTATTACTATAGAAACTACATGTAACATATGACACTGTAAAATAAAGTGTTACCCAATTTTCTATAGTAATTGACAGCAGGCCACAGATGTTGTCGATAGAACTCAAACCGTATTTAACCAGGAATATTCCTTTAATCGCTCTATACAAAAACATACCGCAACTTTTTCCTCCAGTGGTGGGGTTTCTTAAAAACAGACAAAAAAAATAACACTAAGTATACGATTGCAGTTCAAAATCTGAAGGTTTGAACAAATACATATAAATGGTGAGCAATAAATTAAAAAACAGTCTTACCTGGACTAAATGTTGTGTCTGTGTTACATCATTTAAATGGAAAGAAAAATCAAAATGAATTATTCAGTGATAAATATCATTCTATAAACTGTATTTTAGCAATGTTTTTATTTTTTCAGTAGCTGGGTAAATCTAATGAAAACTGATAAGAAATGTCTACGAAATATTTCACCCCATTATCATATGAAACTATAATTTGCATAAAGAAAATGCAGTCTAAACTAAAGTATCTTTTTACAAATATGATTTTTTTGCATTGTGGCATTATTTTCATGGCAATTAAGCACAAACTCCAAATGCCAGTAGTCTATTGTAATGCGAAAATTTGCATGAATGTGAATAAAATAGAATAAAATATATATTACTTAAAATGTATGATAAATTATTTAGAAAGGTGTGTTGTAAAGTAAAATGTCAAGTATAGTATTTGTTGCACAGAACTTAACTTATAATTATAATTTATTTAAAATAAATAATTGCATGTGAACAGGATGATTTTCATGACTTCATGATTAAATATGTCACTGCGCCACCTGCGATGACTACACCCTTATGGAGGGCTTCAGGTGCGGGCCGGACGGGCTTCCTGATGCCCCAGGGGAATACCTGCTGGATGTTAGCTGAGTACATAAACTTTGCGCTCTGGGTGGATGTATCCTCTTTTACTGTGGGCAAAGCTGAAAGAAATACCATTACCATCGTCCAGCCCCACCTTGCTCGTGTTACCGTGCCAGGTCCAGAGCCCAGCCAACCGCAGACAGGGAGCTCAAATCTGCCGCAATGGACAAGCCAGACAAGAGGACTAAGCCAACTATCGCTTGGAGCCTGAGGCCCACAGTGAGTCTGACCAGGTGTGTGAGCCGGCAAAATCCTGTGCCACCGTGGAAGTGGTAGTGGAGGCTGAGGGAATGGAGGAGGACCCCTCCCACGCTCCCAACACTGAGAGTGAGCTGTTACTGACCTTTATCATCAGCGCTGGTCCTGCCCAGCTGTAAGTCTTCTATGTCTTCATTGCCGCTAGTTCCACCCTGCGTAAAGCCTGTTTCATCACCCAGTACAAAGTCTGTGTCATTGTCGTTGTTCCCACCCAACCTCCCTTTCCCGCCTCCGCTTTGCAATTCAGCCAGTCCATCAGCCACATCTTTGTTGGTTTCCTTGAGCACCTCAATTTCTCCTTTAACGGCACTCAGTTGTGTTGATCTGCATCGGGTCTTTCAGTCACCAGCATCGCCCAGGCAAGTGGATCTCCAGCTCCGCCTTTACCTCCTGATCCCTTCACTCCACCTCGGTCCGTTGACCTGTCGGCTCCACCTTGGATCGTCCCTCCCTCAGCTTCAACAGATACCATCATCCTTACGGCTCCAATGGGCTCCCTCATCCATCTGGCTCTGCCTTGGTCAGACTTCACCTTGCCTGAGCCAAGAACTTAGACGTCTGGCCGTCTGGCTCTGCCTTCCCCCTGGCTCCACCTCGGTCCTCAGTCCCACCAGCTTCACCTCAGTCATCAGGCACCTCGGGCGCTCATTGCTGCGGCTCTGCCTCGGCCTCCAGGACCATCGGTATTGCCCGGTCCCATCTGTTCTCCGCCTGCGTCCAGGGTACCACTACCATCGGCTTCATCTCCATCAGTCACGCCCCAGGTGTTGTCAGCCAAGTCTCCACTATGGCTCCTCCCTCCGTTGACTCCACCGTGGGCTTTCATCCTGGCTGTGCTCTGGATTCTCGCCTGACTACTCCTCCATTCCTGGCCTGCCTGGCTCCTCCCCCCATCATTACCACCTTGATACTTGGTAACCATGGCACTTTATCTACCTTCTTCCTCCTTGGATTACAGTAACGAAGCACAGTTATGAAGAATTTAGTTGGGAAATGTGCTTACTTGTCATCAAAAATACTGTCACTATGCTAAAAATCTTGAAGGTAAACAGATTTCTTCATGCAAAATCTAATTCATTTATTTATTTTGATTTTAGGGTGAAAGTTTTTTTGTTGGGGAGTGATTTCCTTTAAAAAGATTCATTCAGCTTACTTGTTTTAAAAATTTTGTTTGCTATAATTCACCAAAATTATCTTACCGTAATAGAACTCTCCCTCTGTGGAAACAAAAATATGACTGCAGTTTGCTTTTACACTATAATAAGCTGTATTATTCTATAACATAATAATAAATCACATTATAGAGCCATACCTGTCCCCGAGTGGTCCACATCAGGTGTGCGCATGAATTCTGCCGACACGTTTCCGCTGACCTCTCCGAACTCATTGCTGGCCACCAGCTTGTAAACGCCGTTATGAATGTGAGTGGGAATGACAAGCTGCAGACAGCCGTGGTACTCCGTATCTGTGATTTCATGGATTTCGGTCCTAATGTACTCCTGCTCCTCCAGCAGCTTTCCCTCGTGGTACCAGTGCAGATCAGGCTTCGGGTTGCCTTTCACAGTGAAAGGGATGCACCAGTCCTGGTTCCTCACAGGCAGGTATATCTGCACTATAGTAGGGGGAACTGACCCAGAAGAAAGAAGAAGGAGCAGAGGAACGAAAAAGAAGGAAAGAGGGGAGGAGAGGAAGTGTAATCACAGGATGTTCCACAGGAGTAAACAAGAGGAACGAGGAAAAATTTGCTGTAGTTTGACGACAGGAAAGTGTCTGACAGCACATGGAATGGAGGGGCAGTAAAGAAGGATTCTAGGGTGAGAAATACAAGAAAATGATAAGAAATGAAGAGGCTTACTGTAATATTACAAAACAACATGAAGAAACATGCAATGCATAACCAAAAGCAAAATGGATAAAAGGATGTCGTCAAAGACTAAAAGCTGGTTTGTCACTGATAAGTTAAGAGAAAAATTAGATTTTATGTTAGCAGCAGAATTTCCAAGCTGCTCATCAAGATGCAATGAGCCATGTTTGATGTCAATTAATTGAAAAGTATTTTTTTCTTGCATTTGTTCTGGGCGTTTGCAATGTGCCATGTTTGAATTGCAAGCATGAATTGTATGGCTTCAGGACATTTGAAATATGTTTTAAAGCTTGCCAACCCCAGTTTACTGTACAAATAAACTACCGTTCAAACGTTAGATATTTAAAAAATACAATTAATTTTTGTGATGACAAAACTGAATTTCCAGCAGTCGTTATTCCAGTCTTCAGAGTCACATGTTCCTTCATAAATCTTTCTAATATTCTGATTTGGTGTTCAAATCATGATAAAGATGTTTTCAGGATTATTTGATTCTTTCAGGCAAGTTCAAAAGAACAGCATTTATTTGATTTTTTTTTCTCTAAAATCTTACTGGCACTTTTTTAAATGCACACCTTGCTGAATACTGGCCCCAATCTTTTGAATGGTAGTTTATTTTGTTTTAAGGAAAAGAACAGCTTGGACCTTGTGCTAAACATCTGCTTTTGTGTTAAAGGAATTGGAAGCGTTTGGAATGATATGAAGGTATGATATTTGAAAATTATTGTGTAAATAATCTTCATTGAATCTGACTGAAATCTTAATTTTTCCTTTATGTTTCAACTATTCCTTTAACTATGAAAGTAGCAATAATAACCACATAAAATAAAATGGGTAAATTCTAACAGAAGGCTTAAAGCTTACTATTGAGTGGGAAAGCGTTGAAAAGTTTTTCAAGCAGTATTATGCAACAATGTGAGTTTTGTCAGGCCCAGTAGACTAATGTGATAGCTTGAGGGGAAACTTCCTGAATCTTAAGCATTTGGCACATTTTCAAATGTATCTTGAACTCTTAAAAACTGCCCAATAGTTTTATTCTCTTTAAGGAAGCCATCTAATCTCCACACACATGCATGTCAAATGACCCAGAACCTCAAATTCAGTTTGAAATCCTATTATTTTGTCAAAATGTCAAAATATAACTGGAAGACATCAAACATACAAATCATAGAAAAATATTAATTACTTACAATGTTTGTGAGTGTGACTGCTCAATGACATGAATTATATTTCACAAATTCTGAGAAGCAAATTGCACCTTTAATAAACAGCCACATTCCACCACTGAAATAATAATGGAAAATGGTAAAACGATTAGAGGTTGAGTGATTTTTACTTACAGCCCCAGTTGAAAGTTTGGACACACTTGACTTGAATTTATGTTCCTTGCACTTTTGATCTAATGGTTTATGTTTGACTGCTCAAAAATTTGTTTCGTAGACAAAAATTAATTGTGCCTACATTCAGTATCAATTGCCCTTCAAAATTATATAGTTAGATGTATTGGAACAGATTGTGAAAGAAAAACAGTCAACAAGTGTCTAGCAAACATGTGAACTCCTTCAA
This sequence comes from Scardinius erythrophthalmus, assembly GCF_964197995.2. Taxonomy (NCBI): domain Eukaryota; kingdom Metazoa; phylum Chordata; class Actinopteri; order Cypriniformes; family Leuciscidae; genus Scardinius; species Scardinius erythrophthalmus. Next base: position 43,866,074 of record NC_138225.1, on the reverse strand, counting down.
TACTGTTTAAAATTAGGATGCGCCTCATGATTTTGCTTGAGGGAAACCCAGAGTGTGCAGAGCTATAAATGTTGACCATGTAAAAGGCAAAGGGTGGTGACTTTTAAGCTAGAATATAAGATACTTTAGATTTAACATTTTTCACAACATAATTCCCATACTCCTATCTCTTTTATTTCATAGTTTTGACGACTTTACTTTTATTTTAAAATTTGGAATACAGTCTGATGGAAACCTAAAACTGAAAGGCGCAGTAAGCGATTTATGAGAAATACTGTTGACATTTGAAATCAACCCAAACAAACACACCCCTTCCTTCATTGCTCCGCCCTCAAAATGCACGAACACACAATGCAAGAGTGGAAGTACCTTTATCATAGCTTTATCGAAGCAAAATAAGGAAAAATAAAGCGAAGATAACGAAGGAACAAGGAAGAACAAAAAATAAACATTCAGTAATTCAGCCAGCAGAATACCAGCTCCAAACAAACAATGACTCAAAACTGTCCTGTTACTATAGCTAACATTACAATAACAGCATATCTTGGTTCTGTGAAACATAGCAAAACCAATGATACATTTTCAGGCCTTCCCGCTTAGATCTCTCTAGCGCTGGAAATTTTTTCCAATATTAACGCGGGTCCTAAAGCTCTTGCCTAATCATAAACCTTCTTTTTCCACCTTTTTGTTATGTCTCTCAGCCATCTCTCTTTCTACAGTCTTAAAATTTCCCTCTTGCTCACTCTCTCTCCTCCCTCATCATGAGTTTAAACACCCCCTACCACTGATTGGCTCCAAGTGTGTTGTGGTGCTCAGTCCGATCCACTTTCAACAGCATTTCTCAGAAATCACTTACTGCACGCTTAACATTTAACACTAGTATTGTTTATTGAAGTATTGAGTTCTATATTCTCATGATGATATTGTTAAATACAAACCAGAATCGTTCAATTTAGAAACCTGACAATAGGAGTATCCCATACATGGAAACATAACCACATGTTCTAGTCTTCTATTTCATGTTCATTAGCAGTGTTGGGAAACATTACTAGGTTACTAACTCTTTAAAAAAAATTCTAATTATGTTAAATTGTTACTTTTTTACGGAAATTAAGAAAACTGGCTGACTTTTAAGTTCTTCTGTATTAGTCCTACAGGACTGCACAATATAGGTACCTCTCAGAGAGATTTTCTTGCAGAGAAAATCTTTGGTCTTTTATTAGTTTATAAACTGTGATACATGAAATAAAATTCATCCTCTATGTAAGTGGTTTTCAGCTGTTTTGCCTTGAATAGCTTTCATTCATGGTGTAAAAGGATGAGGATGCAACGCAACCTGTCCATGTTGGCATCTGCCAAATTTGGATTGCTTCTAACCAAGTGAGAGATGGATTTGCACTAAAATACAATTCTACTGATTCATATGCCATTGCTAGTTATTTTTTAAGTGAAGAAATTAAGATCTGCACCAAGATCCAATAGTGATGTCCAATTCATGACATCACCCCTAAACGAATCGCTTGAACTGGTTCAGTTTGCAATGAATGATTAATTTATGTAATTGACTGATCCAATTGCATAAGTTAATTACTCTCTGATTCAGTGATCCAGTTGGAGCGAGTCTAACAAGTCAACAAATCAACTAGTCTTGTGCAACAAAAAATAAGCCAAGAACTTGGAGTAATATGATCCTCAGAGCAGTGTACTGACTCCGAATGATTCATAATAATGTCGGACTGAACTCTAACCTGTTTTAGCTCTGTTCTATCTGAGTGACTAGGAGGACATTAAACCCCTCTCCCTTTAAATTGGTATTCTGAGCATGAGGAAAGAGCACATTCATATGAAAATGGAAAAAAAAAATGGAAAAAAATATTTAATAAGCAATAATAGTGGTAGTAGTGGTCCTTTAAAATTTAAATGGAGTGTTTATAGTTTTATATAATTTTGGAATAATATTTATACTTTTATATAATTATGGAGTAATAGTTCATTTAAGTTTCTTTAAATCAAGTACATAATTTGTGTGCTTGGTCTATACCACTCGTCACCACTATTTGAGCTCTAGGCCTTCTGTTAGAGGAGAACTGGAATGAAACTTAACTTGGGGCTCACTCAAATTAACAAAACAATGCAAAGCAAATCTACTTCTTCTGAGACTGAGTTCTTACAAAGAATATTGAGAAGGACTGAAGCCTCATTCTGGCCCACAATGTTCTCGGCACTACAGGTGAGCTCTCTGCCGTTGTCATCAGGTGAAAGTCCAATTAGAGTCAGCACAGACTGAAGCTCGATTTTGCTGATCTGTGAGAAAGAAACCGCATCAACTCGAATATGTTTATACATCAATCTAATATTGGCTGTTGTTATGCTTCATAGAATTAGGTAGACTCCATTTGAAACTTACACTTTTAAACTTACTGAAGAAAATCTAAACTTGGCCATGTAAAACTCGTTACCATGATGCTAGGGTGTTATGAGTGAGTGCCAGGGTGTTGTTATGTGGTTTCTAGGGGATTCAGAGTCATTTATAAGTGGTTTCTTACTGACCAAAGTCAAGCAAGACCACCCAAACAACTTTCTGAAAATCTGGTACACTGAGAAAAATTATACTTCCGACCAATTTTGGACCAACCAGAAATATTCTTTCATTTGTTACAGCCAAATTTACAACCCCATTTCCAGAAAAGTTAGGACATTTTGTAATAAAATCAAGAATCTGTGGTTTGTTAATTCTCTTGAATCTTTGTTTAACTGACAAAAAAAAACACAAGATTTCCAATGTTTTTACTGACTGACATAAGTTTATTTTGTAAATAAAAACCAATAGATTTTGACCATGATTTTGATGGCTGCAACACACTCCAAAAAAGTTAGTACAGAGGCATGTTTACCATTATGTCACATCACCTTTACTTTTAATTACAGTTTTTAATAGTTTGGGAATTGAGGATACTAAGTGTTGCATTTTTGCAAGTGGAATTTTTGCCCAATCTCACCTGATACAAGACCGCTGCTCAACAGTCTGTGGTCGTTTTTGTCCGATTCTCCTTTTCACGATTGGCCATACATTTTTAATAAGAGACAGATCTGGACTGCAGGCAGGCAGTCAAGCACATCCCTTCTACAGTGTAGAGTGTCTAAGAAACCACTCTGTTGTAGCACGTGCAGAATGAGGCCTGACATTGAAAGATGTCATCTTGATGGCAGTATAAGTCTCTGTACAATCCCAATATATGCCTTCACCTCAATGGTACCTTCACACATATGCAAGTCACCCATACCGTTTGCACTGATGAACCCCCATACCATGGCAGATGTTTGCTTTTGCACCGAATTCTTTGCAATCTTGCATTGAGAAATGTGATTTTTAAATTGTTTGAAAATTCTCTCATGAAATTTGGCAAAGCCATGACCAGTCTTTGCTTATAAAGATGTTCCTTTTACCCTCAATCCCAAAACCATCACCTATTGCCAATTCACATACTTATTGTGGACTGTTTCAAAACAGTTTTGCTTGGGAATTTTATAGCCTTTTCACTTTTGTTTTGCCTCTGTCCCAACTTTTTTGGAGTGTGTTGCATCCATCAAAATCAAAATACAATTAGTTTGGTCAGTTTTGGAATTCTTTTCTTTGTACTTTTGTTAGTTAAATAAAGGTAAAAGAGAATTTACAAATCACAGATTCTTAATTTGATTGAATTTTATAAAATGTCCCAATTTCTCTGGAAATGGGACTGTATTTTATTCATTTTTCTCCAATTTTATTTAAAATGTTATTTAATATAAATCAAAAGTATTTGCCCCAAGACAAAAATATTCAAAGAACAAATTTTATTTATTATAAAGACCATACTTACGTAATTAATATATTTTCTTTAGATATAAGCCAAATGTTACTTAATAGGTCAACATAATAAAATAACATAATTTCACTATAAACAAAAGCTAAATTTGCACAGCATAATATGAAAGTCGAATTTACACTTAAGATACAACTTAAATGTTTATTGTAATATCGTTTTAAAATATACATTATATTTTCCTTTATGTACTAACAATTTAATTAAATTAATAAACCTCACAAACATTACTGCATTCAGTAAAGCAAGCCAGTATGTTTTCTGCACATCTGGTACCAAGTGAAAACACTATTTAAATTTTTCTCCTCTATGAGTCTATGAGATTTCTCATAAGTCTATGAGATGTTTTCAGTCATTTTATCACTAGGCAAATATACAAATCTTTTTGCTTACAAAATCATTCATATCTGTAGCACAAACTGTGCTGGGCGAGTTACATGTCATACTCAGGGTTAGGATTAATGCTGTTTGTTATGCTCACCATAGTCTTCTTTAACTATGCAGTGACACCAAACATCCCAGGTGAACAAAGCACCATTAACTGGAGCTAAATAATCCATGTTCTTATTCTACATCTCAGCATTTAATCTGTTTTACAGGCTGCTATACCATGGGTGAAGGCTCCTTTAATGTAAGTATAGTGAGCATTTTAAATATTAATGGAAACATAATGCTTTCACGGGCTTGAGTCAAGCATCTGTGGTTTCAGCACTGTGATCAGTCATGATTTTTGAAAGCCCATTATAGGATGCTACAGAGATTAAATGTTTAAACGTATTTAATGTGTAAAACTGGTGCAAGGAGTAGAGCCTACGACAAGGGCTATCATAAAACATGATCACTGTACTTCAGCTTAGCGTGTTAAACACTGTATTCTACGGAGCCCCTAGAGGGACATGGAGATGGAAAAAATACGATATGGGAGAAAAAATAGATTCCAATGCTTTTTTTTGTGTTCCCACGAGAAACTTTGTGTTTCCCCAAGAAATTTTTCATTTGCGTGCAAAAATTTTATGTTCTTTGTGAGTGAATGCAAAGTTTCTCGGCGGAATGTAAACATTTGCGAGAGAATGCAAAAGCATTGACAAATAATTTTTCCTCCCATCTCATATTTTTTTCCCTATAGGGGCTCTGTAGACTTCCACCAAGTTTATCATCATGATCTAAGGTTACTTATGATTTTGTGGAAGATCTCATGATGCTATGCATCTTCAAAGAATAGTCAGTTTACAATCAAATCTTCTGCAGAGACATGATCAGTTTATATGATAAATGGATTAGGCTTTCATTCACATATAAACATTAATCCATAGAGCACATTAAACATGGCGTCCGAGAACCAACAAGGTTATTCTCGCTGGTCAAGAAAGAATGATTGAACTTCTCTTTACCATATTTGATGTGTTTACCTATATGTATGTGTGTGTTAATAAAAAAATGTATATGAATAAAAGCCTAAATTACATTACATTACAAATGTTCATCATATGAAGCGATCATGTCTCTTCAGAAGACTTGGATTAAACCACTCAAATCATATGGATTGCTTTTACTCTTACCTTATCTGTTTATGAATTGTTTGAAGTGTCAAATAGATTTGATGGAATGAACTTTCAATGGAGGGACAGAAATATGTAAAGTTTTATAAAAATTATCTTAATTTGTGTTTTTCAAATATAAATCAAAGTCTTAAGGGTTTGGTAACTGACAATAGAATTTTCATTTTTGGGTTAACTATCATTCAAAGGGGTCATGACATAGATTTTTTAAATTATTTTACTATGTTCCTTGGAGGTTCACTTATAATGTTATATATATATGGATGCATGCAAAATGTCAGAATGAAATAATATATACACTGAACAAAATTATAAATGCAACACTTTTGTTTTTGCCCTCATTTTTCATGAGCTGAACTCAAAGATCTAAGACTTTTTCAAAGTACACAAAAGGCCTATTTCTCTCAAATATTGTTCACAAATCTGTCTAAATCTGTGTTAGTGAGCACTTCTCCTTTGCCGAGATAATTCATTCACCATACAGGTGTGGCATATCAAGATGCTGATTAGACAGCATGATTATTGCACAGGTGTGCCTTAGGCTGGCCACAATAAAAGGCCACTCTTATTGATACTTTGCACGTGACGTCACAAGTACTGGCTGGCGGGCAAGAACGTCGTTCTCCAGCAACGAAATCCAGTAAACTAATCAAGGGTCGCCAGTTTTGCTATACAAAAGTTGATGTTTTGAGGTGTAAACGACATGCCAGATAGTTGTTGTGCAATTGGATGCACTAACCGCATTTGAGATAAACCTTCACAGTATACGCACGTCTGTGCATATTACCATCAAAGGTAATTTCAACATTTGTTTGAATACAATGGGTGTATGATCATGTAATTAATCGTGTATTTAAGTTACTGTAGTTTTGTCATTCAACACCACCAGTATTCACCAGCTTGTTCGGCGAGTCAGCTGTTTGTGTTATGAGTCTAAGCTAGGCTAACTGTACGTTCACACCGCCGCCAGCGAGAGCGGCAAAATTCATTGAAAATGAATGATTTCCAGGCACTTTGACGCTCTCGCCGGTGGCGGTGTGAACGCACAGTAACAGCTGTCGTCTTTTGCTAACAACAACAGAAGTGTGTGATAGGTTGTTTTGAGGTTTGCGATATCTATGATTTTCAATGAGAACCAGAGATGACCCAACAGTAGAGCTAGATATTTACGGAGGAATTATTACTGCTCGATTATCTTAAAAAAACGTGTCTGCTTTACATAATTTAGCTACCTCGGAGTTAATCCTAGTCCATAGTTATGCAGCTAGCTCGCTAACAGACTTGATATCTACTAGAAAGACAGGACTCAACGTTGAAAATACCCGTTTGTTGCCCGCCAGGTCTCCGTGGTAGTCACGTGACTGCAAAGTATCAATTGGAGGCAAAAAATGAGGGCAAAAACAAAAGTGTTTATAATTTTGTTCAGTGTATATATATATATATATATATATATATATATATATATATATATATATATATATATATATATATATATATATATATATATAATTCATTCTGACCCTCTGTCTGAAATAATCAGTTTAAAACTTGTCAGTAAATTGCCACTGTTATGATTGGCTAACGCATAGGAAACAGTATCAACGCCCACTTGCTATTGCACATGCTTTGAAAACATTATCCATATACAACCATCATTTACCGACAAAGCATTATGAAATAATTTTGTGTTTTTCAAAATTAAAGTTGAGTTTGTGATGCAGCTGCTGTCAGATCCAATATAGTTGGCTGCTTCATCTTTCAACAAAAGTTTCTTTGCGAACTCTCCATGTGCCTCATTTACAAAACAAAATGCTTCATACAAACAAATAATCCTTCGACGCAAATCAGGACAACATTAAAATTAACCATCACTTGTTTCCAGTGCTGGGATCCTCCAAATTTATTTCTCTTGTCATGACCCCTTTAACATCATGGCTATAATTACATCCGTCAACAAAAATTGGAATGTGAAGTATTGCTTTATGGGATACAATATTGCACACAGTGTTTGAATACACATTTAGAAGGTTGACCACGTATTCTAAACCTATAGACAATTTGCATGCTGCCAACAATATGCATACTGCAGAAACAGTAAGAGCACTATGTTAGTATGCTATTCCAACTAGCTTTATACTTAAAGGGCAAACAGGGTGTTACCTCATGGCTGGTTGAGAGAGGAGGGTGATCACTAGAATTTAAGCTCCAGGATAGCTCGGGGGTCGGGGATCCAGACACATTGCACATCACAGTAGCATTACTTCCTGCCATTAGACTGACGACAGCAGGGATGACCTCGACATGTGGAGACTCTGAAATAAGGACAGAAATTTCACGTTTTTAAGAACTATGCATTAATACTTCTTACCACAAACTGTGCAAATTAGATGTGCATTAAGTGTGTTTGAGTTCCATTACTACATGACGGTAGAGTGAGTCTAGAGAGGGCTTCTGCCCCTCCTTCTTCCAGTAGACACTGCAGACCCTCTCTCTCACTATCATCCAACCAGACTTGGATCCAGATGTTCTCACATGCACATTGCAAAGGGTTCCCAGATAGCAACCTATAGCAAACCCAAACAAATTCAGGAGCCGAAGCCTGCTTTGTATGCTGCACAAACAGCCCACTGTACATAGTTTTGTAAGTGTTATTATTGAAAAGAAGATCTTACAAAGTCGACAAGTTTGAATTACGAATTGCCATCCAAGAGAGTGTTGATAAGTTATTGTCTCTGAGATTCCTACAAATAGAAGGAAAAAAAAGACTCAATTACTTGAAAGTAAAGATTTCTTTGAAAACCTCACAGATTTGTTAAATAATTACATTTCAATTAAGTTTTTAAAAAATAGACTCACAGATATTGAAGTTTAGAATTATTGAAGAAGGCCAACGTAGATACATATGTCAGGTGAGTGTTGGTCACTGTTCTGTGGGAGACAGTAAATGCTCACATAAGTTCTGCTCTTCTATAAAGTGTCAATATTTTCTTAAAATATCAAATACTCACAAATTCCTGAGATTCGAGTAGAACTTCATATGGTCCTCGTTAATTGTAAATAGCCTTTTTTGATTTGAGATATAGCTGTGGAAAGCAAAAAGAATGATTACTACCCTTACAAAAGTGCCGTGGTACATTGATGACCACAATAGTATCATGATTTATTGAAGATGATTCTCATCTTCGTATATCATGATATTTAACTATCATGGCAATGGCATATGTTAAAAAACATAGTTGTACCATAGTACTGTGATTCATACACTATTGTTCAAAAGTTTGTTTTTGTGTTGTTATGATTTTTAATGTTGTCCAAAAGGTCTCTTATGCTAGCCAGGGCTGCATTTATTTTATTAAAAATAGTAATATTGTGAAATAGTTTTACAATTTAAAATAATATATATATTATCATAATCAGTGCTGAAAACAGTTGTGCTGATTATTACTTGAGTGAACAAGTAAATACAAAAAAAAAACAGTAAACAAAAATCTGAATTCTTTGATGAATAGAAAGTTCAATGAAATAAAGTAACAATGCCTTTATTGTCAATTTCGATCAATTTCAAGCATCCTTGCTGAATAAAAATAAATCTTACTAAATCTAAACCTTTGGACGCTATTGTACCTTATAAAAAATGTTTTTTATTGTATTTTTGTTACTTTTTTATTAGTAAGTTTTAGTATTAGAATACATGTAACTATATAATTAATAAAGCCAATTGTTTTCAGTGAGTATTGACCTTACAAAAAAGTACAGCATGATATTTACATTGCAGTCTATTTTCAAGAAAAATAATGATACTTTTTTTGCTAGCGTAATACGTTTCAGTAATATTATATGAGAACATAATTTAACAAGGTAGCTACGCGTCTAACAAATAAATTCAAGTCAACTGTTTTCATGGCGCACTGGCATGCAAAAACAGCGATTATAAAATTGAAAATATCAACAGGCAGTTCTCTTTTTTTTTCAGAGACAGCTTAAATAGACGCACGGTAATTTGACCGTCAACAAATCAACCGTCACCATATGAACAAGTTAATAAAGGTGCGCGTGAAAAAGCTATGATTTCACTACAGCGCGCGCACATGCCTGGAGTGGGTCCAGTGAGCCGTTGTCGTGGAAACGGAGTGACATATTTGCGTAGGCGCCGATGCCTATTGCTCTGCGGACACGTTAGACTACTCCCCAACTAGCCTATACACAACAATTCATAGAATAATGTACGCGTAAAACTGAATTTTATTCGGAAATAACAGCAGTTTATAAGCGTTTCCCTCACGGCAGGCCTAAAGGACATTTTTCTCCCAAGACCAAGACATTTGACGGTCTCTCAAACCAGTCAGTGCTGCCTAATGCATATATATCAGATCATCACTGATTTAAATCTCTGTGAAGCGGACGCTCTATCTTCACCGATATGCATCTAATAGAGTTATGTCGTTATGTGGCCGATTTATAAATTTGAGTGTTTTTGAGCCGATTGTGTTTTCTGTTTTTTTTTTTTTTTTTTTTTTTTTTGCTATGGTAGAGAAAGTCAGTTGAGGTGAGTCAGCAGCCCCACTAAATTATTCTCTGAGTGATCATCTTTATATATATATATATATATATATATATATATATATATATATATATATATATATATATATATATATATATATATATATACCTTTAGATATGCTATCATGTCAACTTATCGATTACCGTGTCCCCGACACCTTCCCTTCAACCGCTCTCATCCTCTCTCACACACGACATGATGTCTGTTGCATGTCACCCTATGGTCTTGTTTGATGTCAAGAGCTCGTACGCACGCCCTGAATTATCGTAGCAAACTCCACACATGCTCATAGCCGTGGCTGAAATGGTCAGGCTGTGGATGTCATGGAATTCACTGCACTAAACTTATTTTGTCCCTCGACGAATTGAGGAATCTACCCACACACCTCACGCGCACACGCTCACAAACACACGCGCATGTTTTTTTTTTTTTTTTCACGCATCCGTGAAGCTGGAGGAGCAGGTCTGCCGGTTTATTTCTCACTAAAACACTGCACTTACATATCCGTAATGTTTTCCATATCAGACTCTGGCACCAAGACAGGGAAATCCTCGATCCCTGGTTCTTGATCGATACACGATATCCTCGAGGCATTGCAAAAGCACGACACAGGACAAGCCGAGCTGAGCCTCAGCAGCCCGAATAAAACCCCACACAACCCCCAGCGAGCCATTCCATGAACCCCTGTGGTCATAGCAGGTCTGGCGCGATGCATTCACTGTTGTGTAATGTCTTGTAGTATTTTCAGCAATTCCGAGATGAGACGCCGCTGCTGTGGGATGCGCAAAGACGTTGTGCGCGACGCGAGACTGTCATGAGTGGCCTTTCCTGGTCTCCGCAGAAAGGTGATAACGCAACGGGGAAATGTTCGCGTGCCAATATGTTGCGCTATCCGGGTTTTGCTTCTTCCAGACGCGGTGGTAAAACGTGTGGCCGCAGGCTGTGTGTGTCTACGGGCTGCGGTGGTGACGCTGACGTCTCACATCCAGCGCTGAGGAAGAAAACAAGCGAGACAGTGTGCGTGTGCGCGCGCGTGTGAAGAGGCAGCAGCGCGTACCTGCAAGCGCCTATTGATTACCGACCGCATCTCCCTCAGCCATCGCTGTAATTACATGTGGAGGGGGACGTTAAGATGCTCTCAGCGATGTCATATCGGCAATAATTGATCACCTATGTTGTCAAGGGGCTATCTTTGAGAGATGCATATTGACAGGGACGAGGAGATTGGTATAGGCTGTCAAATATGTTTTTTTTTTTATATATATATATATCGAGTAATTTGGGAAATTGCTTGATTGTTTTCATTTGTTCGTCTGTTTAACAGTTCAATATGAGCTGGCTGTGTTGCTTTTCCATCCTCTTTTCAGCAATCCTACCACAACTTCATGAATAGCCATTGGAGTGTGACGTGCTGTTTGACGCACAAGATGGGCTGCATCTAGAAAAATAATTACTAAACAAAAATGCCAGGATGTTTTCTTTTTTTTTTTACTGATGTCAGTCTCGCATTCCAATCGCAGTGTAGTCTATGGCAAGGAGACGAAATAATATTAATAATAAATAATAAATTATATTACTTTGTTTGGGGTGTTTACCGAATTATCAGTTTATGTGAACTGAAGGGAACGGGCGCGAGCGCTATGATGAATTCGGAAAATGCGCGTTTGAATCTCACATTTGATATCCGTGTTCATCTTGTGAGAGAAGTTAGAGTCCATCTGCACTAGATTCCACGCGTTGTATGAACATTTCAGTTAATTTCAGCATGTGTACACACTGGGGGCCCTTGGTTTAGGAAATTACTTGGTAGCACAACCCAAAAGACGAAGTGAAAGGTGACGGACTGTTATATTTTTTTACCAGGAGAGGGCGACAAATGCATTAGGCAACACTTTTTTTTTTTTTTTTTTTATCACGGTCAATGTGAGCTGCAATCACTATTTGATTTTTCCCTAAACACAATGATTACATTCCGGCCATTAAAGCCACCCTTTTTCGTCTTAAAAAGAGGCACCTGTACAATATAAGATATGCCCTGTATTCTTATCGGTCTATACCAGTTTTACTGGGTTTTGTAGCCTATTATTTTTTGCAGTACAGTGTTAACCAAACCAGTCCAATGCGAAAGACACGAGAGGGTGCACCTTGATCGACAGTAAAATTGTGAGTATATAAAACAAATTATAAATATTATATTTATGATATATGATACCAAAGCTGTTAAACGCCAAAGAAAACGACAGCGCTTCTCAGTTGCTATGACGATATCCTATAATGAAAGCGAATGCTAAGGGGCGGGGCTCACAAGGTTGACAGACACGTTACCCAATTAGATTGTTAGCCTTTATATTGACAGTCTTTTTAACCAATAAAGCTGCGCGTTTGAGTTCTGGCATAGCCAATCACGAAGCTAAAAAAATGCACGTAAACCTACAATGAAATCAAGGTAGAAGGCGCAGAAATTTCGGCCGAAAATTGGTGTGACGGAAGGGCTGCCTGCAGGTTTGTTAAATATTTTGAACCATATTACTACAAAGACACTTCCGTTGGAAATTGTGCTGTTATTTCCGGGGATAATAAATAACAGAAATAATTAGACCATTATACGTCGCCGTGCTGTAAATTAACCTGCTAGCTTGCTAAGACGAGCCTTTCTCAAAATGGAGAGTTTCCTGCTGTTCAGTCGCAACAGTCAACAGACAACAATTCCCCTCATACTATCCAACTAAAGCAGAGTCTTGCACTCAGAAACAAACTGTATATAAAAAGAGGAACGTTAAATGGTCTAACCAAATCCCGTGTTGTCAATTTCCAAGCCATTTTGTGCCCATAGATCGTTTGTGCAAAAATAGGACGTTTGTTAAAATGTTCAGACAGATGTTCTTGTTAAAGTCCGCAAAATTGACATGTATTTCACTTGTGAAGTTCAGTAAATGTAGCTGTGTTGTCAATTAATGAAGGCTTGTACTGTTATGATTGCTGTAACTGGAAGGCTAGCAGGCTAAATGCTAACGTTACTTGCGCACCATTTTGAAGCACTGGGCCTTGACACAGCCCTAAACTAGTCCTTATAACCAGTGTGAATGTTAGTTAACGCCAGGTCCCAAATTGCACGTTGCGTTTAAATGGTCTTGTATTTGATCAAATTAATTAAATTAGAATGTTTTTCTAATTGCTTTCTTTCTTGCATACCTTGTTTGTATTTTGAATTTGCTTTTAAAGTAACCGTATGCCTAACATATTTGTATATTATCAGACAAGAAAAATAACAGAAAAGTTCTATGGTATGTTACCATTTTTGTAGACATACACCGTGGTAATTCCATGGTATTCTATAAATTAGCATAACATTGTGCATGAAAAAGGTTATATTCAGTACTATAGGAAGTACTAATATTGTACCATGTTTTGGAGTGAACAGGATAAAACTGTTGGACAGGGCTTGATTTTACTAATCTGGAAATGATTGGATTGTGAAAAGTTGTCTCAGTATCAGTGGTTTTCAACTGGTTAGTTGCTGGTTTATTCTGGGAAATAATAGTGTTATATGCAAATAATGAAACTAACCATGTTATCATGTGTAGTTAGGATGAAAGAATGAACAGGCTTATCTTTTACCATGCAGGACTCTGGAGAAAACACTTTCTGTATTTTCTGTTGTTGTCAAAGTCCATTAGTCCAGACAGTCAAACACTCCAGTATTGTAGCATAAATTCATCAAATCATTTTTCTGTTCAGTCTAGATCATGTTAATAGTTTTGTATATTGTTGGGCCTGTGTAGTTCTTCGTATAATCAATACATTTTGATTCTTGATTTTAAGGACTTTTACTTTTACATTTTGTACGATTCTGATACAGTGTTGGATCGCCACATAAATCAGAACCACTGACAGGTGGATGGAGGTGTTGAGAAATAAAGCCTTGTTGACATCAGCTTAAAGTCATTTTATATATGGAACAAGCTATTACCAAGGAAAGTTTGTTCATTAGGGATGCACCGATATGAACATTTTGGCCGATAATTAAATCAACGAAACGCATCCTATGTGAGATTAATCAGATATTTATACAACATGAACATAATATTACAACTTGTATCTGCACAAAATAACATGAACTTGAACTAAGTTATGTGCTAGTCAGGATATGTAACTCCTGTTGTGGATGCACTCTTCCCATAAGAACGCAATGAAACGTGGCAACTAGGCTAAACCCAAAGAATTCACAACATTGTATTACAGTAGTATTATGTAATATGACAGCCCCAATCATAGTTATTAATGTTGTGCTTTGCTGTTTGAGCTGCATGCGCTGAAGCTAAAGATGATCACCAGTAGCCTAAGCGTTTTACTACTGCGTTAACCAAACAAATGCATCCGATTTGAGAATGAAAATATATAAATATAAATATATATTATAATATATACACAAATGCATACACACACACAAAATAGATATATTACAATTGCACTTACAAATTTCACAAAACAAAAGGCTATCAAAAACTAAAGTTATTAGCAAACCCAAAAATGTTATCGATAACAATAACATTAAAATAAACACATTGGCCGATACCGATATGGTGGGCGATATATCGTGCATCCCGAGTATTCGTTGAATAAAGATATTTTTGATTTCATGTGGACTTAAAAAAGGTATTTTCTGCATTGTTTTTTAACACTCAACACACTGTCTCTTAGAGTGACCCGTCGAGGACAGCCTATTCCATTTTGACTGCTGGCTGAAGACAATGGAGACAAAAATTGATCAGCAGGAAGAAGAGACCACTTTCAGTAACATTGACACTAACGGTAATGTATAGTCTCTGAATAGAGTGCAACCGTGGCCACCCACTTTTTCTGTGGCTTTGGTTTTTTGGAAGTATTTTTCCCATAGGGATATTTAAATCCCCATAGGGATTTTTTTTTTTTTTTCATTTTTCATTTTTTTTTCTAAGCCATGACGAGAAAAAATCACACTGCTGGATTATTAATCATCAATGTTTTTGTACCGCCCAAAATGCCACAATAACCAGTCAGAAAAAAAGAAAAAAAAAGAAATATTTTTAAAGTCACGGTGATCATCGTTTTCATGATCGATTGTTGCTGTCGCGTCCAAGTACTTGGGTGCTCTTGCACAACCCTATTAAAGAGTTAAAAGTCATGAACCAACCAACTAAAATCTGACCAAAAGGCAAAGGTACAACAAGATTGTGTTCTTAACTTTAATGGAGGAAAGAACTACAATCCCATGAAGCATTTTGAATGACAGTCAAATTAAAAACTATGGCTTCAACAGCATGTCTGTCAGAGACAAGAGACGTACCTTATACATAATTGACACTCGGGTCCTTTTTTTACCTGCGATTAAGATGCATTTTGGTCGGCGGTGATAGCCTCGTGGTTAGCGCGCCGACATAGCGCACCTGCGCCTCTGGCGACCCGAGTTCGATTCCCATGTCATTTGCCGATCCCGTTCCCCTCTCTCTACCTGACGCTTTCCTGTCAAAATCTCTACTGTTCTATCCAATAAAGGCACAAAAAGGCCAAAAACATAACTTAAAAAAAAAGAAGAGTTTTGGTCGATTGGATCACAAGTGGACGAAGCTAAATACAGGGGTAAACAGGGTCTAAAAAGTTTTGAGCTTGTCGACTTTCTACCACTTCCAGAGGTAGATGAAAACGGTCATGTGATCGAATGCATTCAAACAGCCACAAAAGACAGCCTACTCTCTGCCAGCTGACTTAATGTGTGAACATTATGGGAAGTGTGCTAGCTAGACAGGATTTAAACTTTGTCGGCATTAAGACCCAAGTTTGGTTTGAAGATGAAAACATACCAAGCACAATGTTCTTTCACCATTACATTACCATTTCTAACATGCACTCACAGCGTTCGGCGTGGCTATCAGATCAGAAACGAAAGCTTATAGAGCTCTCTCTGTTTTTCTGTCGTCTATACATACTGTATGTAAATTGCTCAAGCTTATTATGTCCGTAACATTGAAAATTTGAAAAAGCCCATACATTTATCTGCCCGTTGACCCTCCCCTTTAAGAAATCAGGACAGAAGTGGTTGAAAGTGGACAAAAGATACGGATACGTTCTACTTGTGATTCAAACGTCCACAACGCATCTTAATACCAAGTGTAAACAGGCCCTCATAATAAGCATAGATTCAGGAACTTCACAGGTGATTTTTTTTTTTTTTTTTTTTTTTAAATGTAGTTTGATCACTGTCTTCTCAGTTGTTTAAAAGATTAAGCCAATTATCAAAGTTTGATAAAATGTTTCATTTTCCAATAAAAGATTATACATTTTTACATGATTACTCAGACCACCATTTTTTTTTTATCTTCTCGGAAAGCGATAGCGCATTCAAAACATCCGGTAGTGGGGATTTTACAGGTAATGTGTTCCCCATGCCTCGGTTTGTGTTGGTCGGCCTCGAAACAAAAAAAAACACTCAAGTGTACAACTCTTAGCGGTGGACCTCTGCTTCTTTGTAAATATAAAAAATATATATATTATATTATTATTATTATTATTGAGAACGGATGGATTGAGCTTTTACATATTTAAATCTGCATTTTTTGTGATATTTACCCTGGTGTTTTTTTTTTTGTTTTTTTTTTTACCTTTATAAAAGGCATTTTTTCCCCCTAATCTTATAAGATTTAGCTATGCTTCATCTTAAATTTGATGAATAAATTCACTTAAAAAAATAAGACACTGTAGGGGGCTGTTAGCAATGAAATTAAAATCAATGGAATCAATGGGAGTCGCCAATGAGTTTTTACGACGGTGTTGTCAAATATCTATTCCGGAGCTGTAGGGGGAGCTCTATAGAGAAACCCGTGAGCAAAAACAGTGAAGAAATTGCCATAACTGCATAGCATAACTGACATGTTTGGCTTGTCAAAAAATGAATGTAATAAATGATTTGACTTTGAAAATCAAGTAAATGTGTATATATTTGTTTTTTGACCTGGAAAGGAGTGGTTTTGAAGCACTAAGTTGTTTTTATTGTCTCTTTATAACAAAACATTTTTTTATTTAAACCCATGAAAATGCAGATCCTGTTGTAAATAATATAATAATAATAATAATAAAGCAGATTTTGTCTTGTATACATAATACACAATACACATACACACACACACACAATGGGGATTGGCTCTGTGTTGTTTGCATTGTTTAATGGGATTGGGTGGCCACTAAAATGTCCTTTTGGTGTAAGTTAAGTTGAAATTGCGGAGTGATGGCTTCAGCAAAAGCATATACCATCGATTAGCAACTCTGGTCCGCACATTAGGTCTAATAGTCTTTAAAGATTTATAAGATATCATTTAAAATCAATTCGCCTATGGAGAAAATGAATGGGATTTTTACTTCCAGATCCTGACTGTTGCACTCTATTGGCTCAAAAGCTTTAGCTTTCAGCACAAAGTGTGTATATGAATGATTGTTAAAAGCATTTTCTCTGGATGTCTCCTTTGGACTTCTTTAAACTGGTTTCTATAGGTCCTCAAATTTTGTGAGAACCCCATCCACTAGTGTCTGATTATGTTTTGAATTCCATGGTGGCACTCTCCCAGAACGAGCAGTTTGATAAACAGGAATGTCTTAATTGTGGTTGAGGCTCAAGTGCCAGATTTGTGTTCCCTCAGGCAAGCGCCCCGCTGAGGACATGGATGAGGAACAGGCATTCAAACGCTCCCGCAACGCAGATGAAATGGTGGAACTCAGGGTGCTTCTCCAGAGCAAAGTGAGTAAAGCCGTACACATGCACTTTTCTTCTCCGTTTCTTCAGTATAATGACATTTTAACAGTGTAATTTTGTGTTTTCAGAATGCAGGGGCTGTGATTGGAAAGGGAGGCAAGAACATTAAAGCCTTGCGCACAGATGTGAGTATTAAGACCATGCTGCATGCTTATCATGAGCTTTTAAACAATGTTCTCTAATGGTCAAGTATTAACAAGACTTCTGACAACATCCTTTGACCAACAGTTGTTTTCATGAGCATTTCAGCTTAATCAGTCAAAAACACGAATCAGTCGGATTTGAAATCCCAGAAATCAAAACTCATGACACCAATCCGTCCATTAAAATCCCATTAAAATCCTCCAAAGTTTTGAATGCATTTGATCCTGAGGGCAGATCTTCCGTTTTGTAGCTATAGGTTGGCTCATTTGGACAGACAAGCTCTCTGAAATGGGGCTATTTTGTGAGTCTTTGACACTGTGTATAAAAGGGGAGGTACTTCTCAACGTTATATTGTTGAAGGCATTCTCTTTCACTCTCCCCCACTTCGAAAACCCAATTACAGATGTCTTGACTCTTGAGCTGACCCATAGTCCTGTATGAACCACTGTTGCCCAGTGGTTCTACATTTTAAAGTGTCTTTAGATCTGTCCAGCCCTTTTTCTTGTGCATTCTTTGCCAAGTCTCTTCAAAAGAAAAAAAATTGGACAGTAGATTGAGTAAAGCCTTGTATTCAATTAAAAATGTATTCCTTCTCCCCCTCTTCCCTCTCCTTTACTTTTTTTTGTTTTTGGCCACCTTCCTCCGTTGCCCATGTACTGGATCGACTTGCCCCTCCTGCGTTGCCCACCTTGATGTTGGCCCAACCTCCGCCCCTGATCGCCCGCCCGCCCACCTGACACCCCGGTTGGCCCCGCCCATAAACGTGCCCCTCCTTAAACGGGCACCTTACTTGACATCATGTGATTGAATGCCCCTGCCCAATGCCAACCTCCACGACCAATGCAGTACAATGCCAGTGTATCAGTCCCAGACAGCAGTGGCCCAGAGCGGTATGTCCCACCAGTTATTGCCTCACTGCCTGATTAGAAAGAGAACACATGTCTTTGATAACCTGCCTTCTGTTTCATTTTAACATTTTCACACATATAGTCCCCCCCCCCCTTAAGAAACATGTATTGTTCCATTTGACTTTTTTTTTTTTTTTTTTCTTAATTTGTATTTTTTTTTGTATATATTTAAATGTCTTTTCTCCTCCCCCAACACCCCCATTAAGTCTTTGAATATAATTTGCGAACTTTCTTTGTTGCACAGAATTGTATGTAATCAATCACTTCTCCTGCCTCGGAGAGAGACTGCACTCATATTAATCTGCTGAATGTGTGGATTAGGGGTGGGCGGTATGACCATAATGTGATTTTTGGTGCACATTTAACACAACTTTTTTTTTTTTATGACCATAATGTAATTCCACTTTTCAGATAATTGAGTGAATTAAATGCGTTTCAAGCTAAATGTACTTTTTATATTTTTCTTTTTATTTGGAACATAATGTATACAAACCAAAATACCAGATTATTCAACAAAAGATTAAGTCTAATAGCAGAAACAGCTTTAACATTTGTAAAACGAAAGAAATAAAAAATATAAAATTTGATTTGATAGTCTGCGTTCAGATTTGTAAAATAGGTACACCTGTGAATACGCCCCAAATTAATTCAGTATTCGAGAACTTGCATCGTTCCTCAATAACCAAAACCAACTAAATGTTGCATTTGTCTAGGGGTGGAAATCTTTTGGAATCTCACAATTTGATTATAATAAATTCTTGAGGTCATTATTTGATTTAAAAATTGCTTCTTGATTTTGAATTGAATTTTATTGTCTTTGCTGCCCCCCTAAGAACCTGTGCCCCCAATTGATTGATATTAAATACAGCTTATAAGTGTAATTAAACTTTAATAAAAGTTTTGTTGAATTATTTCAATTGTTTTACTTCATCAGTCAACTTATATTATCTAAATATTTTATATTAAACTATATTATTCATAATAAATTACATTATTATTTTACTCAAGCCCGGTTAAAACAGACTCAGCCTTACATATTCGTCTCTCATGGCATGAGCGTGTCTTTTGCATCGTCGAAATAGTGGTGCAGGTATGATGTTACTTTGTAGGCCAACCGACAGTTATCATCACACTGGTTCCCTCAACAAAAACCCATTAGGATTGTTCCATAGGCTTTTGGATTATTGTGAAAAATGAGGTCTGTGGACCTATAAACAAAAGTTTATAATATTTACAAGTTTTGTCCATCAAGATTATTTTCACAGATGAACACAACTTTTATGAATTTTGAATCCTAAATGCAGCTGCCAGAAGCAAAAAGCTAAAGGTACGCTTACGCTACAAACTAACTATACCACGGTTCCACGACTTTAATGTCACCATCACTAAGCTTCCGACAACTCTTTCAGTTTTATTTTTATTTTAAAAACATTTCCACTGAAAGTTTGAGTTAGAATAGTGTAAGCACAATTATAAGCATAATGAGGCTGTAAAAGTGGACTGAGGTTACCTGTTTGGCGTGATGACGTTTAATGCCCCTGACAGCCTCTTTTGTCCCATTTAGCCACTTGTTAGCAACTCCCTTTTTCAAGATGCATAACGGCTTAAAAAAAAATCACGAGTGTGTTTATACCGATGTATTTTGTCGTAGAATAAAACGTGAAAGTGTCTTGAGCTTGTTCACCACAGACCTTGTTTCAGCCATTTAACCAAAATCCCATTCAAAAAGCCCATTAACTTCAGGACGACGGAACTGGAAGTGCTAAAATGCTACATGTACATGCATTTTGGCCTACAAAGTGATGTCACACCTGTACCACTCTGTGAATGTCAGCTGGTTCCGATCAGTGGCCAATCTTTTGGAGTTATATAAATATAATATGCACTGTTGTATTCTTAATATTTGGTGATTTAGCCTACGATACAGGATATGTTCATTCACTTTTACAAGCAGGTATTGTTCATTACCACAGCAACCGCTTACACGTCCATGTTGAACGCACTTCTCATGTGTAAAAAGTACAAAAAAGCTTGTGCTGGATTGCTGGTAATTTATACGTTAAGGCTTTTTTCTATTTGTTAAAATACTGATATGGAACTTTTGTTGTCAAGTAAGCTTCATTTGTCCCCTGTTGCAAGCCTGTGTGCTCTCTAAACTGTCCTGTGCTGCACCATTCTTTGTTCCGTCAACATCAACAGACATTTAGAATATCAATTTATGAATTGATTCAAATTGATCGCGATTAAACTGTGAATCGACCCCCCCCACCACCACCACCACCACCACCTCTACATTTGTCCCACTATGTATTTTATTGTAATGCACTGAAACTTCGACAATCAAAAATATTTGGTTGAAACGGCCCAATTATTATTATTATTTTTGTTTTGGAGCGCTGAAATCATTGACTGAAACAGTGACGTTTAATTAGCACTTCTTAGATGCTACTAAAATTATTCTAGCAGCTTCAGTTTACTACGGCTGGTTTCATTTATCACCTGAGAACATGACACCCTGAATAGCATAAAGAATTGCCAATTACCAAAATTTAATTACAGCAACTTTATTTTCCGTTTTGGTTCTCGGCTAAATGAAAACTTTAAAGTTCCCCTGTAGTCAATCATTTTATTCCTTTATGTATCGCTCTCTACAGCTTCGGACACATAACGGTATGATTATGATTGGCCTTTTGCTTGACTGTTATCAAACAGCTAATAATGTGTTGCTAATGTTACACAAACCGTGTAACCATGTTTCACAAGCTAATGTTACACAAACACGTTCGCCATCTCAGTCTGCCTTCTAAACATCAGTATCCTTAGAAACCCTTTGAACAACTTAGAATGTGGAGAAAGGCATATTGTTCGTCATAACATCGTAATATACATCTTATACATAATTCACCCTCTATATTGCTAAATGTACCCTATTTTTCATATCAACAGAAAAGTATACGGGGATAACCTGGCTTCTCTTGTGACTCCCCTGCTTCATAGCATAGTTAATGATATACTAAAGCCCACCCCCCTTGTGATGGGATTGGTTGTAGTTTGTTACGTAAGGAACACCGGTGATTTCAAACTGCGTTTTTGAGACTGCCTTTCGTAAACTTCAAAAAGAAAATACTCAGCAATGGTGTTGACTTATGAATATGGTTTGTCTTAAAGCATATTAAAAACACCACATAGACATATAAACAACATTAAAAACTAGATTTTTAAAGCCCCAAACAACCCCTCCCGTTTTGTAGCGTTTAATTTATATCAGTTCGGCCAGAGCCGATTAGCTCGATAAAGCCAAAGTTTCCTCCTAATCTCTAACCGTTTCTCCTCCTAACCTTCACCATATCGCTTTAAAATATAGCATTTTGTGCATAATTCAGATGGGTCCGATACATTTTGTAGTCTGCGCCGACTCGTGCATATTATCCGCTTTGTGCTATAGTGTATGTGGACCGGAGCAGACTGTGCACGCTGCGGCGGTTCGTGTGACACTGACGTGAAACCAGACTTCATTCACCCCAATGGAAAGCATATCGTTCCCTATCCTCTATATAGTACACTATCTGTCATTCATCATGAAGAAAATAGTAAATGTGTGAACTGACCGATTTTGACTGCAGCTTCAGCGTCTATTTATAATGTAGGGGGCGGGACACTATAGACTCTAGAGAGCATTTGATTGTACAGAAAATCTGATGAGAAGCTGAAGTGCATTGTGATGTCATGAAAATCTTTGATACATATTGGCGGAAGTAAGAGACTAAGTTTTGAATGCTAATATCTTCTAAATGCGAATTTTGTCATTGTTTTGCAGCACACTAGCTTATAGATAACCTTAAGGCTAACATATTCATACTAAAAGCCAAAAAAACTTCATGGCGACTTTCATTTCCTTTTTGATGTTTTGCGGAAATATTCATTTAAGTGCATTGCTAGTATTTTTGCATTACTTTTTGGTCTTTGCGGTAACTTAAAACTGTTTAAAAGTTAAAAGTCTGTCACATTAAAGCATGCAGATATAGCTGCCATAATATTGCAAAATATCTACCAGTTATCGCGTCCTATGCATCATTATACTGCCCAGCCCTAGTTTGGATGATTATTTTCATAGCTGATGATTCTGACAGTGAACTGCGGAAAAGCCCATCTCTTTTTCGCTCTGTCCTTGTTCCCCCCACCCCTGAGCCCCCCTCTCTCACTGTTCACAACATCACTGTCCATGATTCTGAGCTAGTGCCGTGGCGCAGCCCTCTCTGTCACTCATCACTGTTGTCTTTGATTTTTCTCTGGTGCTGCATTTCCTTCCCCTTGTTTTTTTTCCTTCTCTTAGCCCACATACGTTCAGGTTCTTAATCTGCAAAAATCTCTCATTCTTTCCCTTCCCCTTCGCCTTGGTCTTTTGCTGCTTCTGTTTGTTTTTGGTTTGGTTTCTCTCGTCGTTGAGAGAATGTGATGTGCTGATGGCACCATAGAGTAAATTGCAAGAGACTTTTTTTATTTTATTTCTTCCTTTCTTCTCCCAAATGATCTGGTGGTGGCATAGTGGTAAGCAGGCCTATCTTGCTCTCTCTCATTTTCTCGGCTCGTGTAGCCGTACAGTGCCTGTTCAGTCTCAGCCCTTCCACTGTCGCCCATCTCTTCAAGGCCTGTTTTAATTGAATGTGCGAGAACTGAGTGCATGCCGATTGCCCGTATCTCAGTCCAGTGTTGGAAAACTTAAAACATGTGTTCAGCAGTCCTCTTTTTAATTTACTTTCTTTTGGTTTAAAGTGTTATTTCCCCCTACTTCATTGCTTTGTGGTATGCAGCAGGGCTCAGGGTCTAAAGTTTTGTATCTGTTTTTTTTTTTTTTTGTTTGTTTTTTTTTTTTTTGCTTTTATCTTTCATTTCACTTGATGTTCTGCTACAGTATCCTGAGTGTGAGTGCAGATATAGAGACCATTGGTGAGATTCTGCTGAAGATCATCCCTACACTGGAGGAGGTGAGCATACCAAACCCAGTATCGAAGGTATTAAAAACCCTATGTAATCCAAATTGGTGTTTTGCTGGATTTAGTCCATAACCCTTAGGTTTGATGTCAGCTGTACGCTAGTCTACTCTAAAAGTTGATGCATTGTTCCCAAGGCATGATTTAAAAAAAAAAATCAGTGAATAACAACTTAAATTTTGAGTCCGACTTTATACAATATTCTATTCCAAATTGGAAAGCTATACTGTAGACTAGGGATGCACCGATACCAGTACTCGGGTGTCGGTCCAATACTGTGTTCATGTACTCATACTTGTAAAACTACCCCGATACAACCGCACCCGATACCGCTTTAAGGGGCCATTCACATATCACGTCAAAAAACGTGTGGAAAGCACAGCCGCACTGCCGCCTCCTCCTTTCCACAAGCGCTTGCGCTCTCGTGGCGTCTGTCGTTGCTATGCAACCGTGACCATAGGCGCACCTGGAAAAACGAGCTTCTATTATGAGCGCGCTTGCCGCGCACCTACATTTGAAATAACGGATTTGCATGCGCAAAAAACGCGATACGTGATACGTTTGTTACAGTCAGAAAGTGAAAAACATCTGATGAAAATAAAACATTGTTAGAAGACCTGTAATGGTATTATTAAGTACTTGTATACGGTACTTGGTATCGGCAAGTACCCAAATGTAAGTATTTGTACTTGGTCTGAAAAAGTGGTATCGGTGCATCCCTACTGTAGACTTTGTATACAGTACAGTAGTATTTGTCATTGCTAAAAATATATAAACTGTTTTAAAAATATTAATTATATCAAATATTTCAATGAATAATAATAGAGAAGCTGTGGATGTGACTATGTATGGTTGGTTTGCACGTGTCCTTAAACATTATTTTTTTCTGTATATTTGGTAGTATCAGCATTATAGCGGGACTGACTTTGACTGTGAGCTGCGTCTGCTGATTCATCAGAGTTTGGCCGGAGGCATTATCGGAGTTAAAGGTGCCAAGATCAAGGAACTGAGGGAGGTAAGCTCAGTGCTAAAAATACCATGTCGTAAAATAGGGTTCGGAACCAGGAAGCTTAAAATATTTATATCAGCTTAACCAAAAATATGTATTTCTCTGATGAGAAATTGTGTTCATTTTTAAGAATACCCAGACTACAATCAAGCTCTTCCAGGAATGCTGCCCCCACTCCACTGACCGTGTAGTGTTAGTCGGGGGTAAACCTGAGCGTGTGGTTGAGTGCATCAAGGTCATTCTAGAGCTGATTTCAGAGGTGAGATGGTGACAGAGATGGAAGGACTTTTTTTACCCTTTTTTTATTATACAGTTTTCTCATTTGACATTGTAGCAACATTCACAGTTTCTTTAGATAAACACTTTGCTTCATAAATAAAGCTTATATTTGTCCTGTGTTATCTGTAGGCTCCTATTAAAGGTCGAGCCCAGCCCTATGACCCAAACTTTTATGATGAAACGTATGACTATGGAGGTTTTACCATGATGTATGAAGAGAGAGGGCGACGGCCTATGGGTGGGTTCCCGATGCGCGGCCGGGGAGGGTTCGATCGCATGCCTCCTGGCCGTGGTGGCCGTCCCATGCCCCCTTCCAGACGAGATTATGATGATATGAGCCCCCGCCGTGGACCACCTCCACCCCCACCAGGGAGAGGAGGACGTGGGGGCAGTAGGGCCCGAAATCTGCCTCTGCCCCCACCACCACCACCTAGAGGAGGGTATGTATAGAATGTAGCTTATTGTGCATTGCAGTGTTTTCTACAACCTACATGATTTTATTTTTGCAAAAAGGGCATAATAATAATACATTTTATTTGTAATGCGCCTTTCTCAGACTCAATGCGCTACAGAATGTACAGAACAAAATAATCAAACATGGGAAAATTATATATATATATATATATATATATATATATATATTAGAGCCCGACCGATATATCGGCGGGCCGATATTATCGGCCAATATAGGCATTTTCCTAACTATCGGTATCGGCATTTATAACGGCCGATAAATTAATATTAAAAAAAAATGCAGCGAGCAGTGATTTATGTAAGGATGGCACTGCCAATAAAGCACCTAAAAGCTGTTACAAAGAACTGGCAAAAGTGGCAAAAAAAATAACAGCGCGTCCGGTGTAGACACAGTGTTAAAGCTCATTCTGCTACGTTACAACATCAAGCAATATTCCAATAATTTATGTAATTATAACACTTTATATAGGGCCATTTTGCATTAAAAGTAGCCAGATGGAGACGTGACACGTTCAGAATTAATACACTTTTAGTAAACTAAAGAAAGCGGCGCACCTCACGCGGGCAGAGAACGCGTCCGAGAACGGACACTGTTAGTGATGTAAAATGCACACACACAGGTCTGTTAAATTAAGCAATACTTTTAAGGTAGTCTAATATTTTTCTGACTAACAAAATTACTGACAGTAAAGGGTAGATTTAAATAAAGAAAAACAAAATTTAAATAAAGAAAAACGAAATATAAATAAAGAAATTAAACGAAATTTAAATAAAGAAATTAAACGAAATTTAAATAAAGAAATTTAACGAAATTTAAATAAAGAAAAACGGAATTTAAATAAAGAAAAACGAAATTTAAAAAAAGAAATTAAACGAAATTTAAATAAAGAAAAACAAAATTTAAATAAAGAAAAACGAAATTAAGTTAAATTAAAAAACGAGATTAATTTAGATTGATAATAACGGGTAAAAAGGCTAATACATTTTGTTTCTATTATTCTATTTTCCACAATGTCAAAGCAACACAGCTTAATCCAAAACACAAGCTCAGACATGCACTTCCTCCATACAAACTCCGCTGTTCTGCGCTCTTGCCAGAGAAGACTCCCGTTGCTGGAACACTTGCACGTCGGTTCTGTTTCTAGCATGATGCATGCGTTTTCCGCGTGGCTTGAGCCGCGCCTGTGAGACGCGTGTCTCACGCAGGCAGTGTGCAAACTCCAACTTGTTAACATGGGAGCCGAAATAAAAACGGCCATGCCACGCAGTCAGTGTGTCGCTGGCCTTATTCAAGCGCGAATGAGAACCGTTTCGCGGGGGATCCCGACATTCGAATGTCAAATTTTCAAATCGAATACCAACCCACCGAATGAATATTCGAAGTACATTTTGCTTACTACTTATTTAAAATAGTATAAAACTACTGTACATATGTAATTATAAACGTTTTCATTATGATATTATTAATTTTACTTTACTAAAAAGATCTGAGCTCTTCCTCCACTGGTAGATATTAGAGAAATTAAGATTAAAAATAGAAGAGTATTTAGAATATAATATAATATAAAATGCAATGCAAACTAGTTTGGTTACAGCTCAAATTCTCATTCTATCATTCACCCTGCCTCCATTACATATCTTTGTCACACAAGTGTTTAATCACCACATTTGAGTTATCATTGCAAAACGTTTATATACTGTATTTATTCTGTTTATACTGTGTATTCTATATACAGTACCCATCAAAAGTTTGTACACACCAATTGGAAAGTGTGTCCAAACTTACTGTACTATAATACACATAAATAATATTGCTACTGTATTATAATATACACATAAATAATATCGGCCGATATATCGGTATCTGGTTTTTTTTTAATCGGCATCGGCGCCCAAAAATCCATATCGGTCGGGCTCTAATATATATATATATATATATTTCATTTTTATTATTATTTGATCTTGTTTTTATGGTTGCTGTTTTTGTGGACATTTAAGTCCAGGAAGCCCTGGTGTATTTCTTTATATTCATAATTTTGTTTTTTTTTAATACATGTTGCAATTAGGTGCGTTTTTATTATCTTCTTCAGTTGTTTGTGTTTTAAGTGATTACCATTATATTTTTGAATGATGTAAATAAGGGACTCAATGCAGTTTCTGTGAGTTCTCTGGACAGTCTGTCCTATATCATGAATCATACCAGAATAACTGATTACACCATTTTTGTTTCCAGAGGTGATAGATTTTCCCACCAGAGCTATCACAGCAATATGGATGACAGACCAAGGTAAGTAACCACAAAAGCAGAAAATTTACTGGCACACTACATGTTTGCAAATCAACATAAAAGGAGAAAACACAAGATGGAGTTTCCTTTGTGTCTTTTTTTTATTCAAACATACTGTGTTTGAGAGTAAAACTAATTATTTTGTTATAAAAAAAAAATAAAGATTGCAAAAAAGTCTTCTTAAGGCTCAAAAATAAAGAAGTTGATAACAAAATTATTTGCAGTACATGTAAATTTTTGAAAACCTTTATTTTTCTTTGTGCATTTCGAACACTTTTCATCACAAACGCACAAATTTTGCTCTTTTTTTGCGGGTCTAAATCTTTTGCTTGCAAGTTGAAAAGTGCTTGCGAATGAAGCTGTGTCTCAGTGGGTGGTCTCTACCAAACAGGATGGAAGGCCCTTTTCTATTGGTCACCCTGGATCGAAATGACAGGTTGACCACGCCCACTGCGTTTTTCCGCTGCCGCCGTGCAGTGTCTGAGAGAAGAGTGAGCAAACTTGTAACATGGCGAACAACAGGTCCATTACTGATTTAATATCAAACTCAGTGGCAAGTGAACTGAATTCTCTTGTTATGCTCTACCATTTAAATAGTTAACGTTATGCTCTACCATTTAAATAGTTAACGTTGGCTAAACCAGTAAAGTCGGCTAAACCAGTAAACCACTTATCTAACTTTTGGTGTCTCTAGTAGGGCTGTCAACTTTAGTCGTTTAGTCGACTAATCGGTTGATGCCGTCTTGGTCGACTGACATTCTCATTAGGCGACCAGTTGCTTTTTTTTTTTTTTTTTTTTTTTTTACCAATAAAGAAATTTTCATTGATTTACTCCTTGATATTTATTCCTTTATAAGCAGTTATATATTACTGTATTCTAAATATAATTAGCCTATGTTTTATCCCCAACTTTAAATGCTTTAATTTAGGCTATTTTGTAACAGCGCCACAGTTTAGCGCACCACGTAGAACACTCGGGAACCGCACCTGTGGCTGGCTGCACTGCTGCTTCGCGCTCAGTATAGGTATAATCTCTATGTGTCTGTCTGTCCGTTTGCATTTTGATTATTTCGAGAACCGTTCACCCAATCGACTTCACAAGGGAGTGCAGTGTCACATTTGGTGCAATATAGACAGACACGCGAGGCGCGACATGTTCAGAATTAATAGTAAACTACAGAACAGCGCGAGCGTGAAGCGGCGCACCTCACGCGAGCAGGGCTTATATTCTCCGAGAACGGACACTGATATAAAACGCACACAGTCTGTTAACTTAAGCAATACTTTTAAGGTAGTCTAATATTTTTCTGACTAACAAATTACTGACACAGTAAAGGGTAGATTTAAATAAAGAAAAATGAAATTTAAATAAAGAAAAACGAAATTTAAATAAAGAAAAAAACGAAATTTAAATACAGAAAAAACGAAATTTAAATACAGAAAAAACGAAATTTAAAAAAAGAAAAACGAAATTTAAATAAAGAAAAAACTAAATTTAAATAAAGAAAAACGAAATTTAAATAAAGAAAAACGAAATTAAGTTAGCCTAAATTAAAAACGGGATCCCAGGTGTCAATAAAAAAAAAAAAAAAAAAAAAAACGTTTTCGTTGTTGTTTTATAAATGCTCTATGACAATTGTTTAATAAATGTTCGATCAAAATGCAAAACATTGCGTCTTTTTTTCTTTTTTTAGCGCAATTTTCCACCAGACAAAATTGCGATTGTTAACTCATGATTTCTGTTCTGTCTGTGCGCACCAATCTTGCACTTCTATCTACTCCTCAACCAGACCACCTAAAGACTTCGGGTTTTTGGCATTATGTTAAGGAAGGTCTAATCTCGGGAACGCACAAAAAAAATCCAGGAAAAGATTTACTATCTCTTAGTGTTGTGATCCCATGACGTCAGAAAATTGCGCTAAAACACTCACTGAGTTTTTATTACTTGTTTTTTAGTCGACTAATCGTTGCGCAGGACAGGACTTTGGTCGACTAAGCATTTCTTTGGTTGACTACAGCCCTAGTCTCTAGAGCACCAAAAGTTAAATAGTGTACCTTTAAGTAAAGAAATAACAGTGATTTATAATTTGTGATCAATGATCTGAATTTGTATTTAGTCAAACTAAGTAGGCCTACACAGTTACATATAAATGCTTCTGAATGTTATATATTTGTTACATCAGCTAATTTTGAAATGTTTGGAAATGTAAACTGATATTTCCTACTGACACACTACAGCAAAAGATAAAAAAAATAACTTGCTTAAAACCAATTTTTGTATAGGCTACTATTGGTGGCTCTGGCTGCTAGCAATGCTGTTGGCTAATAAAATCTATTCTGCGGTAAAACTAACTATAGACTGGCCACACATAACAAAACACAACACAATGTAAAATCCTGCAATTTTCCACCTCAAATAATTTTGTGATCAACTTCTTTATTTTTGAGCCTTAAGAAGACTTTTTTGCAATATTTTAATTGTTTAAATTATAATATAATTAGTTTTATTCTCAAACGCAGTTTGATTGAATAAAAAAGACACAGAGGAAACTCCATAGCACAATTAAGGACTCATGAGGACTCAAGATGGGTTTATGTTTGACCTAAAAGCTGATAAATTATTTTGGGTGAAAAGAAAAAAATAGACATGCTTTTTCAATTTCAAGTCCCGTTCCTTGTGAATATTCACTCTCAGAAATGTGTTTATACTGCTTTGTTCAATTACAATTTGTAATCAAATGATGGCCTTTTCGATTTAAATATTTATTTTATTAAGGGCTGCACAATTAATCAAAATAAAACAGAAATCCCGATTTGGTTAGGTGAAAATATGAAATGGCAAAGCCAGCAGGTTTTTTTTTATAAAAATTTTTTTTTAATAAATATTTGCACAGTGTGTTTCATAGTGAGGAGTGGCAGTGTGATCAGATCAGCTTGATCAGTTCAGTAAACTGAAAAACTGTCTCTGCAAGCGCTGTGAGTTTGAGTCACTTATGATGTGGATTTGAAAAGCAAAACGTACCAAATATTACGTTTTTACTCCAAAGTCACTTCATAGTCAGTCAAATGTTTTAAATGACTTCCATTTAGGATCTGAAGTGGCTTCCTATCACATATTATCACATACATGTATGTATGTATGAATGAATGTAGTTTTTTTTTTTTTTTTCTCTATAATCTAATTAATGTCGATTAGCATTCATTGCATTTTAAATATAATTTATTCTTATGAAAATACATGAGTTGGCTTGAAGAATACAGAAAAACTGTTGCAGTCTTGTTTATTATCTTTGTTTAATAAGTCAAAGCTTTTCTATCTTCTTTTTATTCAGTTACAGTGATAGCTGGATGCCTTTGTCCAAATTAGGGATTTTCTGGAAGTTATAAGTTTTACTTCTGTGAGGCATATTTTGGACTGTCTGCGTGAGGGCGCCCTCTGGCTTCCAGTATGAATGAAACAAACATATTTATAATGCTCACATCACCCAATTTTGGGTAAAAATATAAAAAATATTATTTCTCGCTAAAGAAATTTGAAGGAGACAATCCATATGTTTTTCTCCAGTATTAGTGTACTGAAGTGTTCCTGGCTAATGATTTATAGTTATAGGCCGCCTGTGTCCCTGACAGTCTGCATGATAACAGGCACCCTGCAGTTTTTCCGTAAGATAAAGGTTTTCAGTAATTATATATTTTTATTTTTTTTTTTTTTTTTTATTCTTAAATACCTTATTTTATTTTTAATAATGAAAGTGTTGTTACAATAGTAGTACTTTTTATTTTGTAAAAAAATATTTAGTAATAATAATCATTATTAGTCACATTGATATATATATATATATATATATATATATATAAGCACAAGACTTTTTAAATTGCAATTTTAACCAGAAGAATTTGCGTAAAAAAAAAAAATTGAAATAAATATCAATATTTAAATTAAATATATTTAATTTATAAATATTCATATTATTAATATACAAAATGTAATCATTTAAATAAATTATTTTATAATGTAATAATTTCAATGTTAATCTCCAAATTAATGTAGAAACTACATAAAGACAGTAGCCAATATTTTAAATTGGTGGTGGGCCGTTATCGGCGTTAACGCGCTGCGTTAACGCGAGACTCTTATCGCGCGATAAAAAAAATATCGCCGTTAATCTATTCCTCAAGTTGGGTTGGGAGATGATGACGCAATCTACCCGCGGCCGCGAGGTAAACCCGGCTGCACCGCATATTTGTCGTCATCTTAAGTAAACACGGCTGAAAGTGAAAGCAGCAACATCCATTATTTGGACTTGGTTCGGATTTAAGCCGTCCGACAAACAGCAGCAAACTATAGACAGAGTGTGTGGGGTAACGGTTCGGGAAGTTAACACAATTCAAAACGAAACATGATATCACTGAATACCAGCGCGCGCGTATTATTCTCATTCCAATATATCTTAGTGGTGTAACGTTAACACATAATCTCTGTCTATGCCCGATTTTAAGAATCGTTGTTGTGTTTCTTTTTAACTGAAAAGACATCAGTTAGACAATATTATCAATTTAAATTTGGGGTTTCATAAGCTCAAAGCTATAATAAACAAAAATAAAATTTAAGTACACTAGTAGCTGCAGAGACTTAAGTAGGTCTCTACTTAAGTCTCTGCAGCTACTAGTGTACTTAAATTTTATTTATCTGCAAAATTATGTTGTATACTTACAGTTTTGTACAATATATGTTCTCAAAACTACATATACCCTTTAAAAAAAATACATTTAGCAGTTGTTTAGCAGGGTCTGTGTAACCTGTTCTGAAATGGTTTTATTATAATATACTGTATATCGTTATCGCAAGAGGCTGCAATGTATATCACAATATAGATTTTAGGCCATATCGCCCATCCCTAATTGATAGCCTATAGTAGTTGATAATAACATAGGCCTGCCTAATGTTGCCTACGTACGGTAAAAGTACAGAAGTAACTTTTTACAGTCTATTAGTAGAACAGCTTTCTCAAGCAGTTTGTGATGCATTTTGGAAACAGGAGATGAGCCCCTGGTCTAATGCGCCACCTGGCTTGAGAAACCCGTTCACAAAGACTTACTTTTATAATAATAATAATAATTCGTTACATTTATATAGCGCTTTATCTGAGACCTCAAAGCGCTTTACATAGAAGGGGGGAATCTCCTCAACCACCACCGATGTGCAGCATCCACCTGGATGATGCGACGGCAGCCATATTGCGCCAGAACGCCCACCACACACCAGCTTACTGGTGGAGAGGAGACAGAGTGATGAAGCCAATCAGTATATGGGGATTTATAGTCATTATTTGGGTAGCACACATATTCTGAATGCCTTCGGCAGAATTCAAATGAGCCATTTTAATCTAGATTAATCTAGATTAATTTCAAAATTAATCTAGATTAATCTAGATTAAAAAAATTAATCTATGCCCACCTCTATTTTAAATACTTGCTTAATGTCTTTTTTTGAATGAAGGCCAGTATCACTGTTACAAACATGATGTCTCAATGAAATAGATTTTTTTTTATATGATTATAGTCATTCAACATTAGTGTAATTGAAACCTCTAAAAAATTATTCTAAAAATGTATAACTTTTCATTTAAGTGAACTTAAAATAATCCTCACTTAAACCCATAATAAATGTCATATTTACCTGTGCCCTGTGAAATATACAGAAATTGAATAAAGTTATCAAACAGTCTGCACTGCATAAATTATAAATTAAATATAGGTTAATCAATCCTTATTAAAGATACAAAAGTTCTTTAGTCAAGAGCAGTGATTATTTTTTTTTTTTCTGTTATCTTTGTTCTTTGATTAACATTAATGACAGACAGCATTAGTGGTTGCTGCCACTTTAAGACCAGCCGCTGCTGCTGATGACCCGGATCTCACTCAGTCACAACTCTTTACGTTCATTTAAGACTGCTCTTATGAGGATGTAATTGTGTATATTATTAGTTTAAGCACGAAAGAGAACACTCTATTCTGGTGCACGTTCTGTGCGCACGAAACTGGCGAGTAAATGAAAATGGGTTATTTCAGAGCTTTCAGATGCATGCCCACTACAAGCATATCAAATTAAGCATGTCTCTTTTCCTGTAAGCAGTGATCGAAGGGGGCGACCTGGAGACCGCTACGAGAGCATGGTGAGGATAAATGTGCATGTGAATTTGTATTTTTGCAACATTTATACTGAGACTCATTACTTGATTGTCATCTATCATTGTGAAGGAAAGTCTTTTTCATGTCATTAATGGGCACTTTCAGAAAAAAAAGTGTAATGGCTTATTCTTTCTCTCTGAAGTGACAGTGTAATGGATGCATATGTGAAGCTCTTATGCCTAGTGCACTGGTTTGGCCTGCTGTTGCTTGGCAACAGATTTTTGAATCACTTGTTGCCTTGGTTACCAAGGAGCAGTTAAATACGTAGGTGAAAGCCATCACACTCGCCAATGAACTTTGTGCAACGCTGCTCTGAGTGAGTTGAGCGCTCTGGAAGATGGCAAGCCTGTTGTTGTCCACAGAGAGGATCAAGCACATTCATGTTGAATTCTGCTGTACAAACTGATAGTGTAGACTAATTGGATGTGGTACATTCAAAGCTGCTGTAATATAGCCAATATGCTATTCTATCAATCGTCTAATATCAACGATGTAATACATTCTATAGAATAGTTGTTTATTTTTATAACGACAATATATTCTATGTTGCAATAAAAAAATAAAAAAAGACCGTTTTAGAATTAAGGATTTTGGCATTCTGGCAAATTCATGACACATCCATTTTCCTCCTTTGATTCCTGATACAATAAGACTTATTCCTTACATTTTCATTGTTCACTGGGCTCACTATTGTAATACAGAAATTGTAATGCAATGAGTTAAATATTGTGACATTTTTTTAACGAGATTACAGTCATGAAAATTAGGGTAAATATGCTTAATTGTCATGAAAATGTTGCAATGCAATAGAAATGAGTTTTAATTATTTATTGATCATTAGTATCTGTCATTTTGCTGTTGCCACAGTTTTTTAAAAAAAAGCAATTGGCCCCTTGAACCCAAGCCTTACAAGTGTTTTACAGTGGAAAGGAGCGTTAGGTGTGTGAAGCAGTGACCTAAAAACCTTTAAGTGGGGTAAAAATCACTGTATTGCATGGCCTCGAGTGGTTTATTGCTTTCATTTTAAATGTATATGTCAGATTGGAAGCTTGATTAAATGAGTTATCCATGTAGAATGTGCTTTGAGTGTATGCTTGTGCTCTTTGAATTGACTCCATGTTTTTTTTTTTTTTTCCCCATCGTTGTACACAGAGTGGAGGTGGATATGGTGAGTGTTTTCAGCTTCACACACACACACACACACACACACACACACACACACACACACACACACACACACCAGCTCAAGGTTACCTCCAGTCAAACGGAGCACTGCACTCCTCTTGATAGCGTAGTGTTTCCTGCTTTTCTCTCTTTATCCTTCTCTGTCATAGCTCTGATATCTTGATCACCTTTTCCATCTTCTTTTCTTTTCTTGTTTCACCTGAAGACAATAATTCTTCTTGGGAGCCCTTCCAATCTGGTGAGTGTCAGATACTGTGATAATGGAATATGAATTAAATATTGTAATTATGCTTGTATAAGAGTGTGAATGAGAGGCCGACATATACCTATAAAATGGCTGAATCACAGTAAGATGTTTTTGTCATCAGGTGGTCGAGGTTCTTACAGCGACATTGGTGGGCCTGTTATTACAACACAAGTGACCATCCCTAAAGATGTGAGTGTAAAATGTGCAGATTTATTAACCATATTATATATAAGGTTATTATAGTTTGTGCTTTCATACTGTTTTAAAAGGAAATTTCTTAGATTTAAAATTTTAGATAGATTTTTGTTTTTGCGGCTTTTTGCGTTTTATTTGGTGGTGCACATAAATGAGTGGAAATAGTAGGGAGAAAGACAAGCGGGTGGGAAATGACCCGAGTCTGATTTGCCCACATCTAAGTGCCATTTTTAGTATTATTTATATATTGTTTATTATATACTATTATATTATATATTTAATCATATTTATTTATATATAATAACTGTTTTACTCTGTCTGTTTTCTGTTATTTTTGTGCTAATATATGCAGTTGTTAATGCATACTGCTGAACTAACACACAACTGCATAGTTTGGTTTTATTATTAATTTTGTTCTATTAGAAGTTTCTTTGTCAGCGTTCTCCCTCTACTGAATCTTCAGTGCTATGGCAAAAGAAACAAAATTGACCTAAGACAGAATGCAAAAAAGACAGTATACTGTGTTTCTACTGAGTTGTCCTCGTTGGCTGCATGCAAAACAAACACACAACGCAGCCAATGCAGTCCAATTCACAACATGTTCAGTTCATCACAGCTACTTATCAAAAAACACCAATTTACAATCATTAATCGGGTATAATGACAGAAAAAAAAACAGTGTCATGTTATTCCGACACACATTTCATGATTTAAAGGGGAGCGCACAAGCCTACTGTATATATATGTGCAGTACATAATCACATAACCATTAAAGGGATACTTCACCTCTGGGAAGATGAATGTGTATTTAAAATAGGTCATTTAAGTAGAAGAAATGTGGAGAAATTTTTTAATTTGGAGCTTTCTAGACTGAGAAAAGCCAGAAAATGTATTTTTGGCTTATGTGGATGAAAGACAACAACTCCCAGAATGCACTTGCGTCGCTGCCTTAGGAGGCCACGCCTACCGGTTAGAGAGCACAGTTGAAAACAACAAGGCTAGCCTAAGTAAGTGATGAGTTTGCCAGGGATTTAGAGACCCAAAATGTCCGGGATTCGGCTTTTGCGTTCTACAGTCGTCATTCATTCATTATGTTTACTGTGGCAAGCAGGACGAGGCTGACGGCCGCGGGAGAACGGCGCGAGGCCGGTTGTGTCATCTCTCACGGAGGAGCGGAAATTTTCGTAGCAAGGGTAAAACGCACATCAACCGATAACTTGTTTAGCGTTCATGTAAACACTACAGTCAGATTCACCGATCGGAATTAATTCAGTTAGATTGAAACGAGAGGTGTGCATGTAAACAATGAATGGCGACCGCAGAAAGCAAAAGCCGAATCCCGGACATTTTTAACAGTCTCGCCCGCCGGACAAGGCAGGGAAAAGGAAGATGGTAACCCCTACTTACTCAGCTTTCTCCTATTATTCAGCTTTCTCCACAGAACAAGAGCATGCTAGCTTAGCTTCCAAAGAAAGACGGCTGATACTGTGTACATTCTGTGAGTGAGATCCCACCCTCTATGGGCGGGCTGAAAACATGCGGAACAACGCCATCTACTGGCTGTAGTCTTTAGCCTCAGGACAGAAAATCCTCCGATGACGCAAAATGACGATTTTTGCGTCATCGGAGGATTTTTTCCAGACAAAAAATACATAAATCTCTCCTCTCAGGGGGATATGAGGGGGGAAAGCATGGTAATTCGAAAATACTACAGGTTTTCTACTAATACAAAGCTTAATGCTAAATCCTGAAGTAACCCTTTAATTACAAATAAAGATGAAAAAGAATGTTTGCATTTTTAATGCTCTTTCTTTACTTTCTGATACAATCAAGTAGTATAAAATTTGTACAGTTAAGTTGTTCAAATAAGGGAATATTTCCAGCCCAGAGTTGATTATTAAAAAAAACTCTTAAATGGGACATCAAAGTTTGAGTGCAATAATCAGATGGCAGTATATTGTAGACAAAATGGGAGATTAATCATAATGAACCTGTTGCCACAATAAAAAAAACTCAAATTAAAACAGTGCATTACAACCATTCCTCTGGTATTAACTTTAGCAGCGTGCAGAACCTTATTCATCTCATGACTGGCAAATCTGGCATCCCTGACAATTTGATCGCTCTGATAATGGTGCACATTAAAATGAAAGAGACCCATACATGCTGGGGTATCACATAAGACTACATATTACATTTATTATCAAATTCAACTAAGTTTTATTTTCTTGGCAAAACTGGTTATCATCCATTAACAATGCAGGCAGAAATTCGAATCCGCTACTAATCGGAGCCGGATGTGATGACATGGGGACGGTGATAAAGGTCTATACCCAGCCCTAATTCACACCCAAAATACTGCCTTTGAAAAATAACTATTTATTTTTGTTGTTTCAGTTATTGGCAGATATTTATTTAATTTAATTTAACTCAAATACTTCAAATCAATTGTTTTAGCATACCATAATAACCCTGAATCGTACTTACTAAAGCTTTGCTCAACTCTTGTTCTAGCTGGCCGGCTCAATCATTGGGAAAGGCGGACAGAGGATCAAGCAGATTCGTCATGAGTCAGGAGCTTCTATCAAAATAGATGAGCCTCTGGAGGGCTCAGAGGACCGGATTATTACCATCACGGGCACACAGGACCAGATTCAGAATGCCCAGTATCTACTACAGAACAGGCAAGTCTATCACCTATTCCATCACGTTACCACAACCCCATCCTGACACCTAACCATCATGTGTCCTGACCAGGTGCAACAGGTTTCCAGCAACTTTTATCTTTTCTGTCACAAAAATGTTGTGCTGAATCATAGCCAATCAGAATGGGATTTTGGACCAATTAGATTTCAGTATGGGTTCTGATTCCACTTAATAATTACGGTTCTTTAATGATTTCATATAACGATCCTTATAGATCTGCTTTTTTTCTGGACAGAAAAAAATCTATTTTCATCTGCTTTATATTGTCATACCTGGTTTGGGACACAGTTACACAAATCCTTGTTTCCTTAAGTATACTAAGTCTTGTATTTTGTTAGGGTGAAAATGGGGGGCTTTCGCACCGGAGGAACATTTTCGTATTTCCTATAACTATTGGCGAAGGTACCCGCTTTTTGGCATGTTCGCACTGCAGGAACTGGGAACTATTTTAGTTATAGGAATTTGGGGGGACTAAAGTAGCTCCTACATCATAGTAGAGTCTAACCCAGCGCAACAGGAACTACCGATGAAGTAACTGTGCGTTGATTGGCCATACGAAACAACATTTTTAAAAAGCCGTGTAAATTGCTTACCTATACTTATTTCACAAACTAACTCCATGAACATTTGGCTTTTGGTGTTTGGCTTTCCTGTAGCTCAAACAGTAGAGTGTTGGCACTTGTAACGCCAAGGTCATGGGTTTGATTCCCAGGGGAAAGCAAGAACTGATAAGAATGTAAATGTGTACCTTGAAATGCAATGTAATGGATAAAAGCGTCTGCCAAATGCATAAATGTAAACATGGAAAACAGCGATAGATGGACTGACGCCGAAGTCTAGGTACTTCTCAACCTTTACGCTGAGAAAATCCAATACGACTTTGAAGGGACCAAGCAAAACGTGATTATGTATTTCTGCTCACTTTGCGACATTGGGCATTAACCACACGGCAAACGCTATAAAACTGTAATAACAACCAGAGTGGCAGGGCGTTGTGACAGCTTGCGTCACTTCAGAGTTCCTACTGGCAGTGCGATTGCATCCAGGAAAATGGCCCTAGGGAAAAAATGTAGTTCTCGGGGGACTGTCTTGATGGCTAGATCCTGTAACTGAGTCCCTATAACTCTCTGGTGTGAAAGCCCCTATAGAGGTGCTGAAATGCTAATCCAAATTGCCTGTCTCTTTTTGCTTTTGTATGTGGAACTAAATTGTATTTTCAATAGTTCTACAAACTTGCTTCATGCTTCATATACATTTGACTGCTGTTTCATGCACTTCTCTTTGCCTGACCTTTCACATTTTTTCCTTTTGTGAAATGTGTACAAAAGGGTTTGTTTTATTAGTTCCATTTGGGATAGAATCCAAACATAATTTACAGAGGGGCAAATGAGTGGGACCCAGGAGAGTGGAGTAAACGCTGGCTTGCTTCTGTGTGGAAGACTTGTGATTTTGTTGTTGTTAGTTAGATGAAGTGACAACAAATCACAGTCTGCCCTACAGCACAGGCCCAGCATCATCTGCCCCTACCCTCAAACACATTTCACCCACCCTAACTGAAGAGGCCTGCCAGTTTAACCTACTCTGACTAACATCTGTACTCTCATCTGACCATGTCCTTTCTGGTTTATACTCTGTCTGAAATCAAGCTGTTTTAAAGTCTTTCTGCTGTTTGTTGATTCAGCATGGACGTAAACCAGTCTTTCTACTGTTACATGCTAGCTTTCTACTGTAACTGCTTTCTAGTGCAAAACTGGCTCCTGTCTGTTACATCAGTGGTTCCCAACCTTTTTTTGTCTGAGACCCCCTTTTTCCAAAGAAATTTTTTAGGGCCCCCCTTCACATTTAATGATATTATCGCTCTTGTAAACTTGCAGCAAGGATGACAGAATATGTTGTTTTCGAGCAAACGGTATGTTTACTATAACCAGATATGCTTATGCACAAATAATAGCCTATAATATTGAAAATACAATAACAAAAACATCAGTAGGCACTTTGTAATTTAAAAACGTAAGCCTAGGAGTAGCCTATAAAGTAGCCCTATTTAAAAATGCAATAACAAAAATATTCACACTGGTGTGTAGGTAAAAAGAAAAAAAAAGTATATAGGCTATTACTAAATGACTGCTGTCTGGGACCTCAATACTTCCATGTTATTTGTGAGGCTTTATCAATGTGAGGCTTTATTTTTGACGCTTTTGGCGCTATAACAAGCGATAATAAACTTGCGTTTATAATAATGCGTCTTTCGGAAGAACATTGTAGCCGGAACTACTTCTCTCTGTGTACGTCTATGACGAGTCACGCAGGTACTGGGCTACTCCGCAGCGGCAGCGATCCGAACCAGTGTGAAATAGTCCCAATGTAAACACTTATTATAGGTGTACCATAGTGGTTCAGGATAAGACAAAAACACGGATTGGAAAATGGATTCATGATGAACTCGCTCATTATATACATTTTGTAAATTTTGAACAGAAAAAAGTTAAGGACTTGTATTTAATGCTCATTGCTCAAAACTATTCAAAATACGACGCGACCCCCCACAGAGCTCGCTGAGGCCCCCTTGTGGGCCGCGACCCCCCTGTTGGGAACCACTGTGTTACATGCAATGATGTTCTCATGCAAATGAAACGCTCTTATTGCATGGGTATTAAGTCATTTTGTTAAATATAACGTCAGCATGAAATCAAAATGGACCCTGTTTTACTCTTCTTAATTGATGTGGCCTTATTATCATGAGATACAATTACTAAGATATTTCTTCTCACTGAGATATATCACAATATACTGTAGTTATTTTAGCTGGAAATAAGGTTGCTACAAAACCAAAACTTTAGATTTTTCACAATTCTCAATACCAATTTCAAATTCACAGCAGTTAAACAATTAAACTACAATTATAAACTAAAAGCGTCTTCTCTGCTCCATAAAGAGCTGCAGAGTCAAGATTTTATTTATGACGTGAAGAGAGTGAGGAGAGATGACTGACAAGACGATGGTGGAGGTTTTGTTGCTCAACATATCCTGAGCGTCATTGACAAATTGATCAAAAGCTATTTCAATACCCCGCATATTGGTAGCAGCTCCCTGATGCCCGCAAATTATATACAACATCTCTTGTCAACACTAGTTAGCTAAAAGAGCCAGTTGGACCAGTTGTTTTTTAAGCCCCTGCGGGACACACCAAGTCGATGTCAAAGGAACTAGCGGCGACGCAAGCTGACTGTGTTTGACTCCTCTTGTCGGCTGCGTCTCGGCCAAAAAGCTGCGCTTGAGCACACCAAAAGGACTAAAGGCGACTGTCAACTAGCATGTGTTCTGCGCCTGCGTGCAAGTAAATATGTGTCTATATCAGCAGGTATCAATAGTCTGTTTTCATCATTCAAAAATGGAACCTGAAATTAGGACTGCAGATATTCAAACCCTAAACAAAACAGCGCTTGCTTTCCATTTTGAATATCAATCACGCTGATCTCTTTCTTTATTCCAGTCGGCTCATGTTGTTATGAAAATATTTGTTCATTTGAATGCTCAGGTAAGATTCTGTAAAATTATAACCGCCTTCTGTCTGTACCATCTTGACTTCTTTGCTTGCAATTTATACGAATTGGGCAACTCGTAAAATATGTACGATTTAGCGACGTGTATGGCATCATGTTGCTTATCATGACAAATCAGTTGTCACTGAGAAATAATCAACGTCTTTCAAGTCCCATATTATGCCGTCCTTCACTGACAGATACTTTTCAGGGATCGCTGTTTGAGACAAGTACTTTCAGTCCGGAAGTACATATTGTTTATCAAAAGCCTGTAGCGTGGCTTTGAACGCTGGCATCTCAACAGTACGGAATGGCACCATTTCTTCAACCAAATAGCGAGTCACGCTATCAGTAAGTGCTCTCCACTGATTGCTGTCACTTTGGTACTTCGCTCGTCTCGCAAAGGCCTCGGAGGAAAAAAAGTGCGGTGATGACCTCGTCACAGCCCTAGGTAAAACCACTAAATGGCAGTCAAATCAAATTTATTTTCCTATAGTGGTTGCACGTTAAAGCATAGCCGCTAAAATACCAAAACAAGATATGAAGGGAAAAACTAGTCATCCGTACTAATCGACTAGTCGATCCCTACCTAATTTGAGTTAAAGTCGTCAAATTTCTGATGTTTTATCTGTGTGTGTGCATAACAGAGATAAGACAGCAGTAATGTGCACGTGAATATCCTGTTTCACTCTGAAATAAGAAAAGTATGAAAATGTTTCATGTTGACTTAAATACCTGTTGCTTGCTAGTATGAGTAAACCTTAAAGATGCTAATAGAGTCAGGAAACAACCTTAAAATGCTCCAAGTAAATCAACATGTTTAATAATATTTCCTGCAGTGTATTATAAACCAGATGATGTACTATCTGTATTTACTTTTTATATAATACAGTTTTT
Source organism: Scardinius erythrophthalmus (assembly GCF_964197995.2). NCBI lineage: Eukaryota > Metazoa > Chordata > Actinopteri > Cypriniformes > Leuciscidae > Scardinius > Scardinius erythrophthalmus. Next base: position 43,823,252 of record NC_138225.1, on the reverse strand, counting down.
GCATCGTTTATTGTAACAGCGTTTTCTGCTTATAAATCACTTGGCCGCTGGCTGAACTGTCCCAGCACTATGAGGTTTTGTCTCTGTTTTCATCCGTGTCATTTCCTCTTTCAGCGTGAAGCAGTACTCTGGTCGGTTCTTCTAGAGGGTGGAGATCGAAGCCAAACTGCCATACCCATTCACTTCAACTTGTTTTCAGAACCTACATTCCTCTGCTTCTTGGGTAGATGTGCTCCCTGCCAGTTCTCCTAACAATATTTTTTAAACAACATATTTGAGGGAAAAGTTTTCTCAAAAGCAAGTGGATCCTCTTATTTCTTTAACATATTCTTTCTGCACGTGATTTTTCCATTATTGATTGTACTGTTTTGTAAGTAGAGGGGAGCCCATCTGTGATGTCCGCTGTTGGCCTTACCAGAGCTGCATGCTTAGTCTGTGCAACATGCAGAATGTAATCTTTATTTTTCTTTTTTTTTTTTTTGCCAATGAATTTATTATCCCATTTATCTTGTTTTCTTGATGATGAGACTTTTTGGGGGAAATGTAAATATTAAGTTCAGTTCTTTAAAGTTTTAATATCTTTGCTGGTTTATTTAAAGGATGAACGTCTATTTTGATTTGCAAAATGAAGGTATTCAGGATGGGAAAATGATTCATTCCTGTGGTTTTTTTTTTTTTTTTTGGTAGTTTTCTCAACCCGATTTTCAGATTCGAAAAACTTCAAGAGATGGATTGACCGTTTCTACTCCATTGACATTGGGATCCGTTAAATCTTGCTGGCGCTTTTGTACGTCTGTTTGTAAGCGTTTTTACCATTTTAGATGGATCTTTCTAGACTTCTTTCTCTCCACGGTTTGGGGGAGGGGGGGAATAAAAGCTTCTCTGTAAAAAAAAAAATTGTTGCAGGTCTCTTCCATGAACTCATACCTCTTTCTTTCTCATTGTCCCCCCCTCTGGTGTCTTTGTAAAATGTGCTGCAAATTTAAAATAAAAATAAAAATAAAATCTGTGCCACCTTTTACTAAAACATGACTTGTTGGTTGTGTGTTTGTATCTTTGTTGTAGTGCTTTTCCATTCAAAGGGACAGATGCAATTCAAATGTGCAGTGCATATAGGAATCTAGTAACCAGGGTTATTTTAATGAACTAATACCCATTTCTGGGTAGTAACTGATTACATGTAATCTGGATTACATAATTGGATTCCAAAAATGAAGTACTTGTAATTAGATTATATTACATTTTATAAAACGGTAAGTTCCAATCCTTGATTCTGATTGGTCAATAGCTGTGTCACGATACAACACGGCTATGACCGCTTCACCCAACTGTTCTTCTATGTATCACTACACAACACCCTAGTAGCAACCACTCTTAGTAACGTAACTTAAACACGTTTGATCTCATCGATATTGTTCATTGAAGCTATAGTAGAGTATTGTGACTTTGTGAGAGATCGAGTAAGCGAGTGTATCTGCATTTACAGTAGATATAGCATTTTCCTTCAGGTCAGTCATGTTCATAATAAAAAAAAAATCCGTTTGAGTGTCCGCTGCGATATCTTGTCCTTTTAACAGTTAAGGGGTTTTTCCGTGCCCATAGTCATCTGTCAGTTGCGTTTTCCTTCCCTACTCTGTGTTCACAAGTTTGATTGCTTTCAATTTAAAAGTCTTCTCTACTGACTGACTCACTCGTAAAGACGGTCTTTGCCGCCATCTATTGACGAAATAATGTATGTAACTTTTGTTGCTGTTTACTGTCAGGGACTATTTTTTCCAGCGGAAGGAAGGCTTTTAGTGATTTTACTTCATAAAAGTTGCATAGATACATGTTTTTCGGCTTTAATAGTTGTATTGTGTGGTAACCGTTTTATAAAGCAATAAGGTACTCAAGGCAAGTGCTGTATCGTGAATAAGTAACGGCTGAACAACGACGCCCTTCAGCCGTTACTTATTCACGATACAGCACAGCCTCGAGTACCTTATTGCTTACTTAAAATAGGCTACTCTTAATCACACTTCAGTTACTTTTCTATTGATTAAATTATTAAATGTTATTTTCAAAATGGCAGTAAATTATTCATAATTCATTGATTCTGATTCTTTGTTATATTTTACATTTTACTTTCTGTAAGTCTACTGCTTATGATATACATTCAGAAGGTCTTTCAGGTTTGTTGAATTGTACACACAGACCAGCCACTAGTCATGAGCCTATACAGAAAAGAGAAAACTGAGACCCACACCGCACTTCATCACTGGATTTACAGAAATCACTTCACTTTTTAAGAAGTGCTTTCCCAACATTGCATAGGCCTATCTCAGCTCCAGACAAACACATTATTTGAATGATAAATTAGTGAGTCATTTAATCTTGTATACTGTCTCTGGAAGGCTTGTCTTTCAAACACATTAAAATGTACAAATTCATGTAATTTCATATTTACATGCAATGCAGGGATTCCCCAGCTTTTTTTGTCTGCTGAACCTCTTTGCCCAAATATATTTACTTGAAGTAAGCCCTTAAATTTTAAGTTAATAAGTTAGGTCAATAATCCAATTAAGTTAATTATAAAAATAATAAAATGAAGTTCATGGTTCTCTGATATTAATGGTCACATGACATACTTAAACAAATAGGCCTGTTTTTAAAATAAATGTTTATTTTGTTTGTTTTTATTTAAAAAAATATTTATTTAAATTTTTATGATTTAATATAGCTTTTAATTAAACTCACGAACCCCAGTCTGGGAAACCCTTATGAAATGTAATATTTAATGCACTTCATGTTGTTGATGATAAAGAATGGAATATATTTTCTCTCTGTGTTTTTATAACAATGTGGTACGATATTATCCTATTCAAATCAATGTGATAAACGAGTTAGGTAAAAGGTATTCAAAAAGTAATCCGAATTAATAGATTAGGCTACCTAAAATTAGTAGTCTGGATTACATTATTAACTACAATTTTTGTCAAGCAATTTGGAATCAGTAACTAATTTAATTTAAGTAATCTACCCAGCAATCTATAAAAACTAAATTCTTTATTCTTGGAATAAATTAAACATTAAACATTAAATGAAATAAAATTATATATATATATATATATATATATATATATATATATATATATATATATATATATATATATATATATATATATATATATATATTAGTCACATGTCAAGTCACATTTATTTAAATAGTGCTTTTTACAATATAGATTGTTTCAAAGCAGCTTTACAGTGATAACAGGAAAATAATGCAACAAAGTTTGTTTCCAGAAGAAAATAGCATCAGTCATGCAGCTTAAGTAAGTTCAGTGATGTTTAATTTTTGTTGTAAAAAAGTTATTAATTTAGTTCATTTATAAAGCCTTTTTTTTTATTAAAAATCAAAGAACAAGTACATCAAGTACAATTTTTGTGTACAAAACAGTAACAATCACGCCAGGGGAGAAGACAACTAAAATAACATACAAGAAAAGAAGAAAATAAAAATACATAAATCATACAAATGCATTGTAAAGCAAAAACATTGTATGTGACCTAACAGCTTTCTTATTCATAGAGCAGGAAATGGAGGAGATGTATTGTTTTACATTAACAGAAAGTTCAATAAAGGTAGGTTTCTTATTCTGGAATTTCGATTTATGAATGTAAAACTTGGTCAAAATAATAATTAGATTAATTAGATAAAACTCAGAGGTAAAGTTCATGTCATGGGTAACAAAACCAAACAGTACATTTTCCCATTTCAGCATAAAGTCAAGATAAATATGGTCGGCAATATATTTACTTAGTTTACTCCAAAGCAGCCTAGTATGAGAACACATCCAAAATAAGTGCACAAGTGTTTCTCTTTGATCTCCACAAAAGGAACAATTAACATCAATATCTTTTTTAAGCTTCTGTAGGTAATGATTAGTTGGGTAAAACCTATGAAGCATCTTAAATGAAATTTCTTTAACTTTATTAGTTAAAAAAAACTTATGCGGCAGCAGCCATACTTTATTCCAACACATCACCAACAAAATTAGACCAATATGGCACTGATGATGGTAAAGTGATAATTTCTTGCTGGAAAGATCGGCGAATGTTTTTATTTACACTTTTACTCTGAACTGAAAGACAGCTTTTACCAATATGTGTTTCCAAAACATTCCCTAATACAGGGGGATTGTCATTTCCCATAACGCCTCTAAATAACGATATTACACCTGTAGGGATGGCATCAAAGACAACTGAAAAATCCTTTGGGGTGACAGGGATGCCAAATGTAGTGAGAAATTCAGAGTAAGAATAAAGTCGACCATCCTGATTAAAGGGGTCATATAATGGTACATGCACTTTTACAAGTTGATTGTACTGAAATTTGTGTTGGCAGTGCCTGTACACAACCATCATAAAATGATAAAAATCCATCCAGTGTTTTTTTTTTTAAATCTTCTTATATGTTTCCCCCTCTCCTGAATCAAGCTGTTCGATTTTGTGACGTCACAAAATCGACGCCCCTCCCACAATGTTTGATTGACAGCAGAGTTTCAACAGAGACCCGCCCTGGCGCCCTCGTGAGCGAGCTGTCAATCATAGCCCGCGCCAACCGGTGCGTTCATTGCTGATAGCTGGAGTAGAATGGCGTCTAAGCGATTGTGGTGTTCTTGGGTGTAATAACGAACACAGCAGTCATTTTGATGTTCCTAAATCCGTACAGCTGAAGACGCAGTGGCTGAGTTTGTTTTTGAAGGGAATATTCCCCGCGATCAACGTCATTGCTTTCATGTTTGCGCAAATCATTTCACCAGACTGCTTTACAAACGAGGGTCAGTATAAAGCTGGTTTTGCGAAGAAGCTGCTCCTGAAAAAAGTTGCATCTCCAAAAGAAGTGAGTGAGTGTAACGTTTTATTAACCTTTATATTAATCTTTATATTAATCTTTTCAAATCGCTTGCTGCACGCTTCAGGATGAATGCAGCTATTTTTACACTCAGGGTACATTACGGCATGTTTTCTATGTATGACGTTCTCAATATAATTCATAATCCCATGTTTATAATAAACAACGCGTTATGGTTATTGTGTTAAATTGTGTTACAAAACAGTGTACGCACAGAACAGAGGGGCGGGGTGAGCAAAGCTCATTATCATTTAAAGACACATGCACTCAAACGGCGTGCTGAAAACAGGAGATGGTCCTCAATGCAGTACAAAAGATCTGGGGGGAGGAGTCGGATCCAGATCCAACTCCTCCCACCTTACATACCTAAACCCATAGATATCATATAAAGGCTAGATGTCTCGTCCGCGCTGCTGGCCAATGGAGCTCGACATCCGCACACGGCGGCCATCTTACCACAGGGTGCTCACTCACTCATAACATGGTGCATGTACTTTTAAATAACCATAACTTGCTCAATTTTCTACCGATTTCCAAACGGTTTGGTTTGTTATAAACGTCAGAGATGTAGCTATTATACTGCATACATATGAATAATTATGTTCAAAATGTTTAAGCATTCAGAATTATAGCCACGTTAATAACGTTTGTAAGAAACCAAACCGTTTGTAAATCCGTCCAGATTTCAGCAAGATAAGAGGATTTGTGTGCGTGCTGCTCACTCACCTTAATTCACAGAGCCCTGTCCTAAGATGGCCGCCGGTGATGCCGGAAGTGACTCCGCCTTGAGCCATCTAGCCTTTATATGATATCTATGCCTAAACCTACCCAACTCCACCCCCTGATCCCTAGACCCACCCCTAAACCTACCAATCTCCACCCCTTATATGAGATCTGACTCCTCCCCTCGGATCTTTTGTACTGCATTGAGGTGCTACTGGAGAACAGAGCTGTTTTTGACCAGGTAAAATTAGTGTTTTCTTACAATACTAATGATAATTTTTAATTAAAGTATATCACAAACTTTTAAATTAGACCCTAAATAATCATATTAGCTTGTACAAAAATGACATTATATGACCCCTTTAAACAACTGGCTAACCAAAACAATATTGCTTTCAAACCATTGTTTTAAAAAAAGTGATTTGTTTTTTAAACAAAATATGCTTATTGTTCCATATGTAGAATCTATGCGGGCTAAAACTGTGTTTGTAAATCATTGACCATGCCAGAAGCATTTGTTTGTGGAAAGAAGCAAGTTTGATTGGAATCTTGTCAATATTATAGTTGCACAATAAAACAAAATTGAGACCACCGAGTGATGTGAAAATATGGTGTGGGATAAAGTTCCACAGAGACGTTGGACACCGAAGAAAACGCCTAATCCAATTTATTTTAAAGGTGTGGTTCAGTGTGGAGAAATCTAAAAAATTATTCATTTATATAGCCGCTCTGGAGAAAACCTAGAGATTGGCATGGAGTACTTTCCATAAGATCATCTCTCAATGCAAATCAAACCAGCTATTAGGCTAACTGAAATAAAACCATGCCAATCTCTAGGTATGGTGAAGGCTATGTGATGATGTGGGGCTATTTTAATTCCAAAGGCCAAGGGAACTTTATCAGGATGCATAGTATCCTGGATCCATGAAGTAACTGGCCTTTAAAAATAAAAATCTGCCTGCCTCTATGGGAATTTAACATAGGGGTGTCAAGACTTATGCACCCTGTATTTTAAGTAAGAACATTTATTTATTTACGATACATTATTCATTCACAAAGAAAATTGGTGTCCTTAAAGGTTGGATTTTTCCTCATTTTTTAAATTAAGGCATTAAGTTCAATTTCCAAAAGATGATTTTTTATTCCTCTTTTTAGTCAACTTTAGTAGGGGTGTCTAAACTTATGCATAGCACTGTATATTTATTCATTCTGTCAACTCACCTAACATTCCTTGACAGTTTTCAGCATCCCTCCACTCACTCTTGGCTTGTTCTTCCACAGCCAGGAATACGGGGGGAGGACTTTGCTTTCGGGCCGAATACAGCACGCCAAATATGCATTTATTCTATCTGACTTATTTGTGTGAAATCTCAATTCTCCAGCGGCAGTCATCTTTGTTGTAAACGAATTCAACCCAAGCGCTCGTTGGTGACGTGGATCACTATGTTACTGTTGATCATCTGTCCATCATCGTATAAAGCCCGCCCTGACAATTTGATTTATCTGAACAGCTTTTGTTCGGGCATAATCATAATCATAGACAGTATGGGCATAATAGCTCCACAACGGATCAAGTCCAGACCGAACTTCCTGGAACTTCCCGACCTAAAAATGTTGTGGGCGGGGCTAAATTCGGCTGGCATCCAGGCTAGAGAAAACCGTGATGTCATCGTCCAGTTCAGTTCTCATAATGGTGTCAGTGCAGGCAGATCAATATTATTTTTGAATATTAAATTAAATGTTAAATTTTAATGTCCCCAAGCAAGTCAAAAGCCAATGGCAACAAAGGTGAAAAAGGCGACAATGGCAAGGAACCAAAACTCATCAGGTGACAGACTGAAGGAAAAAACCTTTGGAGTACCTAGGCTCAGTCAGGGGCCAGTTCTCCTCTGGCCAATGAACCAACAGGGTATGATTATGAATCAGGCAGCATTATAGGTCAGAAGTCAGATTGGATTGGAACAATCAGAATAATACAGTCCAGCCAAATCAAATTTTTTATATATTTTTTTAAACTATAGTGGGTGCAGGACACTAGTTCATTTATGTAAGTGAGGATAGCAAAAAAACTGACATATTATACCCGAAAATTCTTCAGTGGACTACCAGTAAAATTTATAAAAACTTGGGACCAAAAATTATTCAGACACTTTGACCTGTTTTGTTTAAGAGTTTTTTTTTTTTTTTTTATTGCTAATGCAATCTTTTTACACTGCAGACTGAACAAAATTAAGCATTTCTTGGTGGTTGACCTAAATTGGTATTATCTAATTGTGCACTTAAATTTAACAGCTGACAGCTATTTAACCTAATTATTTGTGAGACAGTCTAATAGACAAATGGACAAAACCAGTGAAATATCAACTGATTTGATAACTCTGAGTTCTTGTCATATTTTGTTACCATTTTCTAAACTATAGCGAATAAACTGTGAAGATTTGTTGTAAGTAATTGTTTGAAAATGTTTTCACCCTATTCACTAAAAATCAAATTTAGGTCAAGAAATTAATTTCCCAACACTAAATAAATGTATACGTGATTTCTTTGGAAATGTCCTAATTGGAAACCATTCATTATGAAACTCATGATTAGACCCAATAAGACTCTAGATCAACAGGTCAAGTTCCTAAATCATATTCTATGGAATGTTGTCTTTATCAGAACACTTGTATTGAAAAGACAGTAAAGGGAAAGCGTAACTGTAAGGAAGTGTAAAAATCATGTAACTATATTATCAGTCAAAATGAACCCTGAGAGGGTGATCAGGAGTCAGGACAGATAATGAGAACATGGTTTATTTTGAAACTGCATAGATAAAATCCTGAAATATTTTCATTAAATTACTTTTGTTCTACAGATTGTTTGTAATCATTTAGCTTCCTGTAGGACAAATGTCTCCTATCTATTGTTTTTGTGTTATTTTGGAATCATGTAAGAAAGGATTACTTAGGCTACAAAGTATGGGTTCCTAAATTCTAATATAATTTCATTAAACAATGTATTAAGATTGGTCCAGGGTTCATACATTTCCAGACTCAAATTTCCAAACTTTGTGGATTTTTCAGACCATATTTAACATAAATGGGTCATACATTTTAAGCATTATATTTAGTATATAGTAGCCTACTATATGCTATCTATCTGTAAAATCTTTTTAGTATCTGTAAAAACTTTTTTTAATGGGTTTTCTTGAAGTATGTACATGATGAGAAGAAACCTAAAACTTGCAAATATTCACCTCTGACACATCAGTTTGATATTGTGATCATTGTTTGATGTTGCATGATCACCAAACAGCAAAGTAAGTCTGATTTAGATGATCATTTGCTCCTTTATCTGTTGCTGGTTTGAGTGGCATTCAAATAAACATTCTTAGTTTTAGTGAAGTTCAAAAGAGATTAGCTTATGGTAAAGCCAAACAGTTTTGCGTAATGAAAATGTGTGCATTGAAACCATTCGGTCGTGTTTGACAATCACTAAATGATCACTAAACATTTGCCATGAAACACTCTGCTTGTAGGCTATAATACATTTATTTTATTTTAGAAGTTCTTAATTTTATATAGAGCCTGGAAACAAATATTTTTCCATGCTCTTTTTTCTTTCTTTTTTTGTCATAGTTTTCCAGACCTGGAAATTACTTAAATCAAATTACATTCTTTTCCATCCAAACTTTTCCAAACTGCGTAGGAACCCTGAACAGGGAGTGGATGATGCTGATGCCTTAATGAACATAGGCTATTAGAAGACAAGTCCGAATCATTTTAGAGATTCGGTTGGTTCGGACAGTTCATTTTATTGAATCGATTTCAAACATTGATTCATTTGAGTCAATCCAGAATAAGTCCCTCTGATCATTTTACTCGTTACTTTTGTAGCAAAATAAATGTTAAGGTAGGCTAAATATTGCCGTGTGTGCTTGTTCATTTACATATTTAAAAAAAAAAACAAATTATCACCCGTCGTACGGTTTATTAAACAAAGTTCTTTACGGTCTACTTTTTTCCACAAATGCGTGCTAATCGGTTCGTTCGAAACATTAAGAAGAGTCTGTTCAAAAGAATGATTCGTTCGAGAATCATACATCCCTATTGCATGATATGGAAGAGTCGAGAGTCAAAATCGAGCCTATTCAAACAGGGATTTAAATCAACAGGCGTGAAGAATCTAATGGACTAAATTACACAATCGCTTCAAACGCGCGGATCCTGTCCGATGAGCGAGAGTGTTGTCGCGTTCACAACGTTTGGAAACGTCATTCCAGGGAATTGTCGGCCATATTCAGCGATACCACGCCCGGTGTGGAGATCGACTTTTACACGGGTGCAACACCATTCATGCAAATAATCCCCACCACAAGTTCATGGACAGCTTTTAACTCAGTCTAAAGAGGAACTATCACTGTATTGAAGAAAGACATTCAATACTGAACACCAAATATAAAAACAACGTGCAATGGAGTTATTAATTCCAAAGGATCTGTTGCTTTTGTGAATGATACAAAACAGCTCAAACCGCATCAGGATTTCAGTCACTGACACATTTTGAATGTGGTTTGGATTCTTTCCTCAACGCGCTACAGGGGGACTCTTTCTCTTGCCTCGTCTGGATGATTGCATTTGAGTTGGGACTGATGTTCTTTCAATGGAACTGCTGAAAAGCTCGTAAAAAGAATCATGACGCTGGACTCCATCATGGCGTGCTGCCTCAGCGAGGAGGCGAAAGAAGCGCGGCGGATCAACGATGAGATCGAGCGACAGCTCCGCCGTGACAAGAAAGACGCTCGGCGCGAGCTCAAACTGCTCCTGCTGGGTACGAGCCGGTGCTTCGTTTCGTGCGACTCTACCAAAACTTGCGTGCATGTGTCAAGGCGTAACAACTGCAAATAGTTTTATTTTTAAACTGGCATCTGAAAATAAAAAGCATTCATTCTTTTTATTTATTTATTTATTTTAGAGGAAGGTAAATATCCGCTAGATTTAGAATCTTATAAGCTCGACAGGTGGGACAACTGTTGCAGGTGCGGTGGGATCTCTTAGCATACTCGTGCTTTAGTGCTTGTAAACAAAATGTGAAATCGATGCATCGGCTAATTGTTCTTTTGTTTCGATTCCTTTTTTGGTCACTCGAGTCGATTCGCAAAACATTTATAATAGCTATATCCTATAACAATATGCCTATTATCATCATTATTTTAAAGGTCCTTTAAGATTAATTCCTGAATCCCAATGATAATTCTATATATATAATTAAATTTATATATAATTGAATAAGAATATATATAATTGAATTTTCCAGCATAGAGAAAAATAGAAGGACAAAAATCTCTCTCTCGCTCTCTCTTATATATATATATATATATATGTATGTGTGTGTGTGTGAGAGAGAGATTTTGTTCTTCTATTTTTCTCTATGTTGGAAAATTCAATTTAACAGCTTTTTTTTTTTTTTTTTTTTTTTTTTTTTTTACTTGTCTAAACTGGACATTAGCTGGTCTTTAGTTGGTGTAAGTTTGCTGTCTTGGACCGGAAAGAGACCATCTACAAGTTATCATCTTAAAAGTATATACATCTTTGTCATCATTTACTCACCCTCATGTTGTTCCAAACCTGTATGATTCTTTCTTCTGTTGACCACAAAGGAAGATATTTTAAAGAATGTTGGTAACCAGAGAGTTGGCGGCACCCATTGAATTCCATAATATTTTTTTTACAGGTTTGGATAAGCTTTTGGAGGGTGAGTAATTGAGTAATGACAACATTAAAATTTTTGTGTGAACTATCCTTAAGTGGTCAAGCTGGTTTGGGAACATGATTGATGGTCATACAGCTAGAAACAAGCTACCATGTTCCAAAACATAGCTACAATCTTTAACCTTATTGAAAACAGGCTCATTTACATACCTTAATTGATTACTTAATGATGTAACATTATTTAACAAACACAAAATTCTGCACATGACTGCGCACATATGCATTCAAACGCACATGCCAATATACTATGCGCCGTCACCGTTTTCACAGATTCACGTTTTTGAAGTTTACACAAAGGCTCGCACCAAACGTTTTCATAGTTCCTAGAACGATTGGTGGAACTAGTACCCGGATTTTGGAGCGTTCACACTGCAGATACTATAGGAACTATTTTGGAGGAACTAATTTAGCTCCTTGCATTAGTGTAGGCTACACTGATTGGCGAACGCACGCGAAACACCAGAACCCACAGTACACACACAGATTATAGCCTATATATTTATTCCACAAACTAACTCTACGAACATGGAAAACGGTGATAGATGGGCCTCTTTTTTACGCGGAGGAGAAAATCCAATGCAACTTTGAGGGGACCAGGCAAAACATGATTATGTGTTTCTGCCATAGCATCTCTGGACATCAACCACATGGCCTACGCTAATAACTTTTCATTTCTGTTTACTTTCTATGTATAATAGTTCTATCCAGTGGCGTAACTTTGTTGTGAAAAGTGGGTGGGACGGTTTTTTTTTTTTTTTTTTTTAAACGGGGGGGGGGGGGGGGGGTTATGAATGCTAAATCATAAATCGATGTATGTACATAACATTACGATGTCCAGCAATCGATTGAAATAGTGCATGGGTTTAATTTGTCGTTTAATGAGGTTTGATATATGTTGGTGTGGGTAAATCCATTGTAAAATTGTGTATTTAAATGGTCCAGTGGTAGAACTTTTGCCAAGCGTGTCAGAGGTTGTGGGTTCTAATCCGCACTCGTATAGGTTTTTTTTTTTTTCTCATTAAAACCGATTATGTTTATCAGTGGTTGTATATCAGGCAAGCATACGTTTGTATGTATTTTGTTTTGTAATTTCACCGGAACGAATAGAGTCTCCACAACAGGTTGAAGCACGAGTCCGAGTGAAGACACAGTATCCGCGCCTGTGTCTGTATCTGATCGCAGCGGCAACGAGCACTTTGATCACTTGATTTCAAAAACAACACATTTCAGTGCTAGATCGCCTCTTACAAACGAAATAAATGAATGCTCTGCTAGTTAACTGGAGATGTTTTATTTATTTGTATTGGTACATTCGTGCCGCGAGATGTTTCAAAAGTGGTGGGGACAATATCGACCTTAGCAAAAAGTGGTGGGGACATGTCCCACCCGCAAATTACGCCTATGGTTCTATCTAATAACATATTAGACAGGACTGTAGATCGTAAACTAATGAACACGGAGAATGCGAGAATTGTTTGTTTGATCAGGCTCTGGCGTTTCACAGCGCCGTCAAAATAAAGATCACTTGAATGGAACCATCCTGGTGGTTAGTTCCTAGAACTATCCGGTGCAAAAGCCCCTAAAGTTAACAGTACCGCTTTTAAAACCCGTTTCAAAAACTTGCACTTTGAAACCTACTTCAAAGTTTGCATTCCCAGGCCACCAAAACACTGTTGTCTTGTAAATGAACAGCCAGAACGCATTAAGTTTTCCGTTTTGAGTTGAAAACGGTGTTGTGTAAATGGCCCCTAATGCCGAGTTCAGACTGCATGATTTTAGCCCCGATTTTGGCTCGCCGACAGGTTTTGAGAAATCGCTGACAAATGCCCGAAATCACAGGCAAATCGTTGCTCGTTCACGCGAGTGACAATCACGCAGTGTGAATGAGCAAAGACGCGATCTGAGAGAATCACCGACGAGTCGCTGACGCCCGTGAGATATTTGGCATGCTAAATATCTGGACCTGTCGGCGATTCAAAATCCTGCTGTGTGAAAGTGTTCTGACTGAAAACTACATCGGCGATGACCAACAGCCAATGAGAGCAAGATACAGAGCAGCGGGGAGTTCGGGGAGGAGTTATAGACCACAATATCAGTATTTTAATAGATATATTTACAACTATATCAAACAGAAACAAAGCATAAACATTTGCTTGACCAGCAGCAACAGCAGCACATTGCAAAATTATTTATTTACCCCAAACTCTCTTTGCAGAACACACAGTCCTTGCTCCCCTTGTCTTCCCAGCCATTTCCTCATGCATAATGTTTTTCTTTTTCCCCTTTTCGCTGCAAATCAGTGCACAGGTAATTTGGATCGCAAGCTTCTTGCAGGCTATCATTTTTAATAACAATTTCAAACTCGCGCGAGAACTGCGGTCTTACGCACGCAGGATTTTGCGTTACTTCCTTATCACTTCTCGCGTGTGTTTGGTTGCGAAACGTAGTTTGCGGACCAGACAGAAGTTGTCGGCGATTCTTCCTCATGAAAGTCATGCAGTGTGAAACCTCCTGTCGCTGATGCATCGTGCAGTGTGAACACACCAGCAACTGAATGTTACCCTGGATAGTCATGCAGTGTGAAAAGAACAGTTACCCGACTACTTTGAAAATCGTGCAGTCTGAACTCGGCATAAGTTAATAACTAATGATTTTTACAACGGAAATGAATCAATTAAAAACTTACTTAAGCTAGACAATGACTTTCTTCTAGAGCTGCTGTGTATAGCCAAAACAACCTTTGTGGCATTCATTTCCTGTTATCATTGTAAAGCTGCTTTGAATCAATCTGTATTGTAAAAGGCTCTGATATAAATGAAGGTGGCTTTACTTGACTTGACATAGACTTCATCAGAACATATTTGGAGTGATGATTCAAGAAAATATGTGTATTGCTTTCATTTATGGGAGAGAACCATTCAAACAAACCAGTTTGTTGAATTTACTGGATTTTTCCACTGCTAACACTTTACTTTTCACATGTTACAACTTCCAGGAACTGGAGAGAGTGGGAAAAGCACCTTTATTAAACAGATGAGAATCATTCATGGCTCAGGCTATTCAGAAGAGGACAGGAGAAGCTTTACCAAGCTGGTCTACCAAAACATCTTCACATCTTTGCAGTCCATGATACGAGCAATGGAAACTCTCCAGATCCTTTACAAATATGAACATAATAAGGTACAATAATTTGTCGTACCCATTCACTCTTTCTTTTGTGATGTGTCTGTGGATTTGTTATGCATTCGTTACTTTGACATGGTCACAGGTAAAACTTTTAAAGGGTGAGCCAAGGCTTTCATAGTGAAGGAATGTATATTATATAGTGCTGTGAATGTTACAGATTGGCATTTTTTTGCATCTCCTAAAGATATGACCAGGGCTTGATATTAACACCTGCCAACCCGCCAAATGAGTGTGTATTTCAGCTGTGGCGTGTAATCAGTCAAACCTACTAGCCACTTTGGCGGGTTGAATTTTATATAATATACATTTTTCAATCGTAGTCTTTTAAAGAAGGCATCTGAAATAAACTAAGTGCAATCTAGTGTTGTCAAAAATATAGATTTTTCAATACATATCGATACTGAAATATCTGGATCTCTTCCGCAGGATAGATCTCATCTCTCCAACAGCGAGTTACACACAAACCCTTTAGTCACGCATTTCATTTGCTCCGGATGAATATTGTTGGTGTTACAGGGCTTGAATTTCACCATGGGATTGCTCGTATTGAGCATAATTTTACTCATTCCCTTTTGTGCTCGCACCCAAAGTGCGTGCACACAAGACAAGTATATTGGCTATATAAAACAGTATAATGGGTTCCTGAGTCAGGTCTTAAAGTGACAGCAGCCTAATATACCGGCCGCCAAATTATGAGATAATATTAAAAATATCTATATGGCAGTTTTTCCCTATGGTATCAATGTCAAAATTGTGGCCAGTGAAAATACTGAGTGGCTAGTAACTATGGAAAACCACTAGCCAAAGTGACTGGTGAGCAAAAAAGTTAATGTCAAGCCCTGGTTATGAAAATATTGTAGTGAATTGGGGAAAATGTTGCGAGTTGGACTCAAATTGCTTTGCCTGCGTGAGAGTCATGGTTTAATGTGTCAGATTAATTGTGCTTCTTGCCACTGCTCCAAATGCATTTATGTGTATAAAACTACACACTGAAGTTCAAATTGATTAGGTGCCACTCAAATAACTTTGCCATGAAGTAGGTCAAACACTGAGTCAAATACCCTGAGAGAGATACAATCACTTTGGCTAATCATGTTGCCCAGGCTTAACACAATTACCCCTCCAAGCTATGAAATTAATTATACCATTTTACTGCCTTGCAGAAATGTGCCGTCTTGCTTTTTTCCATTTGTAGATACCCCCAAAGGCAAACCCATTTTCCATTGTGCGTAGCTGAAATATTATGGAACACAGCCTCAATCAAGTTCCATCTTATTGGGTCAGGTGAAGTGAGAACTTTAGACAAATAGTACTTTAACAAATTTGAGTCTTAAGTAAAACGGGTCAATAAAGTTGTAACCAGGTTACGGATAAGTGGGCTAGGACATGACGTTTAGTGTTGATTGTGTCCCATTGGCTGAAGCATCAGCTTCTTATCACTTTTTTAAATGCATTGCTTTGTTTTTAAATGCTTTCTTCACAGGCCAATGCAAACATTGTCAGAGAAGTAGATGTAGAGAAGGTCTTCATGTTGGTCAACCCCTATGTAGATGCCATCAAGAGTTTATGGAATGACCCAGGAATTCAGGAGTGCTATGACCGGAGGAGAGAATACCAGCTCTCGGATTCCACAAAATAGTGAGTGCTTTTTACCTTCCATAGGAAAGAGGAATCACAATGAGACCTCTCTAATGTCTCAGTTGTTTCTCCTACACGCCAATGAGATTAAATGGGGAACACATGGGGCTTTAAATGAAGTCTTCTGCTTCTCTGAGTATCCTTGTTAGGAAACGGGCACCAGAGTCTGCACTCAAAGTTCTCATCCAAACATTTCTCATCAAATTCTCCCAAGAGCGAATGATCTGAGCTCTTCACTGTTACTGTCAACGTTTGTTACCAAAATTGATACTTAAAGTCCCCCTGTGGTGAAAATCAAGCTTTTAATGTTGTTTATATGTCTATGTGATGTTTTTAATATGCTTTAAGAAAAACCATGTACAAATTAAGTCAGCACCATTGCTGAGTATTTTCTTCTTAAAACTGCAGTGAACCAAAAACGCGGTTTGAAATCGCTGGTGTTTCTGACGCCACAAACTACCTTGTAAATAATAAAGTCAACGTGTGGATCTCTGAGCTGGTGCGAGTGAGTGGAGGTTGGGCTAGTTTGCATATATTTATAGAACTGCGTATACTAAATGAGACAAGGGTGTAGAGTTACATTCAAACTATTTTTTTTCTAGGTAAAAACGTTTAAAAGTTTTAAGGGATAAAATTATTGGCTACAGGGGGACTCTCTGAAATCTCTCTGAGAAATCTTTATCATCTGAGCTATAGTCTGACAAACAGTGAGTAAAGTGAGTTTTTACAGAAGATGTAACTAATATGCTAAACCAACATGCAATTCTGACAGCTATACTATCTAAATTATTCCAATCTACACAAAACAGTTGTTTTAAAAAATCGGTTTTGTCACTGTAGTGAAAAAAGAAAATATAATTTTTTAAATAAATGTATAATTTTCAAATTTCATTTTTTAAAATGTTCTTAAAAATAAATGGAATTTTTTTTTTAAATACGCTACTGAGAATGGGGAATGTGCTTAATTAGCTTAAATATTTTCACAGTGCAAAAAAAATGGCAACGAGATATGCTTCCTTTATCCAGATGAAATTACATATAATACTTTTTGTTTTTGTCGTTTGAGGTGAAATGCAACTTGGACATATTCTTATATTGCAGTAGAAAACATAGAGATGTCTCAGAACTGTAAAATGTTCGCTGTTTGTCTACAGTTACCTAAATTCACTAGATCGCATCGCCAACTCTTCCTACGTTCCCACCCAGCAAGATGTGCTCAGGGTGAGAGTGCCCACAACAGGCATCATTGAATATCCCTTCGACCTACACAGTGTCATATTCAGGTAAGTCTTCTCTTTACAGTAACTCTTCTAGTCAGGTGTTCATCTAGTACTACACTGATATAAAAATACAGCCCAGTGCTCAGATGCATGCATGTTCCCAAACTGCTCCCAAAGCATGTGATCTTTTAACCTCATGACCCCTCCTTCTCATCAGGATGGTGGATGTGGGGGGACAGCGGTCAGAAAGACGGAAGTGGATCCACTGCTTTGAAAACGTCACCTCCATCATGTTCCTGGTAGCACTCAGTGAATATGACCAAGTTCTGGTAGAGTCTGACAATGAGGTAAATGAAGTACCAGCAGAGGGAGTCAAAGCTGTTAGTTGCCACTTAAAAATCTGGCAGAACACACTAGTTTGTGTGATGGATTTTTTTTTTTTTCAGCACAGATGTTTAATTGATAATATAAGGTTCAGTGACATAATCTAATGTCATCTTTTTTGCATCTTTAACTTTTATATTAAATCACTACAGTGTTTTTATACATTCATAGATGTCTTTTTTTTTTGGCAGTGGCAATAGATGCCATTTACACTGTGTAAATACTACACTATGTTAAAACAGCACAGTGTAAATAGCAGCTATCGCAAAGAAAATAAGTACAAATAGCGATAGCTGCTGTTTACACAGTGTAAATAGAATCTATTGCTATTTTCACTTAGTGTAAATAGCAATTACTACGAAATGCTGTTATTTTCACTTTGTTTAAAAAGCAATAGATTCTATTTACACTAAGTGAAAATAACAGCATTTCTTGGTAATCTGCTATTTACACTAAGTTAAAATAGTGATAGATTTTATTTACACTGTAAAAATAGCAGTATTTTCGTTGCAATAAGTGTAAATAGTAGTTAGATGATATTTATACTTATAAATAGTGGAAGATACTATTTGCACCTCAGTGTTGTTGTACATTAAACAGTATGCAATAATAACATAGTTTTAATAATTATATTTATTAAAATTATGAAATAGTGCCGCCTTATTGGGACAATAATGCTAACCCTAACCGATAAACACTTTATTATTAAACACACGTTAGACACTTTATTTACACTTTTTTGAATATTTTATTCATTTTTATTGAAAATAAATGCCTTTCCAATATGAAATGTGATGGGAAAAGGGAGTAAAGCGAATTCGGCAAAAGGTGGATTCAAACCTCTGGTCAATTTGCGTCAAAACCATCTGCCACGCACCTTATCCCTACACTATTGTAATTTTGCCTGGCCTGTTTGTCAGTGGGTGGAGTTAGTGTAAATGCCACTGAAAATGCTTTTTTGGGGCAAAAGGGGGGCATTGTACCCTCATATCTGATGTGTAACCTCTCAGTTTCAGTTCATCAACACTAATGCCCATGGAAGCTGCAATAATAATCCTTTCAATTATATTTACATGATGTAGGCTAAATCCGATTCTCTGAATTGTGGTGCAAACTAACATGGTGGCCATCACGTGTTATCGATCAACTAGCATGATCATTATAAAGATGTTTAAATGACAAAACACATTCACTTCCACATATTTGACCGTCTGAATATATCATATAGGTCATGATATAGTTAACAAGTTTGTGAATATTTTAAATAAAAATATAGAGCCCCTAGAATATAGATATGGATATAAAATTATATTTTGCAAGATTATTTATTCTTATTTCTTAAAGAATAAAAAGTAGTAAAGTTGTTTTGAAATATTACTTACTGTTCTTAATTCAATCTGTGAAATCAATACCCTCAAAAGTTATTGCAGTTACCAACGTGCAGGAGGACATGATGATGAACTTTTTTTCTTTTCTTTTTTTTTAACATAATAATTACACCACTACATATTTTTTAAACGTTTTAATCAAATTTGTACCTATACTGACCGTATAAAAACTGACTTTGGCTTTCTCCGTGCTCTGGTTGAATGATGTGATCATGTAACCAGTAGAGACTGAACTAGTTTTTTTTTTTTTTTTTTTACTTTAAATGGCAAGCTGGCAAACTTTAGCAATGCTTGAATGAAAGTACTTTGATTTTTTTTTTTTTCTGAAATTGTCAGAAGCAGTGAACTGAATGTTAGTGTTGATTGCTGGACTAAAGTAGGACTAAAATAACCACTGAAATGGCCCTGTTATGTTATTTCTCCCCACAGAATCGAATGGAGGAAAGCAAAGCATTGTTTAGGACGATAATAACATACCCCTGGTTCCAGAATTCATCAGTTATTCTCTTTCTGAACAAGAAAGACATTTTGGAAGAGAAAATAATGTTTTCACATCTTGTAGATTACTTTCCTGAATATGATGGTAAGTCTCAAAATACTTTGTTGTTTTGTTTAATCTGTTTTCTTAGAAACTAACTAATGGTCTTAATAATCAGTTTATTTAAGGTTGTAAGTTCATGAACCATTATGTAGCTTTTCATGAGTCTTTCTGTGGTGCTTGTTAAAGCATTGCTAATACTATTGCTCATACTTTATAAAGCCTTGTTCAGACTGTCAGTCCACATGTTTGTGCATATCCAATTAAAATCCGATCATATTTAGCAAGTGGGAACGGCAAAAAAAATCACAAGAAATCCAGTTTTTACAAATCTGTTTCAAGCTACATTCATATGTGGGTTGAAATCCTATTAAAATCTCATATCTGGAAATCCATTGCTCTTCTCTTTTCTGCCTATACGTCACTTTCTCACGCCACGTAAAACAAAGACACGGCAGGCGTTGTTGCAGAAAGAAGGTTGCGTTGTGGTGTTGTCAATGTGCAGGTCACGCAGAAAACCATAATATAATGGAGGCATCTCTGTGGTCCAGTAATGGAATGTCTTCACTTCTTTAACTGCGGCAGAGATGACAGCATGGAATAAAGCCACTTCCATTTCTGTCGCTGCTTCATTAGTAGTCCAGCACTGCAGCTACACATTGTCATATTCTAATACAACTTTGCAAATGTTTTTTGGCATAGTCCTACCAACACAACGTCATTGCCATGGAAGAGAGAGAGAGAGAGAGAGCAATGGGACACACAAATCAGATCAGGGCTGCATTTCCCAAAAGCATCATAAGCCTAAGTTAATCGTAGAACAATTGCCACCAATGGTCTCTATGTACAACTTAGGCTTATAATGCTTTTGGGAAACGCAGCCCTGAACAGTTACGATACACTAGTGATGGGAGAAACAAAGCCTTTCAAAGCTGCGAATCAATTGAATCAAGTGCTTATCACAATGATTCACTGGTGACGCCTGCTGGTCAAAAATGTAAATACAACAAAAACTCAGGCCAAACATAACTTTTATTGAAAGTGAAATCTATCAAATGGAATTAACTAAACATTTAAGATTAAATATCAAGTGTCTGTATAATATTTGCTGTTTTATACATTTTTAGGGCTTTTTTGTTGTTGTTTGTTCCATGGATGGCTCAGCTAAACAGGCCAATAAGACACTATTATTCATTTGAATTATACTAATGGCTCATTAAAATGTCTACACATGAATAAAATGTATCAGAGATCGGTTAAAATCCACTGGTTAACCATTGAAATTTCAAAACGTTTTGAAACAGTTATGACGTAACGAAGCCTCGTTTACTGAAATCACATGACTTTGGCAGTTGGATACACGCTCTGAAGCAAAAGATTCGTAAAGACTTCAAAGCTTCATGAAGCAGCGTTCCGAAAGCGCCCATCATTACGATACACAATCCGAATCCAATCGGATACACAAATTATCAGATTAGGACTGACAGTGTGAACGTAGTCCGAGTTAGAGGTTATTTTAAGTAAAATCTCAGATGATTTTCAGTATTAACCAAGTTAACCAAGATCTGTTTTCTTCTGCAAGGAGCCCAGAGAGATGCTCAAGCCGCACGGGAATTCATCCTGAAGATGTTTGTCGACCTGAATCCAGACTGCGAAAAAATCATTTATTCTCATTTCACCTGCGCCACTGACACAGAAAACATCAGATTCGTGTTTGCTGCTGTCAAGGACACCATCTTGCAGCTCACACTGAAGGAATACAATCTAGTCTGAACAACGGCCTGCTACGGTTTTGTCATTTTTCTGGCCTGGTTAAAGGACTCATCAGTCTGCCGCTAGACCCTGCCGTGAGCCAATTAAGTCTGCTTTAATTGTACGAGCAGTCGGTTGTCCCCGTTTCTGCTCCATGAAATTGGACATACAAGTTATTTCTATCTAAGAACTGTAAAACAAGCTGCTCACGACTTTGTCATTATTTATTTGCACCTCGCAGTCGCAGCTACTTCACAGGATTTAACTTGAATGTTATTATTCCATTTTAATGAAAAATGTTATGTTATTGAACTTTTTATTACAGATGAAATGATTTCCTCGTTTAAGGTTTATTCTGTAGCAGGTTCTTTTTGGTTTAAGTTGTACCCGTTGAGCAATTTGCTATAAATGTGATGTAGATTTCTCCGTCTTGGACATATTAAGTATTATGTGGGGCAAGTGGTCATTAGAAGGCAATGAAAAGTACTTATTTGGTTTTGTGACACCGTAGTTTCTTTTTAAGAGTTAGAGCAAGCTTAGTAGATAAGGGTCTGTTCTACCTTTCACGGCACATGCATTGGTAAAGAATAGACAACAGCTAGATTACATTAACATTTACATTAAAAGTGCCAAAGTTCCTCTAATGTGGTAGTTTTATGTATTGCCAAACTAATAATCATACCACAGGCAATAAGTTGGACTTGCCAGTATCATTTATTTTTATACCATACCAATTCTTTGTATTTTCTCATTGCTCTTTTCAGAAAAGATGATGACATACTGTTCATGATCTTAACCATTAAGTTCATCAGTGTTCCATAACAAAGCTTGAACGATGTGCTAAGAGAGACGATTCCTGTGCAATCATCCTTATCTCAAACTACAAATGTGCCATTCAGATTTTCTGCAGCACTTGCATACATTTAGAATTTTGTGTGTGTGTGTGTGTGTGTGTGTGTGTGTGTGTGTGTGTGTGATAAATTACCCAACAAGTGTTCTCAGTGAGCCAATGATGCTCTTACTGGTATTGTATTGACTTTACAGTGTGGTTAGTGTGGTGTAATTAAGATTTGGTCACTATGTGCAGTTGTTTTTAAAGATGATGCGGATTTGTAAAGAGTATCATGTGATTAGATGCTTGTCAAACAAATGAATGTTTTGTGTTCAGCCATGAGTAAAGGACCAAATTGCTGTTGTGATCCTCTGAAACTCTTTTTTTGGAGTGTAGCTGACAATTGTGTGGTTTGCATAGTATGAACAATGCTGAATTTGGGTTTATCACTGGACAATTTTCTGCTTTAAAACATTTTTTTGCAATAAAAGGCTGCTATTTTAGAGAGAACTGTATAATGTTTGCTAAAATGTATCAAAAAGTATAAAACCCCATAGACACTTCAGCCACTTAAAATTGCTTGAATGTCATTGCATTAAACAAAATATCAAACCAAGCGGCATTTATTTTAAAGAACATAGCAGAACCACACTTCGATCATTTCACAAAAAGCATGAAAACATATCTGGTGTGGAATGTGGAAGTCAAACTCTTTACCTTCATTCCACACTTATCTGTCAGTTCAAGTTAATAAATGCTCCTGATGATTTTACTACACAGTGTTAAAAACGGGTTACAGAACAGGTTTTCTAGAATGAGACATGGCTGTTCTCTGCTTTAGATTATTGCAATATCTTAAGGCTTCTGGTGGAAGTTTCAGGAGACATTGGACTGAATCAAGTACAAAGTTTGTACTTAACCCTTGTGCATTGTTCAAATTTACAACCTTTCGTTATGTTCGTGGCTGAAAACAGCCACTACTTTAAACTGCTGTAAAAATGTATCAGATAAATATTTTTTTCCAATTTTTTTGCATAAATCTATTAATCAACCTCAGTCCTGCTCAAAAATACTAAATGTTAAAAAAAAAATCAGGATTTTAACTCTTTAATTGCCAAATTCGTAAATGATGTCACTGATTTGGGAAAAAAACACACAAAATGACTCATTTTCAATATAAAATGTGATTGTGGACTGGATTTTTTTTTTACCTTTTATCACAGTCTTGGACATGTCAAAGATTAGAAACAACATTGGTTTTGATGCATTGTTAGTTTTTGTGCAGCATCAGATTTTAACTTTTTCTCCCTCATTTACTGTTCGTGGCTGTTTTTGCCCCATTGACTTCCATTATAACCACATTTTTTTATTGCAAAGTCATGACACCATATAATCATGCATTTTTTATTGTTGGTGGTTTTCCCTGTTGGGAAGAGGTAAAATTTGTAATTTTTACTGTTGATAACCAGGTGGAACCATTAGGTGTGTGTGTGTGTGTGTGTGTGTGTGTGTGTGTGTGTGTGTGTGTGTGTGTGTGTGTGTGTGTGTGTGTGTGTGTGTGTGTGTGTGTGTGTGTGTGTGTGTGTGTGTGTGTGTGTGTGTGTGTGTGTGTGTGTGTGTGTGTGTGTGTGTGTGTGTGTGTGTGTGTGTGTGTGTGTGTGTGTGTGTGTGTGTGTGTGTGTGTGTGTGTGTGTGTGTGTGTGTGTGTGAACTCACCTTGATGCATCTGAGAAAATCAAAATATGCACCTCAGCTCTAAGAACTACATGGAGTAAACAAAAACAAAGTAAGTGTATTTATGTATCTGCTGCCTTTTGATGGTGAGAAATGCAGACTAAACAAAAACAAAGCAAGTGGATTTAAACGCGTGCATGCAAGCCTGCTGGTCATTTGATGGTGAGAAGAGCAGCAAGCAACATGAGAAAGGGCTTGACTTGTAGTGAAGTTTTAGAGATAAAAATGCAGCCTGACCCTTCCAGCGAGCTGCAGGATGTACCGTCTTCTCCCTCTGACACCACAGACTCAGGAGAGTCAGATCCTGATTTGGATGTGGCACCCTCATCATCCTCTCTAGCTTCCACTGAAGGCGAGGAGGATTCGGAGGATCCTGGATCTGGGTGGATTGGGAGAAACGGCGAAGTGTGGTTTTCCACCAACGCGGAGACAACTCCCTTTCTTCAGCCTGCCAGAGGCGTGACTCCAGGGCCGACGCGCTATGCCATCACAAGGCATAGTCATACATGTTTGTATGACTGTACAAACATGTATGTGTTGACGCAAGTCATGCTGACAATGAGGTCAATCATCTCCTCCATAAAAAACAGATTGAACACGGAATCCATGTTCTGGACCCTTGCGAAGGCATAGCGCGTCGGCCCTGGAGTCACGCCTCTGGCAGGCTGAAGAAAGGGAGTTGTCTCCGCGTTGGTGGAAAACCACACTTCGCCGTTTCTCCCAATCCACCCAGATCCAGGATCCTCCGAATCCTCCTCGCCTTCAGTGGAAGCTAGAGAGGATGATGAGGGTGCCACATCCATGGTGTCAGAGGGAGAAGACGGTACATCCTGCAGCTCGCTGGAAGGGTCAGGCTGCATAATCTCTAAAACTTCACTACAAGTCAAGCCCTTTCTCATGTTGCTGGCTGCTCTTCTCACCATCAAATGACTAGCAGGCTTGCATGCACGCGTTTAAATCCACTTGCTTTGTTTTTGTTTAGTCTGCATTTCTCATCATCAAAAGGGAGCAGATGCATAAATACACTTACTTTGTTTTTGTTTACTCCATGTAGATCTGAGAGCTGAGGTGCATATTTTGATTTTCTCAGATGCATCAAGGTGAGTTCACACACACACACACACACACACACACACACACACACACACACACACACACACACACACACACACACACACAAACACACACACACTTTATTATGCTATTATACTTCTTATAAACTCCATATAACTCCATGTAAAAGCCAGAAACTAAGCTTTTTTTTGCACAGGCCTATCTAAAGGGTTAATGGTTCCACCTGGTTATCAACAGTAAAAATTACAAATTTTACCTCTTCCCAACAGGGAAAACCACCAACAATAAAGAATGCATGATTATATGGTGTCATGGCTTTGCAATCAAAAAATGTGGTTATAATGGAAGTCAATGGGGCAAAAACAGCCACGAACAGTAAATGAGGGAGAAAAAGTTAAAATCTGATGCTGCACAAAAACTAACAATGCATCAAAACCAATGTTGTTTCTAATCTTTGACATGTCCAAGACTGTGATAAAAGGTAAAAAAAAATCCAGTCCACAATCACATTTTATATTGAAAATGAGTCATTTTGTGTGTTTTTTTTCCCAAATCAGTGACATCATTTACGAATTTGGCAATTAAAGAGTTAAAATCCTGAATTTTTTTTAAACATTTAGTATTTTTGAGCAGGACTGAGGTTGATTAATAGATTCATGCAAAAAAATTTGAAAAAAATATTTATCTGATACATTTTTACAGCAGTTTAAAGTAGTGGCTGTTTTCAGCCACGAACATAACGAAAGGGTAGTAAATTTGCCCACAGTGTACTGTTGAGTTTTTGAAAAATTTCAAAGCATTTTCCCAAAATATGTGTCAAAATAAGATTTGTCACCAAAAATCATTCCATTTGCTGAAACACAGAAAAAGTTATGGCCAAATTTAGACTCAAAAATACCCCATAGTGGATGAAAACATCCCCAACAGCACATAAGGGTTAAACATACAGTTTTACCATTTTAATAAGTTCTGGACTAGACTGGACCTACTAAGCCTATTTAATAGGATGTTTTTGTCCATACTTCCTCATTCCATTCCAAAACGTTGCATAAATGTGCTATAACACAAGACACCTTACACTCTTAAGTATACAGCCTGTTCCCACAGCAGAAGTTTACATTTCACAAAGAATGCATTATTTTCTAGTTCTTTTCAAAACCATCTTCTGCTGCTTAAATAACATGATAATCTGAAATTATGATGATCTAAAGAACATGTAGTGCAGGAGTTAGACAAGGAAGGCACCCCCTTTGACAAAACTTTCAAGATACAAAATACTCTTTTTGTATTTTGCATTTTTTTTTTTTTTATTAAAATAGATTTTTGTCTTTATGACAAAGTTTTTCTCTGCATATTTGTGGCAAACAGCACAGGTTATTGGCTCACTCTCGTAGCATCATAGATGAGCCAGCCTGTCATGATGTGATTTTGTTTCTCATATTTTAATTTGGGTGATGTAATGAGTGGAATATTCCACATATGTGTCACGTAGCATGGCATTTTTTGCTATATTAACAAACTTCTTTTATTCATAATAAATAAATAAATATATATAAAATCAAGTTCTGGATGTATTTATCTTTCCTAACATAGTTTCACTTCACATAGGAAATAAACGTTTTCCTACTGGATGGGTAACTACGCTATGGATTCCCCCTCATTGGTTGTGGACAGTAATGTTTGTGTTACTAATATAACCTCAGTGCATTTACATTACATTTACATTGAATAATTTAGCAGATCGACGCTTTTATCCAAAGCAATTTATAAATGAGGAGAGCAACAGAAGCAGTGATCCTCAAACTTTTTTTTCAGTAGGGGGAGACTGGGGAAAGTTGCAACACTTTTTGCATTTCTCTCAATTACTCAGAGACTATTTGGACTAGACCAACCAAATTTGTATTAAACTTGCATCTGTCTGCTAATTACCCATACCATTTAAAGATGATTATACTGTATATGACATATCGTTCACAGTATTTATTTGAATGGAAGTCAGATGTTGCAACTGACCCCGACCCAGGGGACGGTTGCAACACAACCCAGGGACAGTTGCAACATGTTAAAAATACCTTAAATTTCATTAATTAACTTAAGCTTTTTGTCTCAATGAGCAAAGAATTCTGAAAAATTAACTGTTTTAGGCCTACTATAATATTATAGTATTATTTATTTCAATAATATTATTGTAGCCTATTATTTATTTATTTAGTCATATTTATCAAATAGCAGTTATTGAGTTTTGTTTGTTCATGTGTAGAACATAGGCCTACATAGATTGGTGTTATAGATGCTATTCAATCTCTGCATATTTCATTGTCAGACAGGAAGAATTTAACAATTTACAATGCAACAAACTTTTATTAAACATGCAATTTATAACTTGTTGCAACCGTCCCCGACCCTATCAGCCATGACAGAAAATCATATTCCTGCTAGATACACTGACTTTGACACATGCTAACCATGTCACTTAGAAGTCAACAAAACAATAATTCAAACTAAGTAAGTTTTGATTAATTCATACAAAATTTCAGGACAGTATGACAAAAATACATCTCATGAAAAAATTTACTTTC
The DNA here is from genome assembly GCF_964197995.2 of Scardinius erythrophthalmus. Taxonomy (NCBI): domain Eukaryota; kingdom Metazoa; phylum Chordata; class Actinopteri; order Cypriniformes; family Leuciscidae; genus Scardinius; species Scardinius erythrophthalmus. Next base: position 43,795,554 of record NC_138225.1, on the reverse strand, counting down.
ATAACTCCAAAACTAGTTTTGTTCAATAAATGCAGCAGCATTTGTTGAATATGTCTACTGTCTTCTTGGTGGGGGGAGGGTCTAACTGTGCATGTGCAGTATGAGTGTCATCACTCTAGCTTGTTTCTGATTGGAGAAAAATTACATGTTGCAACCATCCCCTGTTGCAACTGTCCCCGGTCTCCCCTACAATATATAAATATATAAAATATATAAACAATATATAAAAGCGTCTAAATAACTGCTTTTGAAAGTGCCTCACAAGCTCAGCTTCTTGTTCGTCTTCTCACTGGAACATGCACAGCAGCGGAGTGGCGTGTTCACAATATAGCAGCTTTTTATTCTGTCCGCTGAAGAGGTGCTTTTCTATGGCAAGCAACTTCTGTTAGGCTTGTTCCAACGATGACAAGTCAACAGTCTGAACACCATTCAATGCCGCTTTATAAAGGCAGAGCGCTAACTGCTTTTCACGCACTTGACGCTGTTGAAACGGCTGTGTTAAAAAAAATAATAATAATCTGTTGATCTCAACCGCTGCAGTATCTGTGCACTTGAGAGCCACAGAGTTAAACTAACAATAGGACAACAATATGTAAGTGCTGTGAACTTCCCAGTTTAGTCTAACGCAGTATCTGTAATAAAACAAAAACAGTATATAGTAGAAGAGAAAAGAAAAGAAAGTGTTAGTATTAATGGATCAAGTGTTGCCGAAAAGGGAGCAGAGCCAGTGGTTGTTCTGTAGGCAAGCATCAGTGCCTTTAATTTGATGCGAGCAGCAACTGGCAACCAGTGCAATTTTGTGAGGAGAGGAGTGACATGTTCTCTCTCTGGCTTGTTAAAGACCACTCTAGCTGCAGCATTCTGGATCAGTTGCAGAGGTTTGAGACTGCAAGTTGGAAGACCTGCCAAGAGAGCATTACAATAGTCCAGTCTGGATAGAACAAGCGCTTGGACAAGGATTTGTGTAGCATGCTCTAATAGGAAGGGCTTGCCTGATCCTCCTAATGTTGTATAAGATGAATCTGCAGGACCGGGCAGTTCTAGCAATGTGGTCTGTGAAGCTTAACTGATCATCAATCACAACTCCAAGGTTCCTGGCTGACATTGATGGAGTTATGGATGACAAACCTAGCTGAATGGAGAAGTTGTGGTGTAGTGTTGGGTTGCCGGGACCACAAGCAGCTCTGTCTTCGCAAGGTTTAGTTAAAGGTGGTGTTCCTTCAACCAGCAAGAAATGTCTGTCAGGCAGGCTGAGATGCAAGCAGCTACCGTCGTATTCTCTGGTTGGAATGAGAGGTGGAGTTGCATGTCGTCAGCATAACAGTGATAGGAGAAACCATGTTTCTGAATGACAAATCATAGTTATGACATGTAGATAGATAAGAGAAGTGGTCCAAGCACAGACAAAGGCACCCATGTAGCTAGATATTGCGACTTAGACACCTCACCCTAAAGGACCCACCTGAGAGGTAAGACTTGAACCATTGGAGTGTGGTCACTGAGATTCCCTTCCCTTCGCAGGATGAGAGCCAAGGATTTGGAGGCTGCTCTTGCCAGTCTCAGAGCTTCAATAACCGAGAGCAGGGCAGTCTCAGTTGACTGTCTGCTTTAGAAACCAGACTGGTTGTTGTACAGGAGGTTGTTCTGTTTAAGAAAGGCAGAGATCTGGTTGAAAACAAGTGTTTTCGCGATGAATGGAAGAAGGGATGCCGGTCTGTAATTTTCCAGATGTGCTGGATTTAGAGTGGGTTTCTTAAGCAGTGGGGTTACCCGAGCCTGCTTAAATGCTGTGGGAAAGGTACCAGTGTGAAGAGAGGTGTTGATGATGTGAGTGAGTGCGGGTACAACTGAGGAAGAAATGGCTTGAATTAGATGAGTGGGAATAGGATCATGCGGACAGGTAGTAGGGTGACTGGAATGGATGAGTTTGGAGACTTCTGCCTCTGAGAGCAGAGAGAAGGCGGGAGGGTGAGAGTGAGCGTAGATTTTGCTGAAAGGTGACCTGTGGAGGAGTGTGTGTTGTGTTCTGAGGCAGGTTGAGGTTAAGAGTGTGGAGGAAGTGATCTAAGGTGTGCAGTGGAGTGACCAGTGTATAGTCAGTGGAGCAGTAGCGTGTGTAAAAAAGGAACAATTGGTTACCTGATTTGTGAGTAGCCTCAGTAGATACTCGTTTGAGGTCGAATGAGGGAAGCAGAGTGTGGAGATAAGCAGCCTGAGGCTTTTCTAGGTGGATGTTGAAGTCTCCAAGAACTACGAGAAGAGTACCATCCTCAGAGAAGAATGAGAGTAGCACATAGACAGAATTTGGTGGCATCCAGCAGGTCTAACCCTCAAGCAGACAGGACCTGCGCCTGCAGAGCGGGGATGTCCAGATTATAGAATCTGGCAAACATAGAGAATGATGACCAACCGGCTGCTGCACAGATGTCACAAACAGACAATCTCGACCAAGCCCAGGAGGAGCCCATTCCCCTGGTGGAGTGGCCCTTCACTCCAATAAGCTGCTCTGAGAGCTTTTATGGCTGGAGCGCTCGATGTACACTCAATGACAAACCGGGTACAGCAAATGTAACAACTGCTAATCCACCAAGTCAGGTAGAACTGTCAAATTTGTGACCTGTTCTCTAAATGGAGTGATAACACCTTAAGCACATTACCGTGCCTTGGCTTAAGGATGACCTTACAGTCACTCGGTCCAAACTGAAGGCAGGATGCACAAACGAAAAGTTCCTGCAGATCTCCAACTCGCTTTACCGAAGCTAGTGCCAGTAATAAACCGGTTTTAAGTGAGAACACCTGCAAGTCGGCTGACTGTAGTGGCTCGAACAGAGGGCCTCGAAGGGCCCTCGGGACGGTGGACAGGTCCCAGCAATGGGGGCGTGATATACCCCAATACTGCCGTGCAAAGGCAAAAGACCGTAACTTCGTTTTTGGTCGAAAATGAGTTATTTATATTTTTGGCACATTCAAGACCTTCTTTATCATGTGGATAAGTATCTTGAATCAATTCCGTTTATTTTTCTAGAAAATAATGATTTGTCTTAACAGTAACTTCCAAAAGCCCATGAGAAACCAAGGCAGAACACCGTAACATCAGTTACCGCTCTTTGGCTTTGTTTTGGAACGCTCAAATTACGAGTTACGGTGCTCTGCCTTTGTTTAGCTGCACGTCAATATGAAGTTACGGTGCCGGTGTTCAATCAAATAATGCTACCTACCAGATTGTAAGGTTATCTGCCTTTGTTTTAATGTCCATTAAAATTAAAATTACGGTGTATCCTGTCACTGTGTACTTTGTACAGCTGCCATCAGTCGCTCTAACTTCTGATGTCCTCAGAGCGGTCAGAACATTTAGTATGGTCTGCTCCATCGACAAACGTGCGATTACGATCGCGAAGGATTATGCAGAGTTGACAGAAAAACGTTACACATTGCCGTATCAGATGAATACATCCATGAATTAAAGCTCGCAAACTAGCTGGCAGAGTGCCAAAACTTAGCCTTCAGCCCCGCCCTAAACGCGGTCGAGTCAACGCTGGACTAATAGGAGGTATTTTGTCATGTCAAATGTATTAATAATGCCATCAGAATGCAACCAAAGCACAGGATAGCAATAAGTAGATGGCTATAAATAATTGTAAATCATACAAAATAAATGCCATGATCACTAGATTTTATACAGGTGTGTACTATAATGATTTTGTTAATGGTGATCAGCAACTAAATATTGATAATGTGGAAGTTACTGCCTTTTGCCTTGGTATGACCTCTCACTTTTTGCTGACAATACAAAGGCAGAGTACAGTAACTTTAAAATAGTGGTCAAAAGTCAAGTTTGAGCTCAAGATTTTTTTATGTATATAATTTCCATTACTAAAACATCTATTTGCCAAATTTCCAGTGTCCTACCTATAATTAATTAAGCGGGACAACTAAAAATCTTTAAAGTCATTTTTCTCAGTTCCACACTCTAGCGACTTAAGGTCTTTTGCCTTTGTAGGGCAGAATAGCCCCCAGACAGCAACATAGTGTCCGCCCAGATCCGGTACACATCTGGTACATGTGGAATACATGTGTACCAGATGTGGGCCGGATCTGGGCCGACACAATGTTGCTGTCTGGGCCGACACATAAACCTTGAGTCTGGATGGAGCCCGCCCGTCGCCCAGCCACTCTTGCTGAAAGGCAAGAATTGATGCCACGTCACAAGTTACAGAGTCATGAATTTGGACTGCGCACCATTTGGAAAAGACAGATCACTTAAGAGTGTAGAGACACCTTGGGGTGATTGGGCTCCTACATCTTAGGTTCCTTTCATCACACTTCGAGATTGGTGCGAAGGTCCCCATCAAGGAGCCACAAATGAAGGCTCCATAGTTCCGGCTGAGGGTGCCAGATTGAGCCGCCCGTTTGGGAGAGGAAATCCCTCCGCAGCGGAATAGGCCAGGGAATTGCCGTCAGCAGCTGCACCATGCCGGGGAATCACGACTGTCTCTGCTAGAGCGGGGCCAAATGGAGGACCAACCATCTGTCTTCCCTGATCTGGCTAATGACCTGCGGGAGCAGGGCCACCGGAGGAAAGGCATGCAAGCGTGCTTTTGGCTACTCAAATTCCAACAAGAAGAATATTACTACTATTATTACTACTAGTAGTTGAGCAAGGGGGGATCACAAGCTGAGGGGGGCACACCTGGGATGCTAGGTGTTGCCGATGAGCCCTCTGGAGGTGTTGTGGGTTAATCATCGAAAACCTCGTGAAGGAGGGTGCCCACCAGATGACCCCAGTGAAGCCAGTAATCCTCGGCAGTTGTCTCAATATATCTTTCCTATTTTCAGCTTATAGTATAACCATCTTGGGATACGTGGATTCCGGGATTGTAACATCCAGTCCTTTACCTGAGGTTATTTATTGAAATATTTTTATTTATTTTTTGTTTATTTGGGTTGTCATAAAAATCTCAGTTACTCTTCATAATAATTGACAAATAAAAATGTGTTAATTTAACAATTGTTAACAGCCAAAACAAAAGCATGTATTCTGCTCACCTGGATGCACACAATTATAAATAATGCAGAAAGCTAATTTCGGTAAACTTTCTTAATAAAGAGCATGCTTGTTTCCTCAGTTCTCAGTCTATTGCTAGAGTGCATTCAAACCTTCTTTCTAACACTGAGCATAATTAGTCATTATAATTGATTATAAAAATTCATAATCAATCTTTAAAATTTCATTATCACATTGATGCATTTTACACCCTTCATTTAAAAATCTCTTGGATTTGCAAGCTGATGATCTGGGTGACATTTACACATTGTGTGAAGCGCTTAAATAAGAACTTATTGTATATAAAACGCTTGAATGAGGACATATTATATATTCTCATTTGCATAACCATCTATGGTTATGCTACTAGCATTTTCTCTGACTTTGCCTTTCAAATGTTATAAAACTAGTATTAGCATAGTCATCTTCTTCTTAAAATGTTAATTTTGCGCCATATCAGGTCATCAAAAAAAGAAAGAAAAAAAAACACAAAAAAACAACAACAACCAACCAACCAAACAAACAAACAAACAAACAAACAAACAAACAAACAAACAAACAAACAAACAAACAAACAAACAAACAAACAAACAAACAAACAAACAAAAACTGCTCTCAAAACAGTCTAAGCAGGGTTGCTGGTCTTAGTTGTTTTGACCTTATCATAGATGGTTTAGCTTGGCTCCTAATCTGGCAATCTGAAAAGTGCCTAAAATCTCTCTAAAACCAGTCAGCCAACAAGTTTTGATAATTGGCATTTTGAGCATGAGGTGTAATGCTACAAGTTCCTTGTACAGCATGTAACATGATCTCCAGTGTTAGTCAAGGTGCACGAGGAGAAGAAAAAAAAGGTTAAAGTATTTGCTCACCCTCATATTGACTGACTTTCTTTTGTGGAACATAAAATATTTTGAGAAATGTACTTTTTTAGTCTAAACCAGTGTTTCTCAACCAGTGGGTCGCGACCCACTAGTAGGTCCCGGATCATTCTATAGGGGGTCGCGAGACTTTCTCTGTGTTCTCGATGTTACACCGGCACAGCCAATAAGTGAGCTTCACAAAACGCTCGTTGCAACAGACTACGTTTACATGCAACCAAATAATTTGTTAATAATCGTATTGACGGCTCAATCAGGCTGAAAAGCCTTCCTTAATCGATCTGATTGAGCTCGATCCAAATAAAATTTCGATTGGATTGAAAGGGGTGGTTTATTCCTTAACTAATCCTAAGTTTATTCCTTAACTACATGTCGAGAGGACATGTAAACACTTGATCGGATTGAAAACCGAAACTGAAGGACTGTGCGTGTGCAATGACGTTGAAATAGCGTAATGATGACGCGCTGAACGAGCTGTTCTTCCTGTTGAATAAAGTGTCATTTTAAAAGAGTGTCCCGTCATCCTCAAATTCTCTTTTCACTCCGCGTCTGTGAAGTGGAGCAGGACAAAATCCCACCAATCCTTGTTTCAGACTCTCATCCACATACGACTGCTTTTAGGCGCGGGAAGGGGGATTTTTAATGCGTGATAAATATAGCCTAAGCAGCATAGCACAACGGTTCATATGCTCATTGTCTCCAAATTATGATCAGACTATTAAGTCTGCTGTTTAAAACAAATAAAGAACCAATGTAAGAGAATATTTAGTATGCGCAAACAGCAGGAAACTCTGTATATTCATGCAGTGTGCGCACGTCAAAAAATCTATTCCGTTTTGAAGCTTGTGACATAAAAATGGGCACATCAACCCGATCACGTTTAGCGTTCATGTAAACACTACATTCAGATTCATCAAACAGGCTCCTTCTGGGTTCAAACCAGACACAAATTTCTAGAACTTGCAGATCATGCAACAAAGTTTATCTTGCCATTTAGCACTACCTGTTTTTGCGAGTTGGGATTTTCAACAGGGACTGCAACAAAAACAAAAAGCAGGAATAGGCTGACAACAGCTATTTTGTGTGCGACACTAGTCTATGAGTCGCACTTTCCCAAATTCCACCAAGTCTGGATATAATCATTTCAGTTTGCCTCATAATCTGCCTAATTATTGAAAATGTTTGTGTTTTCATGAAATTAATTATAATAAGCATATAGGCCTACGGTGTTGCCTAGGTCTAAAGAGGCAGCAGCCCTCCTCCACGAACACTTGATGATACGCCTTCCCCTGATCCAGGAGCGAGAACCATGCACTTCCACTTAAACTGTTTAGCATGTCCTGTACCCATGGGATAGGGTGACTGTCTGGGATAGATTTGCACTTGAGCTCACGGGACTCTATACATTGGCTTAAGCTACCATCTTTCTTCCATACACAGACGATCGGAGATGCATAAGAAGAGCAAGACTTCTGAATCCATCCTTTATTCAAAAGGTCTTTCACATATTCTTCCACATATTCTTTTACCTCTTTGTGTAGTGGTTTTGATATGGAGACATATGATGGCTTAACTTTGTTACCAGCTGCTGAAAAACATTATAGCTTATGATTGGAGGCTGCTCTACGCCTTGCTCACTTGAGAGGAGCACAGGCACCAGGAGTTTTGCCTGGGCCCCTCTTTTCAACCCTAATTGGAATTTCAACTCTACCCATTCAGAGAAGGGTTATCGGTTTGGTTTGCCACTTGGCCAAAGAGGGTTTCCCCTTCGTCCAGCAGCTCACTCTGGCTGCGTGTCACAATGTGGGGAAAGCAAATATTTTTCCATTCCTCATTGATGATGAGCTGAGACTGTGTCCCTGAGCGCCTCCACAGGCACACCTTACATCTGAAGTTGAAGCAGTCAACTATACATCTAGGACCAATGAGTTTTTTCCAATCTTGTGCACCTTTCTCCTGACAAGTTCTGCATTCTTTTCTGTAGCTGAATCTTCCATTGGCTGTAAGCTCAGGAGGGTTGTTTTGACCTTTTCTGACCCTCTCTGGAATTTAACCATCTCATATATCTCTGTTTCTCTCCGCCCCTCTGCTGCTGGTGTCTCTCTTCATTTCTGCCTGACAACATCACTTGACTGTTCTGAACCAATACTTTGGTGGCCATTTCATCATGACTGCATGGATGAGCCTGCATTTCTGGAAACAGTTTGTGTACTTTTGCCACTTTACTTCCTTTGTTCTTTTTTTGTTTATTTAGTCTCTCTGTCTCATCACCAGCTGCTTCATTCATTTTGTTTATCTAAGCCTCTCTCTCTCTCCCTGCGCCTCCATGAACAAAAACTTTGAATACAAATAGTGCTTTGCTACATCTTCGTCCTCGCTTTCAATTACAGCATCAATCGACTCAATATAACCATCAATGTAACCATCTTGATAAGTGTGCCCTTAGTAGGGACATTTTTGATAGGGATTTTGTTACAATCACATACCTCCTTCACTTGGTCGAGCTACACAGCCACAGTCTCTCTGTTACACAATTGGCTAGTGCTTCCAGATCCATCTCGCGCTGATATGCACCCGCTTACTCGCCCGAGACCCTCTGCTCTGTGGGGTGTTGAGTAGGTTACGATGTTGCGAGTGCCTTTGTTACCCGGCATGCGGGGCTTGCCGACACATGCACCACCAAAACCTAGTAACATGGTTCAGCTGTTGTGGCATTTTCCCTGGTGGACTCCTAGTGTCAGTCATCAACACTACGTCTAAGTGACCAACAGATTGGGAAAGTCTCGGTTACTATTCTGACCTTTCTTTCCTGATGGAGGGAACGAGACTTGGTTTCAAACTGCCAAAATCCTACTGCCAAAACGCTGAAGTGCATGCTGAAATAGCTGGGACACTGTCTCGGCCCCTCAGCACAAACCTGAATGAGTGATGCACGTCCTTATGTCTGTTGGAGTAGCATGCAAATTCCTCTCGCCAATTCTCATCAGCCTTTTCTCAAAGTATCAGAGGTGTTTGGGGCTCCAAATTGCTACCCCTAGTGTCAGTCATCGACATCACGTCTTCTTCTCTCCATCAGGGAACAAAAGTAACAATAGAAATGGTCTCGGTTACGTATGCAACCCTAGTTCCCTGAAGAGGGAGCGAAGAGGGAGCTTGTCCCTGAAGAGGGAGCTTGTACATTGGTTTTCATATACAAGCCCGATTCCTTCATAATCAAATCTAGTCATCTGTCTAGTTTAATTTCCCCTATTTGTTATTATACACACACACACTCAAAGTCACAAGTTTTCTGAAAGGGCACACATACATTTAGCCAAAGAACAGAAAGTCTTAGTACATTGTGTTTCAAAGTGTTAGAATGTTAGATGTTAGAGTTATGATTAGTTTGATGCAGTTTACTATTTTATTAATTAAAAAATCCATCACAAGAGCAATCAGGGAAATGCGTACAGATGTGACCTCGGCCATGTCTGCACCATAGCGTCCCACCCCAGAGGGGCTGGATGGTTGAGTAAGAACCACAGTGGACAATGTGTGGTCTCTTGGGTTGCGAACAGGTTGGCCTCGGCTCGACCGAGGTTCTCCCAAAGGAGCTCCACCACCTTGGGGTGGAGTTTCCACTCCCCGTGCCTCAGCCCCTGCCTCGACAGGATGTCTGCCCCCTGATTTAAGTACCCTGGGATATATATCGCTCTCAAAGAAAGTAGCTTCCCCTGGGCCCACAGGAGGATCTGGTGGTCCAGCTTGTATAAGGGGCCCGATCACAGACCCCCCTGATGGTTTGTATAGGAGACCACCGATGCATTGTCTTACCAAACAAGCACATGATGGCCCCTTATGTCAGAGCCTGGAACACCGCCAACATTTCTAGACAGTTGATATACCACAAGAGATGATGGTCCTACCACAGACCTTGGGATGGGCGACCACTCATGATCGCCCCCCAACCCGTGAGGGAAGCATCCGTCGTTAGCATGACGCGACGACAAGGAGCTCCCAGCACGGGCTCTTGGGACAGGAACCAAGGTTCTTTCCACATAACTGAGGTACAAAGGCATTGTTGCGTGACCTTGATCATGCGGAGTGGGTTTCCTCTCAGGGAGAACCCCTTGGTCCTGAGCCACCACTCCAACGGTCTTGTGTACAACAGGCCGCAAGGTATAACGTTGGATGCTACTGCCATCAGACCTAAAAGTTTTTGAAACTGCTTTACAGTGGCTGGCCAATGAAAGGAATAACACAATATTGGTACGCTTCGCCCCTGAAAGCGAACCTCAGGAACTTCCTGTGTTGTGGAAGGATGGATATGTGGAAGTATGCGTCCTTTAGATCTAACGTGACAAATCAGTCCTCGACCTGAATTGTGACATGACTTGCTTAAGAGTAAGCATCTTGATTTTTTATTGAGCTTCCCTACAGCACAGATCTAAAATCGGACGAAGCCATCCCATCCTTTCTTGGGATCATGGAGTACCTCCTGTAAAACTCGGACTCCCTGCTGGGCGGAATGAACCCATTCTATAACAACCTTCACCACACAACGTAGTTATGGCAACCTTTTGGCCATGTTGTTAAAACGTTGTTAGAAGGTTGGGTATGTTGTGTCAACGTTCTGTGTTTACTGGGATGAGCATTGATATAATAGTGCTATAGAACATTCTTAGTTTGTTTAACTTGTATAAAACTGAAATGGTTATTTCAAATTACTTCTGCCACAGCAATTTGTATATAACACCAAACTTAAACTCTTGCTGTTTAATATTTTAAGTTGGTCAAAGTAAATGGTCAAAAATCGACTTTAATACTTTATGTAATGCCAACTTTTTCCACATTCGATAGTTCAATCAAACAGAGTTTGTCTGACAAAATGGAAGTTGAATTTTCTTTTACACTGAAGAAAGTCATACTTTTTGTTAATAATTATTTAACAAGCAGAGAGCAACTGACATTAGTGCAGAGGAAAAAGGAAACAAATGCCTTACGTGACACAACCCACCCATTGAATGAGGAAGAAACTTCACCTGTAAATTACAATGCATCAAGCCTCTCCTGAGGTAGGCGTGTTCCTATAGAGTTTCTTGAAGACAGCTCTTTTAACACTGCTGAGTGAGGTGATGAATGCATTAACTGCAAAGTACTGGAGGAGGTTCAAGCTGTCCAGGATGGGGGACTGCTGCATGTCAGGTGAAGACAGAGAATGTGCCAGGATTCACCATGAAATTGAGAGACAGCTTAGAATGGACAAAAAGGATGCAGCCCGACAACTGAAACTTTTGCTTTTAGGTATGTGCTTTCTTGGGTTTTTTGTTTGTTTGTTTGTTTGTTTGTTTGTTTGTTTGTTTATGTATGTAGATTTATTTTTATTGACACCTAAAAATTTGTAATGGTAAATATCAATCATTCCAGTCGTTCAGCATCCTAATTGAATAACCTTTAAACAATCATTTATTTACTAAATGTTTACACAATTACACAATGTCAGATGATATGTGCTACAACTTTTATACAATATTTTTTTTAGTTTATGAAATTCACTCTTCAGATCTTTAGATGACATATTTCCTCTAACTGTTAGTGGTCACATGCAAAAACATGCAAAAAGATGTCAATGGAAAGTTATTCATTCATACACATCTCATACAGTATGGCATTATTTTTTTCTATTCTTAATGAATCAGAAATGCAAGTAAGCATGTCAGGGTAAGCATGCAAACAAGAACATTCTGTGAATTCCTCACGCATAGGATAGTGATAGGATCAGCTCCAGCATGTCAACAACTTTTAATCAAGCATTTATTAATGTGATTCAGATTCTTTTATGTTTTCCTTGGTGTGTAGTTATTTTTTATGTTATATTTTAGTTTCAGTCTGTTTCTGATCAGTTAAGTTGATACTAGTTTAATAAAATAACAGATGAATGAGCTTATCCAGTGTTTCCTTGTTATAATTGTGATAGGAATCTACACCCTTTCAACAAAATTCCCATTTGTCAGACCTGTTTGACATGTAAAAGATCAGTATGCAGAGCTGCGATGTTGGAATGATTTATTTGTGGGTGGCATCACACGTGGTTTTGTGTTACTATTACGTGGTTACGTGGTTTTGTCCATACTATTTAGTAGTCAAGTAAAATATGCTTTTGACGGCCTCAAACAGAGACACAAAAATAACAATCACAATAAAAATGATTTCAGTTGATGTATTGCAGTCTATAGATTATTATATTGAAAAGTTGTGTCTAAATATAGTTTAACTATGGTTTCATATTAATACAAATCATATACAAATGATTCACACCTTACTGGCAGACCATTTTGATGACACAATGTTTATATCCGGCAAATATGCAAACTAGTAAATCCATACTAGAAGTCTTTGTCTGGTCTTTATGCGTTTCTAAAAATGAGCATGAGTGAATAGATCCTTTTGTGTGAGAGAATTGTTGGTAAAGTTGGCTGCCTGCAAAATAACAGTTAGAACAGTAATATTATAAACAGATTGTTCACCTAGCCTCCCCTCCCCCCAACACACACAAATCTGTCATTCATTTATTTATCAAATACGCATTAAACTTTACCCCCTCTAATTGTATGTAAGTGTGAACTCGTGAAAAAAGGGAGATATTTTGAAGATTGGCCATGTTGCGTTTTCGCTACACACCAAATTTAGAAGACAACTTTGGACAATTATTAGTGAACAATGAAGCAATATTTCAGTCTGTTTAGCCCTGTGATGGATTGGCCATCTGTCCAGGGTGTTTATCTGCCCATGACCTGAGATGCTGGGAAAGGCTCCAGCATCCAGCAAGTGATTTGGAAAATGGATGAATGGATTATGATCTGTTTATAACAAAAAGTTCTCAAACTGCTTTGGAATATTTGATTGCTTTGCCTGACCTTTGGAATATTCTGGAATAAATAAAAGTTTTTTTTTTGTTTCGTTTGGTTTTGTTTTGTTCTGTTCTGTTTGCTTTATTGATTGTGAACTGGTCAAAATGTCTACTTTTGTGTTCCACGGAAAGAAAATAAAACTGGTTTCAAATTATATGTGGGTAAAGAAAAGATGAGTATGATAACTATTAGCCCTGCAGTCTTATCCTCAACATACTGCACCATCAGGTTCCTCAAGAACAGGAATATTTTCTGTATGAATTACATACCTTTAAAAATAAAAAACATCAGAGCAAAGTGGAATTCAAAACTGAGATGAAAAAAAGGGAGCAGCAATAAAGTGAAGTGACGTGAATGCCAAGTATGGTAACCCATACTCGGAATTTGTCCTCTGCATTTAATCCATCCAAGTTAGTGCACACACATTAGGAGCAGTGAGTCGTGAACACACTGCAGTAGTCCACTAGGTCTTTGAAGCTATGCCATTTATATTTAAGTGAATAATTACCCAAAAAAGAAACCTAACCCTTATCTCTGTCATCATTTACTCACCATAATATATGTAAAGTATGTTTCCTCATGGAACACAAATAGAGACACTTAGTCCAAAAGCTATTATTTTCCATAAAATGAAACTATATGGTGACCAGATAAAGCTGCAAAATAAGAAGGTTTAAGTGACAGGATGAATTATCTTTTAAACTATCTTTTAATGCTAATGGAACAGCTTTCTCCCACAAGAAACTTTTCAAGTAGCTACACAAAAATCTAATGCATTATGTCTCACAGATAAAACTTTCCATGTTCCTCCACAGGCACAGGGGAGAGCGGGAAGAGCACTTTCATCAAGCAGATGAGAATTATACATGGCAGCGGCTACAGTGAGGAAGACAGGAGGGCCTTTGCCAAGCTGGTCTTCCAAAATATCATTGTTTCCATCCACAGCATGCTTCAAGCAATGGAGAACCTGAACATCCCCTTTGCTGATGGAAAAAACACAGTATGCACCAGGAATTCTAAGACAAAGCATATGTTTTATTCAACAAATTCATATATAATATCTAACTAAACATGTATTATCTCTCCCCTCAAAAAAAAAAAAAAGAACGAGAGAAGACTGAAATCTATCTGTGTGTTGTAGACATATGCTGCAATGCTTAAAAATGTGATCCCCGAAACAGTACTGTCACTGGAGGCTAAATATGCTGAAGCCATCAAGAGTATGTGGAAAGACCAAGGCCTGCAGAAATGCTTCGAACGCAGGAGAGAGTTCCAGCTGTCAGACTCTACCAAATAGTAAGTGCAGTGAATATTTCATTTCTGACACTAACAAAAATAACCATTATATTGTAGACGTGCACCATGGTAATGCAATTGTTTTTTGTTTTGATTTGAACTTGTTTCACAATGAGTGAACTTTACAGTTATTGAAATGAATACCAGATAGCAAAATTGCTGTGGCCCAGATCCGGCCCACACTTGACACTTTCATCTGGCCCACATACCGCGTGGAATGATGGCACTTGAGCGGTCCGCTCCTGTTTGCCAGATTTGGGCCACAATTAAGCCATAGCAATGCCGCATGTCAGCCATACCCTTACAAAAAAAAAGTATACTTCAAGTTAATTTTATGAAGTATACTTGAGTAATGTTCAAGTATATTTTTAAGTATACTTTATGTAGTAAGTATACTAATATCAATATGTACTAGTAGTAAACTTGTAAGTGTACTATTTTAATACCGCTTGGGACTAAATTGGCCCACTTGAAGTATATAAAAGTATATGTTTAAGTGTACTATAAGTGTAACAGTAGTAAACTTCAAGTGCACAACTAGTTTTCTTTTAATGTACTCTCAGTAAACTACTAGTTTGATAGTTTTATACTACAAGTTTTCTTTAAGTGAACTTAACATCATGCTTATAGTTTACCATTTATATATTATTTTTACTCTTTTAGTGTACTCTCAGTAAACTACTAGTTTAGTAGTTTTATACTACAAGTTTACTTAGAGTACACTAAAAGAGTAAAAATAATATATAAATGGTAAACTATAAGCATGATGTTAAGTTCACTTAAAGAAACTTGTAGTATAAAACTACTAAACTAGTAGAATTCTTCAAGAGAACTTAACATCATACTTATAGTTCACCATTTTGACACCAATCATAAATGTTTGAGGAGAGATTTACATGATGCCGACAGCGCAGCGACGCTGAAGGAGATTAATAGATCACATTATTCTTAGCTTTTTGCTATAACTATTGTGCCTTTTAAATTCACAGTTATAGCAGTCAGAGAACAATGTTTAAATATCAAAGGCTAGAGCCCAACTAAAGCCAACACCTTTCACCATCATGGTGACTACAAATGAAACAATAAATAATCAACATCTAAACCTCTGTTGATTCTCAACTAGATATTTTGTAGACGTCTGATAGAAATAAAGTCAGTCTGTTTAGTAATAAGTTAAGCTGGTAATGTTCGACTTCGGTTCAATCTTGCAATGGCACACTCTGCGCACTGTCACCTGTTTAAATAGGCCACGCCCCTCCCTTACAGAAGCTTAACATTATCTCAGCTTAACATGATTAGTGCTAAATAGTACAAACAACTAATGTTGTTTAGTAATGATAGCAGGTTTTTACTAAACATAAAAGAATAAGTAATGATTACTCGTAAGTTTGATTAGAAACAAAATCTGGGTTTACAGTGCTTTATCGTTCTGATTGGTTCTATCCAATTGCGCCCAGAGGAATTTGAGCTACGTCGGTTGGTGACGCCCCTTTGGAAATAATTTGTCTACATAGCTTCTCCAGACCCTACACTCACTGAGAAGGGTCTGGTGTTAACCAGGCTACCATTTATATATTATTTTTACTCTTTTAGTGTACTCTCAGTAAACTACTAGTTTAGTAGTTTTATTCTACAAGTTTTCTTTAAATGTACTCTCAGTAAACTACTAGTTAAGTAGTTTTATTCTACAAGTTTTCTTTAAGTGAACTTAACATTATACTTACAGTTTACTATTTATATACAATTTTTGCTGTTGCAGTAGGCCTACAGTATACTACTATGTTCAAATATTATATTTTATACTTGAAAAATACCTTTAACTCTACTTTAATTTTAAAAACATTTTATTAGCTTCATCCTTTTTTATCAACACTTGAATGTCAGTAAGTTTCATAAAGAAAGGCAACATTTTGTTAAAATGTTGAGAAAATAGTTGAGAAAATCACATATTTGTCAAAGACTACGCCTTGATCAGATCCAGAACGATGATCAAAACACAGGTGGAGCAGATCGAGTCCAACACCCCCAAAGATTCACAGTCGTTTTCTCTTCATGGGTTAGGCCTACGCTTCATTTAATTTGGAAACATTAAGCAGTTTAGATTTACAAGCTGTTTAATGTTTGATGATCACATTATTTTACATTTGAGTGAGCAATCTTCTATCACATGGTTCAGCTTCTTCTTCTCCTGTGTTTTGATCCAGAGATTCTGTACTAGAACTGTCATAGCGCTCCCTATATCGTATACCAGTGAAAACATGGATAGCTGGAAAATTCAGTCAATGGTGGGGAAAAGTTGAATTAAAGTAAATATGTACACTACCAGTGGACTAGCCTACACAAAAATTCAGATACGCAGAATTAGAAACATATCTGTTCTATATCAACATTTTAATCAATATTTTCAAACAAAGTTTCATAAGACTATATGAAAAACAATGTAAAAAAGTATATTTAATAGGCTACACGATCAAAAGAGTTAACACAACTACAAGCCAAGTATACTTTGAATAATTAAAATTTTAAGTATATCCCGATCAAAAGATTGAGTACAAGTAGAGGCCAAATATACTTGAACTTTTCTCTCAGTATAAGTCAAGTACACTTAAGTGTATTTAAGTATATTTTTGAGAAGTATATAAAATGTAGACTGAAAGTATGCTTTCTTCTTTTTAGTTTAAAAGAAGTATACTAACACTTGAATAAACTTATTTTCCATGCTTATTTTATTTACTCTATAAGCTATTCCAACCGAAACTTTGTTATATAAAGCTGAACATGTTAGTTTATAAGACGCTGTGTAATATTGTGTTTTTAAAAAAGTATTTAATAAGCTACTCAATTAAAATGGTAAACACAAGTACAAGCCAAAAATACTTAGAATACTTAATTATACTTTTAAGTATCGATCAACAAGTATAGGCTAAATATACTTGGACTTTTCTCTCAGTATAAGTGCAATTTGAAGTATATTTCTGAGAAGTACATAAAGTATATTTCTGAGAAGTATATAAAAAGTAGACTGAAAGTAAACTTTCTTATTTTTAGTTTAAAAGAAGTATACTAATAGAACACTTGAATAAACTTCTTTTTCGTAAGGGTAAACAAAACAAATGAAGCAGAACTGTCCTACATCTGGCGAGCTAAAATGTAATTTCCTGTTTATTATTGTGAAGCTGTATTGAAACAATTACTATTGTATTGAACCCTATTAAACTTGACTTGACTTAGCATATATGAAAAAACCTGCTATTTACCACCTGATACTATCACTGTGTTATAGTGCTTTTTGTAAGAGCTCTACTTACAATTGAGAAGAAAACTGCTCTTTGCTATTTTCAATACCTGTATCGTTCAGACTGTACAGCATGACACTAAGTTTGATTCCTAGGGAATTCATGAACTGATAAAATGTATGCCTTGAATGAGTGAATTTTTTAGTACAGATCTATGAAACCAGAAAATTAATATGGCATATGCTTGGTAATTTAAGGACAAATGTTTTCTCTTTATCAAGCAAATCTGAAATATGCTTAATTCTCAGTTTGGTGAGCTTTGGTGTTCATTGGGTTCAAGACAAATCATTTTAAAGATATTTTAAGATATTTTCTCTCTCTCTCTCTCTCTTTACTAGTTACCTTGATGAAATTGACAGAATATCTGCAGCTTTTTACTTGCCGACTCTGCAGGATATTCTACGAGTCCGAGTTCCAACCACAGGCATCATTGAGTACATCTTTGACCTTCAGACTGTCATTTTCAGGTAACTCTTCATTTATTGGTGGTGTGAAGACGACTGTTACCCATTTTGTAAATTATAAAATCCCTGCTGTTGCTGCAGAATGGTTGACGTCGGAGGCCAAAAGTCAGAAAGACGGAAGTGGATCCATTGTTTTGAAAACGTTACTTCCATCATCTACCTGGTGGCTCTGAGCGAGTACGATCAGGTCTTATATGAGTGTGCGAATGAGGTTAGTCCACTTCCTTGCATTCTCGAATAGCTCTTATGGTTTATTAAAGGAATAGTTCACTTTAAAATGAAAATTCTGTCATCATATTCTCACCCTCATGTTGTTTCAAACCTGTATGAGTTTCTTTCTTCTGCTGAACAGAAAGGAAGATATTTAGAAGAATGTCAGTAACCAGGAAAAAAATATACTATGGAAGTCAATGGGACCCAGAAACTGTCTGGTTACTGACATTCTTCTAAATATCTTCCTTTGTGTTCAGCAGAAGAAAGAAATTCATACAGGTTTGAAACAACATGAGGGTGACAGAATTTTCATTTTAAAGTGAACTATTCCTTTAAGATTTGCCATCATTACATCATAGGTGATTCATTTGACAGATAAACTCTGGACTCATGGTGGTTTATTTTGTTGATATGATGTTCTACCACCACAGAACCGCATGGAGGAGAGTAAGGCACTTTTTAAGACAATCATCTCTTACCCCTGGTTCCAGGAGTCATCTATCATCCTCTTCCTCAATAAGACAGATATCCTGAAGGAGAAGATCTTAAAGTCAGACCTTAAAACGTATTTTCCACAGTACACAGGTTGGAGTGCCAACAACATGGCTTAAATTCCTATTCTTAACAAGCATTTTTGTCTTATTTTTCAGTTAAAATATCTAAAAATGATTTAAACAAGGTCCATTTACTTGAGAAGCAACACTGCATAAGTAATTTGTCTTTCCAAACTGGCAGATTTTCCACTTGTTTTAGGTATAAACATGGTAAAACCAATTTAAGTGAAGAGAAAAAATCTGCCAGTACACTGGAACAAAATGTTTCTATGGAATATTGCAGTATTTATTTTAAATGATTTATCTGTGCACATAATTATTATTATTTTTTAATTCATGTGCCCTTGTAATCTTTAATAAAAATAATTCCCCCTGCCCCTGACAACGTCATCTCTTTTATTCTCTTATGATGGTGTCACTGGCGTGAGGACAGGACCAAAACCTCCCGTTCAGCAACCTGTCACTTACGTGAGATCGCAGCAATTAGCAAACAACAACAATCCAATGATCTAATCAATTCTTGATGGACAAAATCAAGTCCCTTCCAAAAAAACGTATAGTTCAAGAAGCCGTTTTACTTGGATATACGTCATATAATGAAGAAAAACTATCGCAACTTCCGTTTCATACTGACTTAAAAGACACATTCTCTGACAAGTCTTATTTTATGCAGTGTTTACTAAATAAAAATAAATTGGTATAAGATGTCATTTATTGTGGTAAATATTCTAGAGTGCAGTGTGGGGAAAGCTATTTTAAAAGCAATGAAATGATGATATATATAAAAATAAAAGCTACATTACTCTGGTTTGAACTATATCATAATACTGAAAATGTTTTTGTTACTCCCCAACACTGCTGCAGTGCCACTGAACTCCACAGACATAATGAAATCTGTGTTATCTGCTTACTCAACAGGCCCTCAAAATGATGCAGATGCCGCAATGAAGTTCATCTTGAGTATGTATGAGGAACAGAACAGGGACACAAATAAACGCATCTATGCACATTTCACATGTGCAACCGACACTGAAAATATCCGCTTTGTTTTTAACGCTGTGAAGGACACCATTCTGCGGAACATCCTGTCCACATTTAACTTGAGTTAGGTGATAAAAGTGCTTTTTTATATGGCTAGATTGATTTTTTTTTTTTACCTCTGAGTCAGTGAAAATGTGAATGTGATCTGTGTGTGAGTGCTGAGATCATGACAAAAGCGCACTTTGTGAATTCTTATTGCATTGGTGGAAATTAAAGGGAAAGTCTACTCAAAAAAATAAATATTTGGGTGAATTTTCTCTTTAGTTTTGTTCTTAGTATTTACCCTCTGGATTTCCAGGGACTTTTTTTTCTTTCCTTCATGACAGCATTTTTCTAATTATACTAAAACCCATATTATGCTTGATAGTCCCATGCAGAATAAATGTGAAAAATTGATTAAATGTTATTTAAAAACACAACCAGCAATTCAATTAATTATTTTTCAGTAATATCAGTGATTTCTGACCCTGCCAACTTGCCATCAACCTATCCAAAAACTTCCCAGTATACTAAGCCTACTCCAGAGACAAACCCTAAATGTGTGGTATTAGGTAAATGAGTGCTATATTTTCATTAACACTTCATGTGGCCGTCTCAGCCATTCCACACAAAATTTAAATGAAATATGAATTAAGACATGTGGCATAAAAGACAGAATTTGAATCCATGCAAATCATGTGTAGACAATGACTTTGCTATTCAAATAGTCTCTCCAACACTGACATGGATACCAGAATGATACCTCAGTACATATCGTGGCATGTTCACTGTGACATTGAGAGAGGAAAAACTGTAGTTAAAATACTGTAGTGTTGCTCTAAAATAATTAGTCCAACTTTTGCATGTGCATTGACTAAGTATAGTTTTACTTTATTTAGATATCATTTAATCTTTCTACATTTAGTGATGTAAAGTCCTTTTTGCAGTGAGAACCAAACAGTGACAGTGACAGTGAAGGTCAAGTATGGTAACCAACCATTCTCGGAATTTGTCCTCTGCATTTAACCCATCCAAGTTAGTGCACACATTAGGTGTAGTGAGAAGTGAACACAAGCATTGTAAACCGTGGACACACACACCCAGATCAGTGGGCAGCCATTTTCTGTAGCACCCAGGCAGCAATTGAAGATCATGAGATTGAAGAAACATGAGATCATGTTTGAAGCGATTGAAGAAACATGAGATCATCTAAAAGAAATAATGTGTACTGATTTCTGTTCTTTCTTAAAGTTGAAGAAATAGCCTCCCCACCCCTCAACAACAATGTGTTAATTTACTTACCCTGTATGGAACGACTCTAAGTATCACGTTTGTAAATATTTACTGTATATACAATCACAATTTCTAATGTGATCATTTCTTTAGGTAGAATCTAAATTAATGTGTGTAAAACTTTAGTATGACATTAAATTGTATTTACTTTTTTTTTTTTTTTTTTACAAGTTGTATTTTAGTGTGACAAAATAAAATTGATTGCATATCAAATGCATTTTAATACTTAATTCCATCAAGTAACTATTTATTTTTGCATTTAGGTGCCAAAACATGCCATCCCACTTTTTTTTTTTTTTTTTTTTTTCAGAAGGGTGCAACTGAAAATGGTTTGAAATGAATCTGAAATGCAATTTTACTATTTAAAATTGTATTGCATGAATACAACATAAACATCATCAGATAAAAGTTCAGATCATTGTTTTCTTCATCATACATGTAGTGTAACATGTTGGAATTCAGGCAGGGAAAGGAGCAGGCTGAGAATTGGATCCACATGCAGTTGGATGAAAATGAAAGTCTCAAGTGTGGTCCTCGAGGGGGTGATTATCTTGACACAGACGGACTAATCTCACTGAGAATCGGATACATATGCAGTTAGAGATTTATTAAAATAATCCACAAGGTTGAAAACACAGGGAGCGGGAGAAACACAAGACAACCTAGGATACAAGCAAACATTTAACGACTGACAAACACAAGTAAAACAATATAGCTTCAAGCAGCGATACGGGGCCAAGCCCTTGAAGCAGCAGCAACAGCAGTGAAGAGCAGGAAGAGTAAAAACATCAGAAATTGAACATACATGAAAAAACAGCTGGTTCAGAAGTACAGATGAAAATGAACTCTCCATTTTCTAGATCTCATGACCTGTAGGTGGCCCTGTTCCTAAATTTGGAATGGCCCCTCAGATCATGGTTCAGATGAAGCGTACCAATTTTCGTTTCGATTGATCAAAGTTTGGCCAAGATACAGCCTCTGAAGCAATTTTGGGTTGACCTTCTTATGTTCACGATACCATAACTATTGTAGCAAAAAAAAACTGAACACACTACTTTTCAAAATGGCCACTACTGTAATGGGTGGAGTCTTAATATACGATATTCATTGCTATAGGAGAGGAAGAATTTTCTAAACTCGTTAAATCATCTAAATCGACAACATGTATGTTAGACCCTATACCGACTAAGCTATTGAAAGAGATGCTTCCAGAGGTCATAGATCCTCTTCTTAATATCATTAATTCGTCTTTGTCATTAGGATACGTACCAAAAACGTAAAAAAAAAACGCAATTTGATCCTACAGAATTAGTCAATTACAGGCTGATCTCAAATCTACCTTTTCTGTCAAAGATACTAGAAAAGGCAGTATCCTTACAACTATGTTCCTTTTTAGAAAGAAATTATATCTGCGAGGATTTTCAGTCAGGATATAGACCGTACCATAGTACTGAGAAAGCTCTCATTAGAGTCACAAATTAATTGCTCTTATCATCCGATTGTGGTTGTATCTCTCTATTAGTGTTACTCGATCTTAGTGCTGCATTTGATACTATTGACCACAACATTCTTTTAAAAAGACTCAAAAAAGATGTTGGCATTAGTGGAATTGCATTAGCATGGTTTAAATCATAGTTATCTGACCGTTATCAGTTTGTAGCAGTAAATGAAGAGATGTCTTATCGATCAAAAGTTCAGTGTGGAGTCCCACAAGGCTCAGTGCTAGGACCTTTGCTGTTCACTCTGTACATGCTACCATTAGGAGATATCATTAGGAAGCATGGCATTAGTTTTCACTGTTATGCCGATGATACTCAGCTCTATATTTCTTCAAGCTCTGACGAAACTTACCAATTCACAAAATTAATGGAATGCATAGCTGATATAAAAAACTGGATAAATAGTAATTACCTACTACTTAATTCTGAAACAACAACAACAACAACAACAACAACAGAGATTCTAATTATTGGACAAAAAACTTCCTCAAGTAATAGCCTAGAATACTGTCTAACACTTGATGGCTGCTCTGTCAAGTCTTCGTCGTTGGTTAGGAACCTGGGTGTGCTCTTTGATACCAATCTTTCATTTGAAAGTCACGTGTCTAGTATCTGTAAAACCGCAGTTTTCCATCTAAAAATATATCTAAATTACGCCATATGCTCTCAATGACAAATGCGGAACAATTAGTTAATGCGTTCATGACATCAATGCTAGATTATTGTAATGCTATTATGGGTGGTTGTCCTGCACGCTTAATAAACAAACTACAGCTGGTCCAAAACGCAGCAGCTCGAGTTCTTACCAGAACCAGGAAGTATGACCATATTAGCCCGGTTCTGTCAACACTGCATTGGCTCCCTATTAAACATCATATACATTTTTAAAACTTGCTAATTACTTACAAAGCACTAAATGGTTTAGCGCCCCAGTACTTGAGCGAGCTCTTAACGCATTATAGCCCTTCACGTCTATTGTGATCCCAAAATTCCGGCCAGTTGATAATACCTAGAATATCAAAATTGACTGCTGGCGGTAGATCCTTTTCCTATTTAGCACCAAAACTTTGGAACAGCCTTCCTAACATTGTCCGGGAAGCAGACACACGCAGTCAGTTCAAATCTAGACTAAAAACACATCTCTTTGATAAGTAATGTAATGAGAGGGCATGGTTAATTGTCATTACAGCACAACACAGACTCCAACACAAACTCCAGATAATGATAAAAAACAAAAAAAAAAGTTTTATCTGCTGAAGCTCGTCAGGCCAAATGTGAATCGAATCCACTTCGGACGAAAACACGGATCATCTTCGGCAGGGCTTTTGAATCATGGAGAAACCTCCGCTTTGTATTGGTTGCAATCTGAAACATCACCGCTAGAGGCCGCTGAAAATTACACATAGCCCCTTTAACAACAAAAATTGACAAAATAAATAATTTAGGAAAGGGAAGTGTAACGTTGTAAGTCCGATGATGAAGAGAAGAGGCAGAGAAGATCAAATATAAGACCTTTTATTTAAATAAAGTAAACTCAGGTAATCCAATGGGTTGGAACTGCAACGAGACAGCGTGTAGCACACAACACACAATAACGGACCACTGAAAGGAACACAAAGAAGAACTTAAATACACAGTGCTAATGACAACATAACGAACAGGTAAAGTCAAGTCAAGTCACCTTCATTAATATAGTGCTTTTAACAATATAGATTGTTTCAAAGCAGCTTTACAGTGATAATAGGAAATTAAAGTAAGAGAGATTGTTTTGTCTTCACAGCAGCTCAGGAATAAATTTATTGTCCAGCTAAAGTTAGTTTTTGATTGATTCACTTCCATTGCTAAGATCATTAGTAATTAACTTAGGGGCCGTTTACACGACACCGTTTCAACCGAAAACAGAAAATTTTAATGTGTTCCGGTCGCTCATTTGCACAACAACATTGTTTGGTGGATCGAGAATGCAAACCTTGAAACAGGTTCCAAGGCGCAAGTTTCATCTCCATGTAAACTTCAAAAACGTAAAAAATGTGAATCCGTGAAAATGGTGACAGCATGCACATGCCTATCGTGTGTTTTAGTCTATAGGTATGCGCATTTGAATATATATGTGCACAGGCACGTAGTCTTTCTTTACAAATTGACATCGCCAAATTACTTGCATAATAAAGAATTTTTTGTCGTTTCCGCGTATCCATGCGAACTGGAATCATTTTGATAATGTTGTATCTGTACAGAGGTAAAGGGAAGGGAAGGAGGCCTTCACAGGGAAAGAGACTACTTGACACTTCAGGGCTGCGTTGTCTTCGTGTCCAAGTGCAAATGGAAGTGATTTGGCAAGTCAACTGTAAGGTAACATTTGCCAGCATATGTCCCAACACTGCAAAGAACCAACAGGAAAAGAAATGTGTGCCTGTACTAGCAGCATACTTGTAGTAAATGAATACAAACTTCAGCATATTCTGAATCTCTAACATAAAATAATATACTTCTAACCAACATCCTCCTGTTATGTGCAATTGAGCAATATAATTTTTCAGATATTTTTTTTTTTTTTTTATCAGACAAAAACAAAACAAAAACAAAACAAAACAAAAAACCACTTGAAATTATTGTTGTATACCACAATAAAAAAAAAAGTCCATGATCATGTAAAAACAATGGGTCGTACATTAATATTAATATTAGCTCAAATGATCTATAGGGAATTTTAATAATTAATCATGAATATGATTAATATTTTGTATGTTACAGTTACCTTAATTTATCGCAGCTGAACTAGATTGATATATGAACGATTACCATAACGGGTTATGGTTCGTCATTAAAACATCAATTGTTCTTATTTCAGCTCGAAGTTATGGGATAACTTTAATGGAATTAATTTAGTTATCAAACAATCTGTTTGTCCAGCGAACAGATTGTACGTAAGATTAAATTAACTCTCAAGGAAAATTATCCTTCTTACAAACACGAGAAAGAGTATCTTTTCCAGGCCTTGAAAAGACACTCTCGGTGTTTGTAGACTAAAATTAGGTTACTTAAATCGTAGCCTACCAAGGTAAAGCATATAGCTAAGATCGAACATTTCAGGGACTAAGTAACATGGGCAATTAAATCAGAGTCAGTCAAGGGCATATGGAATTTAATAATTGGACTAATACTACATCGAACTAAGGAATACAAGTTCTACAATTTACACGAGTAAATGTATGTACAGGACACGTAAACAAAATACAAGACTAAACGGATAACAGATGAGAGAGGGAGAGGAAGGGAGAAAGTGAAACTAAAGTTTCAGGATGAGAGAGATCACCGAGATGATCTCAGCATGGCAAAAATCACAGACAGTAACCCGTAAGAGACAACAAAGAAATCACATTGTAAGTTCAATTCAATAATCGATACTTGCATGGCACATGGTTCTCTTTGTATTTGCTGAAGAAGAGCTCCTTTAAGAGCGGGGCGTGTTTCCTCGTGTCTTCGGGGCGCGTAGACTCGCGCGCAGTTTAAAGGTTCACTGAAACGTGAAGTGGCCAGAAACATGATTCAGAGTTCGGTTCCCTTTGTGGAGGGAGTAACGAATATGAAAATAAAACTTAGTAAAGAAAATAAAACGGAGATGAGGACTTCCTAGGTCCCATGGAGCCAGGAATTTCCTCAGACGCAGTGCTCGTGCACGTCCTCAATGAAGAGGAGCGCGCGCCGCGGGATTTTCAACAGAGTCTTTTCCTTTGAGTTGAAGTTGTCGGCTGAAGTTTGTAAGGGAAATTTTACATTTAGACATGTGTTTGACTCTTAGATGTGTTTTTACTATTAGAAGTGTTCATTTTACTTAGATGTGTTCTTTACTTATAGATGTGAACCTTTTACTCATGTGTATCACTTGTATTAACATTTAACACTTATAGATGTGTTCTTTTACTCTTAGATGTGTATCACTGGTTTTGACATAAGACATTTAACATTGAACATGTATTTGTACTCGTGAAGGAGTTAAAGAAATATAATCATATAAGCTAAAAATACATTATTGAAGATATGTAACCAAGTTTTTAGAAATGCATAAGTGAAGACAAGCTTGCGGGAACAAAATGTTCTGGGTTAGAAGACTAAGTAACAAAGAGACAATGTGCACTTCAAGTGACCTATTGTACTTGAAGTGTGAAAAGCATGTGCGTAGATTTGAGCAGCTTCGATCAAAATAGCGATAGGCAGAATGTGTGAAAACCAAGTAGCTTAAAAACAGGAACTTTTGCAGACGTAGGTATTGTGCTGTCTAGATAAATTTATGTGAGACAGGGGGGGTCTTGAACCAAGATGTTTCCTTTTAAGGTAAACAAGACTGGATGCAACGGACCCAGGATGTGTTAAGGGTATATAATGATGCCAACTGGAAGTAGCTTTGCTCTTCTCATGACAGACATTCTCTGTATGTGAACTGCCAATTTCTTGCAAGAAATAAAAGATCTTGATACTTTGACCTTTCAAAGGTTTTTGTATTTGTCTCCTTCCTCCTCACTTTTCGAATAGAATTATTTCCACAACAAGTTCGAAGACGAAACAAAACTAAAAGACTTAAATAAAATAAAATATAAAGCCCCCTAAACGGGAGCCATTGATGGTCTCCCTGATGAGGAGGGTTCGAACAAGCAGGAACAAACAAGACGAAAGAAAATACCGGACTCAACTCAGCAGAACGCGGAGTGTAACCGCTTTTCTAGGGCACAGGAATTTCACTCCTCCCTGGGGCTTGAGCCAATTGGAATGCGAAATTCCAGGCGGGAGAAAAGTTCTTTGTCTCACTATGAGTTTGATTTGCATGTTTTATGGCAGTCTTAGGATCATGCCATTTCTACGTTAAACAATTATAACTGCAGTAAAATGCATTTTATCATAATTTGGTATCCATATCTTTCCTACGGGTATATGGAGGTTTAATTCAAGACCAAATTTGGTATGTTTAAAAGCTACGGCCTAGAAGTACCTTCTTACTCTGTAAGATAAGTATTAAAAGTTCGATTAACAAACTGGGAATAAGACTAACCTAAAATGTGATGTGCATTTACAAGTGGGAATGAAAATTAGACTTTTTAAAAAGATCCACATGGCATATCTATGATTGCAACGGTGCACATCTGAAACATTATTCCTTTAAGGTTTACAAGAATACAACAACCCATCACAGAGAAGAACAATCGTGGAAAAGAGAAATTACATTCAGGTTTACATATTTCTTCAATGGTTATACATATAGAAAATGTAGGATTTAAGTAGGGTTAAAGATTAACACTGCTCCACTCCTAAAATCTTTGTTGCTGGACATTCCTTTAGGCAATAAAACAGCAAAGTGGGGGGAAGGCAATTGCCAGAGAATATTGTTGAACATTCTCTAACTAAAACACTATTGATTAAAGAATACATTTCAAAACCACACCTCTATTATAAAGCCAAACTAAATCACACATGCCTAATGTAATTGTACATAAATTAAAGTATATTCTATCCTAATTTAAACACAAAGGGATGTTTGTGTGTGTTTGTGTGTGTGTAGAAAGTTTCAAGTTTCGTTATCTCTCTGTGGTCCAGAGAGGGGAAAGGGGGGTTCGGAATGTCTCTGAGGTGAAATTAGTGTCGTAAAAGTCAATTGGCCGACTAGCTGGAGCCAAAGCCTGATTTGCACTCACGAGTTCAAAGTGCACCAGCTTTTGTATTCAGGAAGAAATGTTTTTAGCAACACAGAGTATTTGAATTTGTTAATTCAAACCAACGACGAATGATTCGATAGCCAATGTTGTTACAATCATCTGTAGAGAGCACGGTCAAAATGTAACTTTTTGTGCCTGGCATTGCACTGATACACAAAAAAACTGTAAAAAAAAAAAAAAACTTCTACACTGTGACTGTGGAGGGCAGTACAGTAGATATTTTTTCCACCCAGGTCCTGCCAACAGTGTGAAATACTTTTTATGATGAGAGGAATCTAATAAATCAGTATCCCCTAATATCCAAATTCTAGGATCATTACTAATTGGGATACCTAAACCTGAAGATATATCAATTATATATACCCAAAAGTCATTCAAAACAGGACAATTCCAAAGCCTTCAGACGTTTTACAACTTTGCCATTTTGCAGATATGTCAGTATTTAACGTGAAGTTTCTGAGGAGTATAATATGTTCGATGCAGAATATTAAATTGGATTTGTCTATGTTTGGTAGATATTAAAATAGTCTGCATTCTTTCCATAACACTTCACAGATCATATGTACAGTCAAGATCTCCTTCCCACCTCTGCTTCAAGATTACGTTGTCAAATGGCTGAAAATAATTTGTTAATGTGCTGTATCCTACAGAAGCAATACCTTTTAGGGAGGACACAATCTTGTTAAACATAACATTTTCAAATGCCGACCGTGTTGGAATTTTAGGGAATGTCTGGGGGGTGATCTTTTTGACCCAATGTCTGACTTGCAAATATTTGAAGAAATTATGTTTTGGGATTTTATATTACTGGAATAGCAATTCAAAGCTCATTAAAGAGTCCTTGGGATACAAGTTGTCCAGTGTCTTTATACCTTTACTCGCCCATGCTTTTGCCATCAGCAATAACAAGAAGTATAATAGGGTTTTCACAAAGGGGTAGCCTAAATACTTAAGCGGAATAGTACTAGGGCTGCATAGATTATGCGATTCCATCCATGCAGAAAATGAAGTATTAATGGATTTTTAGTGAATGTAGACAAACATCTTTTTGACCCCCAAAAAGGAATTACCTTTAGTAGGATGGAACTCATCTCACACTGTTCTATCACTGTCCAGCTAGTATCAACCTTATTAGGATGCAACCAGATCCATATACAGGCTGAATTTGCAAATAAGTAGTAATGTCTAAAATTGGGAAGGTTTAGCCCGCCTTTCTTATATGGTGCTTGAAGTTTAAGAAGTTTTACTCTAGGTTTCCACAGAAAGCACTTTTAGTTCCTTAAAATAAGACTTAGGGATGTTCAAGGGGAGACACTGAAATGTATATATTTAGGTAAAATTATCCTTTTTATAACACTGACTCTGTCAATTAATGATAATTCTTTCCATTTTAGCATATCATCTTTTACTCTATCCAGAAGTATGTAATGTTTAGTAATTTTTTTTAACATATCTTCATGTGTTAAATCAATCTGAATACTTAAATGTTTAAACCCATTAGTGCAGTGTTAGTGGTGTAACTATATATTTTAATTCATCTGGTACATTAATAGGAAATGCTTCACTCTTGTCATAATTAAATTTATAGCCAGATATATCACTGTCAATTCTGTCAAAAGCCTTTTCGGCATCCATAGACAGAATGAACATTGATAATTTCTACTTTTGAACAATTTCAATTATTTGTATTGCTACAATATCAACTTCTTAAACTTAAAGCACCACAAGAAAGGCGGGCTAAACATTACTACTAGACAGCCTTCTAATATTATCGGAGCCTTGTCTATTCTTAAAGAATCTTGTCTGATCTGGATGTATTATTTTTGTTATAACAGTTTCTAGTCTTAGGGCAAACAATTTGGTCAAAACTTTACTGCCTAAGGCCCTGGATACATCAAGCCGAAGGTCGGCCGACTAAGTTTTCTCAGTGTGTTCCGCACCGTTGGCTGAAATTGGTCCTCGTCTGTTTTTTTCGGGCCATCGGTGAGAGAGAGAACTCTAATTGTATGTTCAGCTTAGTGAACAAGTCACTGCATGAGAATAATAGCAAAACAGCAAGCAAAGAAGTCAAAACGGTACAAATAGAAGGCTGTTCTAACGTTACGTCATCTTACCTGAGTGTTCCTTGGCAAATATTTAAATATTAACATGAGCGGAGTGGAATAAAGAAAGTGTTTAAAAGGATTGATATTTAAAAAGGTACGCACACACTGCTTTGTTAATGGTGTGTGTATCTGCAGCGTAGTCGAAGTCGACTGAATGGGGATCACGCTTAGGGAGCCTGTCTTCTTCGTACTACTATTTAATCAAGCCAATTCAACATTACACGCTCCGCCCCGCAGCGCAGTCGATGTCGACTATTGTTGCGTTCCAGTCCACTTTTAGACACGCACTTGCGAACTTCCCTAAGCACTTCCCCTTGGGGGAATCCCTGCCGCTATTTTGAAGTGCGTTCCACTTCGTGAAGTGGACGAGGGAAGTTTATATGGACAGACCCTCGTTCCCTCGATTTTTGACCGAGGGAGCGAGTCTACTTCATATGTACACTTCAGGCGCCTATATGTCCCACAATGCAGTACGATTGTGACGTCCCCACAGATCTCATCTAATCACCACCACAACAAACAACTCTATGATATATTCATTCTATATTTTTTTTATTTAAAACAACCCAAACACACCTATAAACAGTTGGAAGCTGCATTAAACAAATTCTTAAAGGGAAAAATAAATAAATACATAAATCAACTCCACAGCTGATTCCAAGTGATCAAGGGCTTAGGACGTTCCAGTTGAGCCCATTGCAGTTTCCACCAGTAGGCACTCGTGCAACGTAAGCAATGACGTACATCCGAGTGAGCTAGACGGAGGGAAGTTAGCTAGTGAAGGGCATGACAATTGTGGACTGGAACGCAGCATTTGTCCTCCGTTCCCTGGGTTGCATACGCAACCAGGACGTTTCCCTTTTTGAATGATGAATATAGATGAATATATCTGCAGAAATAGACAGTTGTCTCACTTACACGCAGGCAGGTGCAGAACGCACATTCTAGCTGACAGTCGGCTGTAGTTCTCTCGGTGTGTTTAAGTGCAGCTTTTCCCCCGACGTCGGTTTGGTGTGTCCCAGGTATAAGACCGATATTTTTGCCTATCTTTCCCTGGTTTAGGAGGTAGTGTTATTGTTTCCAATTCCAGGGAGAGTGAAAGTGAGCCTCTCTCAAGTGATTCTTTAATCATATATATATAATAATATATTATATTATATATATTATATATAAACATAATATATTTGAAAACGACTTAAAATACTCAATCGGGAAGCCGTCTGGTACAGGGGCCTTGTTATTTTCCAAAGCATTCATGGCTTTAAGTACCTCATTCTCAGTTATGTCTGAATTCAATAGTTTATTATCTTCATCATCAATCTTAAGTAACTGTATTTTGTTTAAAAAAGATTTAAGCATCAACATATTCCCGACCGTGATCAGTTTTGCATAAAGTTTCATAAAAGTCCTTGAATAAAGTATTCATTTCTTTAGGGTCTTTTATATTTCTTCCGTCATTTGATTGTATCATGTGAATATATCGATCTGATTCTTCTTTTTTAATTTGCCATGACAATAAACTGCTAGTCTTATCTCCAAATTCGTAGTAATGATATTTTGTTTTTGCCATAATAGACTCAACCTTCTGGGTGCACATGTCATTATATAATACCCGTTTTTGAGTAAGTTGTGTCAAACATTCTTTATTATTAGTC
Organism: Scardinius erythrophthalmus; assembly: GCF_964197995.2. Classification (NCBI taxonomy): domain Eukaryota; kingdom Metazoa; phylum Chordata; class Actinopteri; order Cypriniformes; family Leuciscidae; genus Scardinius; species Scardinius erythrophthalmus. Next base: position 43,763,639 of record NC_138225.1, on the reverse strand, counting down.
AATGAATGTTCTAATTCCAGTGATCTTATTTCTTTTTCTAACTCTGTTAAAACAGCTCTCATTTCTACCACTAGATGAGAATGATGAGTAACAGACCTGGCCAACATTCTCTCTTAAGTTTTCTATGCTCCTGATCTGTAAGATGAGTCTCCTGAATAAAAGCAATATCAGTGTTAACCCTTTTCAAATATGAAAGCACCGTCTTTCTTTTAACTGGATTATTTAAACCCCTAACATTACATGATACACAATTTAAAGTACTAGCCATTCGACATGAGCTTTAAAGTAACTGTCTAGGGCCCTGTCTCAAATGGCACCCTAAGCACTCGTGGTCTTCCTACGAGTCCGCACTTTCGTGACGTAATGCCGTTTTGACTGTCGGGAAGAAGTCTGCTGAAGTCTCCCGAGCACCCTTCTGAGGCTTAAAATGACAAATGGGACACCTGACCGGTCTCACGGACTTAACGGACATGCGTACGCGGCAGCCATTGTAAGTCCACAAGACTAAGAATAATAAGAAGTGTGCCATTTGGGACAGGGCCTAGGTCTCCATTAACATAATGTTGTCCTATTACATGATGTGAAAGGTACATCTTGCTGTGTGAAGAATAAAAAACAAAAGTCACCCGAGCAAAAAATTTACTTCAAAGAAAGAAAGAAGAAGAAGAAGAAGAGGCAAATTAGATAGCCTTATTAAAACCCTTTGCTACTAAAGTTGTAGCAGTGACGAGCTATATCTTCACCTATATGGCGTGTCAACACTCCCCCTCCAAAAATAAATGAATAAAATAAAAGTTAATTTCGGTCATATTATCATTATACTTATTGAATTGCAGACAATTAACAAACTTAAATTCAAGTATTAGGCTGTATTACAAACTAGACTAGAGGAACAGTCAACACAACAGCGGTAAATTGTGATAGCAACATTGAGTGATGTTATTTCTTATTGCCTTTGGTTGATGAAATAAAAGAAGAAAATTAAAGTCTACTCTTAACTCACATGTGATTTTTATATGAAGGCCATAAGAGAATAGTATATCAATTATCATTCATCATTCAGGACTCAGGAGTAAGCTTCTGTGTCCTTGCTTTGTGAATCAATAAAGTTCTTAACCTCAGATGGCGGAGAGAAGACCTTTGCAAGGGTGATTCTCAAGAAATCCAGATTTAGAAGGTATCCAGCAGCAGAATTTTTAAATTATCCTTAAAGCCAATTTTCTTTTTGCACATATAAGATTAAGGTCTGAACTTACTATAACCATTATTTTTAGAGGATTTTAAAAAATATTTCCTATATAAATATTTACATTTTTTAGATGAAGTCCATAAAAAATTATCATTACCGCAACATGACATTACATTAAATATATGATTAAAAATGTGTATTTTTTTGCTAATGTTAAAGTAGACTCTTATTACTCATGCTCAAAGCTATGTAAAACTAGAGAGATTACTTTTTCATATTTTTTGTCATTTCCTTATTTTCTCTCATTACCGAAACTTACATGATGATTTACAATTTCTTTTATTTAATTGTTTTACTAAAAGATAACATACACATTTGTTATGTAGCAGACCTTAAATAAGTAGTGTTGTATAATATGTATATACATTTTAAAACAAAATATGATTATCTAATTATTACTTAATTTGTGAAAAAGATACATGTTGCGGTAATGAAAATGCAAATGCATCGTTTTCTCATTTATCATAATCATCACAGTACCATGCCTTTTTTTCTCTCATGCTGTCTACTTGTGAGATCCTGAGTAGTCTTAATTTTACCATTTTCCCTTTCGTTTCCGATACCTGGAAAAAGAAAAATGAATGAAGGGTGAAATGCAGTAAGCACTGACATAAATACAAACTTTGGACTATGATCAAAATTGCACACAATTGTTCATTAAGAATGGTAGGTAGGTGTGTGTGTGTGTGCGCGTGTGTGAGTGTAAGCATGTGCACACACATAGGCATGCATGTCTGTGTGTGAAAGAGAGTGTGTGTATGTCCAATATAGTGTATACTGTACAATTATGTCAGCCTTCACATTTGCATGTCAGCATTAGTGTGTATGTGTGTGTGTATGTATGTGTGTGTGTATGTATGTGTGTGTGTGTATGTATGTGTGTACGTACGCACATGCATGTCGGTGTGTGTACTTTTGTTTCTGTGCATGTTCGTGTGTCTGTGTGGGAGTGAGTGCAAGTGTTGGTCAAAACAATGAATCCAAGTTATATGTTTTCTCTATTTTCACCCTGTCCCCTGACCTCTCTCTCTCCTTTCTTCTGTACTCCTCAAGTAACACTGGATTGCTGCATATTTTTTCCCTATGCTTTGTCAGCCTGTCTTTCGCTGATGCCCTTTTCTTTTCAGCTGATGCTTGCCTGTAACAAAATACACAAAAGCCATCTTGCATGTAACATTTCGTAAAAAAGACATAGAAATACATTGTTTCACAGTAAAACTATTAAATATTAAATAATATTACATTTATAGTAGGTGGCCTATACTGCATTCATACTGCTTTTTGTGGAAGCACTTCATAAAAATGAAAAACTAGTGACCCCTGCTGGGTGGGTTGTAATAGCTATTTTGTTTACGCAATCTGTTCAAGAAGTGTTTAAAGCAGACATCCCAAGTCTCCCGGAAGTTCCGGGAGTCTCCCGCATATTGATAGCGGCTCCCTGATACCCGCAAATGAGTTAAAATCTCCCGGAATCTAGAGCGAGCGAGCCAGAGCGCGCGTGCACAGCAGAGAGTGAGAGGGAGCGAGAGACCTTGCGTGTGTGCGTGTGTGCGCACGTAAGATAGAGAGCATCTGATTGGCCTGTTTCGGTAAATCAACCAATCAATTGTCAGTGTGGGCGGGTTTTATCGCTTCTCCCGAACCGAATTAATCAGTTCAGTGCATAGACATAATATACATAGACGCCCTATTGGCCGCTTTGGAACGTTGCTGCGATACGTCAACGCGTCCGCCATTTTGTGGAGGGCAAGACTGCGCTGTAATCAAATGCAAGTAAACTGCTGAGCTGCGGTTTTTCTGTATAAAAACCAAAAAAAATTACATTTATCAACCGATTTCAGTGGTTTGTATGTGGTGTACAAAAAAAGTTCCATCTGTAGTTAGTTAAACTCTCGATAGTTAGACTTATATATTATTATTTTTTTTTAATAAGGAATGGCCAAAGCTCTGGCTTGTCATGTATTTAGCTTTTCATTCTTGGATAAGAATTGTGAACACCCCCATACTGAGATATAATTTAATTTTCACATTAAATTAAATAAAGTTTTCTTATTGTGGGAAAAGCATATTCTGTCATTGACCCGATTTTAGCAATAACAAAGATAACTGATGGATCCTTTATGGTAATATGATATGGTACAACTACAGTGCAATGCAAATAGTAAATATAAGATAAAGTGAGAGGTAGGCTAATAGTAAATAGTTTAGTCAATAAAATAAACAAACAGTATACAGTAAATAAAATAGTAATGAAAAGTATAATTATATAATATCATAAGTACTAATATAATAATAATAATAATAATAATAATATATTGATAATAGCATATAGTTTATGTATACTTTAATAATAGCAGTAGAATATGAAATATCAATTACAGAATATAGACAATAAAAATAATAGGTTAAATAGTTACTATGAATAGTAAAATAATTTGACAGCATAACTATAATAGATTGATAATTGTAAGTGGTATATTATTATAATAACAATAATAAATAATGTAAATTTATACATTTTAAAATATTATTACATAGGCTATATACAATAAAAAATGACGCAACCCTGTCTCTTTTTGTTAAATTTCAGTTTTTAAAAGGTATAAGAAGCTATACAAATCAAGAAATAAAGTAAACGATCCAGTCAAACATACAGCAGGCTACACTGTTATAATAGCCTAAATATATTAAGTTATGAAACTTCACTTTGCCCTCAGCCAAAACAATCTGCCAAGGAACAAATTATAGATTAATGAAACCAAAGATCGCCCTTTAGATAAACACAAGACGAATTATTCTCACTAGACTGACAGCGACTAACGTCAGAACTCAGAAGCGGTGTACGACAGGCACTATAGCCGAGGCAAGGCTGTTCTCGGCGGGGTACATGAGCGCTGAGCGCCCGCGGGGATCGCTGGATCTCACAACTCCGAAACCGTCAGATAACATTTTTAAAAAGGCGCTATCTTTATAAATAAACCACAGATTTGAGCTTTAAACAACTACATTGTCGACTGAAAAACTCTTAAAACTACATTTCGTGACACAATAACAGTAGTATTTTTAAATTTCGTGGCCTTTCTCCTCTGAAAATAAAAATAGTAAATTAAATGCAACCAGAAACAAATTTTCAGTTTTGCTTGAGAAAGGTAATTCCCTGAGACCTGTTTTCAATTGTGTGGCGATTTGTAAAGCCCCAAGCAGCACACGAAATAGGCATTTTTCTCAATTCTCGTTATGAGAGGTATGGGAAAGTTGCCCTCCGCAGTATGGCGGCGCCGTTGACGTACGATCCAGCGGCCAATAGGGCGTCTATGTATATTATGTCTATGGTTCAGTGTATCTAGAAACAGGAGCGCCATGGCAACGGGAGAGTGCCACAAAAAAACATGCAAAAAACGAAAGTATAAGATACATTTTACGGCAGACTACATGAAAGTGTACCCCTGTCTTATAAGAGTAAAACATAATGATAGTCTTGCACGCTGTAAAGTTTGTAACAGTGACTTCAGCATTGCCCATGGCGGGTTAAATGATTGTAAAAGACATGTTGAGGTGAGTTCAACAAGTTTAATTTCATTCATGTGCATATTAGCCTATTCCTTAGACCTGTTTAAAGCTGCAATGGAATATAAATAAAAGCAGTTTACATGAATAGTATAAGCAGCTTATAAATAGTAAAAGTAATCTACAAATTGTAACATTATGAACAAATAAATGCATAGGCCTATAGCCTATAGAAATTATGTATTATGCTTTTATATATTTTAGGGACAACAACTCTGTGGTGAAATGTCATATCCTTGTCGTCCTTCCATTTTTTGGGGGGGGTGGGGGTGGGGGTGGGGGTGGGGGTGGGGGTGGGGGGGGGCACGAGTGCCCACTACTGGCGGAAACTGCAATGGGCTCAACTGGAACGTCCTAAGCCCTTGATCACTTGGAATCAGCTGTGGAGTTGATTTATGTATTTATTTATTTTTCCCTTTAAGAATTTGTTTAATGCAGCCTCCAAATGTTTATAGGTGTGTTTGGGTTGTTTTAAATAAAAAATATATAGAATGAATATATCATAGAGTTGTTTGTTGTGGTGGTGATTAGATGAGATCTGTGGGGATTTGTTGACAAGCCGATAACGTTACCCCCGAACTCTGCAGAAGGAGTTCTCACGTCTTGGGCAGACTGCCAAAGTCAAACAAGACAAACGTGTGAAATGTCTTCATCCCAGGTACAGTGGCATATATTTCAGCATGTCATATGAATATAATTTCATGGGTTTTATTTTTTCATCGAAAACTAGCATGTTAGCGTTTAGCTACCAGATTGATAACTCGCTCCTCTACTAGCATTACTTGATTCATGAAGATAAATGGAGGACCAGATAGCTTCCGTAACATAGCCAGGCAGACAACAAATTCGAAAAACTAGAGATAGTATGCAAGCAATATACTTACTAGTCCAACAGCAGCATGACGGCCAAGTCAGCATCGGCCGGGACCCCTCCTCCTCCTTTAGCTCACGCCAGCGAGCGAACGCTGGACCAATATTGGCCCTGTCCCAAATGGCACACTCCGGACTTGTGGACTTCCTCAGAGAGTCCACACTTTGGTGACGTCATGTAGTGCAGACCTATAGGGCCCTTGGCGCGAGTCCACGAGGGCGCATTGAGAGGTATTTTTGGGACAGACTTGATCAGCACGCCGGAAATAACGGGCTGTTTTTTTGTTGTTGTTGTTGTTTTTTTTTTTTTTTTTTTGCATTACAATGGAAATAATACAAAACAATGAACATGAACATGTGGGGATACAGAGAAAATGAAATTAAATAATAACAGTAAATAAAATATTTTTACAATTTATATAAAACTTGTTCTATAAAACAGGATATTTTTTGAAGTGAAGAATAACTGTAAATCATAAGCAAAAAATTTGCAACTAGGTTTGAATTTAAGGTATCTTGCTTTGTGAATATGATATTTACCCATCGTACAGAAAAAGTTTAATATATCATCTAGCTTTTTATTTTCAGAGAAATCAGAGTGAAAAATAACCTTACTGACAGAAATACAGGCCTGGTTGTTGTTGGACAGGAGAAATCACATTTTTTGCGCTCCAACGTCTTATCTCCATGTCAACTACACAGCCTAATTTTACAGTTCTATATTTTGATATTGTGCATATCACCTGGGCATTAGACAATAGATACACCATGCTTATTTAAATGATGTATACAGTTGTACATAATAATACATAATGTTCCATTTGAACTAAGATTGCAATTTTAAATCATAATGAAAATGTGCATGAGTTTCAGATGAATTTACAGGTTTCAATATTCATACTATGTTTACATATGACTCAGTAAAGCCCTGCCATTATTTATTTAATGAATCATAATGCGATCGTATTATTAAACGCGCTATTATTATGTTTGAGACATCAACCACTGGTCGATTACCATAATGTTTGTATAAACTGTAGGTAACCACTGATAAAATGTACATTTAGGTCATAAAAACCGTAATATTTTCTTCTCAGCCATGTCAACAATTATCCGCGAGTGAAATCTCCTCCCATCTGTTGTCTGATTGGCCTTTCGCAAGGATTCCTGGGTAGTTAAAGTGCGTGAAGCCTGCTTCTATGCGGGCTTCGCGGAAGACCGCTTCAAGGGCACAAAGGGGGCGCTGCTGAGCACACTTCAGAGCGGTAAAATGCTGAATGGGACAGCCTACGGACTCGTAGACTCAGCGAGCACGCGCAATTCAAGTCCACGAGACCGAAAGTCCGCATGAAGTGCGCCATTTGGGACAGGGCCATTGATCCTCGATTCTGTTCCCTACCGGAATTCCTGTTCCCTTTACGCAATCATACTACAAATCATGCGTAGTTGCCGAATTACCATACGTACCATCAGAACTGAATACGAGCAAGAAGCACGGGATGTACGGGAAGCCAAAAGGTTAAAAAAGATATTTTTCCCCGAAATTTAAGCGTTTTTTTTATTGTTTTTTTTATTTATTTTTATTTAGCCTGGTTAAAACCAGACCATTCTCAGTAGTAACTGTGTTATGGTCTGGCAAAGCTTCATTAAAGGGGGGGTGAAATGCTCATTTTCACTCAATCTCCTGTTAATCTTGAGTACCTATAGAGTAGTATTGCATCCTTCATATCTCCAAAAAGTCTTTAGTTTTATTATATTTATAAAAGAAAGATAGGCTGTACCGAGTCTTTCCGGAAAAAAACGAGCGGCTGAAGGCGGGCCGTGTGGGCGGAGCTAAAGCTGTGCTAACGCGCCGAGCTAACAACACACAGAGACATTTGAAGCAGTTTTACTCACCGCCCGGTTCCAACGCACGACCGCAAACCTTTATCATTGTGACTGCTCGATCCTTAAGCATTAGACGATCTGCAAATCCGTCGATCTGGGCATCGTCGAAATGCAGGGAACAAACAGTCTTGCACAACCTCCATTGATGCTCTGAAAAAACAAACTCCATCCACTGGTCCCTTAACGCCGGGTTCTTTGGGAATCTGTGCAGGGTTATCTTGCCCTGGCAACCAAAAACCCACTTCTTTGGTGACATTGACTTCCCTAAAGCCGAGCATAGCGCTTTGATGGGCGTACTGCTTTCGCTCTCTCGCTCTGGTCTACGGTTGTGCGCGTGCCCGCGTCCTTCCGGAGAAGTGCCCTTAGGACCCGTATAAGGAAATTCCGCTACATCTGACGTCACACATGCCCATACTCGAAAAAAACTTTCCGAAACTTGTGACAAACCGGAAGGAGCATTTTTGGAACAGAAATACTCCTTCAAACGTACAATTTAATTTTTGAAACTTTGTCCATGTTTAGCATGGGAATCCAACTCTTTAACAGTGTAAAAAACTCAGTATGCATGAAATAGCATTTCACCCCCCCTTTAATAACTAATTTCCAAAGGGGCGTCACCAACAGACATCGCTCAAATGCCTCTGGGCGCAATTGGATAGACCTAAAAACAATCAGAGCGATCGTCATCGTGTAAAGCCATATGCTGCATCCCAATTCGCCTAAATTACACTACGCCATACAAGTATGTACTCTTTTTGTGAAGAAAAGGTATTTACTTTTGAATGTGTAGCAAAAAAGTAGGCAAGCTTTGGGAATACTTTGGGAATACTTCTTCCTCATCTTTATCGGACGGATCTGTCGCATGCATCCTGTCACGTAAACTGCCCTGTCAATCATCTTGTCATATGCATCCTGTCACGTAAACTGCTCTGTCAATCATCTTGTCACAGTTAAAATCCCCTATTAAATCAAATTTAATTTCCTACCGTTTCGGAGAGAAATGTAGTAGCACGTTCATCTGCCAGTGGGTCTTTCATGGAGACTGTCCTCATGTGTTTGCAATTTGAATATAATAATGCATTTAAAAGTTGGTGCGCTTCACCAACGGACGTCGCTCAAATGCCTCTGGGTGCAATTGGATAGACCTAAAACCAATCAGAGCGATCGTCATTGTGTAAAGCCCACCTCAACGTTTCTGATTGGTGCCTCGATTTGGACGGATTAGAAATCGGCTTGAATGGGCTCTTTGTCAGACTACTTGCAGAGCAAATCTAAATTTGCTGGAAGTTTGTCTGGGTTTTCCCAGGCTAATTTTTATTAGAAGCGAGTTTTTCCCCATCTGTCAATTCAATCCAGATTCAAATTTAAAACGTTATTACCAATTTCAATGTAATGAATATGTATATGCCCGAATTTGAGGACATGGGGGGGGGGGGTTAGGGAAGTGAGGTATGCCGTAAAGTAGTCGAATTTTGTAGTTCTACCAAAAAGACTCAGGAGGATTCTCGAATGAAATAGAATTTATTTTATGAAAGGTTTTACAGACAAAATAAAAATAGATGCACAACAAGCTCCGTCTCAGTTCTTTGGCGTAGGCCCCGTCCTCCGTCCGGGTCTGAAAGTTAGCTTGTAGGTCCTGCCTGATGAAAGAGGCAGGGGCGGAGCCTACCCCCTGACGAGTGGACGGGAGCCATTCTGGTGGTGGTGGGGAGGATGGGGGAAAACTTTACTACGACACCTGCAGGCAACAAAATGGGACGGTAAGAACAGTCTTTTATATTTGATGTCAGACTGTGATTGGTAGCGTGTAATTGTGAATTAATGACGTGACAGTAGAGTCTTTCTAGTAGAACTTTCGCTTACGCTTTCATTTCTTTTTGTGCTCGGGTTACTACCCGAACCCCGAAGTTCCAGAGTGCCAGTAAAAGCGATACAGACCCCGTCAGGCAATGGCAGACGTGTCATTCAACCTATTGTAAGTCGATGTACCATCACAAGGGTCTTGAAAAACTACATGGTGTTGCTTTAAGGCAAATATCAAGTTATATTGAAATGAGCAAGAGTTATAGTGCACGTCCCTCCTTCATAAGTTTGTTTCTCATTACCGAAACATTGAGTATCTCCATCGCAACAGTCATTCAATTGTTGCGGTGAATGATAATGGTGTTGCGGAGGATAAGCGACCTTAAACATTCTTGCTAACTGTGGAAGCTAAATGAGGGTTAGCTAAACTTTCCCTCACTTTTTATATTTAGACCATAATGGGGTTTATAGTAATCAAAAAATTAAAACGCCAACATTTTTTAAAACTTCACAAACTCATGTTTCATTAATGAGAACTAAAAAGTCGTGTCGGTACTATGACAAACAAAATTTTAACTTTTATCTAAGAGAAAAAATAATAACTGCTTACCTGGTAGCCATCTTGAGTGTCACAGTCAATTATGTCCCTTCCAACAACATTCCTTGAAAATGTTAGTTCCTTGAGGACTTAAACAATGATTGAAAATTGTTGCGGAGGATGAGAAAATTGGTATTGGACACATTTATATTCCTTATTATTGTCACTTCATTTACCAATGATCACCAAATAGCACGTTTCTTTACTGTTAATGTTTATAGTATATCATGCACTGAAGCTTTTTATTTTTAAATTTTTTTTATTATAAATATTTCCATCTCAAAGAACCCAAATCCAGTCATGGACACGTTGCGGTAATGAAAAATTTCCCCTTAAATGTGGAAAAAACAACAAAATTGGTATTTATGATGTCATTTGAAATCATGTGCAAAATATGATGTTTATAACTGTATCCTTCTTATTTTGATAGCATTTACTTTTATCATCAAAATGCTTCATGACACCTCATAGGCTAAGTCTAATTTCGCGAGAATCACCCTTTAACGTTACCCGTGTGCAGCTTGGAAGGGTATACGAAGGAGTAGGCTACTCTATTTCCCGATCTCTCAACATTCGCTTCACCTCCGTGTAAGCTTTCCGATCATTCTGCAGCTCCGCGCTGAAATCAGGGAAAAAATGAATGTACTGGTTTTCAAAGTATATGTCTTATGTTCTCTCGCAAGTTGAAGGATTTTCTGCTTCTCTCTGAAGTTCAGGAGTTTCGCTACGATTATCCCTTGGAGTCGTTCTGTTCAACAAAATATTTCCCGTTCTGTGCGCCCTCTCAATTGTAAAAGGAGATGGTTGGCTTTGATCTCCTTTCACAGAGTCTGTAAGTAGGCCTATACTTCACCTTCCACATCTTCGGCCATACTGGTTAGCGTCGAGGTTGTTAGTTTCGGCAGTGTCGCTAATTGGTCGTGTTTTACGTCCTTTTCGGCGTAGAAATTGTGTTCTGTCATAAACAATAATACATTTTCAGATACTTAATAGACTAAAAATTATTCCAGTTATGGAGACTAATGAAGGAATTTCGACGAATAATATAGCTAATCATAGGAGCTCATTAAAGCACGTCTATCCTCACCACCTGCATCACGTGGCCCCCAGCTTTACATTTACCAATACATTATTAAAATCAAAAGTTGCATATGTTAACATTTGTTAATGGACTGTGAACGAACATGAACACTGTGTAACTAACATTAACAAAGGTTATTAAATGCTGTAAAAATACATTGCTCATTGTTAGTTTACTTAATGCATTAACATGTTAACAAATAGGACCTTGTTGTAAAGTGTTACCAATCATACTAAGTGATGTTTTTTGGAAATATAAAAATGCAGAAAGTTTAGCTTTAGAGTTAAAAGGTTTAGGGGATAAAATATACAGTTTGTACAGTATACAAATCATTATATCTATGGAAAGTCCCTGTGAGTGAGTGAGTGAGTGAGTGAGTGAGTGAGTGAGAGTGAGAGAGAGAGAGAGAGAGAGAGAGAGAGAGAGAGAGAGAGAGAGAGAGAGAGAGAGAGAGAGAGAGAGAGAGAGAGAGAGAGAGAGAGAGAGAGAGAGAGAGAGAGAGAGAGAGAGAGAGAGAGAGAGAGAGAGAGAGAGAGAGAGAGAGAGAGAGAGAGTTTCTGAGCAATGAAATAACTCCAGCAGAGATTTATAACTTTACACTTAGTTATGTCAGGTGTGGCACAGTTGCCATAGCGATGAACATTGGACCAAACACTTTCTGAGTAAGAGGTCATAGAGCACCTCCCATTGCTTCCTTCAACACTTACGAGAGACTTGCAACAGAAAGAAACTTGCAAAAGCTGGTGAGTAACTGAACACACAACACGGTTCTCTCAACACTGTGGGGATCTTAAATCACAGAACATGATAAATCATGGGATAGCAGGATTTTTTTTTTTTTTTTTTTACCTTTTGTGGTTTAAGGTGTAAGTTCTTTTATGGACACTTTCACAGGGCAGATTCAAGACAGTGAATCTTTATGGGTGATCACGAGAATGATCAACTGAGAACACAAGGCTCTATTTACAGTATATAACATAGTAACCACAATAGTGTATATGATTTGAGTATGTACAGATTGGTTGTAACTGATGGTTGTAATCATATAAGAAAATATTCAACATATAGTCTCTAAATTAAAAGGAGGTCAATAAACAAGTCATAAACCTCATTTTAATTTAGAGACTATGTTGAATATTTTCTTGTACGATTAGTTACACTGTAGTACTATTTAAATGAAAAAAGTACATAGTGGCAAACATGTAATGGAAAGAATAAAAATATGCACTTTCCCTTGTATATTTTGAGAAACATTAACCATAAAGGCTTAGTTCACCCAAAAATCTCATGGCGTTCCAGACCCGTAAGACTTTCGTTAATCTTTGAACACACATCTTTTTTAATGAAATCTGAGAGCTTTCTGTCCCTCCATTGACAGCCTAAGGAACTACCACTGTATTGATGTATTGACAAAGATATCATTCACATTTATTTTAAGTCGTATTGCAAAACATTTCATTGAACCTGAATACCATGAACAAAAATTAACAGGCTAAAGAACACTTGCACATGGAACTTTTGCCTATGGTTTAAAAATACCATAGCAAAAACAACGTTTGAAATTAACAATGTTTTAAAATTTTCAGGTATTCAGGTACAGAAAAAAAAAAAAAAAAAAAAAAAAGTAAAATAACACTGCACTTTATAAATAAAATATGCATTCCAAATATAGTTACAAAGTTATTCAGTCAAGAACAGTGAGTAAATTTTCTCTTTGTCTTTTGTTGTCTGATTAACGCTATTATAGGAATTACTATATCCCAGGAATATTAGGCTGCTGTCACTTTAAAATTCTGCATGGATCCAATATACTGTTACACACTTTCTTTGACAACTGTTTACGCTCACTTAAGACATAACTGACTATTTTTACTAGGATATTTAGAAATTTTTGTGTGTATTTGTGTATTTGTAATAGAACTCAGTTCAGTATCGTGCACTATACAGTATGAGAGGCGCATGGTTTGGATGTGTGCGCAGCACATTAAACAGCATCTTCTTTTGCTTGAAAAGTTTAAATTCATATTAAAATGCACTCAAAGGAATCAATAAGAGGATGTAAATTTTACATTTTATAACAAGTGTCCTATTCCAGAATTGGAATGGATTTTTGATTCCCTACCATAGCATTACCTTTCTGGGGCTTGAAAGTGGTAGTTGCGTAGGCTGTCAATGGAGAAATGACAGAAAAATCTCAGATTTCATCAAAAAGATCTCCGTTTGTGTTCCTGTGAGGAACTATAGCAAAACAAAATCCAAATGCTGGAAGTTTATTTAATCTCAGCAAACCAGTCCAATACACTAGACAGAGACGTCGTCGATAAGGCAGGCAGGGTAATCAGAGACAAGTAATCAGTCCAAACAGGCAAACAGGGCAAAAACGGTAATCCAAAAGGCAGTAATCCAATAAGGCAAGCACAATGGTCATAACAAGAAGAAGATAACAAGAAGAATAAGCAATGAAAAACACTTGGTAAGGCAGTGATAGACTGGCAATACATCGCAAGGAAGCATGGCCGCGGGAAGGGGTGCTGAGGGTGCTGCAGCACCCTCTGACGACAGCTGTTTCACTTCATTGGAATTTAAGATGACATGACTTTTAAATAACTTTTTGTTTTTCAACCTGTTTTTTAAGAACACCTTCAACCTTTATAAAATGACTAAAGATTATTTTGTTTTTATATGTTGTCGAATAGGGTTTTATGACTAAAATAAATTAATATGTCATAAGGCAATAAGCCGATCTCGCATGGAGTGAGTGACGTACACTCATTTAATGCATGTGAAAAAACTAAATATAGATGTATTGATTAAAGCATTCATCAGCATTAGGGGCTGTTCACACAGAACGTCAACCATTCCACTCTGCTACTTTTCCATTGTTTTTCAGTGTGAACGCACTACTCTTGTTTAATTGTTGTGCTCGCGTCTCGCGCATGACACAGCATTCTCAAAACGCAGCACTCAAGTTTAAACAAGTTCGACTAAAACGCACCTCGAGACCTTGCTTTTTCCCCCCGTTCCACTGCCCGCGTTTGGCGTCTTGCGTTTTCGCTTTGAAAGATTATGCTTTCTGTGTGAACCGGCACTACTGAGTGAGTATCATAAGGTAATATGCAGATTTGTGTGCTATGCTTTTTAAAATGCATCATGAATTCTGAGCGTTCTCACAACTCTGTACTCATTCATTTGCATGTTCATCTTTTTGTTTGGGCTGTTTAATTTTTTTGGATTTTGTTTAAAAAAAAAACTCTACCATAGCACCGCCCCGCAATATCAAGCCCCGCCCATTAAGCCCCACCCCCAGCACCCCCCTGATAAAATATGTTCCCGCGGCTCTGCAAGGAACTAGTGGAAATGCATGGCTATTGAGACTGGATCCCAAATGGCACACTTCATGTGGACTTGCGGTCTCGTGGCCTTAAATTGCGCCTGCTCGCCAAGTGTACAAGTCCGAAGGGTGTCCCATTCGGCATTTCATCACTCAGAGGTGTGCTCACGAGCACCGCCTTTGTGCCCTTGATGTAGACTTAGGCGATGCCCATGACTTTGAAAATCTGTCAATGATAACAAAGATAGTGGTATACCCGTTGGAGTTAGGCAGATCCGTGATGAAGTCAACGGACAGGTGGGACCAGGGTCTCTGAGGGATAGGCAGCGGTTGAAGCATGCCAGCTGGGTGATCTCTGGGGGTTTTGGACTGTGCACATACTGGACAAGCTTTAACAAAAACAGTGTCACCATTAGTGAGAGAGGGCCACCAGAATGAGTTACGCACAAAGCTGATGGTTCTGTGGATGCCAGGATGTCCAGTACTAGGGGAGGTATGGACCCACTGTATCATTCTTTGATGTGGTGTACAAGGTACATACTGCTTGGTTGGAGGGCATTCAGGTGGTACTGGGTCTGCTTGTTGTGCTCTTTGGATCTCTTCCATGATGTTCCAGCTTATAGGTGTAATGATAACGGATGGTGGTAGTATGGGTTCATCTTGTGGTGTAAGGTGAGGAGGATCATGATGGCAAGAAAGGGAATTTGCTTTGCTGTTTTTACTGCCTGGATGATAAGTGACTGTGAATGGAAATCTTGTGAAGAAGAGTGGGCTTGTCTTGGATTCAGTCGTTTGGCCCCCTTCATGTATTCAAGGTTCTTATGGTCGGTATTACTTGTAACGGATGGATTGACCCCTCAAGCCAGTGGCGCCACTCTTCCAGTGCAGCCTTCATGGAGAGTAACTTTTTGTTGCCTACATCATAGTTCCTTTTTGCAGAGTTCAACTCATGTGAGAAGAATGCACATGGATACAGCTTGCTGGGAATACTATGACGTTGGGAAAGGACTGCACCAATGCCACAGTCGGATACATCAACTTCCACTATGAAAGATATTGGGGTTGGGGTGTTTTAGTATGGGGGCTGTAGTGAAGCTTGTTTTAAAGGCCTCCTGAGCAGTGTTACTCCAAATCAATTTAGAGGGTTTGCCCTTTAACAGAGAAGTTAAAGGAGCAGAGATTAGGCTGTAATTGTGGATAAAGCGTCTATAAAAGTTTGCAAACTTGGACAGCCAGCCATGCCCAAGATGAGAGTGTGCTTGGAGGAGTTGATGACATTCAAGGTAGTTGTTTCTATGTGGAATAGGCCAAATCCGAGTGTTACTGGAACGGTGTGGAGAGTGATGCATGTGCCGATGGGTGCATTATTTACAGCAGTAATATTGATTGCTGGGAGACCAGGTACTGTAGGTATCTGTAGTTCTTGCACAAGATCTTGGTAGATCAAGTTAAGTGTGGCTCCTTAGTCAACTAGCGTTGAAACGTATTTTGCTTTATCATCAGAAGAGAGTTCAGTTAGAAGTGAAAAACTGTGTGAACAGGGAGAAGAAAGGTTCTTGGTACTCACACTTGTCTTGGAGACTGGATGTTTCCTCCCTTTGTGAGGGCAAGCAGAGTTTTGACGATCCTTCCCTCCACAGTAGTAACACAGTCCTTCCTTTTTGCGATGTTCCCATTCCTCAGTAGAAATCCGAGTGTATGCAATCTGCATTGGTTCTGGCATGTCAGGGCAGGTCAGGACTTGTCCATGAGTGGATTTTGGTAACTTGGGCTTGATTCTAAAACATGGTGAGATCTGTAGTAAGTTATCAATTGTTATAGCCAAAGGAATTATATAGGTGAGGTTAGATTCGTTACCTTTACATGCCAGTTCTGCCTGCAGGTTGTGATTGAGTCCTTCTCTAAATACTGTCTTGAGTGCTACATCATTCCATCCACTTTGAGCGGCTAGCGTTCTGAATTCTATAGCATAGTCAGCTGCTGAGCGTAAACCCTGACGTAAATGGAGCAGTTGGACAGAAATATCCTTACCTCCCTCAGTATGTTCAAATACCTCATGTAGATGTGATACGAAGTTGTCAAATGACGTTTGAAGTTGCATGTCCCTCTCCCAAACCGCTTATGCCCAGTCTAAAGCTTTCCCAGTTAACAATGTAATCATGAATGCACACTTCTTCGAGTCTTGGTGGAATAACTCAAGTTGACTTGAAAAGTAGATTCTGCATTGTCTTAAAAATCCTCTACATTTCTCAGGTGAGCAATCAAATTTGTCAGGAAGAGCAAATCTTACCGGGGAAGTTGAGGGGATGAAATAGAGTGGAAATACTGGTTCAAACTCTCATTGACAGCACTCAGATTAGTCATCTAATCCTGGTAGCCCTTAAGAATTTCACTCTGCTAAGCAAAAGCTGCCTGGAGCTGAGAAACCTCCTCTGGATCCATTGTAGCAAGGTATTTTGTGAGGGACTCAACATGGAGGCAAAATAGAATCCAAATAGCCTATTGGAAGTTTGTCTCAGCAAACAAATCCAATACACTAGACAGAGACATTGTCGATAAGGCAGGCAGGGTAATCAGAGACAAGCAATCAGTCCAAACAGGCAAACAGGGCAAAAACGGTAATCCAAAAGGCAGTAATCCAATAAGGCAAGTGCAATGGTCATAACAAGAAGGCAAAGAATAAGCAATGAATAACACTCAGTAAGGCAGTGACAGACTGGCAATACTTCACAAGGAAGCAATGGAAATGCATGACTATTTATACTGGTGTGAGGAAGGAATTAACCAACAAAGCAGTTAGTCCATGTTAGTATTCGGGAGAGAGCTCCCTCTGGCAGTTGGATGAATGGGTGCCAGCCTCATTTATAACAGTTCCGAAGATGGACTAATGTCTTACGGGATTGGAACGACATTAGGGTGAGTAAATAATGACAGAATTTAAATTTTTTGTGTGAACTAACCCTTTAACATACAAACTCATTCTGTTTGAATTATCCCAGCCAGACCTAGTTTTTATTAGCATAAATTTACATTTACATTTAGTCATTATTTTAGCAGACGCTTTTGTCCAAAGCGACTTACAAATTAGGACTAAATTAAGCGAGTCATCATGAAGAGGCAAAAAACAACGCAAGAAGTGCTCAAAATACGAAGTTCAGGCATTGTTCAGAGTAGCATAAGCCCGATAAGCGAGGGTTTAAGGGAAAAGGAATTTTTTTTTTAGGTTAAGTGCTCACGGAAGAGATGGGTTTTCAGCTGACTTTTGAATGTTGCCAGGGATTCTGCATTCCGGATGAGGGTGGGGAGAGCATTCCACCAGCATGGAACTGTGAATGAGAATTTTCTGGAAAGTGATTTTGTGGCTTTCTGTGATGGAACCACGAGACGTCGCTCGTTAAACGATCGTAGACTTCAGGTAGGGATGTAGACTCGTAGAAGTGAGTGAAAGTAGGAGGGAGCTGAGCCTGTGATAGATCTGTAAGCAAGCATCAATGCCTTGAACTTGATGTGAGTAGTGAGTGGTAGCCAGTGCAGAGAGATGAACAGTGCAGAGAGAGGAGTGACGTGGGCCCTTTTGGGCTCGCTGAAGACAAAACGAGCTGCAGTGTTCTGAATCATTTGTAGAGGTTTAGTTTCACATGATGGAAGTCCAGCCAGAAGAGCATTGCAGTAGTCAAGCCTAGAAATGAACAGGGCCTGGATGTGAAGTTATGTTGCATTCTCAGTTAGGAAAGGCCTGATCTTCCTGATGTTGTGCAGTGCAATTTACTACCAATACTACCACTATGTAAAAAAAATTATTTCTAATATAAATAATATATCATTATTTTCTTTCCCATTACACTAATGAGAATTAAATTTTCTTACATTATGTGAACGTGAATTTGGGGGAAAATGTGAAAATTATATAATGTAACATATGCTTCATTTTCTTTATGCAAAGTGTCAATGTCTTTATGAATTTGGGGTGAAATATAAAACTGACATGTTCTTGGCAGGGTTTGTGAGATACACAACAAAAAATATTAATGTTGACATTATTTGTCAGCTACCACTGTAGTAGGTATAATATTAAATATTAAACAATATTATTTTGTGAAACATCCCTTGTGAAAAAGAAGCATGCTTAATTGTACTGACTGTAGACTTAAAGTGTACTTCAAATCTTTAAAGTATATTTTGAAATAATGTTAATTAAATAAAAGGCCACTTAATTGTACTTAGTCATCATGAAATCAAAATAGACAATTCTTATTTTGCAGTATTTATTTTAAATAATTAATCTGTGCACATTTTTTTTTTTATGAATGTGCCCTCATATTCTTTAATCAAGAAAAACTTCCGCCCTTTTGACATATTTTTATTTATCTGATGAAGTGTTCACCAACATGAGGGTGGGCCAATAACCTAGACCCAATAATTCCGATTTGTCAGCATGAAACGGAAGTTGCGATAGCCTTTTCTTCCCTATTGAGCATCGTTTAAATGCCACAGTCCACCTGAGTATGCAGCATGCTGCTGACAATGTCTATCCCTTTATGACCACCGAGCACCAATCTTCTAATGGCTACTTCCAGCTGGAAAACACGCCATGTCACACAGCTCAAATAATTTCAAACTGGTTTCTTGAACATGACAATTAGTTCACTTTACTCAAATGGCCTCCACAGTCACAGATCTCAAGCCTTTGTGTTGTGGTGGAACGGGAGATTCACATCATAGATATGCAGTCAAATCTGCAGCAACTGTGCAATGCTGTCATGTCAATATAAACCAAAATCTCTGAGTAGATTCAGTTTATTTTATGTATCTGATCCCACTCACATGTGACTCAACAGCTGCTCTAATGGGCTTTGTGAAAAACTCCATCTCAGACAGACTCATTAATGTTCATTCATCCTCAGACACACCTCTCTTTACTCATCTGCACAGTCAGACTCACTCACAATTCACATGTACAGTCAGAGCCCATCAGCTTAATTTCGCCTCACAGCAGTGTAGTGCTGTGCTGAGTCTCACTCATTTGTATCTCAAGCTCAGGGCGGAGAGAACAGCCTCACGCACTTGTTTGGTGCTTGAGAGGGTCACATGACCACAAAATGGTGGAGGCTCTCAGCAGTGGGTGAACAGAGCATCCCTGACAGTGAGAGAGATACAGGCACACATCCATGATCTGAAACACAGGGCAGGAGAAAAAACTGTGCCTCAGCTGTGGTGGTGAGTGTATTGTGGGTGATTATATCAGGCATGTTGTTATTTGAAACCTTGAGTGTTGAGATGGGAAGGGAAGGGAAAGAGGGAGGGACGGGCATTTGTTTGTGATGCATCAGTGTTTGGTGACGGAAGAGGCTTAGCATCAGCATCCTTTATGATGCAAGACATGGGCAGCTGCTTTTGTTTGTGCATGGATCATAAATGAATGTTTGTCATGTTTAATACAAACACGTTTTGTTGTAATGAGGTTTCAGCTTATAAGCACAGTTGACCTGCTTTTGCCATCATTCAAATTCATGGCTCTGCATGTACGGTTCATTTATTTGCCTGTGTGTGTGTGTGTGTGTGTGTGTGTGTGTGTGTGTGTGTGTGTGTGTGTGTGTGTGTGTGTGTGTGTGTGTGTGTGTGTGTGTGTGTGTGTGTGCTTGATTGCGTGTTTGTAAATGTAAATGTGTGTGGACACTGACGCGGAAGAGTGATTCACAAAGAAGAGGGGAGAGAGCAGGGTAGAAAGGGTTGTTGGTGATGATGATGATGATGATGATGATGACATAACGCCCGCCCACTTTTCCTGTTTCCTGCTGTGGAGGATGGAAAAATAGATGGATTAAGCCAAAGTCTTGATGGAAGGAGAGAGCAACAGACCTTTCCACTTTCATCCTCGTCTCTCTCAACACACATTCTCTGTCTGAGAACTGGCAACCATCTGGCAGCTTATTGTAGACACTCCCGCGAGATAGGCTTCCATGCATACATTTACACATGAATTCACACTGCTTCTAAATTCCAAATAGGAATGGTAAAAGGATGGTACGGAGAGTTTTTTAGAGCAGATACATTTATAGAGACTAGTTCTGTTAAGTGAGTTTGTTTGCTGTGCATTGCAGCTGCAGCAAATGCAAGACTGCTATTACAACATATTGAAGAGCGACAGCATTTCCGGATTCACAGTATTAAGTCATCTACTTTGCTGGAGACTCATTTGAAACAGCTCTCTGTGTCTGTGAGTCCTTGTTTGTAGCTCCAATTTTAACAAGGGTGTGTTAAAACTGTAAAATTCAAGTACAGGATAGTTTATTATTATTATTATTATTGAGTTGTTGTTGTTGCTGTTGTTTTTTAAATTTTAACTTTAAATAAAGGTCTATTTATTTATTAATGTATCTATTTATTTTTATTATTATAGTTTCCTGCATTGATAAGTGATAATGATCTCTCGTTGTTATGTGTGTGTTTCTCGTAGTTCCCTTTCTGGCGATGTGGGGATGGACCTGACTCATGAACGAAAGATGAGCTTTGAAGGTGCAGAGAGTAGACCAGGTAAGACTGCTAAATACTGACACTTATAGAATCTGCCCGAAGATATAAGTAGACTGAATACATTTAAAAAGACTGCTTCAGATTCACAGAACAGTGGATCGGTTATAAATCAGAGGTGTAAAGTAACATTCTCTTCTTCTGTGCATCTTGTTAGGCTTAACATGATTTCAATCATAACAACTCTCTGAATAGTTTTAGCATGTTATTGAATTTGGCAATGTTAATGTATTTGGTCTTGGCGGACTAGATCTGCTATGCTGCTGCTGCTGCTGCTGTTGATTATTGCTGCTGCAGAGCAAGTATGGACTTGCTACTGCCAATAGATACACAGACGCGCTGCTGTGCGCATGTAAGATATGCGGCTGGTGCATAAATAGACGTATAGATAAATGCTGTAGCAGAGGCAGGTGGAGCTGCGGGAGGTGTAGGGTTTCAAAGGAACTCTGATAGCACAATGCAAGACTTGCTAACAGCAAACAATGAAGCAGACTATTTAAATGCCGAGCAAGAAATGCTATTGGCTGCAGGATCAGTAGGGGCCAATCAGCTTGTGCCATGCTGTAATGATGTGTGGACCTATCAGCATGCGCCCTCTAGAGTTTCATAACTGAAATAGATAATTACTCAAGTAGGACATGTTCTGAATCCTTGTAGGCCCTGGAACACTATTCAAATAACCCAATCTGAAACAGTGTACAGAACCATCTGTAATGCTGGATCATTTTATAAATGTTAATTGATTGTCTGTTAATTTCCACTAGCGCCGCCCACCTCCCTGCCCCTACAGGGCCAAGGGGGTGTGGCCTCTCAGAGGAAAAAGCTGTCCGCTCCTCGTATTAGTCTATCATTGGACCAAAGCGAGGATGACCTCTTTGACACACCAGATGACCTCGACATCAATGTTGATGATCTTGACACACCTGATGAAGCAGATTATACTGACCATGAAATAGACTGGGAAGGTTGGACATAAACACTTGTAAATAATTGTTTATTATTAAAAAGAGATTTCTAATACACAGTATTTTTTCAGAGCCTCAAGCATCCCAGAGAGAGTCAGTAAAAGAAACAGCTGAGCCCATTCCCACATACAGTGCTGAAGAAGAGCGGCAGGATTCCAAACTCTGGAGAACTGTCATCATTGGAGAGCAAGAGCACCGCATCAACATGAAGAGCATTGAACCCTACCAAAAAGTCATATCCCATGGAGGTATGTTAAAGGAATATTTCCAGGAAAATTTAAAGGAGTTTTCTGTCTGAATTATTATTTTTATTTATGGAATTTTGCAGTATTTATGATAAATGATTATTATGTGCACATATTTTTTTTAATTAATGTGCCCTCATATTCTTTAGTCAAAAAACATGTCCGCCCTTTTGCAATGACAAATGTTCACCAACATGAGGGTGGGCCAATAACCTCGACCCAACAATTCCGATTTGTCAGCATGAAACGGAAGTTGTGATAGCCTTTTCTTCCATATTGAGCATTGTTTAATGCCACAGTCCACCTGAGTATTGTTGCTGACAATGTCTATCCGTTTATGACCAGGTGTTAAATATAAAGCAAGGAGACAGTGATTAGCACTGAGAGTAATTCAGACTTTTTTCGCAGTGTTCAAAAACAAAAGAGAATGCATTTACAGTATAGCCTTACAATGGAAGTCAATGGAGTATTAAAAGTAAAAATGTGAAGCTCCTATTTTTCATCAGGGTGTGTCCAGTCCTGCTCCTGGAAGGCCACTGTCCTGCAGAGTTTAGCTCCAACCCCAATTAAACACCTGAAACAGCTAATCAAGCTCTTAATAGGCATACTAGAAACTTCCAGGCACGTGTGTGTTAAGGCAAGTTGGAGCTAAACTGTGCAGGACAGCTGCCCTCCAGGACCGAGTTTGGACACCCCGACTTCCATGGACATGGAATATGATGTTTGATATTTGATATTTGAGCTGTAATGCCTAAATCTTCCAATTAAGGATTAAATTTGATCAGAAATGATGGTAAAGAGATTCTATCAAATCATATAATTTTAAGCATTTGAATTTATTTGTGGTCATGTATTTCACCAATAGATGGGAGAAAATCTTACACAGTGTAGCTTTAAGGATGCTTTTATTTCGTCAATATTATATCACCTGCAAGTACAGTTTTTAATTATATTTGAAATACACTACTTAGTGCACATTTATTACAATTTAGCCCACTTTGGGTAACCTGTAATATGCCTTTAAATTGTGTTGAGCAATTAATATTATGAAATATATTTAATATTTACCCACAGGCTACTATAGCAATGGTGCAAATGCCATCATTGTGTTTGCTGCATGCTTCCTCCCTGACAGTGACAGAGAGGACTATCACGAGATCATGGAAAACCTCTTTCTGTGAGTTCAGTCTGATATGAGCCAATCAGTTGCCCTGATGTCAAAATATCTTACAAGGCTCGTTAATCCTATAATATAATATAGGGTATGCATTGACGTCACTTTCCCTCAGCCGTACTAAGTGGCAAAACATCCTGCAACATGACTGGATTTAATAGAGGAAACTGCGAAAACGGAAGTAAAACAATTGATTATCTTCTTAAATTAAAGGCAGTTGGACTAAAGCAAAGCTTGTGAATGCTTTATCTGTTAGACAACACTATAAATACGTTATTTATTAGGTAGATCTAAATCCGGATGACCATCTATCTATCTATCTATCTATCTATCTATCTATCTATCTATCTATCTATCTATCTATCTATCTATCTATCTATCTATCTATCTATCTATCTATCTATCTATCTATCTATCTATCTATCTATCTATCTATCTATCTATCTATCTATCTATCTATCTATCTATCTATCTATCCTTGTAATATCGGCCTCTCAACATTGCGTCAAGTATGACGCTATGGTGAAACAACCTTCTCCAAGAATACTGTGTATTAGCATTTGCATTTACATTTAACATTTAATCATTTAGCAGATGCTTTTATCCTAAGTGAATAGCAAATGTTGAGAAACCAACAATAGAGCAACAATATGTAAGTGCTGTGACTAGTCCCAGTTAGTCTAGCACAGCCGTTTCTTGAAAATCACGCCTCGCTGAAGCTTATGAAGCGAACATTTAGAATGATAACTGTAAAATAAATCCCTTTTCTCGTATGAGGGATTGGTTTATATTGGTAGATCTAAAAGATGCAGATTTCCATATCCAGATAGCACCTCGTCACAGGTGCTTTCTAGGATGAATTCAAAGGAGTTGCTTATCAGTTTACAGTCCTTCCTTTTGGCCTATCTTTGGCCCCCCCGCACATTCACAAAGTGCACGAATGCTGTTCTCTCCGCTCTGTGTCTGAGCTGAGTGTGCATTCTGAATTATTTGAACGATTGGCTGCTCATGGCTCTCTCGGAGAGTGCGCTGGCTGAGCAATCAAAAAAGAATGCTCATCAAGCACCTTCAGTTTTTGGGCTGCCCTCTGTTTATATGCATATCCGCCCATGATTCGCGTGCTTGAAAGCAGTATTCTAGGAGAAAGGTTTTTCCCCATATCATCATCAATGACGCAATGTCTCGTTCCCTCATTTCAGGGAACCGAGGTTACATCCAACTAACATCCAACTAACATCCAACCATCCCTATTTATAGAACACAATGCTCATCATAATGGGTGTTTTTTAATAAACGCTGACAAAATTTTTACAGCTATGCAGAATGTAAATGGTAAATATTTAATTGATGAGTTGTCAAAACAATGTTTAAGCTAGGGTATAATTTTTCCGAATTGCAGCAATCTATTTGCTTCTCTTTTTTGTAGCTTTTGGCAGTATGTAAAGAGATAGCTCAGATTTATTTTTAAATCTGTTGGTACAGTCAACCGCAAAGCTCTTTCCCATTTTAAAAGTGTTTTGTATGTTTTTCACGGCATTCAAGCTGAACACAATGCTGCCACTTTTTTTTTTGCCACTCAGGGTGTAACTGCAGTGACTCCCACCTACTGTGACGTCATGTGCATACCCTCCATAGAATAATCCTAGAATATAATGATATTACATGTTTTGAGAACAAATCACTAAATGAATGTGAATTACTCTTCAGGTATGTTATCAGTACACTAGAGCTCATGGTAGCAGAGGACTACATGATCATCTATCTGAATGGAGCCACTCCACACCGGAGGATGCCTGGTCTCAACTGGCTTAAGAGATGTTACCAGATGATTGACAGGAGGTATATATAATATGCCTTACCTATCAATATTCTGCCTATTTACAGTATGTTAAATATATTAAAATGTGCAATGCACAATATACAGTATATTAAAAATGATGACTTATTTTTGTTTTGTTTTTTACACTTTTTCAGGCTTAGAAAGAACTTAAAATCTTTCATTATTGTTCACCCATCATGGTTCATTAGGACAATTCTAGCCATCACAAAGCCATTTATCAGGTATGTTGACTGGCAGTTTTTGTTTTTGTTTTAGTTTTTTTAGTATTGGTAAATAGTTTAGATACACTCGACAGAATACTTTTCTCATTATCTTAAAAACCTTATCATCTAAAGGTTAATGCTTAAATGCTTGAAAGTAGTTTTGTAGACAAACAAAAAGCAGATTAATAGCATGGATGCATTGCATTGATCAAATATGATAGCAAAGACATTTACAATGTTAAAATATTTATTTCAAATAAATGCTGTTCTTCTGTACTTTCTATTCATCAAAGAATCCTGGATTTTTTTTTTATAATGGTTTCCACAAAAATATTGAGCAAAATAACTTGATAATAAGAAATGTTTATTGTGTTTACTGGAGTAATGATTGCTGAAAATTCAGCTTTGCTATCATAGAAATAAATTACATTTTAAAATAGAAAATAGTTATTTTAAATCATAATATACAGTTCTGGTCAGAATTTTTTTCCCCCTTTGGCAAATATGATCAAAGGTGGCTATAAAAAATATCTGCATTGTTAATCCTTTTGATATTTTATAAAAAAAATTAAAAAAAGAAGAAGAAAAAATCTAACCTTTCATTTAAGTAAAATTGAAAGTGGGGGGAAAATCACATTATGAAATAAATGTTTTTCTTCAAAACACGTTGGGAACAATTATTTGCCCCCTTTTATTAAATACATACATATTTGCAACCTCCTGTTTCCAAGATAACACCTCTGAGTCTTCTCCTATAATGCCTGATGAGTTTGGAGAACACCGAACAAGAGATCAGAGACCATTCCTCCATACAGAATCTCTCCAGATCCTTCAGATTCCCAGATCCATGTTGGTGCTTCTTCTCTTCAGTTCAGCTCACTCATTTTTTATAGGGTTCAGGTCTGGGGACTGGGATGGCTATTGCAGATGCTTGGTTTTGTGCTCTGTGACCCATTTTTGTTTTGATTTTGATGTTTGTTTTTGGATCACTTGCCTGTCGGAAGATCCAAACATGGTCCGTTATAAGATTTCTAGCACAGGCTGTCAGGTTTTGATTTTTAATATCTGTTGGTATTTGATCGAATCCATGATGCCATGTATCTGAACAAGATGTCCTGGACCTCTGGCAGAAAATTAGACCCACAGCATTGAAGATACAGCAGAGTATTTCATTTTACACATGGGGTACTTTTTATCCCTGTATGAACCAAACCCATCTTAAGTGTTTGCTGCCAAAAAAGCTCATCTAACCATAGAACCCGTCCCGTTTGAAGATCCAGTAGTGTCAGGTACTTTTCAAACGTTCTATGGATAGATGAGCAAACACTTAATATTGGTTCTTCCAGCATATTCAGTTGTCAGACACGACTGGATCTTCAAAAGGGACCAGATTCTATAATCAGATGAAACTTAAAAAAAGAGCTTTTTGGCAGCAAAGCCACCAGATGGGTTTGGTGCAAACATGGATAACAAGTACACCATACCCACGGTTAAATATACCGCTGAATCTTTAATGTTGTGGGCCATTTTTTTTGCTGGAGGTCCTGGACTTCTTGTTCAGATACATGGTATCATGGATTCTAGCAAATACCGACAGATAAAAAATCAAAACCTGATGGCCTCTGCTAGAAATCTTATGGGCTAAATGGGCAACAGTGAGGACAACAATCCAACGATCAGGACAACGATCCAAAACAAACATCAAAATCAACACAAAAATGTGTTACGGAGCACAAAATGAAGCTTCTGCCATGACCGTCCCACCTGACCTGAGTGGAGTGAACTGAAGAGAAGCACCACCAACATGGAGCTGGGAATCTGAAGGATCTGGAGATATGAAGGAATGGTCTCTGATCTCTGATCTAAAAAGGAGATTGCAAAAAGTATTTAATAAAAGGGTGCCAATATTTGTGGCCAATGTGTTTAGGAGAAAAACATTTATTTCATAATGTGATTTCCCCCACACTTTCAATTCTTTTACTTCAATGAAAGGTTTATTTTTTACAACCATTTTTGATCATATTTACCAGGGGTGCCATTAATTCTGATCACAACTGTACATGAGTACGCCTTATTGTTACCGAAGCAACCCATGCAGATGGGTTGTTTATGCCTGAACACAAAAATCTTATTTGATCACTTGCAATTAAAAGATTTGCCTGCAGTCTGAACATAGTCGTAGTGTACAAAATATTGGCTTTGGAGACGAAAACAAACAAAATTAAATGGATTCATAAATGTTTTCCAGCTCAAAGTTCAGCAGTAAGATAAAGTATGTGAACAGCTTAGCTGAACTGGAGGAGCTCATCCCAATGGAGTATGTCCACATACCCGAGTGCATCATCAGGTGAGCAAGTATCAGTGAGCAACATGTTTAACTGTCTTTCATTAAATTTTTGCCAATTTATTATATGGAAGAAAGTAAACGGAGGGATCATCATGGCACTGATCAGCAGCACACATAGATTGTGAGAGCGAGACAGTCGCTGACAGATGTAGCTGCTGAAAAGGTGTTGAGTGTGTTTATGAGAATCTGCACAAGAGTTGTGATTCTATAATTTAAAACCTGTGAAGACACGTTTCTATGGGAACAGACATTTCAAACGCTGGGGTGAAGAGTAACATTATAAGATTGATCTGTTTTACTAGGAGTTACCCACCTTTTTTCTGCCAAACCCGTATAATCTAACAATCTAATAATGTAATAAATACTGATGAAATGATTGTCCATTTTTTATATACATTTATTTAAAATATATTTTATATATTCATATATTATATATTCTACTTTTTTTTACATTTAAAGAAAGTTAAAAAATAGAACTGAGCTATATGAATTAATTAATTTCTGCATCTCTAGACTGGATGAGGAGTTACGGGAAGCATCAGAGAGCTCTACGTGAGTATTAGAGAATTTTTTTTAGAGGTCTTTGATTATTTTCGTCAAAATATCATACAGTGCACTAGGTATATAACAAAATATATCTTTTTCATTTCTTTATGAAGAATCAGCAGCTTTCTCCAAGGAAGTGAGATTCCACAAGGATCTATGTAAGATTTCTAAATCATTTTAGTAAACAGTCATATAAGCATATTGTGGTTTTTAAAGTCAACATGAAATAGCAACAAACATTTTACATGTTCCTGGTCCTACTGTGCAAAAAAATAAAAATTACATTAAAAAAAACATCTCAGGTTATGACTGTAACCATGGTTTCTTGAAAAGGGGAACGAGACTCGACGTTTGGATTGACGCTATGGGTAACGCCATCAGCGTGACCGTTTTCTGAAGCAAAACACAACAATATAATTGGCTGACGACAGTCAATGACATCACTTTACTCTACGGAGACATGCACTTAGCCGGAGTCAGATACGTCAAGCATTAAAAGCGCTTCCGATGCCTCATAGCTGTCAAGTTGTAATATTCCCTCGGCCAACACTCAAGCTCTTATGCTCCGACAAGGAAAGTCCCAGCCTCTACAGCCTTCCTCCCTTCCTTGTGGGCCAGGCGTAGCCACATGCGGCTCAAGAGCAGAGCTCTAGGTCAATTTCTCTTGCATGACACCGCTTCTAGGGAATACTGGCCCAGTATTGGAGAACATTTTAAAATGTGACATTGGCCTACCACTACCTCAGGGAGAGCACATATGGGGGTCACACCTAGAATAATTATTCATCATCTTCATAACATAGTACTCCAACCCATAGGGAGCCACAGGGGAGCTTCAGCTCTACCATCACCGCACAATTGGGGGAATTTGCAAAGAAAATGGGGCACTTGCAAAGGTGCCTGATAACAAGAAGGGATGCTAGAAGGCAATTTAACTCTACTTGTTAAGTTCTAAGGGATCGGTTAGGGCTCCAACAGGGAGTGGAGGACCCTACTTTAAAACCCTAACAGCAGTGGAGGGTTCTACTCAACACTTAACCCCGAAGAGCAGCCTACCAAAGGGAGCCTGCTAAGCGCCACAACCATCGATACTGCTGCCCTTCTAGAAGGGAGCCACCAGGGACTATCCTACTTCCTATCCTATCCTATTAGGCAGCTCAACCCTCCTAACACACTCCTCTAGGGCCTGCTATAGCTCGTACTTGATTCAGTCAGCACTAGCCATAGCGACAAGAACAATTATAATATATAGTAATGGAGGAAGTAGGAGAAGGAGAAGGGATTTGACTTTTCCTCAGTGATTCTGACCTGTTTACCAAATCGCTTTCTTTCAATCATTTCCCTGAGATCTTGTCTCTTCCTCCTAGCATCCCGCCTCCTCTGTGCTCTACTCCTCAAAGGAGGAGGAGCATGAGTGGCCACACTCTCCCTCTAGCCCTGCCTCCAGTCCTTAGACTGTGATGGACCAGGACCCCCAGAGGTCCTAGGTGAAGATTTAGATTGGGCCGGGATGTACTTCCTGAAAACTATCGACCCAATCTAGTTGTGGTGTGGAACATTACCTCCAGAAACTCCTCGTATGCTGGGCTGATAGGCTGAGAGGGCTCACTAAAAGCGATATATTCACCTTCCTCAAGAGACATCAGCACATCCTGATGCCAGAGACCGAGGAACATGAGAGGGACATACCATTCTCAAATTCCTCGGCCAGCTTGAGCTTCCTCATTTTAAATCTCTCACAATGAGCGCATTCAGATTCCCCGAGATCTAAACGCACGTTATCCTCACCTAAACACACAACACACAAGAGACACAGAGGCACACACTTTACAGGTGCTCAGGTAGTGAATTCATGGACTGTTGTTGGCCAATACATTTTTTGTGTTGGCAAACGTACTTCACGTACCGATCACGCTGATAGTATATCCCCACAGCGTTGATTCAGATGAAGTGTTGAGTTCACCTTTGTATGGGAACTCTAATTTTCTGCTGACATCACCAACATTATGCAGACTATTGGTTCACGTTAATAACTTAATTGCTATGCAGCCATTTTTTAAACCTTGCCAATAATTAACACAATAATTTACTGCGGTTTAGCATTATATAGTGAAGATAATGGCAATAAATATATTAAAAAAAGGTTGACAGCACAGGTGGTAATGTGTAATGTGAGAGCCTTTATAATCCACAGCAAACTCCCATTCAGTTCTTGACAATTTTCCCCAATACAATAAATTCTTAAAGGCACAGTATGTAAGTTTCACCAGTAGAGGTCAATAACAAAGGCTTAGCTCAGGGGTGGGCAAACTTTTTGGCTCAAGGGCCACACTGGGTTTTAAAAATTTGACAGAGGGCCGGCCCAGTAGCAGATTATGAAGCACGATCTCATGAAAGTGCGTATCTATACCACAAATTTTATTTCTCGTGCCATTTATATGCCAAAAATGTCTTTTTTTTTTTTTTGCGTGCATGGCATGCTACACACTGTAAACCCCTTGGTTAGGATTAGGGGTGTGGAGTGCGTGCCTTACACGCCATAAAGTGCATATCATATGCACGCGAAAACTTATGCACTACAAATACAATTTGTGGTATTCGCACTTTCATAAGATCGGGCTGAGCAAACAGACAACGTTGTGGCAATGTTATTTAGCATGTTATGTTTTGATGTTAATTTTTAAAGATGTTAGATAATTATAGCCTATACTTTTTAAATATTGTTTATCCTTATTATTATTTAATGGCCTAACAGTAAATTAGAAACAAAACATCTGCAAGTGTACACTTAGAAGAGTAAAAATTACAGGTTACGTTAATTCAACTTTATTAAAACTGAATGGCAATTTGCACTTCCAAAAGTCATACATTTGTGGAAATAAACGAATATACAAATTTATTTTAAGAATAATAAAATAAAACATAAAAGGCAAAGGCAGATCAGAACATTTAATGAAAAAAAAAAACGGGTTCTGTTACATGGCAGACAGGGGAGCGTAGTCGAAAGCCGGACGATAAAGGTCGGTAAACGGAATCGGGCAGGATACATCCACAAATCCAGAGGAGCAAAGAAACTAAATAGCAGACAAATCAAAGGAAAAACTAAGGTGTGCAAGCGGTTACCAAACATTTTTTTTCTCATTGAGTTTCCAAAAAAGGAAAAAACATTAACGTGCAACAAGTCTATGCGCTTAAGTTGCTGTCTGTTTGGTTTCCATGGTGACGCGTCATTGCTTGCTACGTGACACACCGCAGCCACAAAAAGCGCTGAATGAATGATGATCTGCTTTTATGTCATTTTTCCTTTTTTACATTTGTTAGCTATGGCATGCAATATCTGATATTCCGATTGTCAAATATATGCTACACAATATATATATATATATATAACGCAAAGTATTGCAAGAAAAAAGGCAAAATAATGTTATCTTAAGACAATTTTTTTAAATACTCGGCGGGCCGGATTAAACAGCCTAACGGGCCGCATGTGGCCCGCGGGCCGTAGTTTGCCCACCCCTGGCTTAGCTTGATGAGACTATGAATGAGTGTAGAATCATAGGAGTTGTTGTCTTCACCTTCACAGCCGATGGAAAGCAATCCAACGGGAATCAGGCAGAAATTATGTTCAGGGGTGAGCTAATGTATTACATTTTTATTAACATTACTGTAGTATGAAGCAGGGCAGGGCAGAAAGCATGAGACATTTTACGTTACTGTTTTTATTATGCTTGTATGCCGCAGTCGGCCACTGCCACTCTTTTCGTCTTACGCTTATTTTACAATTAAAGTTATGTTTAAAGGTGCATTGTGCAAGTCTCTGAGTTTTTGCAGAACTATGCCCCCTCTGGCGACAAGCGAAACTGCAACACTGCAACTGAACGCACATGACATCACGCCCAGTCTCAAATTCCGACCCGAATCCCTCTTATTTATTTTACTGTACAGGATTACAGAGGCAATCGCAGTGATCAGAGAAGGGCTCATTCAGCCCATCAGGCAATTGTTTAAGCATGTATGGGTTAGAAAAAGGGGTATTTTGAACATGAAATGTTGCGCAATTCACCTTTAAAGTCTGCCTCCTTCCCTGAACTTGTACTCTGTTACAGTTACATTTGATCAATTAAATTCACATTATTTGCGGGATTTTTTTACGTGTCAAAATAATCATACTAAAAATACATTTGAGTGTGTTGATAGTTGCGTTAGCTTGATGGTTGGTATGAGACAGTTAAAGCACATTGCAGTGAGCTAGAACGATATTAGAATATCATATGAATAAAAGCTGGATGTCTTTTGTTGCTAAATGGCGTGCAATTAATTTTAAAATATATTGTATGGTGGAAAAACGTCTGTATTACTGTTACTAAAATAAAGCTCTTTCTGATTATGCTATGTTAGCCACTTTTACAAAATAGCATTAGCTCTGTCTGATTTCGAAAGCTGCGGAGATTGCATTTGTCGGCTGTATACGTCATTGAGGCTGCTTCATTCCAGTAAACTGACCACTACATTCCAAAGTCATTATGAAATTACAGCAATTTACGCTTCACTAGGACATTTTATAATGGTTACTGTTATGAAATAAGACGTTCTTCATGATGTATGCGGCCAACAAATGTGACCTATTGTCTTTGAGGCATAGTACAAACATGTTACTCACGGTAAATCAAGAAAACAAGATTCAAACAATAAGACTAATCATGTCAAGCTATACAACTATGATTAGTTTTCTGTCAATAAAGGTATCCAAACAGCTCACCTGTCTAATAAAACACAATACAGTATATTAAAGTGTCTTTGGTGTTTCAGTGGTTTTTACAGATATCAAGGATAGCACGGATATGACGTCACAATAATGCGGGCCGTTAGACACTGGTTGAAATTGCTGATTTCCCTGGATTTAAACATTGATTTAAATATTAAGTACAAGAGTCAACAAAATATATAAGATTGTTTTTGTGGAAATTTTTTTTATCCAAAAGTCTTACATATTGTGCCTTTAAAGGGTTAGTTCTCCCAAAAATTTTAATTATGTTTTACTCACCCTCATGTCATTCCAAATCTTTAAGACATTCGTTCATCTGAAGTCAGATGAAGATATGTTTTAATGAAATCTGAGAGATTTCTGTCCCTCCATTGACAGTCTATGCCACTACCACTTTGACGCATCAAAAAGTTTATAAAGAGATTGTAAAACTAATCCATATGAATTGAGCAGTTTAGTCCGAGACACAATCACTTTATATGATGAACAGATTTAATTTAGGATTTTATTCATTTATAAACGTTCATCAAAGCACACATCAGGTGTGGTAAATGGAAGTTCAAGCACGCTTGCTTGACGTGCGAGAACTAATGAGGTTCATTCTAGTGTTATGCAGCACGTTTGAGCTTCTGCAAGAACCAATGATGTTTGTTCTCGCTTGTTCGGTTGTACTTCTGTTTATTTTCACTGATCAGTGTTTGTCATTCAAAGCCTAAATTCAATCTGTTCATCATATGAAACGATCGTGTCAAAATTTGGACTAAACCTCTCTATTCATGTGGATTAGTTTTATGATCTCTTGTGGTAGTTGTGTAGACTGTCAATGGAGGTACAAAAATTCCTCAGATTTCATTAAAAATATCTTCAGTTCTGTTCTGAAGATGAACAAAAGTCTTACAGGTTTGGAACGAGTAATTGATGACAGAATTAGAATTTTTTTGGGTTGAACTATAACCACACATTCATCAAAAATTTTTTTACTTGGAAATGTCATATTACAGAAGTAAAATGTTATATGAATGCTGTTTCATGTAAACTTTTTTTTTAAATAATACTAAATAATGATATAAATAATAATAATGATATAACTTTTTTATATCTGTTGCAGAGCTCAACCCAATGTGAGCAATTCATAAGAGTCGTTGGCTGTGGGTGCAAGAACAATATGTCTGTAAAGGTTTTGAGTATTTCAAATTGTAATGATTGCACGCTAATATGGATGCAATAATCACTTATAATAAGAGAAAAGGGTATTTTTGTTAGCTCGCAGTGCTGGGATGATTAAAGCAGCACCACATATTCTTAAAAACAAATCACCTCATATATAATAATTCTTTACACATATTTGAATTTGCACCACAGAACAGTAGCTTAAACCAGCTCAATGCTTTAAACATTCTTTGTCTCCTATCGTCTTGCAAAAGTTTCTCTTGTTACTTGAATTATGCATGAGAGGCATTTTAGCAATAATATCATGTTGTACTTTTCCCCTTTAGGCTCATAATTTTCACAGTCAGTTATTTTTCTAATTGGAGCATGTATAAAAGGCAAAATAGGCAAAGAATCATGTCACTTCAGTTGCTGTGTATCAATATCAATGCATGCAAGATTATTCTAAACACAAAGACAATGCGTAGCATCATGTTAGCACCAATGCTAACTCTTTACCCTCTCATGCTAAATTGATGACTTGGGGACATAGAAGATAGAAGATGGAAGAGACTAGAGTTACTTACTTCCATGGTCAGAAACAGTACCAGTCAGGTTTGATTTTAAACTTAGCCTCATATCAATTTATGTATCAGTTCAAAACCAGCAGAGATAAATCATTTGTAGTTCTTAAATGTGAAGTGTATTATGTTAAAATGCTTTCTCTATTACATTAAAGGGTTAGTTCACCCAAAAATTAAAACTTGTCATCAATTACTCACCCTCATATCATTCCAAACCCGCAAGACTTTCACTCATCTTCGAAACACAAATTAAGATAATTTAAATGGAATCTGAGAGCTTTCTGTCCCTCCATTGACAGCTACACAACTACCACTTTGAAGCTGCAAAAAGTTAATAAAGAGATTGTAAAACTAATCCATATGAATCGAGCAGTTTAATCCAAATTTTCTGAAGAGACACGGTCGATTTATATGATGAACAAATTGAATTTAGGCTTTTATTCACAAATAAACAGAAGCTCAACCGTACAAGCTTGATGTGTAAAAACATTGGTTCTTATGGAAGCTCAAACGTGCTGCATGACACACAGGAATGAACCTTTTGGTTCTCACGTCAAGCATGCTTGAGCTTCCGTTTACCATATCTGATGTGCGCGTAGATGAATGTTTATATATGAACAAAAGCCGACATTAAAACTGTTCTTCATATAAAGAAAATTTGAACTAAACCACTCAATTTATATGGATTATATGGATTTATGAACTTTTTGAAGCATCAAAGTGATGGTTGCGTGAACTGTCTATGGAGGGACAGAAATATCTCAATTTCATTTATAATATCTTCATTTGTAATTTGAAGATGAACGAAAGTCTTACAGGTTTGGAACGACATGAGAGTGAGTAATTATTGAGAATTTTTTTTTTTTTAAATTGCGGTGGTGAACTAACCCTTTAAGCCCTTCATAGGTTGACTCTGTGAACAATGTAGCATAAAGACTTTTGTGGATCTTTCACAAAATTGTTTCATAATAGTTTTTGCTGTTAAACATGTCTGGCTCAACCAATTACGTGAATTTCTTTGAACAATAGTGGATATTGCCACAAGAGGTGGCCTCAGAACGTTTGCGAAACCCGGTGTTTGCTAATATGAACATGATAGAGTTCAACAGTGCTCACTTTTTCAGTGGCCTTGGGTCCAGAAGTATTTTTCCCAATCATTTTTCCTATAGGGATTTTAAAAAAGTTATAAGCCACAAACCAAACTAAGAGGTGAATCATAACATTACAAACTTTGATTTGAAGCAAAAAAATATTTGAAATTTCTTCAAAAAGACACCGTTACAAGACTGTGTGTCTTTTACGGCTTTGAAATAATCAAATGAAATAATCAAATAAAAAATACACTCACACACACACACGCACGCACGCACGCACACACACACACACACACACACACATATATATGTAGGTCTGTCTTTAACATTTTAAATCAAGTTATTTTTGCTATTCTGTTTGGTGCCACTAGGGGTGCCGTAATGACACACTTCACCTTTAAGAATCATAAGCCATGTAGTAATTCATTAATCGTTCTTGTGCTCAAAGCACTAAAATCAGTCCTAGATGTTTCAGAACTTTGATGTCTTATTGAGTGTTTGCCATGTATAAAGGTAAAAATAGTTGCCACAATCAAAGGTCTGTCAAATCCTAAGAGCATGCTGTTTCAGAGGTTTTCACTTTCATTGTGACTGCTCTGTCTACTTTCGAACACCTCTTGTGTCAGTGTGTAAGAGTGTATGCGTATAGGTTTGTATTTTGGTGTGTGATTGTTTGTGAATGTGTTTATATGCTGTTAGGTACCAAGTTCTTCCTGCTAACAGGTTTGGAAACTAAAATAAAGGGACTTAAAAAGATTGCTGTCAAGCACAGTATTTAAATGAAGTGTGCAAGTGTGTGTGTGTGAATATTTGAGAGACATTATGTGTGTGATTGTATCACTGCATGTGTCCCTGGTTGTTGATATGTGATCCTTTTAGACTGAAATTCTATCTAAGAATATGAATATGAACTTTGACCCAGAGGCCTTCTCCAGCAGAGCATATTGAGATTGAGATGTATGTCATATTGCAGAGTTATATCAATAAATTTAATTAATATCTGAACAGTTGTGTGGTACTATTTTATGTACTATTTTGTTAAAGTTTTATGCTCAAGGAATAACACACACACGCACACACACAAAATTATAGCATCAGTATGTTCAATGAATAACAAATAAAATCTGATCTGTTTCTCTCACAAATCTATCAAATGGCTTCAGAAGATTTTGAGTCTTAGAAAGTGCACGAGTCATGGACTATTTTCATCGTACTTTTGTGATAGCCATGATTGCCACACACATTTGTCTTGGAACATTTAATGTTCACAGTTAACCTGACCCTAATTTAATTTTAATCCTGGCAACCATCCTTACCACATTGGCAAATAATGTATCTGTTGAAATCTGGATGAAAAAGTGACTTGAATTTTGACTTGATTATTCTGAATGAAACAAAATTACATTTTCAGATGCCCGCACCCTAAGAAAATTTAGTAAGAATAGTGTTAATACGAAGATTTTTTTAACCATATTTTGAATTACGCTTCGCATTGTATTGTGTTTTAGGGTTAAAGGAAATGTCTAAACTTTTAATTGTCACGTTGAGTTGTTTTTCAGTACAGATCCTCCAACGCTATCTCAGGACCAATTCGTACGAATTCGTAAGAGTGAGTGCGAGGTGGCATCGTACGAATTTTCTAAACCCCAGTAATGGGTAGATTTAGGGGCGGGGTCAGGGGTAGGTCATTCATACAAATTCATACGAATTGGGCAACTCGTAAAATATGTACGATTTAGCAAAAATCATACGAATTCGTACGAGTGAGGTCGTATGAATTCGTAAGAATAAGCCACCTCATAAAATTCGTACGAATTGCCATGGGATCGGGTTGGATCCTCCTCCTCTCCCTTGAGAAGCACACAAAGAGTTTTTTTTTTCCAGATCTGGTCCTCTTAAACTACGATGACGACAGTGTTACGGTGTTAAAATTAGTTTTCGTTGACTTTTAGTTTGTTTCTCAGTATTTCCTGATTTCCTTGGTTACTAAATATGTTTTCATTGGTTGTCGTGGTTATTTATTTTTTCATTGATTTTCACCTGTTCCTTATTAGATCATTAGTTTTCTCAGTATATTTAGTTCTCAGTGTCAGAGATACATTGTCTGGTGTTTACTGTACTTTGCACAGTTACGTTGCCTTTATTTTGTTTGTGGATTGTTGCCTTTTGTATTGTTTAAGTATCACAGCAATTAGATTCGCCAGGCTTATTGTCTTCCTCATCCTGGATTGTGTGACAATAATGTCCTGGCAGAAAATTACCAGGACTTTTTTTTTTTTTTTTTCTATGGATATTTTTTCTTACAGTGCAATTTGTCAATCACATACAAATATAAATATTTCCTCTGATATTACTTGATTAGTAATTTGTGCAAAGCATAATAAAATTTGGCTCAATACTTGTATACTTGGCCTAGTAGTTCGGTATGATCATAATTTTGATGAAAATACAAATGCAACCAGAGAGACAATCAAACATCTTGGGGCAGAAGTAGAATCTAATTTGGATAATTGAAATGCAGTAGGTCAAAAATTATTGACTGTACTTGGAATAGTAAATTAACACATACCATTGTTATACTTTTATTAAAATTTACAGTTGACACACTTTCACAACAAAAAATTACCAGAAGACAAAAAAAACAAACAAAAAAACCAGCTCATTTGTACTTCTGCTACTAGCAAAAGTACTGCATAGGATCTGTTGACTTAATGCACACGTTCCAAAAAATAAATAAATAAATCACTCACACATGTAGAACGAAAAAAAAAAGAGACAAACCTCATCTATCTTCATAAAAGATGAAAAATTAATGTAAAAAAAGACAAGAAGCTAAAAGGACCAACTACCGCATAAAAGTCCCCCTGTGGTGAAAACCAAGTTTTTAATGTTGTTTATATGTGATGTTTTCAATGTGCTTTAACACAAACCATGTGCAAATGCGTAAGTCAACACCATTGCTGAGTATTTGCACTTTAAAACTGCAGTGAACCAAATACAGTCTCAAAATCATGGTTTGAAATTGCTGGTGTTTCTGACGTCACAAACTACCTTGTAACCAATCACGTCAACGTGTGATGGTCAACGAGTGGATCTCTGGAAGCGGGGCTAATTTGCATATTCATAGAACCATGTATACTTAACGATGAAAGGGTGTAAAGTTACATTCAAGCTTTTTTAAGGCATGAAGACATTTTTTAAAGAAAAAAAAAAGTTTAAATATGTAATTTTGGTGATCATAGATGAGTTTCAAGGGATACAATTATTGACTAGATGGACTTTAAACTACAATTTGTGATTGCCATTGTATCATCTTACATAATATATTACTATTCACATATGAGTTCAGAACTTTGCTGAACTCTACAGAACTTTTTAAATATAATTTTCAAACACAATGTTGCTATTGCATGCTAAGTGACAATTTTCAGTAACCCTGCAGAACCATTTTTTGTTTAAACAGATGAAGGTGTTATCGGTAGTTGTAGCTCTCATCGTCATATTCTAACTCATCTTCCTGCTCGTCTCCCAGTTGCCCGTATCTGAATTTACGATAAACAGTGCCGTCCTGCCCCATGTACACAATATCTTCATCTTCATCATCTTCATCGTCATCATCCTGAGTCCCCTTCTGATCACCAAGGTCCACTAGCTGTGACTCACGGAAAAGTCCAGAACTAGAGCTTGCTTGACCACCGAAGGTAGAGGTGGATGATGATGTGAAATAGCCGTCTTTGCCGCCACCATGGCCCAGTTTTTCATAACCACGTGGGATAGCGGTCTCTGGCATGGGTCGTTTGGAAAGAGAACGCTTAATGAGGATGATTACGGAGATTGAGGCAAAGACAAGCAGGATGGAGGTGGTGATAAAGAGTGGCAGGTTTCCTGTGTACTCTTCTTCCTCGTGGTTTCGAAAGGCAAAGTTAGTGCTGAGGACACACTCACCTTAAACAGAGATAAAATATTGGTTTTAATGTCTGACACAACAAATAAACCAAGACAGGACAACTATTTTAAAGTTACTAACTATTTTAGTATTAAAGGACATTCCACCCTCAAATGAAAATTCCATCCCCGGCTCATTGTAAAAACATAACTGTAATGACATTTCTTCTAAATATTATGTTACTTCATGCATGTTTTGCAGCACTTTTAAAGTGAAATGTTCAGTGAAGGCCCTAAAAGCACGGTCAGTTATGTTTGATCAATGTAAATCTGGCAGGGTTTTATTTCATTTACTGTTACGTATCCTAAACCTAACCAAGCATGAAAAAAAAAACATGATCGCTGAAGCAACGTTACCATTAGTTTGTTTCTATAAGACTCTGAGCTCTTTTTTTTTTATCATAAGTCTTTTTTTCGTATTTCACAGAACTCGTATTTCTGTATAGTGGTGTGCCAGGTGAGCTAGTTTACAATATCAGCAAAGCCATGCATATGGAGCTGGGTCAAGGTATGCAAATGTCAAAATGTATTAGTTTACAAATGATGGGCTATGGTAAAAATGCTTTGAGGTAATTGTGCAAGGAACTGAAAATCAAAAGAAGTCTTTATTAATCAATAATCTGCCCCTGTAATCATAATTGGTATGAAAAGGAACAAAAGTTGTTGGTGTTTTGCCACCAGTGTTCCTTTTAGCTGGAAACTGCATTGAAGTACACTCACCTAAAGGATTATTAGGAACACCATACTAATACTGTGTTTGACCCCCTTTCGCCTTCAGAACTGCCTTAATTATACGTGCCATTGATTCAACAAGGTGCTGAAAGCATTCTTTAGAAATGTTGGCCCATATTGATAGGATAGCATCTTGCAGTTGATGGAGATTTGAGGGATGCACATCCAGGGCACGAAGCTCACGTTCCACCACATCCCAAAGATGCTCTATTGGGTTGAGATCTGGTGACAGTGGGGGCCATTTTAGTACAGTGAACTCATTGTCATGTTCAAGAAACCAATTTGAAATGATTCGAGCTTTGTGACATGGTGCATTATCCTGCTGGAAGTAGCCATCAGAGGATGGGTACATGGTGGTCATAAAAGGGATGGACATGGTCAGAAAAAATACTCAGGTAGGCCGTGGCATTTAAACGATGCCCAATTGGCACTAGGGGGCCTAAAGTGTGCCAAGAAAACATCCCCCACACCATTACACCACCACCACCAGCCTGGTAACAAGGCATGATGGATCCATGTTCTCATTCTGTTTACGCCAAATTCTGACTCTACCATCTGAATGTCTCAACAGAAATCGAGACTCATCAGACCAGGCAACATTTTTCCAGTCTTCAACTGTCCAATTTTGGTGAGCTCGTGCAAATTGTAGCCTCTTTTTCCTATTTGTAGTGGAGATGAGAGGTACCCGGTGGGGTCTTCTGCTGTTGTAGCCCATCCGCCTCAAGGTTGTGCGTGTTGTGGCCTCACAAATGCTTTGCTGCATACCTCGATTGTAACGAGTGGTTATTTCAGTCAAAGTTGCTCTTCTATCAGCTTGAATCAGTCAGCCCATTCTCCTCTGACCTCTAGCATCAACAAGGCATTTTCACCCACAGGACTGCCGCATACTGGATGTTTTTCCCTTTTCACACCATTCTTTGTAAACCCTAGAAATGGTTGTGTGTGAAAATCCCAGTAACTGAGCAGATTGTGAAATACTCAGACCGGCCCGTCTGGCACCAACAACCATGCCACGCTCAAAATTGCTTAAATCACCTTTCTTTCCCATTCTGACATTCAGTTTGGAGTTCAGGAGATTGTCTTGACCAGGACCACACCCCTAAATGCATTGAAGCAACTGCCCTGTGATTGGTTGATTAGATAATTGTATTAATGAGAAATTGAACAGGTGTTCCTAATAATCCTTTAGGTGAGTGTATATGAATAGGTAAGCTTATGGAGTTTTGCAAAAATGTAGGTAGTGGCACATTTTCTTACAAGCCTTTGTTGTTGTTTTTTATGTCATTGATCAACCTGTTAGTAGCCTACTGGTAATATTTTGAAATGTCACTTTTAAGTCCAAATACCTCTAGTTTCAGTACAGTTACAGCACTCTTGCTGAACTGGGACTGTGTCTTCCTGTTCTGTGTTGGTGCAGCAGGGCAGACAGCGCCCCCCTGCTGTCAGGATGAACTGTGCCGGACAGATGGTGCAGTTATAATGCCCAGGACCTTTACATTCCAAACAGGATTCATCACATGATTCACAGTTATAGCCCTGCTCCTGTAGAGAGATCACAAGAGCTATCAGGTGACCACATTCATAAAAATATTAAAGTAGAATGCGTGTTAGACTGCACTAGAACAGAAGTTTACCTCAGACTTAACGTATTCTCCTGTGATGCAGGGCGACTCGCAAGCACCCTCTGTGAGTGTATAACCTGGGTGACATGACTCACAATCCTCAACACTCTTGCCTGTCAATCGAAAGGACATCCCAGTATTTTAGGTTTGAATTATTGAAGAATTCACGGTTAAATATAGAATTTAATGTGAAATGTCCTTTTTTTGTTTGTTAAAATGCTTTCTCATATCCCAGGTACATACGCATATGCCTCTCACAAGTTGAAGAAAGAAACATTGTGGCTCTGTGTTGATTTCAAAACATTGCTCTTTTTGCTTTGAGTTGGTGTGAGGTACACTTTTATTATCAAAATAATATTCAGTTTGCATTCAAGTATATTCTATTATTGTTAAAAATGCACGTTAATCGCAAATAAATGAAA
This sequence comes from Scardinius erythrophthalmus, assembly GCF_964197995.2. Classification (NCBI taxonomy): domain Eukaryota; kingdom Metazoa; phylum Chordata; class Actinopteri; order Cypriniformes; family Leuciscidae; genus Scardinius; species Scardinius erythrophthalmus. The sequence goes on along the minus strand of NC_138225.1, from coordinate 43,721,089 downwards.
CTGTTATAAATTTATATTAAAGGCAATTAGTTGAAATTGAGTGATTTTTAACATATAGGACTTAGTACATATTTATAGGCAATTTCATAATTATGTCAATTTAATTTGGCTAAAGTGTACAGCTGAATGTACTGACAAGCATTTATGCTAAACTAAAATTTTATGTTGTTTCTAATATTGAATGTCATGTATTAAAATACATTTGAAATTACACATTTGTAATGATGAAGTTGCAATTTAGTGCAGTTAGAATATATTTACGATACATTTAAGATATGTAATATTGAATAACACACTATAGTTAAAATTAAAAAGTGCTTGAGTATGTTAGTCAGCACACCAAAATATGTGTACTTCTTTAAAGAATGTTAAAAAAAGTATTAAAGCACAATGATTTAAAACTTACTTTTTGAAGTAAAACTTTTAATAAGACATTATTTCAAGTGCATTTTAGAAAACTGTACTTCAGTGTGTTAAGAAGGTCATGAAAGTGTACTCACTTAAGTACACTTAAGTGGCCTTTTATTTGATTAATAGTACAGATCTTTGCCACACACTACAGGTGTACTTTCAGTATAATTAAATGCATTTATTTTTCAAAGGGCCTGTGGAATTGACTAGTTTGTCTGAAATATTTAGTCACATCTGTAAACTGTTCAATACCTGTGCATGTTCTGCAGGTGGGGTGGCATGCCTCGCATGTTTTGTGGTGAGTGTCGTGGTAGTATGCATCAGGACAGGAGGACACACAGCGCCCCTGTTTCCTGATAAACAGCATCCCCTCTTTGCAGCTCACACACCCCTCAGTTCCGGCCTGAAGACACTCCCCACAGCTCTCATCACACCGCTCACATGTCCTAGAGCCAGCTGAGGCATAGTAACTGGAAAGATTCAGTCAGAAATATTAGAAAACAGAAAACTGTAATGAAATGGGCTACCTATTAAAATATGTCAGTGCCATTGTTTTGTCTAAAGATGCACACCAGTAAGTTTTTTTTAAAGGCACATTTATAAAAATTACTTAGTTGTCCTAATTAAACTAAGGCCTAATTCTGGCTTAATCTAAGCCCCGTCTGTGAAACCAGGCTTATAAAACACAACAAGAAACTACATAAAAAAAAAATCACCAGATAATCTATCAGTCATTTTTTATTCACTACTGTTTATAAACCAACACAGGTATTCAGTATTGTAGTTACCCAGAGCGGCATGTGTCCACACATTCTTTGACGTCTCTGTAGAGGTGATCTCTGCAGCTCAGGCACTCGTGACTGTGCCGCCCCATGCAGTCGAGGCAGTTAGGATGACAGGGTTCACAGCGCTGTGTTTCCCCTCTGAAGTATTCATCCGGACACACATTCACACAGCTGCCATCTGTGGATGAAGTGGAATCTTTGTTTACTACTTATGAAATATTATTTGAACCTGTGGATTTACTGCACACATCCAGCTGATTCTATACTAACAAACATGCTTAAAAACTAAGTTAAAAATGTCTACATTTGATATTTTAGTACAACTATATTTTCAAGATGCTGAATATTTGCACAACAGGAATTCTGTAATATATTCATTTGTAAATATCAAAATACAGCATGTCAACAATAAATTGTGTTTTCTTAGTGTATTATAAAAAATAATGAAATAATGAATGTGAATGAAATAATAATGTGAAATAATAACTGTCAATAAACTCAGAGGGCCCTATCATACCCTCCTGAGACCCAGAAAAAAAAAAGTTCCCTTTCAGTCGCTCACGTTCGACGTAACGTCGACGTGACGACGTAATTGGGATCACTTCAGGGAGCCCTATCAACTTCGAGTGTCTACAGAACGAGCCAATGAACGTTGGCGTGCGTGAATCGCGTCACGCGCCCCGCCCCGCCGCGCGGGTATAAACAGGAAGCGGGCGCACGCACACATTGTCTTTCACTTCGGAGCCGAGCTTTCGTGAGACTTCTGTCTACAAAGAGATTCAGCCCTTGAAGACTTCAAAGAGATCTACTCTCTGCCTACAGTGTTGGTGTGACGGCGCGATCAGCGGTGGCCGCGAGCATTGCAGCTCACAAACTGCTGTTTTCACAGCACTATTGTTCTGTGTTTGTGTGTGTGTGTGTGTCGGTTCGGTGGGCGTTTCCTTGTGTGTTTATTCACACCGCGGCTACCCCTGGGTGCCTCAGCACTGAGAGAGTATTTTTTCAACCTTTTTTATTTTTACTAAAAGAGCAACACAAGCGTGACCCTGCGTCTTTTTCAAGATGTCATTCCGCTTGTGCGTTTCTGGATGCCGTCGTTCCCTGGCGCCAGCAGATGGCCACAGCAGTTGCCTCTCGTGTTTGGGCATTCAACACGCTGAGGCAGCTTTTGTGGATAGTTCATGTTCCCATTGCGGGAATATGACTATCGCAGCGCTTAGATCGAGACTCGCTTACCTCAAGGGAGGTGCAGTCCCCTCGCCTATGCCCCGATCTAGTGTCTATTCTGCCCCGCAGAATAGACCTACTTCGGTGCATGACCAGGGTGATCTGAGGATTACCGTGAGGGCTTTTAACTCAGCTGATTGCTCAGCTGGGAAGCCCACGCCTCCCGTCCAAGGCCTGTAAGTTTTCGTCCGGTCTAACGGCGAAGGCTTACAAGGCCTGTGGACAGGCTGCTTCCGCCCTCCATGCCATGGCGCTCTTGCAGGTCCACCAGGCCCAGGCGCTCATGGACATGAACGAGGGTGGTTCTGACCCAGAGCTCCTCCGGGAGCTCCGTGTGGCAACCGACCTCGCCCTCCGGGCGACGAAGGAAACCGCACGTTCTGTCGGTCAGGCGATGTCCACCTTGGTGGTCCAGGAGCGCCACCTTTGGCTCAACCTGGCGGATATGAGGGACACCGATAAATATCGGTTCCTGGATGCCCCTCTTTCCCAGGTTGGGTTGTTCGGCGACGCGGTCGAGAGCTTTGCCCAACAGTTCTCGGCCGCACAGAAGCAGACGGAGGCCATCCGGCACATCCTGCCCCGGCGGACCGCTGCTGCTCCCACCCGTCCGCCGGCCGCAGACCCTCCGTCTACTCGTCGCCGAGGTCGGCCTTCTGCGGCGTCCTCCGCTCCCGCTAAGCCCCAGCAGCAGCAGCAACCATCCAGGCCTCAGCGCGGAGCAAGCCGTAGGAAGCCGACCCCGCCCGTCCAGGCCGCTGCCAAACCAGGAGGCAAGTGACGGTGCAAACGACCCTGAGACGGGCGGCCCGGAGGTGGATCAAGTTGCTCTTCAGGAGATGGCGAAGGCGCCACTCCTTCCCCCGGTGGAGGGCCGGGCGGAGAATCTTTTGTTTCCTTTTCTTTTTGTTCCGCCACTGACCCACGGGTCAGTGGTACCCACATTTTCAAAAAAAGAGCAATTTCTGAAACCTCTGGGCCCCAAGAGGGCGCGCTTGGCAGTCGACGACGCCGCCATGCCTTGTCACTCCCGAGCCCCTCTTTCATCGCCAGTGAGCAGCAGTGGCTGTGTTCCGGACGTGCTCTCGCCTCCTCACACTCACTCTGCCCTTCGACGGAAGCAGGTATGTGCTGCACCACACACTCAGACCCCACACTCAGACCCCACTTCGGGCCGCTGTGTCGTCCGAGTCGGGTCCCTGCATTCCGCCGCGCTGCCCCACCCCGGGTACGTCTGTGGTGCCGTTAGTCCCGCTTGCTCGGTCTCTGGGAGCCTGGTTAACGCTTCCCAGCCCGTCTCGCTGGCTCATCCGTACCATCAGACTCGGCTATGCGATTCAGTTCGCCCGGCGCCCCCCTGCTTTCAAGGGCATCCTGTTCACCCGTGTTCTGGCGGACAATGCCCCTGTGCTCAGGGCAAAGATCGCAGTCCTACTGGCGAAGGACGCGATCGAGCCGGTCCCTCCAGCCGATATGAAGACCGGCTTCTACAGCCCGTACTTCATTGTACCCAAGAAAGGTGGTGGGTTACGACCAATCTTGGACCTGCGCGTCCTGAACCGGTCCCTTCACAGGCTACCGTTCAAGATGCTTACGCAGAAAATGCATCCGTCCCCAAGATTGGTTTGCAGCGATCGACCTGAAGGACGCGTACTTTCATGTCTCGATTCTCCCTCGACACAGACCGTTTCTCCGCTTTGCGTTCGAGGGACGGGCATATCAGTACAAGGTCTTACCCTTCGGGCTGGCCCTGTCGCCCCGCGTCTTCACGAAAGTCGCGGAGGCGGCCATTGCTCCCATGTGCGAGCGTGGTGTTCGCATCCTCAACTACCTCGACGACTGGCTTATTCTGGCCCAGTCGAGAGAGCAGTTGTGCGAACACAGGGACATGGTGCTCAGTCACCTCAGCCACCTAGGGCTTCGGGTCAACTGGGAAAAGAGCAAACTCACCCCCGGGCAGAGGATCTCTTTTCTTGGTATGGAGTTGGACTCGATCAACATGACTGCGCGCCTCACCGAGGCCCGTGTCCAGTCAGTGTTGAACTGCGTGAGCACGCTCAGACGCAGAACAGCGGCACCACTGAAACTGTTTCAGAGGCTCCTGGGGCATATGGCATCTGCAGCCGCGGTTACGCCGCTCGGATTGCTTCATATGAGGCCGCTCCAACACTGGCTCCACGATCGAGTCCCGAGATGGGCGTGGCAGAGCGGCTCGTGCCGGGTCCAAGTGACTCCGCACTGTCGCCAAACTCTCAGCTTGTGGTCGGACCCTTCCTTCCTGCAGGCAGGTGTTCCCCTGGAACAAGTGTCCAGGCACTCTGTGGTCTCCACGGATGCCTCTACCACCGGCTGGGGGGCCACATACAACGGGCATGCAGCTTCAGGTCTGTGGACGGGGCCTCAACTGCATTGGCACATCAACTGCCTCGAGTTGTTAGCAGTACGTCTTACACTGAGCCGTTTCAAAACGCTGCTACTAGGCAAGCACGTACTGGTCCGTACGGACAGCACTGCGACCGTTGCGTACATCAACCGCCAAGGTGGTCTACGTTCCCGCCGCATGTCACAACTCGCCCGCCATCTCCTCCTCTGGAGTCAGAAGCATCTGAGGTCGCTTCGTGCCATTTACATTCCGGGCCTGCTCAACCGTGCAGCCGACGAGCTCTCACGGCAGCAGGTGCTACCGGGAGAATGGCGACTCCATCCCCAGGTGGTCCAGCTGATTTTCAGGCGCTTCGGGACCGCTCAGGTAGATCTGTTTGCCGCCCCGGACACGTCTCATTGCCAGTTGTTCTATTCTCTGACCGAGGGGACCCTCGGCACGGATGCTCTGGCACACAGCTGGCCCCGGGGCCTTCGCAAGTATGCGTTTCCCCCAGTGAGCCTTCTTGCACAGACCTTGTGCAAAGTCAGGGAGGACGAGGAGCAGGTCTTGTTAGTTGCGCCGTATTGGCCCAACCGGACCTGGTTTCCGGAACTAGTGCTCCTCGCGACAGCCCCTCCCTGGCCCATTCCTCTGAGAGAAGACCTGCTCTCTCAGAGACGGGGCACCTTATGGCACCCGCGTCCAGACCTCTGGAAACTCCATGTCTGGTCCCTGGACGGGACGCGGAGGTTCTAGGTGACCTACCCCCTGCGGTAGTTGACACCATCACTTCCGCTAGAGCCCCCTCTACGAGGCGCCTCTATGCGTTGAAGTGGAACCTGTTCGTTGACTGGTGCTCCTCTCACGAGGAGAACCCCCGATCTTGCTCGATCAGAGCCGTGCTTTCCTTCCTGCAAGAAGGGCTGGAGCGAAGGCTGTCTCCCTCCACCCTTAAAGTGTATGTTGCCGCTATTGCCGCACATCACGATGCTGTTGATGGTAAGTCTTTGGGAAAGCATGACCTGATCGTCAGGTTCCTGAGGGGAGCGAGGAGACTGAATCCTCCTCGCCCACTCTCTATACCCTCTTGGGACTTGTCTCTGGTCCTTTCGGCACTTCAGAGACCACCCTTTGAGCCTCAGCAATCAGCTGAGTTAAAAATTCTGTCCTGTAAGACAGTACTCCTGGTTGCATTGGCCTCTATCAAGAGGGTAGGGGACCTGCATGCATTTTCGGTCGACGAATCGTGCCTAGAATTCGGCCCGGATAACTCTCACGTCATCCTGAGACCCCGGCCCGGATACGTGCCCAAGGTTCCTACCACTCCCTTCCGGGACCAGGTAGTGAACCTGCAAGCGCTGCCTTCGGAGAAGGCAGACCCAGCCCTGGCTTTTCTCTGTCCCGTTCGCGCTCTGCGTCTGTACGTGGACAGAACGCAAAGCCTCAGGACCTCAGATCAGCTCTTCGTCTGTTACGGAGGCCAGCAGAAAGGGAAGGCTGTCTCCAAGCAGAGGATGGCCCACTGGATAGTGGATGCCATCGCCTTGGCTTACGAAGCCCAAGGCGTGCCCTGCCCGCCTGGGTTGAAAGCCCACTCCACTAGGAGTGTCGCTTCTTCCTGGGCGCTGGCTCACGGCGCCTCGCTGACAGACATCTGTAGAGCTGCGGGCTGGGCGACACCTAACACGTTCGCTAGGTTTTATAGCTTACGTGTTGAGCCGGTTTCTTCCTGTGTGCTCGCTTCTACTAGCCGGTAACACCGAAGTTCCCGCTCTAGTGTCGGCTTGCTGCGCCACTCCCTTCCTAGGAACGGATACGTGCACTTTTTACTCCAGTCGAGTTCCCCATTGGCGAACCCTGTGAGTTCCTCCGCACCCCTTCGGCAGTCGGACGTTGCGGAGCGTCCGACGCCAGGCCTAGTGCTCGTATGCTTGTGTAACTTGTGCTAGGCTGGGTTCCATATGTGGTGATCCCTGCGGCGATCCCATATGTGTATTCTTCCACGACCAGTTCCCTGCGGTGAGCCCGTGTCTTCCCTTGGCAGAGTCTGCTCTGCCGTCACTGTCCGGTGTGTCTCCCCCTTCGGGTGGAGCCACCCCAGTGACATTCCATATGTCGCACTGCCCCTTCGGCCAGTCCATATGTGTATTCTCCACATGTTACCTCCCTTCGGGCAGGATGTGGCTCCGCAGCGTTCTTTCCCCTGGAGAGGTACGCTTTCCCAGTGTTATCCAAGAGTTCCGCTGTGTGGGGTATAATGGAACAGCAGTTGAACTCCCTCTACGCAGATCTTCCGCCCCAGCAGTTGGGGGTCTGAGAGTCTTGCGTAGGGCGCTGGATGTGGCAGCAACCGTGGCGTTTTCCATGGGATCCCAATTACGTCGTCACGTCGACGTTACGTCGAACGTGAGCGACTGAAAGGGAACGTCTCGGTTACTGATGTAACCCTCGTTCCCTGAAGGAGGGAACGGGAGACGTAACGTCCCGTCGCCACCATTGCTGACCATCGCTGCATGGCCGTCACAAATCTCGGCTCCTCAGCGAAAAACAATGTGTGCGTGCGCCCGCTTCCTGTTTATACCCGCGCGGCGGGGCGGGGCGCGTGACGCGATTCACGCACGCCAACGTTCATTGGCTCGTTCTGTAGACACTCGAAGTTGATAGGGCTCCCTGAAGTGATCCCAATTACGTCGTCACGTCGACGTTACGTCTCCCGTTCCCTCCTTCAGGGAACGAGGGTTACATCAGTAACCGAGACGTTTTTTGAATGTAGTTTTTTTTCCATGTCATCACATTGTTTAAACTTTAAAGCATAAGAAACAAATGGTAAAAAAACATTTTTGAAAAATGATATTTTATTCATATGTTATGCTATGTTCTCTGTAGTGGACACCAGGACTCAGTTGTTTAAAAAAATAAAATGACATGAATTTTATTTTTTTATTTTTTTATCATCAATAAATTTGGGGGTTTCAGGATTTTTTTAACCAGAATTTGTATAAAGATAATTCTCAACTATGTTATGAAAGATATAACGGAATGAATTGATACACCATTTTACTTTATGCAATATGTGGGTAAAATGGCCAGAAATTAATATTCCCATTCAATGCAATGTATCTACAGTATACACTGTATCTAATTTGCACATGAATGTGTTCTTGGAGCAACATTTAATGAAAAAAAAGAAGAAGTGTAATAATTGGAGTAATAATTAGCAACATTTTATTAATAATATCTAATATTTAACAGGAATATTGATGTATAATTTATTTCCATATTCACTTGTTGTGTCTCACAAAATGCCTGATAAACATGATTTAAGTCCTGATGTCCTCTACAGTGGACATGTATGAAATCAATGCCCTGTTCTGTAACAGAAAGTCATTTTTTGATTTGAAACCCCTTAACATTTTCCTGAGATGTTGGTTTATGAAATACAATTTGAAAAGTAGTCCGATTTAAATAATAATTACAATATATTATCATTTTCCATACATGTGCTACATTTGATCACTAAATAAATGTCAGACATTTTTAAAGACCAAGGAGAAGTTGTTTTCATGGTGAGACCTCCAAACATTTGGTATCTCTGAAAAGCCCTGATTGTGCTCTTTACAGGACACCCAGGTTGTGACATGTATGATGTCAGAGAAATTCACTAAAAAATAATGTCCACTACAGCAGACAAAATTCTATTCCTGGGTCCCAGGAGGATACACCTGGCGCAATGCTAGTTTCAGCCTGGTGCAGTTATCATTTTCATGTCCTGAACCACGTTGTTTAAATAGCAAATGCATTTGCGCCCATTTGTGCGCCCATGTGCTGCTGGTCTGAAAACGAGGTGTGTTCAGGCGCATTGTTGGTGCGTTGCTATTTTGAGGCAACTGAAATTGAAAGAAACCTTTTTTTTTTTGTTATTTAAAGGGAATGGGAGATGAGACTCTGATTGGTTTATTTCATGTTACGCCCAAAACACACCCATTACTCATTAAGAGAATAGGGACAACCCTTTCAGACCATGCGTTGGGTGCGCCGACCATTTTACCGTCGTTAAATTAGCAAAAGTGGATTCGGACACGGCCTAAGTGAACTTGCGCTTTAGATCATGTGCTTAGATCGTCAAAATAGGGCCCCAGAAGTTTGTCTGCAGATGTCTATTTTTCCATGGACTGCTGACATTAAAAACTGTATTATGTAATGTTTTTGAACAATTAATAACTTATATTGTCTAATAAAAAAACAAAAAAAAAAAGCAATCAAATGCAATGGGCCCCATTGATTTCCATAGTATTGTCACAGTGTCTGGTTGTGTTCCCCTGGTATCCACTACATGTCCTCCTTTCCCCACGGTGTCATTCAAGAACTACCTTTCCCACAATTCCTGTATGTGTGATTGCACAGGTGTTTGTTATCTGTTCCCAGCTGTTTCTCGTTGTCATCTAGTTTGTTCCTGTATTTAAAGCCCTGTTTGTTCCATGTCCTGTGTGTATCGTTGTTTATGTCACACCGCGTTTGGTTTACCGTGTTCCCTGCCTGAGTCTGTTTGTTGTTTTGTACTGCCTGTCTGGATATCGAACCCTGCCTGTTTTGACTACTCTTTTGGATTACCCTTAATAAACCTCAATTTGACTGCACTTGGATCCACCTTGCTTTTTCCCTTGAGCGGATCGTGACAGAACGATACACCATGTATGGATCCAGCAGTACGGGGTTTCGGATCCTTCCCCCCACCACTGAGAAGGAGAGGAGGGGAAGACTCCAAAATTTAATGGCCCTACACCAGCAGGGTCAGACAGTGAGTTGTTTGTCTCAAACTTTTTGGACCTTATCGAGAGGCATGAACTATAATGATGCAACCTTGAAGGACCTTTTTAACCACTGTCTTGATGACCCGTTACCGCAATGGGAGATGAAGGGACTGGAGATCCTTGACTTTTGGGGGTTTACGAGGTATCTACACCACCGTAGTCACTGGGATACCCCAGCTTCGCCGGCATCTCCTAGCGAGATGTTACCACTGCCCGGTCGAGAGAGTGCATCACCGCTGCCCGGCCGAGAGAATGCTTCGCCGCTGCCCGGCCGAGAGAGTGCATCGCCGCTGCCCAGCCGAGAGAATGCATCGCCGCTGCCCGGCCGAGAGAACACATTGCCGCTACCTATCAGGCCCGGAGCCGTATCAGTATCTGGGCGTCTTAGATTAAGGTCCAGCGTGATGGACCCAGCGCTCATGTCAGTACGGAGGGCCCAGAGGATCAGCCGAACGGGGTTCCACAAGCTCATAGCATCCCCTCAGCCTGAGCCCTCTTCACTGCTGGTCCCGTCCAGCACAGAGCCTGGGCCGGTGGTCCCAGTGCCGCCGGTGGTCCCAGTGCCGGTGGTCCCAGTGTCGGTGGTCCCGAGTCCGGTGGTCCCGAGTACGGTGGTGCCAGTTCCAGTGCCTGAGCCGGTGGTGCCAGTTCCAGTGCCTGAGCCGGTGGTGCCAGTTCCAGTGCCTGAGCCGGTGGTGCCAGTTCCAGTGCCTGAGCCGGTGGTGCCAGTTCCAGTGCCTGAGCCGGTGGTGCCAGTTCCAGTGCCTGAGCCGGTGGTGCCAGTTCCAGTGCCTGAGCCGGTGGTGCCAGTTCCAGTGCCTGAGCCGGTGGTGCCAGTTCCAGTGCCTGAGCCGGTGGTGCCAGTTCCAGTGCCTGAGCCGGTGGTGCCAGTTCCAGTGCCTGAGCCGGTGGTGCCAGTTCCAGTGCCTGAGCCGGTGGTGCCAGTTCCAGTGCCTGAGCCGGTGGTGCCAGTTCCAGTGCCTGAGCCTGTGGTGCCAGTTCCAGTGCCTGAGCCTGTGGTGCCAGTTCCAGTGCCTGAGCCTGTGGTGCCAGTTCCAGTTCCTGAGCCGGAGCCAGTGTCTGTTCCTGAGCCGGAGCCAGTGTCTGTTCCTGAGCCGGAGCCAGTGTCTGTTCCTGAGCCGGAGCCAGTGTCTGTTCCTGAGCCGGAGCCAGTGTCTGTTCCTGAGCCGGAGCCAGTGTCTGTTCCTGAGCCGGAGCCAGTGTCTGTTCCTGAGCCGGAGCCAGTGTCTGTTCCTGGGCCGGAGCCGGTAGTGTCTGTTCCTGGGCCGGAGCCGGTAGTGTCTGTTCCTGGGCCGGAGCCGGTAGTGTCTGTTCCTGGGCCGGAGCCGGTAGTGTCTGTTCCTGGGCCGGAGCCGGTGGGGTCTGTTCCTGAGCCGGAGCCAGTGTCTGTTCCTGGGCCGGAGCCGGTAGTGTCTGTTCCTGGGCCGGAGCCGGTGGGGTCTGTTCCTGGGCCGGAGCCGGTGGGATCTTCACCGCCGTGGCCGCCCGAGGGGTCTTCACCGCCGTGGCCGCCCGAGGGGTCTTCACCGCCGTGGCCGCCCGAGGGGTCTTCACCGCCGTGGCCGCCCGATGGGTCTTCACCGCCGTGGCCGCCCGAGGGGTCTTCACCGCCGTGGCCGCCCGAGGGACTGTCTGCTCCGCCCTGGCCGCCCGAGGGACTGTCTGCTCCGCCCTGGTCGCCCGAGGGACTGTCTGCTCCGCCCTGGTCGCCCGATGAACTGTCTTCACCGCCCTGGCCGCCCAATGGACTGTCGTCTCCGTCCTGGCCGCCCGAGGGACTGTTCGCTTCGCCCCGGCCGCCCGATGAACTGTTTGCTTCGCCCTGTTCCCCCTCTGTACTGTTTGCTTCGCCCTGTTCCCCCTCTGTACTGTCTGTGTCACCCTGGCCCCCTTTGAGTCTGTTACCCCCTGTTTCTGTGTCCCTTCATGGACCTGGCCCCCCGTCCCTCCCCCTGATCCTCCACCTTGCCACCTCCCTCCTGAACTTTTGTTTTGTTCTGTGTCCGGTCTTGGAGTGTCTGGGAGCCACTCCGTAGAGGGGGGGTTATGTCACAGTGTCTGGTTGTGTTCCCCTGGTATCCACTACATGTCCTCCTTTCCCCACGGTGTCATTCAAGAACTACCTTTCCCACAATTCCTGTATGTGTGATTGCACAGGTGTTTGTTATCTGTTCCCAGCTGTTTCTCGTTGTCATCTAGTTTGTTCCTGTATTTAAAACCCTGTTTGTTCCATGTCCTGTGTGTATCGTTGTTTATGTCACACCGCGTTTGGTTTACCGTGTTCCCTGCCTGAGTCTGTTTGTTGTTTTGTACTGCCTGTCTGGATATCGAACCCTGCCTGTTTTGACTACTCTTTTGGATTACCCTTAATAAACCTCAATTTGACTGCACTTGGATCCACCTTGCTTTTTCCCTTGAGCGGATCGTGACAAGTATTTTTTCCATCAACTGGTTGGTTACCTAGCCTGGTTAAAACCAGACCATTTTCAGTAGTAACTGAGATATGGTCTGGCAAAGCTCCTTTAATAACTCATTTCCAAAGGGGCGTCACCAACGGACGTCGCTCAAATGCCTCTGGGCACAATTGGATAGACCTAAAACTCCTAAAACCAATCAGAGATCGTCATGTGTAAAGCCATAGGCTGCGTCCCAATTCGCCTATGTTACACTTTATTTTTTTACAGTCTATGGTTACACTACACCATATGTACTCTTTTTGTGAAGAAAATGTATTTACTTTTGAATGTGTAGCAAAAAAGTAGGCAAGCTTTGGGACATACTACTTCGTCATCTTTATCGGACGGATCTGTCGCGTACATCCTGTCACGTAAACTGCCCTGTCAATCATCTTGTCACAGTTAAAATCCTCTATTAAATCTAATTTAATTTCCTACCGTTTCGGAGAGAAATGTAGTAGCACGTTCATCTGCCAGTGGGTCTTTCATGGAGACTGTCCTCATGTGTTTGCAATTTGAATATAATAATGCATTTAAAAGTTGGTGTGCTTCACCAACGGACGTCGGAGTGGACGTCGCTCAAATGCCTCTGGATAGGCTAGACCTAAAACCAGTCAGAGCGATCGTCATGTGTAAAGCCCGCCTCAACGTTTCTGATTGGTGCCTTGATTTCTCGGCATGGGGAAATGGACTTGAATGAGCTCTTTGCCAGACTTACTTGCAGAGCAAATCTAAATTTGCCGGAAGTTGTCTGGGTTTTCCCAGGCTATTGGTTACCTATATTCTTCTAAATATATTATTTTGTGTTCAGCAGAAGGTTTGGAACAACTTGAAGGTGAGTACATGATGACAACATTTACATTTTTGGGTGAACTATCCCTTTAATGGCTGTCTCAAGAATGAAACTGACCCAGAATATCTAGAAAATGAATTTGATTTCAAATATAAGGGACTACTCATTGCCCCTCTGATACAACTTTCTCCATTTCTCCGATTTCTTTGCACTGAAGTCATCATCCACTTTGCGAATCAAGAGAGTACCATGCCAAGCCTCAATTGCATGAACTCACTGAGTAGATAATGGTTCTGGTTGCAGCTGAGGCAACTGTCCTGATGTGGGCCGGAGCACTCATGGCAATATTTGTGACACAAGTGACATTCTCCATCCTGGTTGCTGTAGTGGTGTGAGGGGCAGGTGGTGGGTGTGGCGCAGCGCCCGTGGGCATCCATCGTCAGGCCCTCAGGGCAGCTAGTGCAGGATGTGTCGTGAGGACCAGAACAGGTTAGACAGGAACTATCACAGGCTACAGAACAGAGACAAAGACCTTTCATCAACATCATGTGACCTAGTTATGGTCATTCAAAATGTCATCATTTATAGAAGAATCAACTTAATTGTAATTTAATTTTAATTCAATTGAATTGTTTGTGGTTCCCATTTTGGTAACACTTCACAATAAGTTTTCATTTGGACTAAGAAAGAACAATACTTCTAGAGCATTTATTAATCTTAGTTAATGTTAATTTCAATATTTACTAATACATGAATAAAATCAAAAGTTGTATTTGTTAACATTAGTTAATGCACTGTGAACTTACTTGAACAAACAATGAACAGATTTTTATTAACCAATTTTAACAAAGATTAATAAATACTGTAACAAATGTATTGCTCAAAGTTAGTTAATACTTTTAACTAATGTTAACAAATGAAACCTTATTGTAAAGTGTTACCATCATTTTAAACATATTAGTTGAAAGTGCTATTTATTTCGTGAATTTTCTGTAACATATATATAGCAAAATTTTTGATTTTATGAATTTAACTAAGATTTACAGTAAAAATTATATTTTACTGTAAAAGTACATATAAAACTAAAAAAAATGTAGCGCTCCAAACAGGAAAAAAGTCCTTGTACTGCAGGTCCTTGTACTACAGGTGCGTAGAGCCAATGGTATATTGAAGAATGAACAAGAAGGGTGGCTGACCGCACACTGATCCACTCAAGACTGGAAAAGTCTGCTAAAACATTTTTTATTTTATAAATTGCATCGTGCAAAAAGTGCAAAGTGCATGTGAGTTAAAAACAAATAGACACCAGCAAGCAAACGTTTCAGCACATTGCTATCTTCAGTGCTCACTTAGCAAACAACATTCACCCTTTTTAAGCAATCAGCTGAATACAATTGTCTCAGATAAACCTCAATTATCACAAGTAGAATTCCAAGCAAGTTCCATCTTGCACACATATAGCAGAATGTTTCAGATATACATCTTGTTTTTTGTAAAATAATTTTTTTTTTTTTTTCACATTTGCTGTGTCTGTAATGCTGCATCATCCTTTGAAGCTGTATATGTGAAACATTCTGCTATATGTGTGCAAGATGGAACTTGCTTGGAATTCTACTTGTGATAATTGAGGTTTATCTCAGACTTTTCCAGTCTTGAGTGGATCAGTGTGCGGTCAGCCACCCTTCTTGTTCATTCTTCACTGTAAAAGTACATGAAATGTCCAACTAGCTATATTACAGTTTTCCCACCGCATTTGGTACAGGAACTTACTGGTAACCAATTAAGAGTTTTTTTTACCGTATATATTTAGTCTTTTATGGTTTATATTACATTCATTTTTTACAGTGTTTCAACAGTAAGGAAAGTAATGTAGTCTCACCCATGCACTCTTTGGACCTGCTTTCTCTGTAAGTATGTGAGGGACAGGGGGCAAGACAGGCTCCGTTGTGCAGTGTGCTGTCACGTTCAAAACATGCATCACAGTTGGTCGATTCAGGTCCATCACATAACAAACAATCCGTGTGGCAACGTTTACAAACGCCTTGATCCATGTCCTCGAAAAATCCATCAGGACACACCACTAAACACTGACCCTGATGCAGGAAGAAGTCTTCCTTACACTCTAGAGTTAGAGGACAGAAAAAATAAAAGATAAAGTGAGATATGGGGCGAACAGGGCTAGTTGTAATGGTATAAACATTTCCAAACTTGAAACTTAACGAGTGCATTTACTAGTCGCCATATCAACACTATATATAGAGACAAAAATTGTGCCAAAATGAAAAAATCTTGGGAAAATAATCGCTGAATATTTTTTTTAACTTTAGCAAAAGTAATTTTTTTACTTAAGTGAATTTTTCATCTCAGTTTTCAGTGTTTATTTAAAAGGACACAAATCTACAATTATTTTAATCTGTTATTTAGAATTTCAGATAATACTTTGCTAAAAGCAGAAGGCACTATATAGCCAGGTTTAAATCTGGTTGCGCAGGTGGCGGAGGTTAAAATGTGCTCCACTACTCATTCATTTAACATTTTTAGTCATATCCGACTGATTCTATGGGCCATCTCTTACTATCACGCCATAAGCGAGAGACTGTCCATGAATTTTCTGGGGTAGGTCGCTAGGTCTTTCCCCAACCCTCCCCATTACATAGTTTGGGATTCACACACCTACAGACAATTTAGCGTCTCCAATTCACCTACACTGCATGTTTTTTGATAGGGGACCTCTTGGCTCAACCAATACTCAAACCAGGGACCTCCTAACTGTGAGGTGACAGCGCTACCCACTGAGACACTGTGCCGCCCGCTCCGCTTTTAGAACTATGCTATTATATGACATTAGCGGTAAATTCGCATTAGTTACTTTTATTCATTTTATTGAGAAACCATGAGAAACAGGTAAATAAAGACTGAGAGTCAATGTTCAGAAATTATTATTTCAAGAAATGTAAAGCATTCTGGCTCATCTATTTGTATCCTGTTCTGAGAGAGCTGTGTGTGGAGGGAGGGGAGGGGTTTAACTCTGTGTTTTTCTGAATAGGTTTTTTTGAGCATCCGTTTGCCCACATTGTTCTGAACTATGCTGTATAGCTGTGTTTTGCAGTGTGTACATCAAACTCTAATATTAGTTTATTATTATAAAATGTTTATGGGCTATATGAAAAAGTGAATAATTGTATTTTACTGAAAAAATATTTTAGTTTGTCTTGTATATATTTTTGTATTAAATAAAATTAAATGTTAAGCTGTCATATGGTCTCATCTACTCACTCGTCGGCTTTTACAGTATCATCGTGTTTATAATCGAACTCTTGCAAACTATTCTAACACAGACTTTCAAGGAAATGTTATTTTTTAAATAAAGTCTGAATGTTTTGTCAAAAGCTTAGTGACGGTGACATTTAGGTTTTTACTTCTGCTGATTGTATATTAGGCTTTAAAATTAATAAAAGTTTGTTTATCATGATGAACAAAATGTGTAAGAATTATAATCTTTTGTTGGTCACATAGCTTATTTTCCAAAAAAAAAGAACAAACAAACAAACAACAACAAAAAAGATAAATGAATAAAATCCAATATAAAAATCCTATTGCGTTTTTGTCAAAGGAACCAGGGTGATGCTAACTTCTGGATTGGCTTTCAAAAACTGCAGTAGTCTATTATCATCCAAGCTTAACAACTATGAAATATAAGCAAAAACACTGTCTGTGGTATTAATGCTACTGAGAAGAAAGCTACTACATTCTCAGAAATAAAATGTGCAATATTATTAGATGTACTATAGGTGATCAATTAATTTGCACCCTTTAGAAGTTGTAGAAGTGTAGAAGACTGTTGGCACATCAATAACACATATTTGTTACTATAATTTTAGGACTAGTTCACGAAAACATGCAACATCTGTGAAAAATTTCAGTCTTACCTGTACAGCTGTCCTCAGAGCAAATAACACAGCTCTCTGGACACTGCACACACTCCCCATTCCTCACCGTGTGTCCAGACGGACAGCTCGCCACACACTCGTGTTTGTGTA
The DNA here is from genome assembly GCF_964197995.2 of Scardinius erythrophthalmus. Lineage (NCBI taxonomy): Eukaryota > Metazoa > Chordata > Actinopteri > Cypriniformes > Leuciscidae > Scardinius > Scardinius erythrophthalmus. The sequence goes on along the minus strand of NC_138225.1, from coordinate 43,704,180 downwards.
GCAGCAGCTTCTCCTCACAGCTCAGACAATGTGTTGCATTCTTCTCACAGGACGTACAACCAGATGCACAGCTCTTACACACCAGACCCACAGGGTAGCCTCTAAACACACAATTACAGACATGCACACATATCATTTGATAAAAAAAATAAATATACAATATAGCTAGGCTAGCCTACTACATACCGTAACAGCAGTCTGTCAACAACCATCAAAAATTGGAAATGTGACATTCTTATATGAAAGTAAATTTGTTTTAAAGTTGAATACCCTTGTGGTGAAAATCAAGCCTTCAATGTTGCTTATATGTCTATGTGGTGTTTTTAACGAGCTTTAAGACAATCCATGTGCAAATGTGTAAGTCAACACCACTGCTGAGTATTTTCTCTTTAAAACTGCAGTGAACCAAAGACAGTCTCGACGTCACAAACTACCTTGAAACCAATCAGGTCAACGTGTGATAGTCAACGAGTGGATCTCTGAGATGGTGTGAGTGAGTGGAGGTGGGGCTAATTTGCATATGCATAGAACCAGCATACTATATGAGGCAAGGGTGTAAAGTTACATTCAAACTATTTTAAGGCATGAATATTTTTTTTTTTTCAAGGAAAAATGTTTAATTTTGCTTATCAAAGAATACAAATTATTGACTACAGGGAGACTTTAATTAATTGTTGTAAATAATGTAATTGATTTGATGTAACTCTAATGTGTTACACAAACTCGATTTATTGCAATTTTGGTAACACTTTATTTTGATGGTCCCTTTTGAACATTCTGTTAACTATAAGTCACTTTACAGCTACATGTCAACTAATTACAGTATTGGTAGACTATCTGCCTAATATCTGCTAACTCTTTATTGTCATGGTCCTCCAACAGACATTCTACTGACAAGAAGTAACTTTGCAACTACATGTCAAATTATTCTAACCCTACCAGTCTACTGATACTCTAATAACACTCTAATGAGAGTTAGTAGATATGTAGCAGCAACATTATTTATAGTCAACAGAATGTGTTAAAGGGACCATCAAAATAAAGTGAAACCCTTGTTTTTCATTGGCATGTCTCTTGGCTGTTGCGGACTTTGAGCCTACATTCAGTACGAGTACAATACTTAAGTACAATAATTGTATACTTATATGGTTTTCAGGTATTCTTTTCACATCTGCATTATATTCTGTAAGTGTCTGTAAATGGTTCTAACCTAGTGCACTTGCGCACACATTGGCCAGCCTGCAAATAAAGAAGGCTTTTACGTGCTGACTGGCAGCGTGTGCAGAGCTGCTCGTCCTGGCACTGGGCACAACCTTGTGGGCAATTCTCGCAGTTCCCACTTTCCTTGCTGCCAAATCTGCCCGTCGGGCATCGTGTCACACACATCTGATCTGCAGTCAGATATCGACCTGGAACACACATACATAACGTCTATTCACATTCATCCAAGCCTTCATGCATCCAACCAAAGATTATTCCATCCATCATATTTTTCAATGAGTTGCACATCTTGTACCTTTAAAACATGTGTTGCATTGAGTCTTCATACTCCCCGAACAGGATTCGCATGAAGGGTGACAGGCCTCACATTCCCCATCATCTGAAAGATGAGAGCAGTTATAACCAGCAGAAACTGAAAAACTGAAACATCCCTTGTGAAAAAGAAATGTGCTTAATTTTTTAAATGTGCATAGTGTACTTTAAGTTAAAAAAACTGTACTTGCACATAAAAATGTGAATTGAATAAAGACCACTTACGTGTACTTTAAGAGAGAACACTTTTATGAACTTTGTTTCTTTACACACATAAGGACACTTTTAAATACATGTCAAATTAAAAGTTACTACATTCAAAAAATACATTAAAATTTTTTCAATAAACATTTGCCATGCTTTAAAGAAGCACACTTATTTTGAGGTGTTGACAAACATACTAAAGCACATATATAGCATTTGATTATAATTTGAACTATAGGGTGTTATTTGATATTACAATTAAAGGTAATATATTTTAAATGTACTAAATTGCAACTTAATCATAACAAATGTCTACTTACAAATATATTTAAAACACATGATTTACAAGTTTAACTAGAAATTACATGAAAGTATATGCTTGTCAGTACATTTGACTGTACACTTTATATTTCAAAGAAAAAATAAATGAACATTAAATTACATATAAATATACTTAAGTCTTATTTAAGTGGGTCAAAATCACTCTCAAGTTCAACTAATGGCATGTAATATACATTTAAATGTATTATTCTAAAAGTATGCTAAAGTGTACTTTTTTTCACAAGGGTTATTACAGTATGTTTTACAAATAAGATTTGATTCTCTAATTCTAAACCAACTTAACCAACTTCCAACCAATAGCCTACATTGATCCAATAAACCAATAATGTAAAATCAAGAACGATTTTAACAAAGTCAGAAAAGTTTTGCAAAAACTGTACCTTTGGGGTACAATAGCTTATCACTTGGGCAGTGGCCTTAAAATGTCAACTTTGTACCTTATCAACCCTTAAAATGTGTATTTTATTACCTTAGAGTGGTAATATGCACTAAAGGTACTACTATAAATCTTTTACGGTAAACAAGGTGCAAAGATACCCTTTGAGGGCAGTGTCCCAGTGTATCTTTTGTTCCCTTTCATGTCGGTCACTCCAACGTTCGTCAGAGCCATTCGACAGAAACGGAATCTTCGCAGAGAGACTAATCTACTTCGAGAGAAACTAAATGAGCCTAAACAACATGCGATAATTGCGCCAGCTGCTTCTATCATGCAGTGCTGGTATATAATGAGCAGCAGGTGCAACGCATCCTTGCATTTCGCTTCAGAGCCGAGCTGATTTATGTACTGTTCCAGTCTTACTTCTAAAGAAAGGACAACTTTTTGAGTGTTCTTTTTGGAAGAAGCCCTCACCTTTGTGTTGCGTGTCACGGCACGCTACAGCAGGATCACCTCAGAAAAAAAATCTGCTGTTTTCACAGCTCTGTGCATGGCGGTTCGGTTGAGTGCCTCAGCGGATTACACTATTTCCCCCTGTGCGCATCAGCACTAGAGAGAGCTAATTTTCCTAAAAGACCTTACACAAGTGTGACATTCCACTCGTGTATTTCTGGATGTGGTCGTTCCCTGTCCTCATGTGACAGCCACGATCACTGTCTCACATGCCTGGGCTTAAGCATGCCGAAACTGCGTTCGTGGGTGGTTCTTGTTCTCTCAGGAGAACATGACCACGTCGGCACGTTGTTCATCTTCCCTTTCTCACAAGGGCTTGAGCATTCAATGCGCCGTGTGCCGTCGAGCTGCCGGTGCGATCGAGCTGCCGTCAAGCTGCCGGTTGACAAAGGGGCAATCAAGACCTTGCCCCTTTGTACTTCAAGAGCACTCATGGGCTGTCCCTCAGTCTGCTTGTCGCCAAGGGCGTCGTTCCCCTGCAAAAAAAAAGAAAAAAAAAGGGGACTCCGCCACAGCCAGCTCTACTGTGGCGTTGAGCCTTGCAGGGAAACAACGCCGTTCGTCTCAGCCGCTGAGCGGTCAGTGAAAAATCACCTCTGAGACGGGCAACCCGGACTGGGATGAAGCTGCTCTTTTCCAGAGGGAGGGCTGGGTGCAGAATTTCACAAAAAGAATTCCGCCTCTGGCAACTCAGCCAGTGGTACCCACATCTTCAATTAAGAGCAGTTTCTGAAATCTTTGGGTGCCACGAGGGTGGGGACGACAGTGTGTGCCGCCATGCCTCGCCGCTCTTGTTCCCCTCTCCCCTAGAGGACCAGAATGGCAGCTTGTGACGCTATGCCTCACAGCTCTCGTTCCTCTCTTGGCAACAGGGTGAGAATGACAGTGCACTCGTCACTCTCATTCCCCTCTCCACAAGAAGGCGAGGTCGACAGTGTGCACCGTTTCAAAACCTCGCCACTCACATCCCCTTCTGCAGTCGCCAGTGGACAGCAGCATACGGTTCAAGAACGCAGTCAAGCTTTCCCACGCATCCTCTGTCCACCTGTGGAGCCAGGTGAGTGTTGCACCGCACACCCAGACCCCACTCCGAGCTGCCTCAGTGCTTCTCGGGTCAGGTCCCTGTCCTCCACCTCGCTGCCCCTCCACGGTACATCTGTCGTTTCGTCGGTCCCGCTGGTAATGTCTATCGGAGCCTGGCTAGTGCTCCCCAGACCATCCACCTGGCTCATCCGCACCATCAGACTCGGCTATGCGATTCAGTTCGCCTGGCACCCTCCCAAGTTCAGGGGCATCCGTTTCACCACAGTGATGGCTACTGGTGCTCCTGTCTTACGGGCAGAGTATGAAAGAGGAGCGCGTCCAGTTGGTGTTGAACTGCTTGAATTCGTTCAGACGCAGGACTGCAGCCCCACTGAAACTTTTTCAAAGGCTCCTGGGACATATGGCATCCGCAGCCACAGTAACGCTGCTCGGGTTGCTTCATATGAGGCTGCTTCAACAAGGCTTTCTATGGTCTTCATGCCAAAAACGTTCTTCATGCTGTGGTCTTCATAAATGCCTCTGCCACCGGCTGGGGGGCCACGTACAACGGGCATGCAGCTTCAGGTCTTTGGATGGGGCCTCAGCTTCACTGGCATATTAATTGCCTCAAGTTTCTAGCAGTACGTCTTGCTCTCATCGGCTTCAAGGTGGCACTTCAAGACAAGCATGTACTGGTCCGTGTGGACAGCACTGCGTACATCAACCGACAAGGTGGTCTGCACTCCCGTCGCATGTGACAACTAGCCTGCCATCTCCTGCCGTCTCCTCCTCCAACCTCCAATCTGAGGTCATTTCGTGCCATTCACATCCCTGGCGAGCTCACTAGTGCAGCAGACGAGCTCTCACAACAGTTTACGCTTCCGGGAGAGTGGCGACTCCATCCCCAGATGGTCAAGCTGCTTGCGGTTATACATGGACATAACGAAAAGCTTTAGGACCTCAGACCAGCTCTTCGTCTGTTACGGAGGCCAGCAGAAGGGATAGGCTGTCTCCAGCCAGAGGTTAGCCCACTGGATAGTGGATGCTATTGTCTTGGCGTATCAATCCCAAGACGTGCCTTGCCCATTTGGGTTGCGAGCACACTCAACTAGAAGTGTTGCTTCCTCCTAGGGGTTGGCTCAAGGCACCTCGCTGACAGATATATGTAAAGCTGCGGGCTGGGCGACACCCAACACGTTTGCTAGATTTTATAGCCTTCGTGTAGAGCCGGTATCCTCCCGTATACTCGCCCCAAGTGGCCAGTAGTGCGAGGAACCCGCTCAAGTGTCAGCTTGCTACGGCATTCTCACTGTTGGTCGGCCAGATACGTTCGTCTATTTGCTCCAGTGTGTTCCCCAGAGATGACTAACCCTGTTGAGATCCTCCGTCACCCCTACGGCAGTCAGACTTTGCGGAGCATCTGACACCAGGCCTAACACTCGTATGCATTGAGGAACCTGTGCTAGGCTGGGTGTCCATATGTAGCGGTCCCTGCAGTGACCCCATATGTGTGAATTCCATGGTATGGCTACCCTGTCGGCTAGCCAGTGTCTTTCTCTGCCAGTGCGCTTCCCCCCCCTAGGATTAGGTTGGAACCACCCCAGAGACTTCCATGTGTTGCACTCCCCTGCTAGGCTAGTCCATACAGTATATGTATTCTCCACGTTACCTCCCTCCAGGCAGGTCGTGGCTTCCGCAGCGTTCTCCTTCCCCTAGGAAGGGCATGCTTTCCCAGTGTTATCCAATGTTCTCACTGAGTGGGTCTTGCGGAGCATCAGTGGCCAGGTCTCCCCGCATAAGATTCTGTCCCTAATACAGGGAAAGAAGTGAGGCTTATGCAGGGCACTGAAAGGGCCAACAACACAACATGGCGTGTTGGTAAGGATCCCATTTCTGTCGGATCCCTCAGACGAACGTTGGAATGACCGACATGAAAGGGAACGTCTCGTCATACACAACATTCGTCCCATCGCCATGTTGTTGTACCATCGCTGCAGACGGCTGGGTCCCTGGCTCAGCTCCTCAACGAAAACCAAGGATGCCTTGCACCTTCTGCTCATTATATACCCACACTGCGTGATAGAAGCAGCTGGCGCAATTATCGCATGCCAATATGCATTGGCTCATTTAGTTTCTCTAGTAGATTGGTCTCTCTGCGAAGATCCCATTTCTGTCGGATCCCTCCGACGAACATCTCCGTTCCCTCTTTCAGGGAACGTGGGTTACCATACGTAACCGAGATGTTTTCTAATGAAGTATAGGTCACAAATGATATTTCTTTAATATCATTATAAAAAAAAAAAAAAAATCCTAGACAACTTTTCTAGATATACAACCCATATTCCTACTAAATAGAACATTCTTTTTTATGTTTTAAACCAAATGTAGTATCTACATGACAGTATGTGATTTCAAAAGCAGCACTGGTCTCCAAGACCTCTGCCCTTAAGTTTCAATGCCTGAGCTCAAATATATACCAAATAGGGGTGTAAGAAAAAATCGATACACTTGAGTATCGCGATATTTTATTTTGCAATACTGTATCGATTTTCAAAAACGCAATATCGATTTTTTTATTTTATTTTTTTACGTCCAAAATATTCATGTTAAGACCGTAAGACAGTGGTTCACGTTTATGTTGTTTAAATCCCTACCACTAGATAGCTATGCTGACACGCACCATACATGGATTTCTCGGCGACGTCATCACTGCTTGCGCACGCAACCAAGAGGCAAAAGACCCGCGGTCTTCGTACCGGAGTAAAGGGTTTAGGCTAGTAGCAAAGTGGTGGTGTTGTCGCTAAGTCAAAATGCCAAGGAGTTGTTGCGTAATTTATTTACATGCAGGCCTATCTATTGTGTTTTATCTGCTCATTTAAATTATACGTGTTGTAAGTAATTCCAAATCTAGGCGAATGGAAGAGTGGGACAGAAGGAGGAAGTTGTATGTTATATTCTTTCTTTTCATAATTTGACGAGCTGCACATGACCACATAGCACGTAGTTGTACGCATCAAGGGATTTGTACGCTCTAATCATTTCTCTTGTATACACACTTGGTGTCTGAATAAGATAATTATATATATCAGGCCATACAATTGCTGGCCACTTCTTGTCATCCACAATCCAAAGATCGTCATGTATTGCGTAGGGATCCGGCAAGATCTCACCATTGCTGAGAGTAAGTTTTTTAATATTTATATATAGATTATAATCGCCATGGTCGGAGGTACTAATGGCTGAATTCCCACATAATCCATCGTCAAATCTTTGATTTACAGTAACGTACATGTGTCATGAAATGTTGCAGGTCGTAAAGTAACATAAACAAAGGTTAACTTATATAAAAGCAAATTCGGGCTCTAGAGATGCTGCACTGCTAACATTGGCTATTACATTACTACTAACTTAACATGATAATTCATACATAGGCTATGCATCACAGTATGTCCGGATTTTGATTCGTAAACAGTTGGACGTTTTAAATATGCGACACAAACAAACAGACCCAACTCTGAAATTGCAGTTTATTATTGAGTCAACAAGAAATTACAAACAATGCGAAATCTACGTTAATTACAATGTTCTTTTACAGAACTCGGCATAACAGATAGCGGTTTTCTGCCTCCTGGATGCGCGCTCATCCGGTATTGTTTGTATACAAGAAACCCGTGTATAGTGTCCTCGCCAGGCTCGCCTATAACGGTGCGTGTCCACTGGACTTTTTAGGATTGACAGCGGACCGGAGAAAGCGTTGAGAGCGACCGAGAGCGTCAAAAAGTTGGGCAGTTCCTTTATACAAATATCAAGCGAAAAACGCAGTCGGCAGCCAATTGCTGTGAGGTTCGGGATGTGATGTCTACCTTGAGAGTTTAAACATATGCAAATTGTGCCGGAGTTTATGCTGGATTTAGTGCGGAAATCATTTTGTTTACAAATTAGACGTTGTGCAGTTGTTATATAGTCTATATGTTAAATATTTAATTTTGGATGTGTTTATTGTGATTATATTGGCTGGTTTTATAAAAGTTTATACAACTGAAAGGATATCTTTGCTTGGTGCATTTGGAAACAAAGCTTGTCTATTTCTAAATGTAATCGCGTGCATCGCTCACATCAAACGCGAAGAGAGCATCTGGCGCGAGTGATTGCAATGTTAAGTCAATGCAAAGACGCGTTTACGCGCGTCTGGAGGTCCTGCGGCACGAGGCGTTTAGTGCGGCGCGGTTCGCCTCATTCGCGCGTCCAGTTCTTTTAAAATCTTTTATCACATAAAACTTGATTTCAATATGACACATTTATTTTGTTCACTTTCATCCACTTTCATTCATTTTCGTCCAGTTCACGTTGTTGTTTTGTATTGTGACGGCCTATGTACCTTTTTTCATTGATTATGGCCTACTTGAGCATATAAACATTTGCACACTAAGAACCTGTAAACCACAAGCCCAAACTGGCAGTTTGATTTTCTGTGTACTGAATTGTTTACCTAAAGTAAACTTCTTTGACTTTTATGCACATCATGTCTTTTTTTTAATATTTTTAATATATTTTACTTTAAAAAAATCCCAATATATCGCCTTATGCACAGTATCGAAATATATTGCAATATATTGAATCGTGACCCATGTATCGTGATACGTATCGTATCGCCATATTCTTGCCAATACACAGCCCTAATACTAAAGTCTTCCTTTTGACAGTGGATTTCAAAAGGAATATTCCAATATGACTGCAACCCTATATAGGACAAGCGGTTTGGAAATTGGGTGGATAGATAGATGGAATTCAATATGAACTCGTATGAAATCAAATTCTTCCAAGACCAAATTATCTGGACTATGCCATGGGACTAAATTAAATTAAACTCTGGAGTTATGAACGAGAAGTCTCTTAATAATAAATTTTTCCTCTCTGGAGTGTTGCTCTCACCAGTGAGGTACGTCTGTGCAGGGCAGACATCCTGTTCAGACACACAAACTCCATTATCAAGTGTCAGTCCATCGATGCAGCTGTCACAGTCACTGTCCTCCGGCCCACTACATAAACTGCAGTCTGAGTGACATTCCTCACACTCCTGAGAATCTTCATCACCATAGAAACCATCGGGACATTCCTGCACACACTTCCCATCTGTAGGGTACATTAAACTTGTGAATAACCTTTGATTTGACCTTGAAGACGTTTGATTCCAAGGACTGATAATGAACTGATAAAATGTATACCATCGATGCAAATCGTTTTAAGCCTAACCTGACAGGAAGAGGTCAGCTTCACACCAGTGGCACTCATCTTCATCACAGCTGACACAGTCATGCTCACAGGACACACAGCTCATGGTCTCCTCCACTGTATATGTCTTAGCAGGACAGTTCTTATAGCAGCCCTCCTCAAACCTGTGCAACACACAGAGAGCATTTCAGCCACATTTCAGAGCAGCACACATCTGTAAAAGAACCTTCCATTCTTTCTTTCACAAGAACATACACATACAAGCCAGCAGATAGTTCTGTTACATCATGTTTCTTACTTGTAATATCCATCAATGCAGGACAGACAGTGTTTGGGATTATCTGCAAAGTGTAGAAGGAACTGTAAATTATTCAGAAACATCTGTCTGGTCAACTGAATATACAGTAGTCAACATTTGAAGTGGATCAAAACCTTTCATCAAAGTTATACATGAATTTTGAACAATACCCGTTCTTGTCTTTTTTGATCCACTTCAAATGTTAACAACTGTAGTTCACGGTGGAATGTGAAGTCAAAACAATTTGTTGCATCTGTCAATTATGTTCTAAAACTACTTTTTTTTATACTTTTTTACTTTAGACATTTTGTTGAAATTCCGAAAAGCACATGACAAACAAACACTAATGTCAGCCATGTGCTCCAACAGAAAACTAATCCCAAGAATGATCATACTAATATAATACTATCGTAGAGATTACCAAATTCTAAAACATTCACTGTGAGTAGAACTGGCAGATTTTTGTTTTGTACTCATGTATTTTAATTGCTCTTAACTAGAAATATTTGATTAAGCTAATTAGCTAATTCAGTAAATGCTGCCTTGTTAATTGGTAACACAATGCTTTGATAGAATCAACATGGCATAGCAATTGCTGAATGAGTATGGCAATATAGAACAGTAAACATATATCTGTTCTCAACCCAAGCTTATGCTCCACTTATGCCAAACAAAAAAAAAAAAAAAAAAAAAAACACATACCAGAAACTCTTCTAAATTATAAATTAGCATAGCAGAACTGTGCACACTAAATCTCTCACTTAACATTAATCTTGCACAAAAACATTATACAACACTTAATTTTAGCATTTACTCTTTTAGCATTTACCCCTTTCGCGTGCTGGGAAATAGAAATCCAAGCCCAGTTTCAGTTCAATTTAAGTTTTTCTAATTTAAAAGAAACATGTTCACAAAACTCAAAACAATAAATCAATTCAGTTTGCTTAAAATGTGTCAGTTTTGTGAAATCAAAGGAAAGTTCTAAATACTCATAAAAGTTAATTTGATTGAACTAATTTGTTTAATTTAAGTTTGCTTTAGTCAAACCAAACAATTATTGTGAGCATTCGGGTTTACATTGCATAATATCATAGTGATTACTAAATGCAAAAAAAAAAAAAAAAACTGCCGAACTTACAGAGAACACACTTATTACATCCCTCTTCACATGACATGCAGTCATCATATTCTGGGTCTTCCACCTCCCCTAAAACACACACACAAACTAATTAACTGCATTGATTGAGGCCTGTCCTGAAAGTGAAAAATAAGCCTAAAGCCTAGCACTAATAATAATTAAAGGAATATTTCACCCCGAAATGAAAATGTAATTTTAATTGTATAAAAAAAGAGCAGCTTGGACATTGTGCTAATTCTGTCAGGACCACTATCGTCAAATACGATTGACAATTAGCATACAGATTGGCGGTATGGTTCTGTTCTGGGCAATAACTCCCTGCCTCCATGCAGCTTATCATGGATAAGAGCAGGTAAACAGAACAGAACCAACATGAATGTATTGCAGATATCATTAATTCAAGATTTTAAAGTAACATAATTAAAAATTATGGTAATTAGGGTAATTAGCTCCTGAGAAACGCGATAGCTGCTGATAATGAAGGAGCTTATATATGTATACAGTGATAGATATCGTATTCCTATAGACCTTATGCGCCAGAGAAACGAGGGTGCCGCCATCTTTAGAATATTGTCTTTTAACTTCCGTTTTTGCGGTCGCTCTGTAAAGAGTGTGTAACGAAAGTTATCACGAGGACTGTAATGTTTAAAGACGATGACTTAACAAATGTCAGTCGACCGGGAAGATTTTAAAACGAGCTGTTCATTAATAAACATGCAAAATCGCTGTGAAAATACAGACCGGAAGTCAAAAGACAACGGGTGCAGCGCTGAAAAGGGGCGGGGCTACATAAGGTCTATAGGTAGATGTGGATCAGCTGAGAGTCAGCTGATGCGAGCTTGACTAACGTGTCCTGCCAGAACTGACGCTACGCTTGATATTTCTCTTTTTTGTGTGTGTTCTAACAAAAAAAAAAAAAAAATACAAAACTGAACAATAAGCCATACCTTCACCACAGCCCGGTTTATTACAGAGACCATCATTGAGGTAGAAGGAGTCGTCACACCTGATGCAGTGTGTGGCTGAGGAGCAGAGTTTGCAGTGTGAAGGACATGGCTCACATGCCTTCAACTTTGTGTGGAAATGAGCCTGAGGACATGCATCCAAACACTCGCCATTATACAGGTGCCGGTCCATCCCAAACTTATCTACAGCACACATAATACAAGCACATACACAAATTTATATACACAGGGACACATACTATAAATGGAGACAAAAAAGTATTGGTCATGAATAATTTCACGTTTGTGCATTTGCAGCAAATACTGCAGGTCATTGTGTCACTTAAAACATCATAAACTTCCCAGTCTCTCACCACCTGTCAAAAAACAGTGAGACCATCATGATGATGTTTCTCCTATGTTCATTTTGGTGGCTTAAAGCCAGGAATGAAATTGAGGAGATTCGATCATGATAGAAAATTCTTTTTTTTCTTCCAAGCTAAAGGTAAATTATCAGCTAAGGTAAAGATTTTCTATAAGATTTGAAACACTGGTCACACTGGACCATTAAACCAATTGTATCTCTTTGATTTAATTTGCTTAAGTCTGAACAGCAAATGTCAGACTGTATTATGAAGCCCATTTTTTACTCACATTTGGTGCTTGGCAAGTTTTCATTTTGGAGCTCTTAGAAATAAGATTAATTGGTGTCTGTCAGTTGCACAATTTGGTTGAGTTATTGGAACAGCAGCAATTTGGACTTAGGATGAGAAATGAATCTTGACCTGTATCACAGCTGGTACAGTTAGCAGGACCAGCATCAAGGCACTGGGCACAGGTGTGGTCACAGAGGTGGCACTGGCCACTGGATGCGTACTTCCCATTTGAGCAGCTGACCACACAACGTCCCTCATCCAGCCATCTACAAGAGCAGTACAGAGGAAATGTACATTATTAGAAAATGACTTTTGTTTGTACTGGTAACTGACTGAATGACCAAATGTTTCTCTCTATTCTCGTCTCCTGTGACCCAGCAAATCACTTTTCTCAATTCACTTTTATATATTGTGAATATCTCCTGTACAAGTAACAATAACAACATATATTCCTTCTTTACTTTGCCAAGATATTAAAACCTTCTCCAATAAATAAATAAATGTTTGTAACAATTACGATTTTTAATGTTTTTAAAGAAGTCTCTTATGCTCAACAATGGCACATTTATTTGATGAACAATAGTGTAATATTGTAAAATATTGTTGCAAATTAAAATAAATATTTTATATTTGAATACATTTTAAAATGTAATTTTTTCCTGTGGTGGAAAAAGCTAGATTTTCAGAAGCCATTAATCCAGTCTTTAATGTCACTGTCTCTGGCAGGTGGCTGTAATTAAGCACACGATGAACGAGATACTCAAGCAGACTTTTAATGTAATACTCAACACACCAAACAGGAGAAAATCTAGGAGAATGTACAACCACTTAACAATCAATGTAACACATGGGAAAACTGGGTCAGCCAAACAGAGACTGAACATAACCCTGACAGTCACAAGATCCTTGAAAAAAATATTCTGATATGCCGATTTTAAAAAGCCTGGCCAACAGCATCCCATGCTTGGGACCAGCAATGGAGTCTTTTCAGCAGGTAAATAACTGTTGAAAAATGGTTTCTTACTGTGTGTTGGAGCAGCTGAGACAGTCCTCACTCTTTGGACCTTTACATTTATGACAGGACACATCACATGACTGACACTCTCCACTCTCATCCTGATATTCCCCTTTAAACACAAAAATAAATTCATTGCAATTATATCTGATAGTGTTACAACAACTTTACAGTAATTTGCATCAACAGGTTGCATACTCTGGATGAAAGAACCAGAACTTACCATCACCACAGTTGTGGCTGAGAACACACACGCCATCCTGAAGTGTGTGTCCATCTACACACTCACTGCAGTTTCCTTTACCCGGCCCGACACAGGCCAGACAGCTCACATCACACCTGCACATATACACACAGAATCAAACTAGTGGTAAGAGATGATGATAAATGTTGAAGAGATGAGAGGTTGTAGCACACACACACACACACACACACACACACACACACACACACACACACACACACACACACACACACACACACACACACACACACACACACACACACACACACACACACACACCTCTCACAGGTGCTCTGAGTGTCTGTGCTGTCAGAGTTCGGTTGTACAGCGTAGAAACCTTGACTGCAGGAGGACACACATCTCCAGTTCTCCATCAGGTAGCCTTCAGCACAGCGATTACATAACTCTAGACCTGCAGCTGTACAAAGACATGAAAACAAACTCACATCAGTTAAAAACACAAAGGGCTCTATCTTGCACCCAGCGCAATTGACTTTGTACACCGACGCATGTATCATTCTTTGCACCCGCGCAAAGCGGACTTTTCCCTCCACAGATGCACGTCGGTTAACTAAGAAATACACTTGCGCTCCCCAGGGCGGTTCAGCACAAAGAGGAGGCGTGTTCCGGCGCAAACGTTCCCTGATGCTATTTTGCAGGTTTAGAAAACAATTCCGCCACTTACCGAAAAAAAACAGTTTAAAGTTAGTGGTGCATTGCGCATGTTATTCATATGCTATTGTAAGGGCGCATGCTTGGCCATAGTCAATGTAGCGTGTGCACAACGCGCATTCACTTTGATTCTCTCATCTACACACAGACGCAGCAATTATCATTTTTGCAAATCATACATTATTACAATAGATAGATAGATAGATAGATAGATAGATATATAGATAGATAGATAGATAGATAGATAGATAGATAGATAGATAGATAGATAGATAGATAGATAGATAGATAGATAGATAGATAGATAGATAGATAGATAGATAGATAGATAGATAGATAGATCCCGCCGGTATAATAGCAACAGCGCCCAAGACCCGCCCACAAAGTTACTTGCATTTCGCGCTTGATACTTGCGTTTCAGATCGTTAAAATAGGGCCCACAGTGTTAAAATGTGTGCTTTAAATATAGTGCACATCTCCGAACAAAGAAATGAAACATTTCATTTCATTAACGTCTTCACATCATGTACTCCTTATTGGATCATTACTTAACATTCATTTAAATAGTTAAAAATGTCATGACCATTTTAAAAGAAAATTAATTATATATGTTTAACATATCTCAGACCTCCAGGGGTCAATGGGCTCTACAAATCTGTGGCTTTAGGATATTCCAATGCTAAGGTATATTATTCATAATCATAACAGTCCTATCAGGAACTATGTTATAACAGATTTTTGCTTTTAGGAATTCCTTTTAATGAAAATTCCTATTAGTATCCTTTACAACTGATTTGGATTAAGAATCCTAAAGTACATGTGGGAATTGGTTCTCAACTAGGGGGCCTTAGCAAACTTCAAAGGGGGCAGCAAGATGACTTAAAAGTATTTAAAATAAGGTAAAACAAGCATTACAATAAGCTAAAACAACTATTTCCTTTGAAGATCCAGGGTTCCCACTGTCTTGGTCAACATGGATATGTGAAGGAACCTAATGTTTAAAAGTGTGATTTCTAGACCTGGAAAAGTCATTAATAAAATGTATAAAATAAATAAAATATTAAAACAAACATATATTTTACCAGTTATGTCAAGCTCTAAAATAGGATTTTATTGGGTAGATATTGTGAGTAAAAAATATTTTTTTAAATCCTTATCCAGTAACTCACAGCAACTTAAGATAACTAGAAGAGTCAAGTAAATGAATTGGTTAAAACGTGTAGAATATAAAAACTAATAAACCCTATGGAATCCTAAAATTTAATCCTAGCAATTTTAAAATGCAATTTAGTAGTGATCATAGATTAAAATAAGTTTTGAAAACAAAACTAGAGATACAGTAGGAAGTCTTTGAATATTGTTGTGGACAATCGGTTCGACTCGGGCATGTTGTTCTTAATTCATTCGTTGGGATGTCATTAATGATGTGTTCTACTTCTGTGCATTGTTATGTTAGTCAGGGCTTGATTTTTTCTTCTTCTCTAAAACGTGATTGGATTTCTGTGGCTGACTATCAGTAATCATTCTTGTATGGTCATGTGTCGTGAAGTTTGGTGAATAGTACGATTTATCTGAGAGACAGTATCGTTGTCACAACTAATGTTTTTAAATTTTGGTTTTCATGGCAAATAAGTATTTCTGTTTTGCTCTTTGTTAAAGCAGTACTACTGTTGGGCAGTTATACAGCTATGGTTGTGTAGCTGTTTTTTTTTCTGATCAGTCTGTATTTACAGACCACTTGTTTCAAATGTGCATGAATGGATACACATAGTGTAGATGTTTACTTTTTTGTGGGGGTGGTAGGAGTGTTAAATAGATAAAATTAAGATGATTATGGCAGTCTTTTTAATCAATTCAGTTGTTTAATTTCTATAGGTTTTGTAACATTCTAAAAGCTCTTAATTCCATACATACTAAAAACTGGTCAGTGTATTCACTAGGTTGCTTCAGAGGCATGAGGTACTATAACAATGCAACAATAATAAAACAATGCATTGACATTTACTTTTT
Organism: Scardinius erythrophthalmus; assembly: GCF_964197995.2. NCBI lineage: Eukaryota > Metazoa > Chordata > Actinopteri > Cypriniformes > Leuciscidae > Scardinius > Scardinius erythrophthalmus. Next base: position 43,687,980 of record NC_138225.1, on the reverse strand, counting down.
ACTTTTGATACTCAAGTACTTTTAAGTAAGGAAGTTGTGTACTTTGTCCACCTCTGCATGTAGCACAGGCTGGGTGGCATGGCTCACATGAGTCCTCCGTCTTACTGTAGTAATGGCCCACCTCACAGCTCTTCTGGCATCTGTTGCCCACAAGACTGAAAGGGCCGAAGAGAGAAACATCAACTTTCATTACAGTGAACTGGCATGGCTACATTGCCTCATGAAATATCAGTAGGTTCAAACATTTAATAAAAATAGATTACCTTGTGCCCTCAGAGCACTCTGTGCAAATGGAGGCTGAGGTGCATTTCATACAGTTCTCAATATTACACTTCCTACACACGTTTTCCTCTGCATCGGAAAAAAACATTAATGAACACAGAATAAGTCAAAAGGTGTGTCCTAACCAGGCACGTCACATAAAATCTCTTATAATCTCTAATATATATATATATATATATATATATATATATATATATATATATATATATATATATATATTTTTTTTTTTTTTTCGTTTTAAAAACATTTCATTCCAGTTTTAAGTCATGTTCAATTATGTCAACACTAAAAGTGAAGTTTAAAATACAGCGATTTGGAATAGGATTTTGGATCAATCAGATTTTGTGGCTGCAGAGTTTAGCTCCAACCCTTGTCAAATACAGCTAATTAATGTCTTCAGGATTACTAGAAAGCTACAGGCAGGTGCATTTTTTATCAGGGTTGGAGCTAAACTCTACAGGAGAGTGGCCTTCCAGGACTGAAGTTGCCCATCCCTGCCATAGAACAACAATTTTGGGAACAACAAAAAACATTTCAGTCAGCAGTTCTTAAAAGAACCATTTTTTTTTTCTTAGTGTATGAAGAAATCTTAAGAATCTCTAAAGTTTCCATGGATGTTAAAGGTTCTTCATGGAACCATAGATGCCAATAAGCCACACTGAAAAGTAGAGCTATAGGACGAAGTCCATGTTGGTCCAGGCTGGTTTATGTTGGTTAGAGTTAGCATAGTGCTGTCTAGTTGGTGGACCAGCATAGTCATGCTGTTCTCAGTCAAAGCTGAGCTGGTGTAGCTGGTCCACCACCAGCTGGTCTTCCCATGGACATCCCAACCTGGTCCCAGCATGCAAAACATGCATTGACCAGCAATGCTGGATTTTTCAGCAGAAAGAACCTTTATTTTTTACTTAAAGTCCCCCTGTGGTGAAAATCAAGCTTTTAATGTTGGTTATAATACGGTTTAAGACAAACCATGTGCAAATTCATAAGTCAACACCATTGCTGAGTCATTTCTCTTTAAAATTGCGGTTTGAAATCGCTGGTGTTTCTGACGTCAAACTACCTTGTAACCAAACACGTTAACGTGTGATCGTCAATCTCAAGTGGATCTCTGGTGTGACCGAGTGGAGGTGGGGCTAATTTGCATATTTATAGAACCATGTATACTATATGAGGCAAGGGTGTAGAGTTACATTCAAGCTATTTTAAGGCATGAAGATTTTTTTTTTTCAAGGAAAAAAGTTTAAATATGTAATTTTGGTGAGCAAAGATGAGTTTTAAGGTATACAATTATTGACTACAGGGGGTTTTAAGAGTAATGTGTAATTACTTAGTTTCTTTTTTTTAAACAAGTAACCCACTTGCTTTTCAGTCTTTGACATGGTGGCATCACTCTTACCGTGGTGAAGATAGTAGCCATCCTCACAGCTGGTCACACAGTTTTTCTTTTCCTCGTTCAGGTAGTATCCAGACCTACAGGCTGTGCACTGATCACTGCGGCTGCCTAAACACGACTTACAGAAGGAGTAACACTTCTTACACCTGTTCTTATCCCCCCAGTACCCGCCTGGACACTCAGACACACAGATCCTGAAAAATGAGTTAGTGTAGTATCAGTAAACTTTTTATGAAGAAGGAAAGGACCGAAGAGAAAAGTAAAAATTCCTGACCGTGTGTTATTTTTGAACTTTAGGAAAAAGTGCAAGCAGGAAACACATTGGTGGGATCCAGGTCCTTCACAGCCATCCTCACTACATTCTGGGTCACAAGAGCCTTATATAGAGTAGAGGGATAAAGCAAAGTATTTACAAAGAATTATATTTACAATGGCCCCAAAAGTGGGCAGTTAAGCCCACTTAAAAATACAAAAATGGGTGAATGGGTTAATGAGGGAACTGATGGGGGTTCGTGAGTTGATGAAAAGCTAATAATTAATTAAATTGAATGTAACATTCAAAAAAATGGTGTGATTTGATTAAGCATAGACCACAGTCAGTTGCGCTTTGTGTTTCAAAGTGAAGTGTGACACTGTTCATTTACACGCTTGCAGATTATAATAGCATGTTTTCAGAGCAGCTCGGTCCACAGTAAATGCTGCTTCTCACGTACTCCATCTCTGCAAGTGTTGTGAATTTAGTGTGCATTTGGAAATGCAATGAGCGCTAGGTTTACTTTTTTACAATACATTCACATGATTTCATGGAGACATAAATTTACATATTAAAATGTAATTTAGTAGTGATCATAGATTAAAATAAGTTTTGAAAACAAAACTAGAGATACAGTAGGTATATTCCGCCAAAACAAAAGTTGTAACTTGTTGCATTAGTTGGTTGTAAAAAGTGAACCCATGTGTGAACACCCTTAAAAGTAACTTTTTTTTTTCATCAGCAGTAAAGCATTTTTTTGTGTCTTGATGTCTCAGCACAGCAGTAGAAATATTGCTACTGTAGAGACAGAAGTAGAAGTAGAAGTAGCACAGAAAACTGTGAACATGTGAACACTTTTCAAACAAACCCAAAAAGTTTGCTAGGTTTGAAATAATATAACAATATACTCGTTTGGACACTTACTTGGACACTTTTTGTCAAATGTTAGTGTAACATGTCCATGTGTAATGAACTTTAGGGAGAACTGACTTGTACATCACCTGATATACATGCATACATTAAAAATCATTGTGACCCTAGTTGGTTAAAAGTAATTTTAAAATAACTATATTTTTTTAATTAAATTCTGTAATTCTGATAAAATTTCTCTGCAGATGCTAATTGGTATGTATTTTGTTATCTAATGCAGTACATGCATTTTAATTGTGACTTAAGTGTCTATGTATTTTGTGAGTACACTGTTTCACAAATTCAGGCTTACATATGATCAGATAGAGTAAAGAGTATGCATATTTGGAAACAGCTATACACTCACCTAAAGGATTATTAGGAACACCATACTAATACTGTGTCTGACCCCCTTTCGCCTTCAGAACTGCCTTAATTCTATGTGGCATTGATTCAACAAGGTGCTGAAAGCATTCTTTAGAAATGTTGGCCCGTATTGATAGGATAGCATCTTGCAGTTGATGGAGATTTGTGGGATGCACATCCAGGGCACGAAGCTCCCGTTCCACCACATCCCAAAGATGCTCTATTGGGTTGAGATCTGGTGACTGTGGGGGCCATTTTAGTACAGTGAACTCATTGTCATGTTCAAGAAACCAATTTGAAATGATTCGAGCTTTTTGACATGGTGCATTATCCTGCTGGAAGTAGCCATCAGAGGATGGGTACATGGTGGTCATAAAGTGATGGACATGGTCAGAAACAATGCTCAGGTAGGCCGTGGCATTTAAACGATGCCCAATTGGCACTAAGGGGCCTAAAGTGTGCCAAGAAAACATCCCCCACACCATTACACCACCACCACCAGCCTGCACAGTGGTAACAAGGCATGATGGATCCATGTTCTCATTCTGTTTACGCCAAATTCTGACTCTACCATCTGAATGTCTCAACAGAAATCGAGACTCATCAGACCAGGCAACATTTTTCCAGTCTTCAACTGTCCAATTTTGGTGAGCTCGTGCAAATTGTAGCCTCTTTTTCCTATTTGTAGTGGAGATGAGTGGTACCCGGTGGGGTCTTCTGCTGTTGTAGCCCATCCGCCTCAAGGTTGTGTGTGTTGTGGCCTCACAAATGCTTTGCTGCATACCTCGGTTGTAACGAGTGGTTATTTCAGTCAAAGTTGCTCTTCTATCAGCTTGAATCAGTCGGCCCATTCTCCTCTGACCTCTAGCATCAACAAGGCATTTTCGCCCACAGGACTGCCGCATACTGGATGTTTTTCCCTTTTCACACCATTCTTTGTAAACCCTAGAAATGGTTGTGCGTGAAAATCCCAGTAACTGAGCAGATTGTGAAATACTCAGACCGGCCCGTCTGGCACAAACAACCATGCCACGCTCAAAATTGCTTAAATCACCTTTCTTTCCCATTCTGACATTCAGTTTGGAGTTCAGGAGATTGTCTTGACCAGGACCACACCCCTAAATGCATTGAAGCAACTGCCATGTGATTGGTTGATTAGATAATTGCATTAATGAGAAATTGAACAGGTGTTCCTAATAATCCTTTAGGTGAGTGTATATACAGCCTTCCTCTCATGCTCACCAAACTTTCTTAAAATAAACTTCATATAATGTATTTTTTATTTATAATATATAAAGTCGTTTGGCCAGCGTGCTTTTAAAGAATTGGGTAAATCACCATTGTACTCCTCTGTGGTGTCATCTTCAGAAGGCAGCTGGGCAGAGCGGGGCTGTTCATGCCTCATGTATGGGTGTGTGGATGTTCCATAAAGCACCAGGGACCATTCTACCAGTTTCCCTAATATAAACAATAGAGAAGGAAAAAGAATTTACATTCTATTATAGTTGTAGTTTACATTTTGTACATACCATGGATTCTACCACAGTTAAGTTTAAAGTATATTAAGGTGGTATGGTACCTTGGAGTCGGCTGTTTCTGCGTGGAGATGGGGTGTCTCTGATGTCCAGGATCCAGTCTCCTGCTGGTTTTTCGCCCCAGCAGTGAGTCGTCATGAATTCCCACTTAAGGAAGCCCTCACTGGAGTGGTCATTTGGTCTGACAGGAAATAACCATAGAATGATTAAAACAATCACTCAGATAATCCTAAAGAATTAGTGGGAAAAGGTAAAGTTATATGCAGTTCATGTAAGTCGTCTTCTTTATAAATATCAGCAACTGCACCAAATTCCAAATTTTGCTCAGTTTGGTCCTCTGAATAAAACTGTGTTTTTTCCCTATTCATCGAGTATGATCTACATATTCTCATACATCTTATTATATGATTGTGACCCATAAAAGCCTGATGTATCGATTCTCAAAAAACAAATCGTATATGCAAACTTTTTTTTTTATTTTGTTTAAAGAATTAATAAAATGTTCCATTTAAAGAAAATCAGACTATTATTTCATGTCTGGCTTAGCGTGTATTTTATTTTAACTTAATGAATCTGCTTATAAAATACTATCTACAATAGCTATAAATATGTCAGTTTTCACTCTATATCTCCCAATGATATGTCTAGACAATATTTAAATATTTAGGCTAGACAATATCTAGGGCATATAATTCAATTCAATATAATGCTAATTGAGAGATGTAAAATAAATGTTCCTCAAAAGCCTGATGTTTCATATTTGAAACTCAAATTTAACATGATTTTTCTAAAATAGATGCATAGGGATGGGATAATCAAGTAAACCTATGTTGCTTTAGTCCAGTAAGTCTTCATATTGAAATATTGCTAACAATTTAACATTTATTTTTATGTTTACATTATAAAAATAAGTAATGATTTTAGAGCGTATTGAATAATGGCATAGAATTACACTTAAAAGCCTTTGCTAAAAAGTATAAACTATCAATCAGACAACAGAAGCCATGTAGAAGATTGTGTACAACAGGTTTTAATAATACTGATTATTTAGAAGCCTCAGAAACGTATGCATCAAATATGATTAAATTAGGTTTAATAGGATTAATCATGTATTTCAATAAATCATACAGTTATTACGTTCATTTCAGTCCATCTGAGCTGGCTCAGTATATTTGTACCTGTTAGAGAGAAGCTGAGATCTGGTTCCAGAGGGTGATGTCAGTGTGATTGACAGTTCTCCCCGGTGAGGATGTGTGATTGTGACACGTACAATAATGTGCTCTAGATAGACCACCCGCTGCAGACGCTGAGCAGAGCAGCCTGAGGACTTGAACACTGACCTCAACACCCTCTCTGGACTTATGATCCTGAGATAAATACAGAGAATCTGAGTGAATCTTCAGTAAATAAGACTAACAAAAATAATTAAATATTCTTTAAAGTATCTGGGAGTAAATACCATTGGTAGAAGAATATGGTAATCATTTAATACCGTGCCAATATATACAGTGGTGGCCAAACTTATTAGAACACTCGGCATATTTAAGAGGTTTCAATTGTTATTTTCCAAGAGGACAATGACCCTAAACATTCTTCCAACTATTGCCGAAACTACCTGCAACGGAAGGAATCTGCTGGAACAGTGAAAATGATGGACTGGACCCGTCAAAGTCTGGACCTAAACCCCTATTTGGAAAATAAACTGGACAGATCTATTGTACTTTCAAAGGAAAGCCGTTGGCTTCAGTTGCAGAAGGCATGGGATGACATTAGTGTTGAAGTTCTCAGGAAATATATTGACACTATGCCAGAGAGATGTGCTGCTGTAATTGCTGCAAAAGGTGGACATACAAAATACTAAAGTTAAAAGCGGATAAAAACAGTACGACTCACTTCATCTGATATTTGTTGTGCTCAGAGCAACCATCTGCATGTTTCATGAACATTATGAAATTAAATCATGTTTTGGAGGCAAACAAATGTTCTGTCATGTGTTCTAATAATTTCGGCCACTGTCACTGCAGCATGGTACCACCACAGTTATAGTAAAGACAGTTTTGTAAAGAAAGTACATTAATATCAATACAGGAACGCTACAGCAGTTTGGAATCATCAGTGAGAAAGTACAAGGATTTCGATCAAACAGTTACCTTCCATTCTGGACTATATTTTGCTCGCATATGTGTTGAGGGGGCACCTGCTTCCAGGTCTCTGCTTCCTTCACCATGGCTTCAGCATCCATCAAGCCAAACCCATAAAGGTGACTAACTGCACAAGAGCCAGTGATGATACAGTTTATTACATACTGCTATTGAGAGCACACTTCATTTCCTTTGCAACTATTAAAAGGTTAGTTCAGACAAAAATTCTGTCATCATTTACTCATCCTCATGCTTTTCGTTCATCTTCGAAACACAATTGAGAGATTTCTGTCTCTCCATTGACAGTCCACGCAACTACCAATTAGACGATTAAAAAATGAATCAAGAGATCATTAAACTAATCCATATGAATTGAGAGGTTTAGTCCCAATTTTCTGAAGAGACACGGTCACTTTATATGATGAACAGATTTAATTTAGGCTTTTATTCATCAACGCACACATCAGAAGCTCAAGCATGATTGTTTGACGTGCGAGAACCAATAGAGTTCATTCTCTTGTGTTACGCAGCACGTTTGAGCTTCCGCAAGAAACAATGAGGTTTGTTCTTGTGCGTCAAGCGTGTGCGGTTTAACTTTTATTTATGTTCGGTGATCAATGTTTATATGTGAATAAAAGCGTAAATTCAAACTGTTCATCGTATAAAGTGATCGTGTCTCTTCAGAAAATTTGGACTAAACCACTCAATTCATGTGGATTAGTTTTCAATCTCTTTATGAACTTTTTGAATCGACAAAGTGGTAGTTGCGTGGACTGTCAATGGAGGGACAGAAAGCTCTTCAATATATCTTCATTTCAAAGATGAACGAAAGTGTTATGGGTTTGAAACGATATGAGGGTGAGTAATTGATGAGTCATTTTTGGATGAATTAACCCTTTATTACTCACTACTAAAAGTATGTGGGCATACTTAATGTATGCTGTGGAGTCTCTGCTGATAGATGCTGTAACTACACCATACAGATCTAAAAGTATCTGTCTCCATTGAAGGCCATTAAATACACATCTTTGCAAGCAACATACTGTGATATTTCATGTCATAGCTCAGGTTAGGGTTTGGGACTGTCATCAGTCTATCATTGTTGTCATGAAGTTATTTTTGGTTCTGAGTATGCAGTAAAATCATTTCATTGAACCAGTACTTGAACATATTTAATAATGGTCGGCCATAAAAAAATCAATATCGTTCAATCACTATTTGTGGACATGATATCTTGTTTTTGTTATGTGTGGGTTTCCGTAAATCCACTTAACAGTACAATTGTGCTGGTACAGTATTTAAATTGGTTTTTAAGCTAAATTGAATAGATGTTGAATAATATATAATAAGTGATTTTTAATATACAAGCTTATTTTAGTCTACCATCATATCCAGCTCCATTGCTCTGCCAGTCTGAGGCGCTCAGGTGACCACGACGTGAAGTTTTCACTATGATGTGCTGAACATCCCTCCAGGTCAGAGCTGGACTGAGGACGAAGAACAAAGAAATGAGTTTATTCATCACATGCTTAAAAGAGATGGCAGTAAATAATTTGTCCTACAGACATGATTGGCTCAATAAAACCTGTATGTGGAACTGAAAGCCCATGAGCAGCAATGACAGAATTCAGCTCTGAACCAATTTAAAGAGTCAAAGTGTCTGAAATGAGGTGATCCAAGATAAGTGTTTTACCCTCGCCATTTGATAGAACCTCAGGTTTGAAAACGCTACACTTGATTTGACCACAAAGTGCTTGCCAGATCTAACAGAAAGATGATTCATCTAACAGACAGAGCACAAACAAACTAGACTTGACTGCTTACTTTGCCTCCAACGTGAGGGCGATGATTCCTGCAGCCATGGGGGCTGATGCTGAAGTGCCAGAGTGCTCATCAGTGCAACGCTGCCTCAGATCTGTTGTCACCTGAAATCACACATATGTACGGGTCCAGTGAGGAAAAACAACCAATTTCCCACATAGCAAACAAACACTGATTGAGTAACTCACAACGCTCAGGCTGTGGCTGTCTCCACTGCTGTAGGTGGTGGACAGAGTAGACGAGCACTCCTCCAGGTACCATGGCTTTTGTCCATTCTGAGTGGTGCTGCCTACTGAGATGGTGTAAATGCTGTTGGTGTAACCGTCACATGAGCAGTGGTCTTGACTCTGCCCACCATTTCCTGATGCCCACACAAAAATGGAGCCACGGCCCTTTCTGCCCTGAGAAGCAAAGAGGAATTGTGAAAAATAAATATACTAAAATGTATTTGAAATACATTTATTTTATGCTAAGTATACTGTAATACATTTGAAAATGAATGTACTTAATTTAAATAGCCTGCAATTGTACTTTCGGTATACTAAATTGATTTACATAAAGTCTGCTAAATTGGAACGACTAATTTTGTACTTAATGCACTTTAGTTATCCAGAAATAGTGCCGAGGTCCAACTAAAGATATACTTAAGTATATTTGATTTTGCTAAAATGGAACTATTGCAGGTATACTTTAGGTACACTTTAAATATCTTGCATTTAAAGACTGATAGTGATCATACTGTCCTTACTATTAGTGATATTAAAACACATTTTAGGCTTTTTTTTTGCAATAAAGAAGTACTCCAAATAAAGTTTAATCATAATATTTTTATTAGTAAGTCTCAAGCGATATATCAGTAAATTTGTTAATGGATTTTTACTATATGGATTTTTACTGCTTATTTTTTATTTATTTATTTTTTTCAGTTATTTTGCTTGCAACATTTAAATGAATTATTCACCTAAAAGAATACAAGGATATGAGGAAAAATAATAACAGGAGACCTTCTTTTTGAATGCTGGGTGTCAACCCTTGTACACTGATTTTTTTATTTTTATTTTTTACTATAAACAAAAACAATTTCAAAAGATCTTAATTTTTATGTTGTCTTTTTAAAATTTGATTCACATTTTGCATGATTTTCCATTAGACCAACCTAAAAATGCACTTTAAAGTTACACAATTGCAATGTTCGAAATGGCATACTATCATACTCTTACTATTTCTGCAGTAAAATAGGCAGTAAAAAGTAAAATAGGATGTTTACTGTGCATATGAATTCCCGGATTACCTACTCCATCTGCTGAAGGGCACTGCATGAGTGTGGCATGTGTGAAGCATGGAATAATTATAAATGTAGCTTAACACTTTTATAACAACAAGTTACTGTGAAGTACAAACTAGCTGTGTTTCCGAAAACACTATCGTTACATAAATTGCACTTTAATATCTACTGTACTTTTCCGATCAAGTAAAATCAAGTCACCTTTATTTATATAACACTTTATACAGTGCAGATTCCAAAGCAGCTTTATAGTGATAACAGGAAAATAATGATCCAGTGATGCAAACAAGCTTCAACAGAGCTCTAGTCTGACAAGAAAAAACGTGTCATTGTTCAGCTGAAGTCTATTTAGTGTTGATTCAAATATGTTCAATAACTGTGTAAAGTTCATCACTTAGGAAATAAGTTCAGTTTGGCTATAAAGCATCTTTTTTGACTGCTTCTATTGCTCTCTTCATTTGTAAGCAGCTTTGGATAAAAGCATGTAAATGTAAATATAAAAAGTACCCAGATGACTTACTTCTTCTGGCGAGATTCTGAAGTGTGCATTGGATGGACACTTTACTATCCCATGAGCACACAGGAGAGGATTTGTGAATGGCAGTGAAGTGAAGTTACTGAAGCTGGTAGGTAACATGATAATGACATGGCGAATAGCACATCCGGATAACATTCATACACATTAATACTAGAACATACTTTTTTAGTGGTTGTGAAATAATTACTCGTTCAAAATAAGTACCTATGACAGTATGAGATATTAGATGCATCCATATTCTTCTTTGCCTATGCTACTCCCACACCACACTCTATTTACGGATATGACGAGACACGCACCGTGACATACAGTATGTATGCAATTTCCCGGGAAAATCATCCGGCTAGGTCTAAAATATTTTATACTTAGAAAAGGCTTACCATACTGAATAAGAGTTAAGAAAAAACACGTTTTGGATAAAAGGGTTGATGAATTATTGAAATTTTGTTAATTTTGAACCAAAAAATGGCATGGTCGTTTCTGTCACAGTGTCTGGTTTATGTTCCCTGGGTCACCACTAGATGTCCTCCTTCCCCACGGTGTCTGTCACTATTCTGAACTGCATTTCCCACAATTCCTGTCTGTCACTGATTGTTCATTGTCTTTCAGCTGTTTCTCGTCACCTTGTCAGCACTTGTGTATATATACCCTGTCTGTTTTAGTGTTGGTCACGGAGTCGTTGTATATGGTCACCACACTTCTGAGGTCTGTCTTTCTTGCTTGTTTCTTGTTTTGTTTATTTGTATTGGATTGCTAACTTGGATTTTGACCTTGCCTGGACGACTATGAGTTGGATTACCCTTTAATAAACACCACTTTCATACTGCTCTTGGATCTCCTGATTCCTGTGTGTATTCGTGACAGAACGACTCCGTCACAGAAGGATCCAGCGGTATGTTTTCGGGCTTCTCTTCCCCGGCCGCCGAGCGGGAGAGGAGAGATTTGTTTAGGGGAACCCGCCTGGTAGTTTTCCGTGGGACCCGTGGAGGTCGCGTAGGACTGGTGGGTCGAGGGGGAGTCCAGCACCGTTCTCCACCATGGCCCCCCTTCGACTCTGGGATGGTGGAGGATCAAGTGGTGCCACCGTCTCGCCGTCGCAGATGGAGAGGGGACAAGATGGCCGCTGGTGAGCCTGTGTCTTCGGACAAGATGGCCGCTGGTGAGCCTGTGTCTTCGGACAAGATGGCCGCCGCCGAGCCTGGGTCTTTGGACAAGATGGCCACCGCTGAGCCTGGGTCTTTGGACAAGATGGCCGCTGCCGAGCAGGAGCCAGTGTCTGTTCCTGAGCCGGAGCCAGTGTCTGTTCCTGAGCCGGAGCCAGTGTCTGTTCCTGAGCCGGAGCCAGTGTCTGTTCCTGAGCCGGAGCCAGTGTCTGTTCCTGAGCCGGAGCCAGTGTCTGTTCCTGAGCCGGAGCCAGTGTCTGTTCCTGAGCCGGAGCCAGTGTCTGTTCCTGAGCCGGAGCCAGTGTCTGTTCCTGAGCCGGAGCCAGTGTCTGTTCCTGAGCCGGAGCCAGTGTCTGTTCCTGAGCCGGAGCCAGTGTCTGTTCCTGAGCCGGAGCCAGTGTCTGTTCCTGAGCCGGAGCCAGTGTCTGTTCCTGAGCCGGAGCCAGTGTCTGTTCCTGAGCCGGAGCCAGTGTCTGTTCCTGAGCCGGAGCCAGTGTCTGTTCCTGAGCCGGAGCCAGTGTCTGTTCCTGAGCCGGAGCCAGTGTCTGTTCCTGAGCCGGAGCCAGTGTCTGTTCCTGAGCCGGAGCCAGTGTCTGTTCCTGAGCCGGAGCCAGTGTCTGTTCCTGAGCCGGAGCCAGTTCCTGAGCCTGAGCCGGAGCCAGTTCCTGAGCCTGAGCCGGAGCCAGTTCCTGAGCCTGTGTCTGTGTTTGTGTCTGTATTTGTGTCTGTGTCTGTTCCTGAGCCTGAGCCTGTGTTTGTGTCTGTGTTTGTGTCTGTGTTTGTGTTTGTGTTTGTGTCTGTGTTTGTGTCTGTGTCTGTGTCTGTGTTTGTGTTTGTGTCTGTGTTTGTGTCTGTGTTTGTGTCTGTGTCTGTGTCTGTGTCTGTGTCTGTGTCTGTGTCTGTTCCTGAACCTGAGCCTGTGGTGCCAGTTCCAGTGCCCGAGCCGGTGGTGGCAGTTCCAGTGCCCGAGCCGGTGGTGGCAGTTCCAGTGCCCGAGCCGGTGGTGCCAGTTCCAGTGCCCGAGCCGGTGGTGCCAGTTCCAGTGCCCGAGCCGGTGGTGCCAGTTCCAGTGCCCGAGCCGGTGGTGCCAGTTCCAGTGCCCGAGCCGGTGGTGCCAGTTCCAGTGCCCGAGCCGGTGGTGCCAGTTCCAGTGCCCGAGCCGGTGGTGCCAGTTCCAGTGCCCGAGCCAGTGCCCGAGCCGGTGGTGCCAGTTCCAGTGCCTGAGCGGGTGGTACCAGTTCCAGTGCCAGTTCCAGAGCCTGAGCCGTTGGTGCCAGTTCCAGTTCCTGAGCCATTGGTGTCTGTTCCAGTTCCTGTGCCGTGGCCGCCCGAGGGGTCTTCACCGCCGTGGCCGCCCGAGGGGTCTTCACCGCCGTGGCCGCCCGAGGGGTCTTCACCGCCGTGGCCGCCCGAGGGGTCTTCACCGCCGTGGCCGCCCGAGGGGTCTTCACCGCCGTGGCCGCCCGAGGGGTCTTCACCGCCGTGGCCGCCCGAGGGGTCTTCACCGCCGTGGCCGCCCGAGGGAAAGTCTCCACCCTGGCCGCCCGATGGACGATCTGCTCCGCCCTGGCCGCCCGATGAATGGTCTGCTCTGCCTTGGCCGCCTGAAGGAAAGTCTTCGCCCTGGCCGCCCGATGGGCCGTCTGCTTCATCCTGGCCGTCCGATGGACTGTCTGTTTCGCCCTGGCAGCTGGCTAAACCGTCATCCTCTGTTCCTGTTCCCCTTCATGGACCTGGCCCCCCATCCCTCCCCCTGATCCTCCACCGTTCCACCTCCCTCCTGAGCTCTTGTTTTGTTTGTTTTTTGTGGGTCTTGGAGCGTCTGGTAGCCGCTCCGTAGAGGGGGGGTTATGTCACAGTGTCTGGTTTATGTTCCCTGGGTCACCACTAGATGTCCTCCTTCCCCACGGTGTCTGTCACTATTCTGAACTGCATTTCCCACAATTCCTGTCTGTCACTGATTGTTCATTGTCTTTCAGCTGTTTCTCGTCACCTTGTCAGCACTTGTGTATATATACCCTGTCTGTTTTAGTGTTGGTCACGGAGTCGTTGTATATGGTCACCACACTTCTGAGGTCTGTCTTTCTTGCTTGTTTCTTGTTTTGTTTATTTGTATTGGATTGCTAACTTGGATTTTGACCTTGCCTGGACGACTATGAGTTGGATTACCCTTTAATAAACACCACTTTCATACTGCTCTTGGATCTCCTGATTCCTGTGTGTATTCGTGACACGTTTCACTTTTTCAGGTTATATTAATCAGATCACAATTGATTAATTAGTTTGCTCATTTTTGTTGAATTGTGGCCAAATATTTAACAAAACGAGGGATTTTTTTTTAAAAAAATTCTAAAAAGAGAGAACGAATTTTATGCTTAAAGCACATGTGTCAAACTCCCCTCCTCATGCAGAGTGTAGCTACAACCAGCTCCAAAACAACTGCCTTGAAGTTTATAGTAATCCTGAAGACCTTGTTTGTTCATGTGTGTTTAATTAGGGTTGGAGATAACTCTGCCGGACAATACACTTCATTTGACACCCATGGCTTAAACCATCAAATTCATCCACTCTGCAATCTACAACCGCAATCCTATAAGATCGCTACAAATCGCACTGTATCTAAACTTGGGTACATGACTATAAGATGATGATCTTTGGTCACAAGACCGTGTCAATGAACCTCTCTCACTGTACGACGTAGGACGACCGTTTAGGAGCCTACACACTGAAATTACCACGATTGGTCATCTTTCATCTGGGACAGCCCAAAATTGTACAATGTGTACCAGAGATTAGTACAACTCAAAATTACCAAAACATTGGTCCTCCACAAATAACTTGCAGTTTTATCAAAATTAAATGTGTGAGGACCAAAAGTTACATTGTGTAGCTTTAAGTGCAACAATGAAGTAATAGGTCATAGAAGGTCTAGTATTAGTCTTTGGGTCTTGTAGAAGTATTGAACAAGCACTTTTTTCTACTTTCATATTATAGCTTCTTTCTCTTTTGTTTATGGTAAAATTAAGTTGTAAAAAGCTAAATAAATTAATTAATAATAATAATGACATTCAATGACATCAAAAACCTTTTGCCAATCTTTTAGTTTAGTAATGTTTTTCTATTTGGGAAAATGTTTTTTTTTTTTTTTTTATTAATATTAAGTCAAAATTTAAGATTTGAACCAAACCAACAAAGTAGAGTATTTTTTGTCCAAAATGAAAAAAATGTCAGTGTTGTCTTTACTCATACTCTACCCAATAATGTACATAACCAAACAAACACACACTAACTTTGCGTATGCCATTCTCCAGAGCTTGCCGGGCAAGAGGGCCAGGGCCATCTACTGTTCTGCCATCATCATCTGGACCCCAGCTGGAGCTGTAGATATCAATATACTGTTGCCTCAGACTCAGTGATTGGGCTTCCACCATATCAGTCATATCGCCATCCAACATACGCACACCTACAGGAGGAGATTGGACAGCTCCATAGATATCAAGAACATAGGCTATGTTTTGAATACCACACTTCATTCTGTAAATGTTTATTGTTGTATAATATATGCAAAAATAAAAATACATTTCTGATAACTCACCACCAATTTTTGCATTGTAGGCAACTCCGACAATGCAGAGAGAATTGTTTGCAGAGGCAGCCACCACACCAGCACATCTTGTTCCATGTCTTTAGTGAAATCACAAAGTGGAAAACCCTGTATTTGTATGGAGCATTGTATTTTAAAATGTATTTAAAATCAGCATATACGGAGACTGCACTGGGTCACAGTGTAAATGGACTGACTTGTTTTCATTGGTGGCATCATAACGTGGTGTTGGATCAGGATCATTGCCGTTAACATCATAGCTGGCTCGTGCATCCTTATACATATATGATAACACATTAATAACATCATGGCGGGTCAGGCAAAGAAGAGAAAAAGAGGATCTAAATGCAGCCTTCTTTTTATTTACCCAAACTAACAAAGATGATCACTAGAAAATAGGCACACAGGAGAAGAAGAAAAAAAAAGCATTAAATACAATGGTAAATGAAAAAATAAACAAGGCACAGGTGAACGTAATCTGTAATCATAGAAACGAACTAGCAAATGACAACCAAGGTAACAAAGGAAACAGACACAAAAAGGAAATAAGAGTAACAGAGACAAAAACAGCATACTGACAACATATGAATAGGGCTTTGCATATCTCACTCACAATTTTTAACCATCAAAATTACTGATAGACCAATATATTGGTCTTGACAATTAAGCAGTCAGTATTTGAGATTATTGATATTGACCAGTGAACAACTCCTACTTGACTGATTACTAGAAAATAAAGCACCAGGTTTGTCAATGGATAATGTACATTTTCTCTTTTCCGTTTATTTTTAATATATATTTAATATAATTATTAACATATAATACAGTATATCAGAATTGTATCAGCCATCTCTATAATTACACTTTTGACCATTTCCTTACACCTTAACCTAAGTGTTTTGCAATACAGAATTAACACAATACATTGTTGCTAACTTTTCTTTCTTTTTTCTTTTTTTACATACGTAAGTACGTTGTAGTTAAAGGCACCTAATATCAAATGTGACCAATTTATTTGATTCAGATAATCTTAAGATGTCAAAGCACTTACATAGTTTTGTTTAAGATCTGGATGCTGTCTTTCTATACCATCATCCAGTATGGAGACAACAACCCCTTTCCCAGTGTAGCCCCTGCGCCAGGCGGCCTGGATGTTCATGTCAGTCAAGCAGTTGTGATCACAGTGCTATAGAACAGTAGGAAAATATAACTCATTTTAGTATGTATCAGTATGTCTCAGGTTATCACTATAGTCCCTTAAATTGTAAAAAAAAAGTGTGCTTAATTGTACTGAATGTGCACTTGTATTGTACTTCAAATCTTAAATGTATAGTCCTACTTAAAAAAAAAAACAAAAAAAAAAAACTGTCCTTGCAGATAACAATTATATAGAGTACACTTTCATGACATCTTTCTTAACACACATAACTTTTTGAAAGTACACTTTCTAATAATGCCAATTTAAACGTTTTACTTTAAAGTACATTTTAAGTAATATGTTTCAATAATCTTTTGTCATGTCTTAAAGAAGAACACTTATTTTGATGTGTTTACTAACATACTAAAGCACATCTAAAGTACTTGACTGTGATTTCAACTGTAGAGTGTTATTTGATATTATATGTAAAGTTAATATATTTTAAATGTACTTGTCATGTATTTTACATTTATTCATTTATGCACATTTATTCATTTTAAATGTAAATTGTCAAATGAATCAAAACAAATGTGTAATTAAAATGTGTTTAATACAAGTTTTGGTAACACTTTAGTTTAGGGTCCAATTCTCACTATTAACTAGTTGCTTATTATTGCATATTATGATATTGGCTGTTTATTAGTACTTATAAAGCACATATTCATGCTTTACTCTGCATGATACTGTATTTTACAACCCTTAATCCTACCACATTCCTACTCAGTATCTAAACTTAACAGCAAGTAAGAATTGGACTTGAATCTAAATTGTGACTCAAGTTTCATTAACCATAAATGCTTGTCAATACATTTGACAGCATACTAATTGCCCAAACCTTAAAGACAATAGAAGTCATACTTAAGTCCTATACCCAATTAGGTCAAACTTTTTATTTAATTTACTCTTTTTAAAACTAAAGGATACAATGAAATGTTCATATTTTCACATATTAATTGGCTTAACATAGCAGTTCGGTTCAGTTAAATAATGCGTTTTATCTGAATATAAAATTGCTGATTGTAATGTATTGCATACTAACAATGTACCACATGCTGTCCCACTTGGCATCATTGAAGGTGGTGGCGTGGGTTTGGTCCATTGTGTCAGTTCTTTTTACTCTCTTCTGAACCATCTGTTGCTGGATCCACTCCACCTTCAGCATCAGAACATATTTATGATGTTCTACATCATACATAACATGCTTCACAAACCACAGTCAATTAAATGAAATATTCATTAAGAATAATTTTTCGTTTTTGGCAAGTTTAAGGATGCATCCGTGTGGTTTGGCGTACCGCTGTCTTAATCTGTTTTGGTAAGTGTGTGTGGTGTTTATAGGGTGGTGTAGTCTAACTTATTAACTATTCAGTGGTGTCTCTGTGACTGAAGGTATATGATCCTTGTACCTTGGTCTCCGTGGTGATGAGACTGTGGTTCCCTCTGCTTTTAATAGTGGACCTTTTGATGGTTCCTCTGTGCTGAAACTGGTAATGGTCCACTAGCCCACCTATCTGCAGAGGCACAAGGGGAAGAAGATTGTTTTAGCCGCTGCTCAGGTGTGATTGACAGAGATATAAATTATGTATCCATCCCTGACGTATGCCTACGAAACAACAAAAGGGTTATTCTACACCGCTGATAGACTTACCATCAGAGGCAACCTGAGCTAGCACTGCACGATTCAGCTGAGCTTAAACTTTGGCTGCTGATATCTCTTTGACACCCTGTGCCTTGACGTTATGATGTTGGCTGAAGACATACCAGATTTACCAGGAACTAAAAAGCTCCACAAGTGACGGCAGTTACACATTTCATTGACTGAGTGTGGGAAGTCAGTTTCCTTGTTAACACTGAAAATGTGCTCAATGACACAAAGAGAAATAAACTAATAGAGACTGTGGGACAAATAAATCCCATGATGCATTGTACAACAAACCATTGGGATTCAAAATGACCTAAAAGTAATATTAAAGGAATATTTCAAGTTTAGCCCTATACTGACAGTATCTTTTTAAATATTTTTTTTTGTAATGATTTTGAAAGAAATCAAGGCTGCATTTATTTGATCAAAAATACAGTAAACACAATAATATAGTGAAATATTATTACAATATAAAATAAATGTTTTCTGTTTTAATATATTTTCTGATTTCTAATTTATTTCTTTGATGGCAAAGCTGAATTTCCAGCAGCCATTAATCCAGTGGCACATGATCCTTCAGAAATCATTCTAATATTCTGCTTTGGTGCTTAAGAAACGTTACTTGTTATCAGAGTTGAAAACAGTTGTGCTGCTTAATATTTTTGTGTAAACCATGATACATTTTTCTTATTGGATTCTTTGATGAAAAAAAAGTTCAAAAGAACAGCATTTATTTGAAATAGAAATCTTTTGTAACATCAAAATGTACTTTACTGTCACTTTTGATCATTTTTACGAATCCCTGTTGAATTAAAGTATTCATTTCTTTCAAAATACAGTTTTTGAATACACAATGGTCTGTGGGGAAAGTGTACAGTAGATGCCCTAGACTTTGATTGTCCATTTCAAGTGCATTTATGCACACCTTTTTCTTTTTTCGCTCTCTTTTTTTTTTTTGAAAATTACATTTATTTACATCTCCATGAGCATCCAGTTACATTTAATTCTCTCTTAAATGTACCGCTGCTATACTTATTTGTGCAGTAAGGGGACAAAGAAAGTGTGCCAGTTGGTTAACTAACTGAAGTAGGGTATAAGATGCCATCAAGGTTAGGAGCTCGTCTTGCATGGTTAAACACATTTATTATACAAGAGCCAGTGACCCAGAGATATGGGTATGGTTATAATGAAAGACTAGTTTGAAAGAAAAAAATAAAAAGGAACTACAGTTTGTTTACATAGTTGATGCAATAAAAATATTAGTTTGTCTGTGAAGTTTTGTCCTGCAAAAACTGCACCTGGTGGAACAACATCTTCCAATTTCAATGACAATAAGTCTTGACTTGACTTGACTTGAATAGCATGAAAATTCCATAATATATAACAAAGTACCATGTTATTACCATATGTGACCATCACTGTATCATAGTATCACCACTGTACTTTTGTGATGAAAAGTTGCCAGTTGCAATTCTGGGATTTTACAGAAAACATGAAGACATAATAGCATACTATCTTGGTTGATAAATCGCACACTATTTAGGCCATTCAGACGTATAATAAGAATTTAAAGCAGGACACAATACAAACAAAGTTATAATAAATGTGATAACACCCACTTATATAGAAGTGAAACATCTCAATTGTTACAAGATGCTGCCACATGAAACATTTAACGATAACACTTTATTTTGAAAGTTACCCAACATACATTCTACTGACTATAAGTAACTTAAAGTAAATACATGTCGACTTATTCTACTGACCTGAACCCTAACCAAACAGTTTACCACACTGTCAGAAATAGGGGTACAGTAGGAGTCCATTTCTGTCCCCCAAGGTACAATCTACATTAACGTACACCATAGGGCTTATTATTGGACCTCAAGGTACATATATGTTATATGTACATATACATAAAAGCATACATATATGTACCATTTTCTTTTAAAGGTTAAGGTACAATATTGTACCCTTGAGGGTACAGCCCCAGTGACAAGTCATTGTACCCCTAAAGGTGTAATTATGTACTTTATTTTCTGAGTACAGTCTTCTAATACTCTAATGAGAGTTAGTTGACATGTAGTTGTAAAGTTACTTATAGTTAGTAGAATGTATAACGTGGACAATTAAAATAAAGTGTAACCCATTTAACTGGCAAAACATTTTACAGTGTACTTACCTGGCCCATATTCACGAATCCATATTTGTCTGCAATAAGATCAGCAGCATCAGGACCACCAGTCATTTTAACCGCCCAACGGTTTGTGAATAATCTCGTCTGGACACATTGGAGTCCAATCCCAAGAAAAATTGCATATAGAAAAAGTGCTGTTGGTTTCATCTTCAGATGGTTATGATCTCTGCTTCATGCAGAAGTATTGCTCTGATCACACTCCTCATTGAAAAGTTCTCATTAAAAAGCAATTTGAAATTGTCTACAACAGACTGGATTGTCAAAATGATTGTAAAAAGTTCCTAAAGGACCTAGTTTGACTGTGTGAGCGCTATTCCACTGCGATGGCTCCACTGCATCTGTTGCCTGTGGCACATCATCTCCAATTACAGTACTATCAGTTTCTACAGGTGCACTGTGTGCTCCTACAGCAAACAAGAAACACTGGGAACGCTGGATAACAGGCCTAACTTACATTCATGGCATTATTATACTAAACAGTGATGGGTAGATAATAATTAGTGTGCTTTCTGAAAACATCTGCTTGCTGTACATTGAGCTGCATACTTATTTGTAGTTGTTTTTCATTATTTTTCAATCATTCATTTGATATTCATTTAAAATCTTACATATTTTAAATTGATCAAAAGTCATGCTTCACATAAATAAACAGGAAAATAACAGAATCAGTGATGCAAACTTCATAAAAAATGAGACAAATTCAAATTCAGCTAAAGCATACAGTATACAATAGTGTTTGCACCTACATCACAGTTTGGTCAGTTACACGGATGCACGGCCATATTGGAGATACTCGGCTGTACAGTAAACAACAGCATGGATTGCACTGTTTATGTACTACTGAACACATTGTTACACTCATTTATGATATCTAAACCATGGAAAAAACACATGGAAGCTGCTAAATCATATAGAGAAGAATTTAGTAAGCAGGAAAGAGCGCGAAATTGACAAACTAATGTTAATACGTGGTAAAGATCCAAACAAGCTAGCTTCTTAGTCATGGACTGACGACCCAACAATTCTTCCTTCTATTTCTTATCCCGACATAGGCTACGTTCAGACTGTCAGTCCAAATCCAATTTTTGTTCATATCCGATTGAAATCTGGCTCTGATCGGATTTCGCGTAGTTTATACAAGTCTGTGTTGTTGCAAAGTGCCGGACGAGCAGAAAATTATTATTTTTGAATTTTGAAACCGGGGGAGACAAAAGAGCACGGAAAAAAAGCTGTGCATTCCAGCTTCCTACAGTTCTGCAGTAGGCTCAAGAAGCAGTAGTCCAGCGTGGCGGCTACACATTTCCATGTTGCAAAATTTAAATAAGACAACATCTCTATTGCAAATAAACTCCTCCATCAACGCAACGTCATTGCCATAGAAACCAATGCAGATATTCCGGAAAACTAAAGAGCTGCAGGGACACACAAATCGATCTGAACAGTTTCAATACACAGTGTGGACATCATTTTATATCAGATTCCAATAGGATACATAAATATTCGGATTTGGACTGACAGTGTGAACGTAGCCATAGTGAACTACTTTACGGCAACATTTTAGCCATAATCAACGCTTCATTTACACATGTGGTTGATGAGCTGATGCTGTGCCTCTCTCAACCACAATCGCCTTCTTTACTCAGTTTTTTGCACTCTTCTCTTTAACTTTTGACAGTCTATAGAACTCATAATTTCTGTTTCATATACAGAACCTATGGGATGTTGCACGCATGCGCGATCAGCACAAAATGAACCGGTACTGCAGTGCAGTGCATTCAAATGCATATGGGCTGTCACGGCCCAGATCAGACTCAGACGGGTCGACTGAACTAACGTAACGTCGAAGTTCGAACCCGAAAACACGAGTTGGGTAACAGACGTAATAAATCTGAAGTTGTAAAGAAAGAACGTCTTGAATCAGGAGGTGAGGTGAACTAACAGACTGCAATAGCCTGAACTTAAGACCCAACTAATCAATTAATTAAACATTTCGGTTTCTTATAATTTGGATTTGGCTGCATTACCCTATAGTTTACTTTTATTTTTTCAAATGTAATCAATTTTTTCAAATTAAATGAACGAAATGACTCAAAAAAAGATTAGTTCATTTTGCTGAACGAGATTCAAAGATCCGAGTCAGTAAAATGAGCCGAACTTCCCTCTACTAGTTCACTGGTGTTTCTTGCTAGTCATTAGTCTTGTTTTATAAAAACACCTGTGAACAATAAAGATGATCAACCAATCATAACATTACACATAAGACAAAAGAAGCCTGGTTACTGTGCATTTAATCAACTCTGTCTGTGTCTGTAAAGGTGTGAACCAAATGGCCCACAGTCATATGGCCCACACAGACAAATGGCCCATAGAAACTGATGGGTGTGAAACCACATTGCTCAAGGTAGATTGTA
The DNA here is from genome assembly GCF_964197995.2 of Scardinius erythrophthalmus. Taxonomy (NCBI): domain Eukaryota; kingdom Metazoa; phylum Chordata; class Actinopteri; order Cypriniformes; family Leuciscidae; genus Scardinius; species Scardinius erythrophthalmus. The sequence continues at coordinate 43,665,242 of NC_138225.1, read as the reverse complement.
GTATAGATCGATCTCCTGTGGGAGGTCCTAACAGTTTTCCTTTGTTTGTAGCCCTTTTGTCTTCATGTATAAAGTTCTGTCTCAGACACAGAACTTTGGGTTAAGATTGTTGAAGGGCGACATGCTAACATCGCTGCTGAAGGACTGCTACACTACAAACCTTCAACAAATTCTTCTCCCCACAAGAACTCTGGTCAAGCTTACTTATTTTATGTATTGGAGAAATCTAATACATTGGCGAGCCACCCAAACGACTGCCTGGCCAAATACACCAAAATCTAACAATTTGGCGAGCCAGCCAGGAGACACTGACAAGAAGAGAACTCACCAACTGCAACAAGGAGTAAACCAAGAACTCACCAGCTGCAACAAGAAGTAAACGGAATAGTTTTCGAGTATCTGAAGTTCAAAAGATTGCATCTGTGGACACAATTTATTTGAATCAACTGGATCCGGTAATTTGGTGAGTGAAACTTATCAGCTGTCTAAAAGAACATCTTCTGAAAAGAATAATAGTAGACCAGTAAAGATTTGTAGTGTAGTCACACATACTGTGTATTGTTGAGAATTTTAGGCTTGGTCCTTTTTCATGAGTCTGTAGGAACCTTTTAAATGATTAAGTTAATTCTCTTGAAACTGTAGGAGCTATAGAAATAAGTTGTATAGCTTGGCCCTGTTCTCTTGAGTCTCTAAGAATCATTTAAGAAAGAGGTTTGGTCCGTTCTCATGGGATTGTAGGAGCTATTGAAATAAAGTATAAGTTTGGTCCTTTCTCTGGAGTCTGTAGGAATTGTTAAAGAAACAATTTAGTCCGTTCATCAAAAGATTGTAGAAGCAGAGGCTTGGTCCTTTCTCTTTGGTGTCTGTAGGAATTGTTAAAGAAACAATTTAGTCCGTTCGTCCAGAGATTGTAGAAACTGTAGATAAAGTTGGGACTGATGTTGCTGCAAGAATTGGATTGGGAATTCTTGACTGGGTGCTAATTCAGTAGCCAATATAAGATTAAAATGTTTGGGACTGATGTTGCTGCAAGAATTGGTAATTCTTGACTGGGTGCTAATTCAGTAGCCAATATTTTAGTTTTGAATTAAACATTCTAATTGTGTTAGGAACTAGAAGTGTATTTGCCTTCTGATGAAAGATGCAGAAAGATTGAAAGTATATTGTCTAAGGGACAAATTTGAACCAAGTTAATTCAGCCTTCTTAGATGAAAAGAAATGAACAAGTCTTATCAGTCGGGAGTTTTTCAGAAATGAAACAAGAAAACTTAGTCTGAAAGTGAATGTTTTGTTTTTAATGTAGGATTGAAAACTAAGATGAGTTAGTAAATTTATGATTTGTCTATGTAACTGAAATGGTCAGTTCTCAGGCTGCTGAGAATTTAAATCCGAATAAGCACCTTTAACGGCTCTAACACCTTTTGTTTTGTTTCCACACCTCTGAGGGCACTTCTCCTGTACTTGCCATGGCTGAGTCTGCACTAAAAAATGGTAATGGCCCTGCACTGAGGCCAACAACAGAAAGATATGGAACAGAACCTCCAAATGTTACCATTGATCAGATGATGGACAATCTGAATGCATATTTGGGCAAAAGGCTGGGACTAAAGAAGTGCCATGATGACATGTGCCAGAAGTACGGCATCAAGCACTCAGAGAGTGGACTATGGGCCTTGCCGGACATTAAATGGGCTTATGGAAAGATGCAGCGATTAAGGACAAACACCAACAGAGATGGCTTGTCTGTGATTTTGGTAAAACAAATTCTACAGCATCGACAGAAGTGTGAGATTGACAAATCACAGCGTGAGTACAATGCAGAGAAAGCAAAGGTTCGAGCACTGGCTGAACAATTGCAGAATGAGAAGAAGGACAAAGAAAGACTCTTAAATGATAATGACAAGCTGTTAAAGTTGCTATCCACACAACTGGGATCAAAAGACGGTTCTGGACGAAAAAATCCCATGAAATCTAGCAGCAAGATAGAGAAAGAGTCACTCTACCCATTTAAAGACCTCAAGAAGATTGAGGATCAACAACGTCATTATCTGCTAGAAGAAAGTGACAGCAGCTCGACTGGGAGCCCTGATGACAGTGATGTTGAATCTGGGACATATGCTCATGTCACCAAGAAAAACAAAAAGGTTAGACTCGCTCCTGTAATTGTCAAGAACAGAAGGACTGAAATTGAAGTTGACAATGAGGAGGAGTATGAGGAGGAAGGCGAAAGACGAACCCGCATCGTAAAAAGAACAATTAAGAAATATGTTCCACATAGAACATACAAACCAGCTTCTCCAGAGCAAGTTGACAAATGGTCAAAAGAATTACCAGACGTGTACAAGCAACCAAGGAAAGCTTGGCAATTTCTTCAACGGTTACAGAAAATCTACAATTTACATCCAGTAGATGGTGTGATGATTGTTAATGTGAACTTAAGGGACAATGACCAGAAGAGGCTAACTGAAAGTGTTGAAAACAGGGTAGGCGAGTCTCAAGAAAACATTGAGGCTGGATGGGAAGCTCTACGAAGATTCTTGTTTGAACTGAAACCAGCAGAGGTTAATTGGGCTAGAATTACCTCATGCATGCAGAAGACTGGAGAAAGTGTTGCAGAGTTTGAAGAACGCTTCACACAAATTTGGTTGGAACATGCTGGTTTAAATGACAGCGAGGATCTTGACAAGAACACTAGCATGCCTCTGAAAACTGCTTTGTTAATGGACTGAAACCTGAAGTTTCAAAAGCCCTCAAAATCCAACATGACGACTGGGACAGTGTTGGAAAATCTTTTAATCAGATTGTTGAGTGGTCTGCAAAGATTGAAAGAACACATGAAGTCAAACTCAGAGCATTGCGATCGAAGACAATGTCATACAACAACAGGACAATGTGGAGTGAGCATCAAGAAAATGAAGACAATAGACAGTCAAAAACTCAAGGAAGATGCAGGTATTGCAACGAAGAAGGACATTGGGTTCGTGATTGCAAGCTGAGTTTAAAACATCAAAGCGATGACGAGGACAACCTGTTGAGAAGGTTTCAGCAGTTGACAGCCAAACAAAAACAGGTTCTGCTAAATGCTGTTGAGCCGCAGGGAAACTGAAGAGCCTCTCTCTGCAGCACCAACTAGTGACATCTCATCAGACAACTGATGGAATCCATGTGTATGCAAAAAGGACAAATGAAGACACCACCACAAAGGTAAAAGCATACACAGAAGTCTCAACAACTGAAGCCAAAGATGATGTCCTAGTAGAAGGTGCTGTTATACAAGCCGTAAAGGAGAGAGGTGCACATACAGCGGCATTAAGACAACTTCAGCAAGTTTTGCCATGTAAACTGATTCAAAATGAAGCATCCAGAAAACAAATGCAATCAGAAGCTAAAACAAAACTGCATAATGACAAGCAATGCAGTAAGGATGACCACAAGGAAATTGGACTATGCCCTTTTGAACATGTCACAGGCCGGCCCATGTCCAATGAAAACCTAACATCTGACAGCCTTGGACAAACTGATGAAAGACTCAGCCTGGTAGGACACAATGCCAAGAATAAATTTTCACCATTAGAATCCAGGAGGGAAAGCCTTCATGATCTCATGGTAACTGATGTACCAGTTAAGGTGCAGAGAAAAGATGAGTGGACCGATGTTGAGGCAAAAACAAGTAACTAACAAAATAGCATCAGGCATAAGAGACATCAGGATTCAAATTGTCCTTAAAAGATATTTATTCTTGCAAGAATGTTCCCAGTCCATCCACAGTCCAGCTGCAGGCGGAGTGAGACCCAGAGCAGAGGTTGGCCAGCATTTTTATAGTGTTATCTCTTGTCACCCTTAACAGCACAAGGAACAAAAGGGACCCCCCTTGACCCCTCCCCAGCACGGGAATCTCCTTACCTCTGAAATCTCACACACACACACCCTGCAGCTGTATCAATATCATAAAAGAAACTCAAAATACAGCCAAAGAACGCATGGCATTCGTTTGTTAAATCATTGAAAATAAAATACAAAGAAAAGATGAATTTTTCCACAACAAATTCCTCCTCTTTATCATTCTCTGATAAACAACATAGAAAAATTCACGCTTGTTTTCTAATCAAACCCATTATACTATTAAATCTTTAAGAATAGAATTAATTCAAGTCTTAATTCAAGAACAGTTATACCCTTCATGTCTGATTTTTTCGTATACCTGATCACTCTACTTGAACTTTGAAAGAAATAAGATTTTTTATTATTTTTTTTTTTAAGTAAAAAGCTTGTAACAAATAAATAAGCATTTTGTCTGAAACCGGGCTAAAAATGAACAAACATTGTTATTGCATTTTCCTGGTTGAGAACCAGACCCTCAGTCATCTCAGACATAGCTCAAAGCATAGTAGGAAAAACGTAAATGATTATAATTGCAACTTCCGTCACTCGTACCATCTGCATATTTTGTTCATCCCTAGGATAGACTGTACCCATTAATAACAAAATTATCAGAATAACACATACAATCATAACACTGTATTTGTATATGTAGCTTTTTTCAAATAATCACAATATTTTGTCAGGAAATGGTTTTACTTCTAAAGCTATATTTAATTAAAATCTATTTGATAAAATCTAACCCGAAAAGTTTTATAATTTGATCATTCGTTGTTCGAAATTATCCCTGACTTTTCCATTACATATCGTCTTTTTTTTTTCTTATCACCATACTTAACATTAATTAATAGATCTTCTACCTGAAAACACATTTTTCTTTGCACAAGTCAAATTATTAGATTTATATCAATACTAAGCCCTAATTTGTCAATCAAATAAAATCACAAAAACTTTTCTTCAACCATTAATTGGTCAACATTTTCTCCAGATATGTTGATCATCTCGTTGCCTCATGGACGTTCCATCTTCACCAATATGATTTTCCAACGTTGGCAGGGGAGATAATTTCTAGCACATATCAATGATCCCCCCCCCCCCACTTTATTCTTTGCGTTGGCGTGTGGGGTTGCTGACGTTGGTTGGTGTGGTTAAGGTCAGATGCTTGGACCCAGGTCTAACACCCTTCAATCATTTGCAAATCCTTACAAGATTTTCCCTTAGATCACGATCGCACCCCCACTGGAATGAGTAATTTACTGTCTGCTGTCACCTGCGAATGGAGACTTTAAGTGATTTTGTTAGTGACCGCTTGTCTTGTCGTCCCTTTGGTGTGACTTGTGAAATTTTTAACCTGAAACATATCACCGGATAATTTCTTGCTCATTGAATAGCACTCAGGGTCCTTGTTCCCCTGAAAAAAAAAACATTCAACCCATGTTGCTCATGTTAACAAAACAATACAGAATCAGTTCTGTTTGGTTCAATCCATCCTGACATCCTGCAAAATGAAAATTTTAAGTTAGGCATTACACAGGGTTAGGCACTGTTTCTTCACTTTGCTCATGCCATGCGCAAAAGTCTGCATCTTCTGTAAAGAAAAACAAATGTTGAGGTTATTGTCACATAGTTTTCTTTTGTCTGCTGTGCTGCCACATCTGCTCCGGCATTTCCTGTCGAATCAATTCTTGTTATTAGCACACTTAAAATACAAACAATGCACACAATTAAACCCAATGTCCTCCCAACATTTATCTTCCCACCTGTGCGATGGCTTTCAGCAAATGTGAACCCCTTAGTAAACCAGATCTAGCTGGTTAAGACAAATAAAGTTCTTCTAACCCCTCCTGGACTTTTACTGTCCTCATATACCGATGAGGTCAAAGCTAGATAACCTCTCAGCCTGCTGTGAAGACAATGGGTTTAGCCCTCCCCCCCTGGGTTTACTGTTTTCCCACCTGTGAGGCCGAAATGTCTTTTGTTTGTGGCCTGAATACAAATTATCCATACTAAAAAATTCAAAGACTCATCTGACCACTTGTTTTACTGTGCATTCTCTTGTTCCCGCCATGAGCATATTCATCCTCCTCTTGATGCACGACACCCATCTCGTGCATAAATTTAACATAATAAAATTCTCTTACTTTTATCAGGCGCTTTTATCCAAAGCGACTTACATTTCAAGGTACACATTTACATTCTTATCAGTTCTTGCTTTCCCTCGGAAATTGACCCATTGACTTTGGCGTTACAAGCGCTAACGCTCTACTGTTTGAGCTATAGGAAAACTGCAATATTTGTTAATATTTATTTGGTAACATTTGTTTGGATAAAGTTTGCTAACTCAAACGTTGTCCTTAAGCCAAATTTATTTTAGACATCTTTCTCTGCCTCTGAAATAAAAATATTACTTAAAGCCACAATTTCATCTTCTTATCAAATTGTTTTAAGGCAACGGCCCCTAGTTTCACAGCGTTTCTTGCTTTTCAGGCCTATTGTTTGGTCTCTTAAGCAACTGTCATCTACGAACATTCTCCAGGTCATCAATTGGTCAGGTCAGGTCGTGGTGTGTCAATGTCAGTCAAAACAATATTCCCTTCCTTTGTTCACAATAATCATAAATGTGAGGGGATCTCTGAACAATTTGATATTAACTTAGCCAAAGTGTCACTTTGCTGTCGCTGTCAAATCTATAACATTGTCTCAACACATGACTGACGGCTATCTACGACCTCACAATTCTAATTTACACATCAATACTTAAATCTGTCCAGAAAGTAATTCAAATCTACTGCACATCATAAATGATCAAAATAACAATTAATAGACAGAGCTCGATGATCAATCAACTTAAAGCTCATCCTGTTCTGTGTTGCCTTCTCATCAGATTGACTCACAGTCCTCATTCTACTTTCAAATTTGTCATTTGCCTTAACCCATCTATAATGCTAAAACACTCTTTCCAGAGGTTAATGACAAATTTATACACACTATTCAGACAGAATAGTTGTCCTAAACTAACACATACTGTACAAAACATGAATTAACACTCACACTCATCCCTGACTATGAACTGCTCATATTTCTTATTCATATCTTTTCTCTAAAAAGATTTAAATTTTAAATGACATTTTAACCTTACATTTTCCTGTATCTTTTATCTAATGTTTTTATGGCCTCTTAACCAGTTTCAAAGCATGTCTGTTCATTATCCATCTGATTTTAGAAAAGTCAGCTGGATTGGTTTGGTGCATTATCATTATTTTGCTTCAGCTTTTCTTTGGCTGACCGATAACAGAAGAACAGACAGAGTACCATCCCAAGCAGTCTCTTTCTCTCTCACTATAAGCAAATAATCTTTTCAACAGCCTCCTAGGACTGTAACTAAAATAATCATAGTCATATTCAATCCTTCTATGATCTTTTCTAAGGTTATCTTTAGTTTAAATACTCAATTTGCCTAACCTTTGTTTTCCAGAAAATTCTCTTGACTCATCACAAGTTGTTCTCATCTTTAGCCACCACCATATCTTATAATGGTCCTTTGTCATGTCTAATGATCTACAGGAGTCAGAACTGACACATTAGTTCAATGGTCTCTGCTGGCTCTTGAATGCCCATTCAGATCAGCTCTTGACCTATAATTGTCTTTTCTTCAGGGTGTTGGCCCTTGGCATAGTTGCAGACACTTGTCAGAAAAACAAGCCATACAATCAACGCGGTTTCTGGTGAGTGGTATATAGAGGAACTCACATTTTCTGGGTCAGACGGCCGTAACTTCTTACAGCTCATCTCGCCTCTCAATGATTTGCTGATACTGCTGGCCTCACAGTCACCGCTCAACTCTAATACCTTTCTCACATAAAAACACCTCCATCAGGAGATGCCCAGTGTTTGTGGCGTGACTTCCCCTGTCTTAGGTTGCCCTTTTGGCCAAAAAAGGTCTTACCCGTCTCTGGGGTAATCACTTCGTACACACTTGGTTACCGCTCTTTCCCATCACAGAATCTGTGACTGTTTTCTTCAACATAATCAGTTGTTTTCTGGAGCTTAGGAAAAGGCGCATTCAAGAGTCATCAGAGCCATTCGGACCTAATAGTGTTCACAGGGAGACAGGTTAATAACAACAGTATTTAATCACTTAAATTCATTAATCATCTTAAAGGTAGCAACCTGCTTAGATTATAGTCAATGAATTTAGATCACAATCGTACATTCAGTGTACTGTTACTTCTATAGCCGGAGCCATCGGCCCTGTTTTATGGTGGAGGCTAAAATCAGACAAAGAAGCGGTCCTTAAATAAACTTGTCAAAAATGTCACTTCTATCATTTAAGGTCTGCATTATTATTTTAAAGACTTCTTTAAAATCATTCAGTTTTAGTTTTAAAACATTTACAAATTGTCCTCTAAATTTGTCAAATCTGAACTGCCTGTAGCATGATTTGTTTTAGCTTTTCCGCATCTATGAATCTGTTCAACTGAAACACTGTGCTTTACACAGGCTCAGACAACAGCTTTCAGCTGACATTGAATGAGAGAGAGACTCTTGAGGCATCAGGACTGGTACACTGCATTCTCATAAACCTTTAACTTCAGACTTTATCTGCCATCTTTTCTTTAACTGTAGCCCATCTTAAGGCATCTTTTCCATAAATTACATGTATTGTAATTTAGACATTACAAATTTCCACTCAGAATGAGTCTCTGTTGCACTGAAACTGTGGCAGTTTCAGTCACAGCACATGCCAGATTTAGATAAGCAACTTGTTTCAGCCAAATCACAAGTTTATCTTTTGAAATCAACATTAACAAGCTTTTGTTTAATCAAATGCCTTTCTCATGTATTTTACATTTAGCAACTGTTAATCCTGTAACACTGCTTCTGCTTATTTTATCTTAAAGAAATGATAAAATTTTCAAATTTCATTTCAATTTTAGTTGTCAGGTTTTCAATTACCATAATTTAATACCTGACTTCGATGTTTTCTCTAGGAGTTTTATCAATCTGCTTCTATGATTCATACTAACTTTTGAGGCTGCGCTCTCTGCTCGTGATGCATTTTTTTTTATTATCATTATAAATCATTTGTTAGATTCGTCTCTCTATATCATCTAAAACCTTATCAAAGCGTTTCATTCAAAACACAATCATCCTTTTAGTGACCGGTACCTTTAAAATATTTTACAACTCATTTAGTCTTATCTGTAATTTTACGTCAACCGGTACTTTTTATAGTTCTTTCCTTTCAAAAGGAATTCCTTACACTCAATCTTTCAATCTTCTTACAACTTTCAAAAGTTCCATCTATCAACTTTATTTCTCCCTCATTTACTTTTACAGTCATATAGTGGGCATTTATAGTCACTGAATGACCCCGCTGACCGCAATAAAACACTCTCTGTTATCCTGCCTAGTCTTATCACTCTGATCTTTCTAACATCTCCACCTTACTTTACACCCCCAAAGCAGTGTGTGTGTGTGATGAAAATGTAAACAGAGCCACTGATAAGCAGTTGTCTGTATTTTTCTATTACAGTCTCGTTTGCAAATTCAATTACAATAGCCAAATTATAATCTTCATCATATTAACATTGATCTACTTTCTAACCCATATTAACACAGACTTTTCTTTAAATTTGTGTAATTTTGGCACTTTCTTTGTTCGGAGCCAGTTAAGTTATTGTTTATCTTTCCAATCACAATCAAACTTTTACTAAACATCATCTGCTAATCTCTTCAGAGCATGAGCAGAACTGCTTACAGTATTTGCTCTCTTTTATCTCACTATTTATCAGGACTGTTCAGTTACTCTTCATACAGTATTAAAACTTTAACGTGTCATTAATTTCATCAACACTGGTTTTAAAAGCTTATTCTTCTATCAAATGGTTAGTTTGCAGATTCAACATAAATCACAAGATTGTATTATAATTATTCAGTCCTACTTATCTCTACTGTTTCACAGAAACCACAAGATTCCCTAATTCTTCTCAGTCTCTAAATTACACAGACAGCTATCCTCAACTCAAAAATATGGCAATCTATTCTTCAATACTCTTGTTTTCATATCATTAATACAATAAAGCATTCACATCGTAATTTCAATCATTATTTTATCTCCAAAATATAGAATTTTTCCCATTTTGCTTACATTTGCGTACATGATTCCTAATCTTTATATCATGTTAATCCCTGTTAATCATACTCAATGCCTTATTTTATCTAACACTCTTTCCCTATATGCCACTTCCTTCTGTATCTGTTCAATCCAACAATTCACTGTTTCCATCAGGAAAAACATCCTATCTTCCCCTACATGCCAGTTCCTTCTGCATCTGTTCTCTTTTATCTGCAATCCAACAATTCTCTGTTTATAATTTCCATCAGGAAAAACAATCTTTCCCTATCTTCTTTAGTTCAACAAACTACTGTCTGTTCACAGTTTTACAACCATGCTGAACACGACTACAACAACCTTTTTGTTAAACAATTATCCGTTTCCACAATTTCTTGCATGCATTTCTAGCCGTAATTTTTCATTCGACACAAAATAGGTGTGTAAAAAATATCTAATTTACTGTTAGATGACCCCATTTTTGGCTGAGTTCCTCTTTTCTGGATTTCACAATTCGACACGTGTCTTACAGAATCTGTCAAACGTCTTCGACAGACCCGATCTTTCCCTTACCCCAAGATCGGTCGGGTGGTTTGTAATTACGTTTCACTCAAAAACTTCCTATAAGCACTTTCCAGCGCTCGATTAATTCTGATTTGACGTGGCTCTTCCGTCCACCTAAATCGATTAATTTTTTTATTTATTTATTTATTTATTTTTTTGGGTTACTAGCGCTTTTGAGTAAAACTAATTAATCAATAAGTGTGATTCCCCTGAATCTGTGATTCCCCTGAATCACCTGTGGCCCTTCCGTCCACCAACGAGCTAAGTGAGGTAGATACTGATCCGAATTCCTCAGATCAATTCTTTCCCTTACCCCAAAAAAATTGTGATTCCCCTGAATCACCTCTCGCTCGTACCAAAAAGCAAAACTCAGCCAATATGGTTCACGTTCACTCACAATTATCAAAATAATTTAACTGTCTCTTACCCTAGATGCTTTTACTGCCTCCGAGTTCTTTCTGAATCCAGTGGGTTCCTCCTGGCCCTGATAGCAGTTTTGGCTCTTCTCTCTCAATTCGGCGAGGTAAGACTAAAGCCTTTTGTGCTTTAGGGTGATCAGTCCGTCAATACGCTTTCTCAGGGCCAGAAGAAACCTCATGGTTCGCACTTCTGACACCAACTTGTTGAGGCAAAAACAATTAACTAACAAAATAGCATCAGGCATAAGAGACATCAGGATTCAAATTGTCCTTAAAAGATATTTATTCTTGCAAGAATGTTCCCAGTCCATCCACAGTCCAGCTGCAGGCGGAGTGAGACCCAGAGCAGAGGTTGGCCAGCATTTTTATAGTGTTATCTCTTGTCACCCTTAACAGCACAAGGAACAAAAGGGACCCCCCTTGACCCCTCCCCAGCACGGGAATCTCCTTACCTCTGAAATCTCACACACACACACCCTGCAGCTGTATCAATATCATAAAAGAAACTCAAAATACAGCCAAAGAACGCATGGCATTCGTTTGTTAAATCATTGAAAATAAAATACAAAGAAAAGATGAATTTTTCCACAACACCGACATGAGCCATTGGGATTTGAAACATCTGCCTAGAGATTAGGGATAGACGGCAGTAGTGTTTATCAGAGTCCAGATATGGCGGGACTATGGTTTTTAGGCCCTAGCTTGTCGCCTGAGGACGAAGACATAAACCTACAGCCACTGATAAACACAGTAGTTTCCTGCCAATTAAATAGGGACAGTTTTTCAGGCAGTTATGAACTATGTGTTTAAAATATTTTCCTTGGCAAGATACGTTCCCCTTTTCTCTTTTGTGTGATTGCAGGTGTTCCAGTGTGCCAGAGGATGAGCAAAGACATCCAATGTGTAGACTGCACTGCATTGGCCACTAAGCTAAAAATTTCTGAACATTCACAGAACACAACACTATCCGCCACTTCCAAAAGATCACAACTCCAAAATAAAATCTTCCAGAGGACTCAAGCATTCAAGAGGATGCACAGTTTCACCATGAACTCTTATCCTGTCGTTTTAAGTAATGGAGCCTGTATGCAGCATGTTGTATATATGATTAATGAAGTTTGTTTTGTGATCAAAAATGATCAGATGAGGGATTGAAAGATTATGTGTATTTTCAGTTAACTTTAGTAAGATGCATTTACATGGTTACTGTGCATTTAATCAACTCTGTCTGTGTCTGTAAAGGTGTGAACCAAATGGCCCACAGTCATATGGCCCACACAGACAAATGGCCCATAGAAACTGATGGGTGTGAAACCACATTGCTCAAGGTAGATTGTAGTATAGATCGATCTCCTGTGGGAGGTCCTAACAGTTTTCCTTTGTTTGTAGCCCTTTTGTCTTCATGTATAAAGTTCTGTCTCAGACACAGAACTTTGGGTTAAGATTGTTGAAGGGCGACATGCTAACATCGCTGCTGAAGGACTGCTACACTACAAACCTTCAACAAATTCTTCTCCCCACAAGAACTCTGGTCAAGCTTACTTATTTTATGTATTGGAGAAATCTAATACATTGGCGAGCCACCCAAACGACTGCCTGGCCAAATACACCAAAATCTAACAATTTGGCGAGCCAGCCAGGAGACACTGACAAGAAGAGAACTCACCAACTGCAACAAGGAGTAAACCAAGAACTCACCAGCTGCAACAAGAAGTAAACGGAATAGTTTTCGAGTATCTGAAGTTCAAAAGATTGCATCTGTGGACACAATTTATTTGAATCAACTGGATCCGGTAATTTGGTGAGTGAAACTTATCAGCTGTCTAAAAGAACATCTTCTGAAAAGAATAATAGTAGACCAGTAAAGATTTGTAGTGTAGTCACACATACTGTGTATTGTTGAGAATTTTAGGCTTGGTCCTTTTTCATGAGTCTGTAGGAACCTTTTAAATGATTAAGTTAATTCTCTTGAAACTGTAGGAGCTATAGAAATAAGTTGTATAGCTTGGCCCTGTTCTCTTGAGTCTCTAAGAATCATTTAAGAAAGAGGTTTGGTCCGTTCTCATGGGATTGTAGGAGCTATTGAAATAAAGTATAAGTTTGGTCCTTTCTCTGGAGTCTGTAGGAATTGTTAAAGAAACAATTTAGTCCGTTCATCAAAAGATTGTAGAAGCAGAGGCTTGGTCCTTTCTCTTTGGTGTCTGTAGGAATTGTTAAAGAAACAATTTAGTCCGTTCGTCCAGAGATTGTAGAAACTGTAGATAAAGTTGGGACTGATGTTGCTGCAAGAATTGGATTGGGAATTCTTGACTGGGTGCTAATTCAGTAGCCAATATAAGATTAAAATGTTTGGGACTGATGTTGCTGCAAGAATTGGTAATTCTTGACTGGGTGCTAATTCAGTAGCCAATATTTTAGTTTTGAATTAAACATTCTAATTGTGTTAGGAACTAGAAGTGTATTTGCCTTCTGATGAAAGATGCAGAAAGATTGAAAGTATATTGTCTAAGGGACAAATTTGAACCAAGTTAATTCAGCCTTCTTAGATGAAAAGAAATGAACAAGTCTTATCAGTCGGGAGTTTTTCAGAAATGAAACAAGAAAACTTAGTCTGAAAGTGAATGTTTTGTTTTTAATGTAGGATTGAAAACTAAGATGAGTTAGTAAATTTATGATTTGTCTATGTAACTGAAATGGTCAGTTCTCAGGCTGCTGAGAATTTAAATCCGAATAAGCACCTTTAACGGCTCTAACACCTTTTGTTTTGTTTCCACACCTCTGAGGGCACTTCTCCTGTACTTGCCATGGCTGAGTCTGCACTAAAAAATGGTAATGGCCCTGCACTGAGGCCAACAACAGAAAGATATGGAACAGAACCTCCAAATGTTACCATTGATCAGATGATGGACAATCTGAATGCATATTTGGGCAAAAGGCTGGGACTAAAGAAGTGCCATGATGACATGTGCCAGAAGTACGGCATCAAGCACTCAGAGAGTGGACTATGGGCCTTGCCGGACATTAAATGGGCTTATGGAAAGATGCAGCGATTAAGGACAAACACCAACAGAGATGGCTTGTCTGTGATTTTGGTAAAACAAATTCTACAGCATCGACAGAAGTGTGAGATTGACAAATCACAGCGTGAGTACAATGCAGAGAAAGCAAAGGTTCGAGCACTGGCTGAACAATTGCAGAATGAGAAGAAGGACAAAGAAAGACTCTTAAATGATAATGACAAGCTGTTAAAGTTGCTATCCACACAACTGGGATCAAAAGACGGTTCTGGACGAAAAAATCCCATGAAATCTAGCAGCAAGATAGAGAAAGAGTCACTCTACCCATTTAAAGACCTCAAGAAGATTGAGGATCAACAACGTCATTATCTGCTAGAAGAAAGTGACAGCAGCTCGACTGGGAGCCCTGATGACAGTGATGTTGAATCTGGGACATATGCTCATGTCACCAAGAAAAACAAAAAGGTTAGACTCGCTCCTGTAATTGTCAAGAACAGAAGGACTGAAATTGAAGTTGACAATGAGGAGGAGTATGAGGAGGAAGGCGAAAGACGAACCCGCATCGTAAAAAGAACAATTAAGAAATATGTTCCACATAGAACATACAAACCAGCTTCTCCAGAGCAAGTTGACAAATGGTCAAAAGAATTACCAGACGTGTACAAGCAACCAAGGAAAGCTTGGCAATTTCTTCAACGGTTACAGAAAATCTACAATTTACATCCAGTAGATGGTGTGATGATTGTTAATGTGAACTTAAGGGACAATGACCAGAAGAGGCTAACTGAAAGTGTTGAAAACAGGGTAGGCGAGTCTCAAGAAAACATTGAGGCTGGATGGGAAGCTCTACGAAGATTCTTGTTTGAACTGAAACCAGCAGAGGTTAATTGGGCTAGAATTACCTCATGCATGCAGAAGACTGGAGAAAGTGTTGCAGAGTTTGAAGAACGCTTCACACAAATTTGGTTGGAACATGCTGGTTTAAATGACAGCGAGGATCTTGACAAGAACACTAGCATGCCTCTGAAAACTGCTTTGTTAATGGACTGAAACCTGAAGTTTCAAAAGCCCTCAAAATCCAACATGACGACTGGGACAGTGTTGGAAAATCTTTTAATCAGATTGTTGAGTGGTCTGCAAAGATTGAAAGAACACATGAAGTCAAACTCAGAGCATTGCGATCGAAGACAATGTCATACAACAACAGGACAATGTGGAGTGAGCATCAAGAAAATGAAGACAATAGACAGTCAAAAACTCAAGGAAGATGCAGGTATTGCAACGAAGAAGGACATTGGGTTCGTGATTGCAAGCTGAGTTTAAAACATCAAAGCGATGACGAGGACAACCTGTTGAGAAGGTTTCAGCAGTTGACAGCCAAACAAAAACAGGTTCTGCTAAATGCTGTTGAGCCGCAGGGAAACTGAAGAGCCTCTCTCTGCAGCACCAACTAGTGACATCTCATCAGACAACTGATGGAATCCATGTGTATGCAAAAAGGACAAATGAAGACACCACCACAAAGGTAAAAGCATACACAGAAGTCTCAACAACTGAAGCCAAAGATGATGTCCTAGTAGAAGGTGCTGTTATACAAGCCGTAAAGGAGAGAGGTGCACATACAGCGGCATTAAGACAACTTCAGCAAGTTTTGCCATGTAAACTGATTCAAAATGAAGCATCCAGAAAACAAATGCAATCAGAAGCTAAAACAAAACTGCATAATGACAAGCAATGCAGTAAGGATGACCACAAGGAAATTGGACTATGCCCTTTTGAACATGTCACAGGCCGGCCCATGTCCAATGAAAACCTAACATCTGACAGCCTTGGACAAACTGATGAAAGACTCAGCCTGGTAGGACACAATGCCAAGAATAAATTTTCACCATTAGAATCCAGGAGGGAAAGCCTTCATGATCTCATGGTAACTGATGTACCAGTTAAGGTGCAGAGAAAAGATGAGTGGACCGATGTTGAGGCAAAAACAAGTAACTAACAAAATAGCATCAGGCATAAGAGACATCAGGATTCAAATTGTCCTTAAAAGATATTTATTCTTGCAAGAATGTTCCCAGTCCATCCACAGTCCAGCTGCAGGCGGAGTGAGACCCAGAGCAGAGGTTGGCCAGCATTTTTATAGTGTTATCTCTTGTCACCCTTAACAGCACAAGGAACAAAAGGGACCCCCCTTGACCCCTCCCCAGCACGGGAATCTCCTTACCTCTGAAATCTCACACACACACACCCTGCAGCTGTATCAATATCATAAAAGAAACTCAAAATACAGCCAAAGAACGCATGGCATTCGTTTGTTAAATCATTGAAAATAAAATACAAAGAAAAGATGAATTTTTCCACAACAAATTCCTCCTCTTTATCATTCTCTGATAAACAACATAGAAAAATTCACGCTTGTTTTCTAATCAAACCCATTATACTATTAAATCTTTAAGAATAGAATTAATTCAAGTCTTAATTCAAGAACAGTTATACCCTTCATGTCTGATTTTTTCGTATACCTGATCACTCTACTTGAACTTTGAAAGAAATAAGATTTTTTATTATTTTTTTTTTTAAGTAAAAAGCTTGTAACAAATAAATAAGCATTTTGTCTGAAACCGGGCTAAAAATGAACAAACATTGTTATTGCATTTTCCTGGTTGAGAACCAGACCCTCAGTCATCTCAGACATAGCTCAAAGCATAGTAGGAAAAACGTAAATGATTATAATTGCAACTTCCGTCACTCGTACCATCTGCATATTTTGTTCATCCCTAGGATAGACTGTACCCATTAATAACAAAATTATCAGAATAACACATACAATCATAACACTGTATTTGTATATGTAGCTTTTTTCAAATAATCACAATATTTTGTCAGGAAATGGTTTTACTTCTAAAGCTATATTTAATTAAAATCTATTTGATAAAATCTAACCCGAAAAGTTTTATAATTTGATCATTCGTTGTTCGAAATTATCCCTGACTTTTCCATTACATATCGTCTTTTTTTTTTCTTATCACCATACTTAACATTAATTAATAGATCTTCTACCTGAAAACACATTTTTCTTTGCACAAGTCAAATTATTAGATTTATATCAATACTAAGCCCTAATTTGTCAATCAAATAAAATCACAAAAACTTTTCTTCAACCATTAATTGGTCAACATTTTCTCCAGATATGTTGATCATCTCGTTGCCTCATGGACGTTCCATCTTCACCAATATGATTTTCCAACGTTGGCAGGGGAGATAATTTCTAGCACATATCAATGATCCCCCCCCCCCCACTTTATTCTTTGCGTTGGCGTGTGGGGTTGCTGACGTTGGTTGGTGTGGTTAAGGTCAGATGCTTGGACCCAGGTCTAACACCCTTCAATCATTTGCAAATCCTTACAAGATTTTCCCTTAGATCACGATCGCACCCCCACTGGAATGAGTAATTTACTGTCTGCTGTCACCTGCGAATGGAGACTTTAAGTGATTTTGTTAGTGACCGCTTGTCTTGTCGTCCCTTTGGTGTGACTTGTGAAATTTTTAACCTGAAACATATCACCGGATAATTTCTTGCTCATTGAATAGCACTCAGGGTCCTTGTTCCCCTGAAAAAAAAAACATTCAACCCATGTTGCTCATGTTAACAAAACAATACAGAATCAGTTCTGTTTGGTTCAATCCATCCTGACATCCTGCAAAATGAAAATTTTAAGTTAGGCATTACACAGGGTTAGGCACTGTTTCTTCACTTTGCTCATGCCATGCGCAAAAGTCTGCATCTTCTGTAAAGAAAAACAAATGTTGAGGTTATTGTCACATAGTTTTCTTTTGTCTGCTGTGCTGCCACATCTGCTCCGGCATTTCCTGTCGAATCAATTCTTGTTATTAGCACACTTAAAATACAAACAATGCACACAATTAAACCCAATGTCCTCCCAACATTTATCTTCCCACCTGTGCGATGGCTTTCAGCAAATGTGAACCCCTTAGTAAACCAGATCTAGCTGGTTAAGACAAATAAAGTTCTTCTAACCCCTCCTGGACTTTTACTGTCCTCATATACCGATGAGGTCAAAGCTAGATAACCTCTCAGCCTGCTGTGAAGACAATGGGTTTAGCCCTCCCCCCCTGGGTTTACTGTTTTCCCACCTGTGAGGCCGAAATGTCTTTTGTTTGTGGCCTGAATACAAATTATCCATACTAAAAAATTCAAAGACTCATCTGACCACTTGTTTTACTGTGCATTCTCTTGTTCCCGCCATGAGCATATTCATCCTCCTCTTGATGCACGACACCCATCTCGTGCATAAATTTAACATAATAAAATTCTCTTACTTTTATCAGGCGCTTTTATCCAAAGCGACTTACATTTCAAGGTACACATTTACATTCTTATCAGTTCTTGCTTTCCCTCGGAAATTGACCCATTGACTTTGGCGTTACAAGCGCTAACGCTCTACTGTTTGAGCTATAGGAAAACTGCAATATTTGTTAATATTTATTTGGTAACATTTGTTTGGATAAAGTTTGCTAACTCAAACGTTGTCCTTAAGCCAAATTTATTTTAGACATCTTTCTCTGCCTCTGAAATAAAAATATTACTTAAAGCCACAATTTCATCTTCTTATCAAATTGTTTTAAGGCAACGGCCCCTAGTTTCACAGCGTTTCTTGCTTTTCAGGCCTATTGTTTGGTCTCTTAAGCAACTGTCATCTACGAACATTCTCCAGGTCATCAATTGGTCAGGTCAGGTCGTGGTGTGTCAATGTCAGTCAAAACAATATTCCCTTCCTTTGTTCACAATAATCATAAATGTGAGGGGATCTCTGAACAATTTGATATTAACTTAGCCAAAGTGTCACTTTGCTGTCGCTGTCAAATCTATAACATTGTCTCAACACATGACTGACGGCTATCTACGACCTCACAATTCTAATTTACACATCAATACTTAAATCTGTCCAGAAAGTAATTCAAATCTACTGCACATCATAAATGATCAAAATAACAATTAATAGACAGAGCTCGATGATCAATCAACTTAAAGCTCATCCTGTTCTGTGTTGCCTTCTCATCAGATTGACTCACAGTCCTCATTCTACTTTCAAATTTGTCATTTGCCTTAACCCATCTATAATGCTAAAACACTCTTTCCAGAGGTTAATGACAAATTTATACACACTATTCAGACAGAATAGTTGTCCTAAACTAACACATACTGTACAAAACATGAATTAACACTCACACTCATCCCTGACTATGAACTGCTCATATTTCTTATTCATATCTTTTCTCTAAAAAGATTTAAATTTTAAATGACATTTTAACCTTACATTTTCCTGTATCTTTTATCTAATGTTTTTATGGCCTCTTAACCAGTTTCAAAGCATGTCTGTTCATTATCCATCTGATTTTAGAAAAGTCAGCTGGATTGGTTTGGTGCATTATCATTATTTTGCTTCAGCTTTTCTTTGGCTGACCGATAACAGAAGAACAGACAGAGTACCATCCCAAGCAGTCTCTTTCTCTCTCACTATAAGCAAATAATCTTTTCAACAGCCTCCTAGGACTGTAACTAAAATAATCATAGTCATATTCAATCCTTCTATGATCTTTTCTAAGGTTATCTTTAGTTTAAATACTCAATTTGCCTAACCTTTGTTTTCCAGAAAATTCTCTTGACTCATCACAAGTTGTTCTCATCTTTAGCCACCACCATATCTTATAATGGTCCTTTGTCATGTCTAATGATCTACAGGAGTCAGAACTGACACATTAGTTCAATGGTCTCTGCTGGCTCTTGAATGCCCATTCAGATCAGCTCTTGACCTATAATTGTCTTTTCTTCAGGGTGTTGGCCCTTGGCATAGTTGCAGACACTTGTCAGAAAAACAAGCCATACAATCAACGCGGTTTCTGGTGAGTGGTATATAGAGGAACTCACATTTTCTGGGTCAGACGGCCGTAACTTCTTACAGCTCATCTCGCCTCTCAATGATTTGCTGATACTGCTGGCCTCACAGTCACCGCTCAACTCTAATACCTTTCTCACATAAAAACACCTCCATCAGGAGATGCCCAGTGTTTGTGGCGTGACTTCCCCTGTCTTAGGTTGCCCTTTTGGCCAAAAAAGGTCTTACCCGTCTCTGGGGTAATCACTTCGTACACACTTGGTTACCGCTCTTTCCCATCACAGAATCTGTGACTGTTTTCTTCAACATAATCAGTTGTTTTCTGGAGCTTAGGAAAAGGCGCATTCAAGAGTCATCAGAGCCATTCGGACCTAATAGTGTTCACAGGGAGACAGGTTAATAACAACAGTATTTAATCACTTAAATTCATTAATCATCTTAAAGGTAGCAACCTGCTTAGATTATAGTCAATGAATTTAGATCACAATCGTACATTCAGTGTACTGTTACTTCTATAGCCGGAGCCATCGGCCCTGTTTTATGGTGGAGGCTAAAATCAGACAAAGAAGCGGTCCTTAAATAAACTTGTCAAAAATGTCACTTCTATCATTTAAGGTCTGCATTATTATTTTAAAGACTTCTTTAAAATCATTCAGTTTTAGTTTTAAAACATTTACAAATTGTCCTCTAAATTTGTCAAATCTGAACTGCCTGTAGCATGATTTGTTTTAGCTTTTCCGCATCTATGAATCTGTTCAACTGAAACACTGTGCTTTACACAGGCTCAGACAACAGCTTTCAGCTGACATTGAATGAGAGAGAGACTCTTGAGGCATCAGGACTGGTACACTGCATTCTCATAAACCTTTAACTTCAGACTTTATCTGCCATCTTTTCTTTAACTGTAGCCCATCTTAAGGCATCTTTTCCATAAATTACATGTATTGTAATTTAGACATTACAAATTTCCACTCAGAATGAGTCTCTGTTGCACTGAAACTGTGGCAGTTTCAGTCACAGCACATGCCAGATTTAGATAAGCAACTTGTTTCAGCCAAATCACAAGTTTATCTTTTGAAATCAACATTAACAAGCTTTTGTTTAATCAAATGCCTTTCTCATGTATTTTACATTTAGCAACTGTTAATCCTGTAACACTGCTTCTGCTTATTTTATCTTAAAGAAATGATAAAATTTTCAAATTTCATTTCAATTTTAGTTGTCAGGTTTTCAATTACCATAATTTAATACCTGACTTCGATGTTTTCTCTAGGAGTTTTATCAATCTGCTTCTATGATTCATACTAACTTTTGAGGCTGCGCTCTCTGCTCGTGATGCATTTTTTTTTATTATCATTATAAATCATTTGTTAGATTCGTCTCTCTATATCATCTAAAACCTTATCAAAGCGTTTCATTCAAAACACAATCATCCTTTTAGTGACCGGTACCTTTAAAATATTTTACAACTCATTTAGTCTTATCTGTAATTTTACGTCAACCGGTACTTTTTATAGTTCTTTCCTTTCAAAAGGAATTCCTTACACTCAATCTTTCAATCTTCTTACAACTTTCAAAAGTTCCATCTATCAACTTTATTTCTCCCTCATTTACTTTTACAGTCATATAGTGGGCATTTATAGTCACTGAATGACCCCGCTGACCGCAATAAAACACTCTCTGTTATCCTGCCTAGTCTTATCACTCTGATCTTTCTAACATCTCCACCTTACTTTACACCCCCAAAGCAGTGTGTGTGTGTGATGAAAATGTAAACAGAGCCACTGATAAGCAGTTGTCTGTATTTTTCTATTACAGTCTCGTTTGCAAATTCAATTACAATAGCCAAATTATAATCTTCATCATATTAACATTGATCTACTTTCTAACCCATATTAACACAGACTTTTCTTTAAATTTGTGTAATTTTGGCACTTTCTTTGTTCGGAGCCAGTTAAGTTATTGTTTATCTTTCCAATCACAATCAAACTTTTACTAAACATCATCTGCTAATCTCTTCAGAGCATGAGCAGAACTGCTTACAGTATTTGCTCTCTTTTATCTCACTATTTATCAGGACTGTTCAGTTACTCTTCATACAGTATTAAAACTTTAACGTGTCATTAATTTCATCAACACTGGTTTTAAAAGCTTATTCTTCTATCAAATGGTTAGTTTGCAGATTCAACATAAATCACAAGATTGTATTATAATTATTCAGTCCTACTTATCTCTACTGTTTCACAGAAACCACAAGATTCCCTAATTCTTCTCAGTCTCTAAATTACACAGACAGCTATCCTCAACTCAAAAATATGGCAATCTATTCTTCAATACTCTTGTTTTCATATCATTAATACAATAAAGCATTCACATCGTAATTTCAATCATTATTTTATCTCCAAAATATAGAATTTTTCCCATTTTGCTTACATTTGCGTACATGATTCCTAATCTTTATATCATGTTAATCCCTGTTAATCATACTCAATGCCTTATTTTATCTAACACTCTTTCCCTATATGCCACTTCCTTCTGTATCTGTTCAATCCAACAATTCACTGTTTCCATCAGGAAAAACATCCTATCTTCCCCTACATGCCAGTTCCTTCTGCATCTGTTCTCTTTTATCTGCAATCCAACAATTCTCTGTTTATAATTTCCATCAGGAAAAACAATCTTTCCCTATCTTCTTTAGTTCAACAAACTACTGTCTGTTCACAGTTTTACAACCATGCTGAACACGACTACAACAACCTTTTTGTTAAACAATTATCCGTTTCCACAATTTCTTGCATGCATTTCTAGCCGTAATTTTTCATTCGACACAAAATAGGTGTGTAAAAAATATCTAATTTACTGTTAGATGACCCCATTTTTGGCTGAGTTCCTCTTTTCTGGATTTCACAATTCGACACGTGTCTTACAGAATCTGTCAAACGTCTTCGACAGACCCGATCTTTCCCTTACCCCAAGATCGGTCGGGTGGTTTGTAATTACGTTTCACTCAAAAACTTCCTATAAGCACTTTCCAGCGCTCGATTAATTCTGATTTGACGTGGCTCTTCCGTCCACCTAAATCGATTAATTTTTTTATTTATTTATTTATTTATTTTTTTGGGTTACTAGCGCTTTTGAGTAAAACTAATTAATCAATAAGTGTGATTCCCCTGAATCTGTGATTCCCCTGAATCACCTGTGGCCCTTCCGTCCACCAACGAGCTAAGTGAGGTAGATACTGATCCGAATTCCTCAGATCAATTCTTTCCCTTACCCCAAAAAAATTGTGATTCCCCTGAATCACCTCTCGCTCGTACCAAAAAGCAAAACTCAGCCAATATGGTTCACGTTCACTCACAATTATCAAAATAATTTAACTGTCTCTTACCCTAGATGCTTTTACTGCCTCCGAGTTCTTTCTGAATCCAGTGGGTTCCTCCTGGCCCTGATAGCAGTTTTGGCTCTTCTCTCTCAATTCGGCGAGGTAAGACTAAAGCCTTTTGTGCTTTAGGGTGATCAGTCCGTCAATACGCTTTCTCAGGGCCAGAAGAAACCTCATGGTTCGCACTTCTGACACCAACTTGTTGAGGCAAAAACAATTAACTAACAAAATAGCATCAGGCATAAGAGACATCAGGATTCAAATTGTCCTTAAAAGATATTTATTCTTGCAAGAATGTTCCCAGTCCATCCACAGTCCAGCTGCAGGCGGAGTGAGACCCAGAGCAGAGGTTGGCCAGCATTTTTATAGTGTTATCTCTTGTCACCCTTAACAGCACAAGGAACAAAAGGGACCCCCCTTGACCCCTCCCCAGCACGGGAATCTCCTTACCTCTGAAATCTCACACACACACACCCTGCAGCTGTATCAATATCATAAAAGAAACTCAAAATACAGCCAAAGAACGCATGGCATTCGTTTGTTAAATCATTGAAAATAAAATACAAAGAAAAGATGAATTTTTCCACAACACCGACATGAGCCATTGGGATTTGAAACATCTGCCTAGAGATTAGGGATAGACGGCAGTAGTGTTTATCAGAGTCCAGATATGGCGGGACTATGGTTTTTAGGCCCTAGCTTGTCGCCTGAGGACGAAGACATAAACCTACAGCCACTGATAAACACAGTAGTTTCCTGCCAATTAAATAGGGACAGTTTTTCAGGCAGTTATGAACTATGTGTTTAAAATATTTTCCTTGGCAAGATACGTTCCCCTTTTCTCTTTTGTGTGATTGCAGGTGTTCCAGTGTGCCAGAGGATGAGCAAAGACATCCAATGTGTAGACTGCACTGCATTGGCCACTAAGCTAAAAATTTCTGAACATTCACAGAACACAACACTATCCGCCACTTCCAAAAGATCACAACTCCAAAATAAAATCTTCCAGAGGACTCAAGCATTCAAGAGGATGCACAGTTTCACCATGAACTCTTATCCTGTCGTTTTAAGTAATGGAGCCTGTATGCAGCATGTTGTATATATGATTAATGAAGTTTGTTTTGTGATCAAAAATGATCAGATGAGGGATTGAAAGATTATGTGTATTTTCAGTTAACTTTAGTAAGATGCATTTACATGGTTACTGTGCATTTAATCAACTCTGTCTGTGTCTGTAAAGGTGTGAACCAAATGGCCCACAGTCATATGGCCCACACAGACAAATGGCCCATAGAAACTGATGGGTGTGAAACCACATTGCTCAAGGTAGATTGTAGTATAGATCGATCTCCTGTGGGAGGTCCTAACAGTTTTCCTTTGTTTGTAGCCCTTTTGTCTTCATGTATAAAGTTCTGTCTCAGACACAGAACTTTGGTTTAAGATTGTTGAAGGGCGACATGCTAACATCGCTGCTGAAGGACTGCTACACTACAAACCTTCAATAAATTCTTCTCCCCACAAGAACTCTGGTCAAGCTTACTTATTTTATGTATTGGAGAAATCTAATACATTGGCGAGCCACCCAAACGACTGCCTGGCCAAATACACCAAAATCTAACACATTGTATCCATTTTGTTCTTAACTAATCATGAAAGTTACTATAAAGTGTCCTGAAACATTTAAACCACAGACTTTTTGAATGTTCAACTGAATGTATTGGTCTAAGAAATCTATTACACAATGAGTTGCAAAAAGAGTTTTAATGAAATACTCCTGAAGAGCCACACCTGAGGAGATTAAGTGTTTACACAAGTCATGCATACACCCATGTAATGAGCTATCAGATGTATTTATTGAGTGCCACAGAGAGCCAGCAGGATCTTTTCATAATCTCCACTCGTTTCCTTCTGTAAAAAACAAACACAGAAGCCACTTTTCATTCAGACATGCTGGTTTTAAATATGATGGATCTAAGAATGTGAAATTTTATTCAAAAGTTTTTCAGATCACCCATTATGAATTGCAGAGACTCACCAGCATGTCCTCCTGAAGGGTTTTGCCATACATCCTCTTGTACTCTTGAATGATTTTCAGCAGGTCAATTTCTGACCGGCTCACAATGATTCTAGTCAGTGTGTCAGTGTTGGTTCCCAGTCCCTACAAAGCAAGACCACATTACAGATACATTTGTCAATTATTCATAAAGTAGCAATAATCTGAGTCAAATTATTAGACAAACATCTTCGGAGGAGTTTGAAAGATAAGGAAATTCAAAATGGCAGATTTTATTTTATTTTATGCATTTATTTATTGGAAAAATGTAAAGCCATGGGATTCAGAGATTGGTTTGGTTTGAAATTAGTCTCTAGTCCATACAGCTCCGGAAATATAAGTAAACGTAAATGTATTGTCCCCCTTATTGTCAATTCTAACATTTAGCCTACAGCCTATTGTAGAATCCTTGCTCATGGTATGTCCATTTGCAATCTTAGATTTAAAAAAAAAAATACTAATTTTAAACTTGCTCTGACCAATTTGTGAAAGCATACATTTGTTTATTATAGTGATATCTAGAGCTGGACAAACTAATTAATTTTCCCACCAAGAGTCTGAAGCCCTGATGGACACACTTTAGACCAGATTCTGAAAGAAACAAAATTAATCAAATGTAAGTTCCATGAATTCCTCTGCAGCTTTACCTTCATAGCCAGTTGAAGCTTTTCTGCAAAGTAGGCAGGTTTGTTCCAAGCAGACTTCACTATAACATGAAGAAAAAAAAAAAAGACAGTGAGAACAGCTTTTGCAAGAACCTTTTTCAATTTAGAATATCTGTTGGATATTTGTATCTAATCTGAGTGCGAAGTTTGAGTGTGAGAAAGGAACCACCCTTAACACACATAGCTGAAAAAAAAAACCTGCTTTCGAACAGGTTTTTATGGCGCTGCCTTCATACAGATGGCCACTGAAGCATTTAACATTTAAAGAGAAACTACTCTTTCACAAAGCCAAATACACAGACTAAAATGAAGGCTTCTGTATATTTACCCAAGGTCATCAAGCAGTCTTCAAAGCTTCCATGCAGCTCACCCTCCAAATCTTCGGCCAAACCGTCTTTGCTCAACTGGCCATAATATTGTAAAACTGTAAATTTTAAACACTGTTAGTGCCTCAGGCTGGAGTACACCAGAATGGCGTTAAAAGTCAACTATCACTGAAGAAGAGTAATATTGCTTGACTTACTTTTGCCCAACTGAGCTTCACTCCTGTTTGTGAGGATGTCAATCAGAACAGAGCAAACAGTGCCAATCCTATTCTCTCCTGCCTCAAACAGAGCCTAAAACAACAACATAGCAAAGTCAGAGACAGTACCTACACTGTTTCAATTTATAATGCTTATTGCATATTGCAGATATTTACATAGTGCAAGTAAAGAATCTTTACCTTTGCATCACTCTTAGCCACTCCATCATCAATGTTACGGTCTTCACTTCTGGTAGCCTGAAGTTGTAAGATATTGATATAGTAATATATCATTACTAATACACAACATTATTTTCTTGTGCTGTTACAACAATTACACTGAACTATGTTTTGTACCTTGCAAAGGGCAACTAGGGTAGTCTCAAGATGTCCTTTAACTTCACATTTAATATCTTCCTCCAGCATCTCTCCATAGACTGTACAACAGAAAGAGGTTAGCAGCATAAACATACATCTGCTTGAGGAAAAACATGTTTTTATCTTTCTTGTTACCTTCTTTGAATGTATTCTTCAATGCTGTGATCTCCTTGTTTGATCTGGTCCCCAGAATTTCATTTAAGACAGCCTCATTTGTCCCGAGACCCTGATTATCAATACAATTTTAGTATTTAGATTTAAGTATTGGTATGTAGTACATTAAGTCTTTGAATAAAATCTACATTTTTAAATTAGATACATTTCAATAAGACTAGTAAGTTGTACCGTCATGGCTCTTTTCATTTCAAAAGCATCATACTCAGGCGGTGTCATCAGCAAAGCAAGGACCACCTCCTCAAAATCCGACTTCAGAGCTTTTTTCAGTGCATCTGCCAGAGGCTGAGGATTAATGATAAAACAAAAGCTATAAGCACAGAACAAAATTTCATCTGTGTTCCTCTAGCATGGATTTGACTTGGACATATACTGTAGATAAATGACTTGGCTCATTCATCTGCATTGTTTCATAAGTCAAGTTCAAGGGTTGATGGAAAACATAAATAAGTAACTGGATTCAAACAATTGCTGAATATTGAATTTAGTTGAATTTAGATTAATTGTATTCTTAGCTAAAAGATGTTGAAGGATGTGAATATGCTTACTTTTCCTGTACTCTGCTGATAAGCTGCTTTGATCTGTTGTCTTTGTGCATTGCTCCTCTTTGCTAGAACCTCCACAATGGTGGCTTCATCCACACCTTCATGAGAGGGAAAAAGGCCAAAATCACATCAGTTTATCATATTAAAAGCTGTTTATGATCATATTACAGAGTACTGGTGGATCTTGATATAATGCACATATAATAATAGGTATAATAATAATTGCACTTGATACCAAGTCTATAAATCACAGATACAGAAGAACAATAAAGCCAGATGCATAATAATACAAGTCCCAAGAGAGCTGTATATTGTGTAAAAGTATATTAGCATTCTTCCTGGTATGACATAATTGGTGGGGTGTGTCCTCCATTCATGCAACAATGCAAAAAATATGTAGGGTCTCATTCATTTGAATTTTTTACTTGATTTCTCTCAATACCTGCATCAGGAGCATGAGAACATGGTAAATTTGCATTTTGCAGTCAAATACTTTGTATTTAGCAGGATATCTCTACTTTACCTTTGGTCTCAATGGCTTTCTTTAATTTTGCAACATCATTCTGGGCATTGAAGTTTGGATCAGCCTTGACTGTTCCAAGGTATCCTGTCTCAACAGCAGGAGCAGCTTTAAAACCCTGAGATAAAACATAGCAACATGCAAGTACAAATAAGTAATGATGGGTTTCTTTTTAGGCAGATCTAGGTTAGTCATCACCTACAGGAAATGCTTTTACTTACTGTGTCATCATTAACTTGCTGGAATAATTTCTGGAAAAAGGCCATCTTGAGAGCTTTAAAGAAGCTATAAAGAACAAAGCAAATGCATAAGGATGAGCTTATGACCAGACATCGCAAACATTCCCTAGATATAGGTAAATCAAAATTCTCATATAAATTACATCAATCATCAATTGCTTAATTATAAACATTGCATAATTAAGTCATGTTGCACATTAATAATGATAATCTTTAGTAGAGGACATTCAGTTAAAAGCATTACAAAGACAACTCACTTGTTGCTCTGTGAAGTCTGTGAGAGCTGATCTGAAATGGGTAATTTTGAGAACAGAACCTGTATTTTTATTCCTTGTACACACCCACTGAAAAACTTTGGGCTGGGCAGAGGTGTTAGACCAGGTTGTTCTGGTTGTACCTGTCTGTAAGACTTGTGATAATCTATCATTTAATGGTTTGCTGTACTTTTCCAGTTGTAGTCTAAACCAGGGATGGGCAAACTCGGTCAAGGATGGCCACTGTCCTGCAGAGTTTGGCTCCATCCCCTGATAAAACTCACCTGCCTGTAATCCTGAAGACATTGATTAGCTGGTTCAGGTGTTTTTGATTAGGGTTGAAGCTAAACTCTGCAGGGACACTGGCCCTCCAGGACCGAGTTTGTCTATCCCTAAACCTAATCCAAAACACATAGGAAATGATGTTGTTCATTAGATGATGCTAGTTTATTAGTTTTATCAACTTGTGGAAATTTGTCTCTTTAATTATGACAGTAGACACACAGATAAGGTCAAGTAAGTGCTCCAGCCCTGAGTTCTCACATGGTAAAGAAACCAATATGTTCATCCTAGTGTAAAATACTGCCAGGATTTACAAAGTGATTTATTACAATAAAATATTAATAAGAGTTTAATTGTGATAAACTGTTGGATTACTACTGAGAAAATATCTAGGAATTGTATCTAGGAATATTATATTAAAAATTCATACTAACATTTACAGTGTGCACAATTGACATTTATTCCACATTTAAATGTAACACTTTTCATGAGCCAGCTATGGGGAGGATTAACTGGTGCTGACATACAGTAGACCATTTAATGAATGTTCACATAATCCAGTATGTAAGAGATGATTATTGAGTTCCACAGAGAGTCAGCAGAATCTTCTCATAATCTCCTCTTGTTTCCTTCTGTAAAACCAGAAAAAGGATTTAAATAGGACAGTTATTGTATTTAATAGGACAGCATGATGAAACAGGCAGTAATATACAATGAAAAAATAAATGTAGAAAGGGGCTTGATTGAATTAATTGGGAATAGATTCTGAAAAGTGACCATTTCTTTCCAGAACAGATGTGATTAAGAAAAAATTTGGTCTTATTTTTTTATTTATTTCATGTTGACTTTAAGCTAGTTGGTTAGAGCTTTTTAAAATTATGGAGACTTACCAGAATGTCCTCCTGAAGAGTTTTGCCATACATCCTCTTGTATTCTTGAATGATTTTCAGCAGGTCAATTTCTGAACGGCTCACAATGATTCTAGTCAGTGTGTCAGTGTTGGTTCCTAAACCCTAGAAATCCATAATTAGTTAAAGGGTCATGAAATGGAAAATCAAAATGTCCTTAATATTAATTTTTTTGTATTCCACCCTTCTGAAACACCAGGATTTGAAATCGGTACAATCATGACATTACGGTTTTCCTCTAGATGCCATACAGAAAGTTGTTCTGTCCTTGGTTGTGAACAAACTGCACTTCCAAAAACTGGACATAATGTAGCTACTCTTCCAAAAGAACAAAGTATTATGAATGCATGGATGAAGTTTATTTTCAACAAAGTGCCTGAGTGATTAAACAACAAAGTTCCCTTTCGTATAGTCAAACTTTGACGCCGCATCATGGAGTTTACGCTTTTGGGAGCGCCATAAGTGTATGAAGCACGTGTGACGAACACACCAATTTATTGGCTGACAACAGTCCATGGCGTCACAAGCGGAGCACCCGTAAGTCAAGGCAGTGGGCATTTACTTGTGTTTGAGATGTAACGCCCTTTGAAACTTACTGTTTTTAACAGAGAATGAAAATGAGGATGGAAAATACATTTCTTTACAAATATTTGAACTTTTTTGGCACAAAAAAACTTTGCTAACGTCATAAGCTAACCTAAAGAAACATTATATAAAGATCTGAAATGCATTTTTTGCCCCCTTTAAATTCATGTGAAAATACCTAAATAAAGAATGGCTGAGGATATCAAAAACATGTGTAGCATGTGCTAGTAATGGACGTGCTGGAATACGTTCCATACATTCCTTTGCAACTTTACCTTCATAGCCAGGTGGAGCTTTTCTGCAAACAAGGCAGGTTTGTTCCAAGCAGACTTCACTAAACATGAAAAATAAGAATGTTGTGAGGTTTGTTTGTAAGAGGCTGCTGTGTGTGCACAAACCGAATATGTGACATTGTACTGCTTGATTTAGTTTCTATTGTATCTTTGTACCTATCTTTGTGTGATAAAGTTTTGTGTGAAACTACTGTCTGGATCCACCCACAACATGCAGAGCTGGAAAAACAAGCTTCCTAAATAGTCTTTCGCCACTGAAGCATTTAACATGTCTAGAATCTCTTGCAAACACCCACACGTAAATACACACAACCTTAAATGTGCACTTGTTTCCTTACCCAGTGTCATCAGACATTCTTCAAGGTTTCCATGCAGCTCACTCTCAAGAACTTTGGCTAAACCCTTCTTGCTGTATTGGCCATAATACTGGAAAACTGCAAATACATTTTGAATAACAGTAATAGTGCCTAAAAAAAATAAAGTCATCTATCATAAGTGTTTCATATTCTTTTTTATAAGTGGTCTTCAACTTACTTTTGCACAGCTGAGATTCACTCCTGGATGTAAGGACATCAATCAGGACGGAGCAAACTGTGCCAATCCGATTCTCTCCTGCGTCAAACAGAGCCTGAGAAAACAATAAAGTGAGATGGGTAGAGCACATGCACACCAATATACTGGCACTTACATGACCTTACACACTGTCGGGATATTACAACCTATAATGCATACATCTACGTCCTATTTTACAATATGTGTTAACCTTGTTGTAAAGCCTGCTTGTGTGAACAACTTATGTTTTCCTGTCCACTGAACAAGAAAATCAACAAGGCAACAGAAAAGGTTATCTAGGTCAACTGAGAAATTTCAGCAAAGAGCTTGACCGTCAGGAATTCTGAGAAGGAGGACCCAGATGCAGAATAAGCAAGGGGTGTTATTTATTGACAACAATTAACTGCACAAGATAGGTGAGGTAGGAATACAGTCCAAACAATAGGGCAGGGCACACAACTGGAGAACAGGTAGGTCCAAGATGAGACAGCAAAGACGTGACGGCTAAAGATGGAGACAAGGCAGCGGCTCAGGAAATCAGAGGCTTGACGGTTGGTAATGAGACTGGATGTAGCACCAGACTAGCTGCCAGACCAGGAGAGTCAATGACCAGGGTGCAACAGGATGCGGGGCAGGAACCAACGCGAGACAAGACAAGACTGAACAGGCCAAGACAACAAGTAATAAAAGCAAAATAAAACTGATAATGAGAATACAGAAAAATAAAGAAAATAAATACTGTAATAATAGGATCTAGCAAAATAAATAAACAAAAGATCTAGGCTAGATATAAATAAATGAAACTTGCTAAAAGAATGTTAATTGTGTTTAAATATGCTAATGAGGCATAGTCTAATTAAATATGCACTAATTTGCATACATTTCCTGAACAAAAATCTGAACAATGGATGAAGTCAGGTTAAAAAATATTGTTTCATTTATTTGATATATTAGAGCCAAAGGTTATTACAGAGGGGATTTTGGATATCTCTATTTATCACTCCACAAATCAGAAAATACAGTCAACAGACAAAAATAATACAATTTTCACCATTTTTTTTGGAATAAAATGTTGTACAAAATCAGTAAAATTATATATGAACAAACCCCTATGTAAAAACCTTCATAATATAGATAAGAATAAAACGGTAAGGTTTGGTGTATGTAAGTGTTACTGAAGTGTAGATTTATGGCTCAATGTAGGAGGAAAAACTCATTTTGAGAAAACGTCCTTTAAAGATATATACTTTAATTGAAATCTACAGATGCAAATAGATAAAGTGCTCTAAAATGTACAGTTAAAAGTGTATTTTGGATGTTTTTTGTCCACTAGTCTGAAAAAACACTTTATGAGAAGCCCAAAATCTCAAAATTGACAGATGCGTAAAAAAAAATAAAAAAAAAACACTGCTTTTGCCTGTAGTTTCTCCCCTTAATAATCAAATCAAAAATAAGAGAAACCCAAAATAATACTTGGAAGAACTTGATCAAGATAAAGACCAGAACTTGACTAGACTTAATCAGGAACAAAGAAAAAAACTTTGCAGAGCACATGAGGAACAGGTGAACACAATTAGGCCAATGACCAGAGAAGGACTAAACAAGTGGGCGTATTAACGGGAAACAAGGAGGCGGGATGAGAGGAGTACATGGTCAACACAAACAGAGACAGAGCCATTTGCTCAAGCACAAGACAAACAAGGAAACATTAAACAAAGACAAAACAGACAAGATTGTCAGGACAGGTCAGGTCAGGGCAGGTCAGGGCAGGTCAGGAGGGGCTGATGACTCAAAAGGCAGCAGACAGGTCTAAAAAGAGAAACAGTCTTTTTGAAAAAGAGAAACAGGGTCCTCCTCTCTTCGGGACATTGTTGTCCTCCTCTCCTGAATATGTCACTGTTTCTCTTTTTAGACCTGTCTGCTGCCTTTTGAGTCATCAGACCCTCCTGCCCTGCCCTGACCTGACAATCTTGTCTGTTTTGTCTTTGTTTAATGTTTCTTTGTTTGTTTTGTAACAGCATTGTTCAGCTTGTATCTCACCCTCCACTCAGCACAGGTACAGCAGGGTTCAACAATGGTAATGGCAGCTAAGTCGGCCAAGAAATGACTGGTCGCATATGAAATATTTAAATCAGTTAAACCTCACTGCCCACATCTCAACAACTGCCAGTTCATGAAGATTCCCATTGTGTATTGGCATTGATGGTTACATGAACAATCAGAATCAATCAGCATCAAACTGCTAGAATTAAATTTTAGGGCTGTACCCGAGGTAAAGGCCACAGTCCCGGCTCCAGGACAAACTACTTGGGGGGGCTTTTACAATTCCTAGGTGGGCTTGCGTGAAAACTAAAAACTGACCGATGACAGCTGAATCTACTCAACATGTGCTGATAACGTATATAGGCCTAACCTTAATTTATTTTCTTAATATTTCTCTTGTGGCCCACCGTGAAAAAAATGAGAATTATTTCATGTTAAACACGTTGAGTGAAAAATGAGGACTAATATAAAATCTTCATCGCTGCGCGTCGGTTATGCAGTGATGCGCTATGATATTATTGCGGGGCTAATTAATTGTAATATTGATTTGATAATAAAAGTAGCCTAATAATAATAATTGTAGCAAACCTTATGTTTGATTGTGTATATGATGCATTAATTCTGGATGTGCTGGCGCTTGTTCTATGTGTGTGTGCAATGCATTTTCCCCTCGGGGCTTGTGTAGAAAGGCAATTAAGGTCATGCATTGCGTACTTGGGGTGTTGCGGTCTTCGGGTTTTCCTCTCACATGTGTGTGAGACGTTTAATAGCTTAAAGTAAAGAACAGCTCAGGCAGTTCTCGTTTATTGTTATCTTATTCATAAAGTGTTTAGGCGAACCCTGCACGAACGCTCAGTCACATAATCATCATTCAGATCACCGCAAGGGGGGGCTTGAGATCATCTTAGGGGGGCTAAGCCCCCCCAAGCCCCCCTTGACGCCGGGCCTGAAAGGCCACCCGACACCCCTCTAACTCGATCACTAGTGTCAACCACGCATGTATGAGCCTCTGTTTACCATATTTGATGTGCATAAGAAAATAGTCTTCAAAAACAAAACGTACTTTTCAAGCAAAATAAAATTGTAAGGAGTAAAAAGTACCTTTTCCCCTTCCAAAATGTAATGTAAAGTATTCAGTTGAGTATAGTGCAAATACCTCAAAATACTTAAGTACAGTAAACAAGAAAAATTAGTTTACACTACTTAAAAAGTAGTTTACACCCCTTCTTGTCCAAATGCACTTCACTTATCCATTAACTCTACCTAAGGCTTAATAAAGGCTATTATTTAACAGTAATAAATAACTATTCTGGTTTACTATCGAAAGTCAGTATTATAACACTGCTAAAATTATTGTCTCCTCTGTATCCATTGCTTTTGTTATCAAGAGATGCTTTGGATACGTGCTAAATGAATAAATCTAAATACATTAATAATCACCCTCTTTTTAAGTAGTTCCAGATGCTTTTTCACATTAATCTTGATTGGCAATAAAACAATCTGTAGAGTTCATAGCCTTAAACTGAACCAACCAGCTTCAAAATGAATCACAACACAACATTTGATATGAAGCAAAAAAAAATGTAAGTAAAAAACACAAAACATATTGTACATATTGTACACTGTGTAAAATTTAGGATTGATTATAAGGAGAAAATGCAATTATGCTACAATGTTTCAATCATATAGAATTCAATTGCCGAAGCACATACGATGTGAAAGCAACACATTTGCTAGTACCTGTAACTTGTAATTTTATGTTTTAATCACAGATGGCAATAGAGAGGCCAAAGTTCCGTAGTGCACTTTTTGAAATCTAAGTGTCAATATTAACTTCTTGTATAAAAGTAAAAAAAAAAAAAAAAAAAAAAAAACCCTATTTAAAATTAAAATATTACGAAGTAATATCACTCATAACTGTGTTGTGTTGTTTGATGTTGCCTAATTCAAATGACACTAACTTGTAGCCTCTTAAGAGGAATACACTATAGTGTATAGCAACAATGAATGAGATACTTCCAGATGCCTACCAACCAATCCAAATTCAGAACAGGTTACATGGAAATGATTTATACCCAGACAAATTAGCATATACAAATAAATCAGTTCATGTGATCAGAGTTGTTACAATGTTGCAGTGGAATCAGCCACAGTACCTTTGCATCACTCTTTGCAAGCCCATCATCAATTTTATAGTCTTCACTCCTGGTGGCCTGAAGTTATGAGATATTAATTTAGCACATATAACAGATTTAGCTTTCTTATCGTGTAACATAAATACATTAAACACTGTTATTTTTGTACCTTGCAAAGAGCAAGCAGGGCAGCTTCGAGATGTCCACTAAATTCACTTTTAACATCTTCCTCCAGCGTCTTTCCATAGACTATACAATAGAAAGAGGTTCACAGCTACATACACATCTGCATTCATAAAATACTTGCATGTATTTGGATCTGTGTTGTCACCTTCTTTGAAAGTATTTTTCATTGCTGTGATCTCCTTGTTTGATCTGGTCCCAAGAATTTCACTTAAGACAGCCTCGTTTGTCCCAAGACCCTGATTATCAGTTACATTTTAATAGAAACATATGCTTTTTAAAACATATGGAAATATTATGAGACAACATTTTTAAATAGTTTTACTTTTTTTTTTTTTTTTTTTACAGAATAAGAATTATTGAAGAAAAAAAATATAACATTGTACCTTCATGGCTCTATTTAGATTTAAGTATTGGTATGTAGTACATTAAGTCTTTGAATAAAATCTACATTTTTAAATTAGATATATTTCAATAAGACTAGTAAGTTGTACCGTCATGGCTCTTTTCATTTCAAAAGCATCATACTCAGGCGGTGTCATCAGCAAAGCAAGGACCACCTCCTCAAAATCCGACTTCAGAGCTTTTTTCAGTGCATCTGCCAGAGGCTGAATCATAAAAATAAAAGAAATATATATAAAAGTTATTTACATAAAACATTACAATTTTCTTTTACAGTCTAGACCAAGGTTAAGATCAAGGCACACAAAAGATATTTTGAATGTTAAATTGTATCCTGGGCCTTGTATTTTTATGCCCACTCTAAAAAATGATTGGTTGACTTTTTTTAAATGTAAAATTAAATTAAAAAAAAAAAAAAAAAATGAAATGAGAATAAAAATGCCTAGCCTTTAACATAAACTGCACAGTTTCCTGAAAACTTTAATTTAATAATTTGGCAAAGTCATGAGTCTGGTCTCTTTAGATTCCTTGGGTCATACAGAATACAATACTCAGTGTTCCAAGGTCAGACATACTGCCTGCCAGCCTATCTATTTATTTATTTATTTATTTGTAAAATGCTGTATTTCATGCACTGAAAAAAAAAAAGACCTAAGATTACCATAAAAGGTTGGTGCAAGTGCCACCTGCTGGTAAAATGTTGTAAATTTTATCTAAATTGGCTTATTACCTTTTAAACAACTGTTCTGGCACAATCATATATCATAAAAAAACTGGCACAGAACATGAATCGTGTTTAATGCAGTTTATGATGTGCTAAATTAAAGTTCATATTTCAATTAAAAATAACTGAGAACTATGAAAGGACAACCTCAGCATGTTACATATGCCTCCATCCATTCCTCCAATCTCACATTTACATGCCAGACCATCTTTACAGAAAAATAGGCCAAAGACAAATGTAAATGGAGGATGTGAAAATGCTTACTTTTCCTGTGCTCTGCTGATAAGCTGCTTTGACCTGTTGTCTTTGTGCATTGCTCCTCTTTGCTAGAACCTCCACAATGGTGGCTTCATCCACACCTTCATGAGAGGACAGACCAAAATCAAAAATGAGCAGCTTTGTCAATGCATTTGATCTTGGTGGACTAGATCTGCACACTGTTGGGCTGTTGATTATTGCTGCATGAATAGAGACGTGCAGGGATGACATCAAAACCCAGAAGACTAATTCACCACTGGTTCCCTTGAAATGGGGATTTATAAATAGTGATTTTTATTTTATTTGATTTTTTTATGAGTTTGTGAGTTTAAGGTCAGTGGTAAACAAAACTTGATGTAAATTACACACCCCTTATCGAAAACGTAACTTTTGAAGCTGTTATTGTTAATAGTCAAGAGTTTGGCATATTGTTGAATGATTAATGCTGCCGTTATATTTGAATGCCTATTTCTGTCATGAAACTCTAGATGATGGGTGCTGATGATATTTACAGTGTTAACTACTTGACACAAACTGATTGGTTCATGTCGCATCTTCAGCCAATCAGCTTGCTTGCTCAACAGTTAAATTGCTGGTTACCATAGCAGCTTGCTAAAGGTGAAAAAAAAAGTGAATAAAGAAGTTGTCTTTATCCGAGGGTTTTATTCCAATATTCCTACAGTTTTCTTAGGATTGAAACCCAGAGAACACCCAAAAGCAAATATTATATTATTTATATATATATATATAAAAAAAGAATAAAAAAAGACAAGAGCATTTTGGACTGTGAGTGTGTCTAGTTTTCATTGTAGAACAAATGTTCAAGTATGTTTACCACAGACCTTATTTTACTCATAAAATAATAATAAGAAAAATTAGTCGAATTAGTCTTCCTTTTGAAATCATCCCAGCACCACTCTACAGGCATACATAAATCCAGTAGCAGATCTAGACAGGTGGAGCTGAGGGAAGTGTGGGGGTTTCATTGGAACTCTGATAGCATGTTTCAGGACCAGCTTACAGCAAAAACCAAACCAGACTATTTAAATGTTGAGCAGACAAGCTCATTGGCTGCAGAATTAGAATAGGCTGTGCTAGTAAATGATGTGATTGATAGCAGATTGCATTAGCCTGCTCCATTAAGAGTTTCAAGACTGAATTCGATATTTAATCTGGTGTTGTTGTTTCTATTAAAAAACAAAACAAAACAACACAAACATTTCAATTAATTGGACATGGTCACTAAATGTTCTAAAAAAATCAAATTTAATTTGATTTTGAGTTGAATGCAACATTTTTCGTATAAAATAAGTGATACTTCACTTGACTGTATAGGTTATTTTTGTATCTGATTGTGTTGATATACACTAAGTAAACAAAAAATAGAGAAAAACATATTTTGTGAAAATGAAAGCGGAACACCAAAAACATATGAACATTCTGAATAATTATAGATTAATACAGAGTCATACAAAATAATTCCTTGGAACATAAACATTTATTTTTGTCATGCAGCCTGTTTTGTCCCAGTGCACATGAATTAGTGTCATGTAGCCATGTGGCTCTTTGCTTTTCAACTATGTATTTGTATGAATGCATTCTAAGAACGTTTTTCAGGTATTGCATGGGTGTGTCCTCCACACCTTTTCTAAAATAAACAACATAACACTTGAATACATATACATAAAATATATCTAGCTGAAAATGAACAATGTTTTTCATTCCTTTGTCGAAACACACATTCCTATAGCTGGTATCAGGGACATGAGATCATTGTACATGTTTAACGTTGAATTTATTATAATAATACACACACACACAAAAAAAGAAAATCTGTAGAAAACCAGAAAAGGTACATATAATTTTCTGCCAGGACATTATCCATTAAGTTCATGGACCTTTAACCCTAAAACACAATGCAATGTGTAATTCTAAATACACATAAAATCACCTGAGAAAAATCAAACCTTTAAAGCTGCAGTCCGTAACTTGTTTGGGTTAAAAATGATCCAAAATCAATTTTTGAGCAAATACATAGGCCTAACCAGCCAGTGTTCAAAACTATCTGCTTGCCTTAGCTCGATTCAAAATGGTAAGCTTTTAATAATGTTTTTAATTCCAGTGGTACTGGTGGATTTCCGCAGGAAATTCGAGCATGTCTTTTCGTCATTACGTCACATCTGTACACATAAAGAAGGAGTCTCGGCTAGTAGGCTATGTTGCGTGTGAGGATGTTGTAGGTGGAGATTTATAGCCTTTTCTCACAGCCCTTGATATAATTAAACTTATCAATTTGATGGCGGATCCAGAAAGGTTCAAACGACAATCACCAGTAACAACTGGAGATTCACCCTGGACTTCGGAGTGGCTACGGAAAAAAAGAGACTGCAACCGGGCCCATGTGAAACCAAGGATAAAAATCAGAAGGGCATTAAATGTAGTCACGCAATGCTGATGTTGTTAACATTAACAATTTGAGAACAAAGTATTTGCACGGTTTGATGTGATATGATAGTTAGATCATTAGATTTAATCAAATCGATTTACTGCAATGCTTTTTTCACCTTAGTTGGTCAGAACAGTTACTTACTTAGTTGTAACTTGTTCAGATGATATTTTGTTGGTCATACTACCAAAAAGTAGAATCTGTGATTGCGAATGACAGTATCCACACCGGCGCGGTGTCTCATCAATCACAAGTTCAGTATGGCGTACCACAAGGCTCAGTACTAGGACCTAATTATTGGACAAAAAACTTCCTCACGTAATAACCTAGAATACTGTCTAACACTTGATGACTGCTATGTTAAGTCTTTGTCGTCGGTTAGGAACCTGGGTGTGCTCTTTGATACCAATCTTTCATTTGAAAGTCACGTGTCTAGTATCTGTAAAACTGCATTTTTCCATCTTAAAAATATATCTAAATTACGTCATATGCTCTCATTGACAAATGCGGAACAATTAGTTCATGCTTTCATGACCTCAAGGCTAGATTATTGTAATGCCCTACTGGG
Organism: Scardinius erythrophthalmus; assembly: GCF_964197995.2. Classification (NCBI taxonomy): domain Eukaryota; kingdom Metazoa; phylum Chordata; class Actinopteri; order Cypriniformes; family Leuciscidae; genus Scardinius; species Scardinius erythrophthalmus. The sequence goes on along the minus strand of NC_138225.1, from coordinate 43,625,218 downwards.
TGGTTGCCCTGCACGCTTAATAAACAAACTACAGCTAGTTCAAAACGCAGCAGCTCGAGTTCTTACCAGAACCAGGAAGTATGACCATATTAGCCCAGTTCTGTCAAAACTGCATTGGCTCCCTATTAAACATTGCATCGATTTTAAAATATTGCTGATGACTTACAAAGCACTAAATGGTTTAGCTCCGCAGTACTTGAGCGAGCTCTTAACGCATTATAGTCCTTCACGTCTATTGCGATCTCAAAATTCCGACCAGTTGATAATACCTAGAATATCAAAATCGACTGCTGGCGGTAGATCCTTTTCCTATTTAGCACCAAAACTTTGGAACAATCTTCCTAACATTGTCCGGGAAGCAAACACACTCTGTCAGTTCAAAGCTAGATTAAAGACACATCTCTTTGACATAGCATTCACATAATACATTATAGACTTCTATAATTCAGTGTTAGGCTGCATAGATTAGGTCAGATGGAACCGGGAACACTTCCCATAAATCCTGATGTACTCGTTACATCATAGGAAGAATGGCATCTACGCTAATTTTAGTGTCTTTGTTTATCCCGAGGTCTTTCCGCAGCCTGCCGGATCCAGGCCGTATCCAGATCTGACAAAGGACCTTCGCCTGGACCCGATGACAACGCAGTGCTGAAGTGCCAACTAGTCTCTCCGTATGGAGGATCCCTTTCCCACTCTACAGATAAAGCGTTGTCGGGAAAACTCAATTTGCGTATCTACCCCGAATTGATAAAATAAAATAAAATTCTGAATCAAAACTATAAGGAAACACCAGTAATTTGTTTAGGCTTGGTTTGTAGGGAATAACAAACCTGCACACATATATTCAAACGCACATAACTACCAATTCTTAATGCGCATGTGAACGCCATCAGCGTTCCTCACAGGTTCGCGTTTAAAGTCTGTGTAGAGGGAATGGTGTATTCTTGGCGGCCCCTAATTTAATAACAAATGATCGTTGCGACGGAAGCGAATCAATCAAAACTAACTTTAGCTGGAAAATAACTTTATTAAAGAACCGCTATAAAGCCAAAACATTCTCTGTTACCTAAAATTATAGCCTACGTTTATCTCTTTAAAGCTGCTTTGAAACAATCTACATTGTTAAAAGCGCTATATAAATGAAGATGACTGACAGCCGCACATTCTCCTCAAAACATTGGATTCATCCGTGCTGTGCCGTGCCAAAACACAAACCACATAAAGTTGATAATTCCGTGAATAACTACAATTCCAGATTTCGAACAGAGATGGCGACAAAGAGGAAAAACTATGGACTGCAGCTTTAAGTAAACTTCCTTCAGAAAATTCCTGGTATTCAAATACCAACTTTGAGTGTATTTACCTTTGGTTTCAATGGCTGTCTTCAATTTTGCAGCATCATTTTCAGCATTAAAGTTTGGATCAGCCTTGACTGTTCCAAAGTATGCTGTCTCCATAGGAGCTCCTTTAGAACCCTGTGATAAAACATATAGCAAATGCTAAAATATCAGATCATGGACTAATTATTAATATAAGTAATGAAGTTGAGATGTATTTAATGTGTGTTGGCATACAAAACATTGATTATGTATATATTCTGAACTTACCTTGCTACTATCATCATTAGTAATTTTCTGGAGAAATTGTTTGAAGAATGCCATCCTTTAAAACCTTTGTACCTATAAGAAGCTAAAAAGAAATGCAAGGTTGCACTTGAACAGTTATAATATTTTTAAATCATTGATCCATTGTCAAATGTCTTCAAAGAGCTTTTTTAAGATAAGTTATTCAAAAGGACTGTTAAACACATTTACAATGATATCTCACCTGTTCCACTGTGAAGTGAGAGCTGGACTGAAATGGGTTATTTCAGGAACATAATCGTGCCTTTTATTCTTTTGGCTGCGTGGAGGAGTTAGACCAGGTTGTTCTGGTTGTACCTGTCTGTACTACTCTGTAGTCATTTAATATATTTGCTGCACTCACCTCAAACTGAATTTGTGGATTGTGTAAGATAAACTGACATGCAATACAAAGCCTAAACATAAAACATGTACATGAAACATTGTTCACTAGATTTTGCACAAGACTGTGCACATACTTTAGTTTATACTATTAGTTTTCATTTTCTTCTATTTTAATCATATTATTTGTTCACAATTATAGGAGCATAAGTGATAGTTCATCCAAAAATGAAAATTCTGTTAGCTTTTACTCACTCTAATGTTGTTCAAAACCCCCATAACTTATGTGGAAGGCAAATGGGAAAGAGCACAGTGAATATTCTTCAAAATTTCGGTTTGCACAAACCCTATATGGGATGACTTTTTATTTTTTGGGAGCTTGGGGGTCCCTAATAATATATCCATCATAAAATGTGAGACGCCACCACAAAGTCGTAATTACGAGTGGGAAGCAATGGCGGAAGCAAATAGTTTTCAATCACGATAAATGCATTTCTGAATGCTGACAGTACAATGTAGATTGTACGCATTGTGTGTATTGTTAATCAATAAGTGAGATAAAGTTTGCCAGAAAACACTACTCATTTAGCCAGTTTATGAGCTGATAGGCATGAGTGACCAAACTACAATTCCCATCATTCTCTGTGGCAGTATAATAATAATAATAAAAATAACAATAACAACAACAACAACAACAACAATAAAACATAAATGACACATATAATGTGCATTCTTTGAGTTTTCCGAACTTATAAAAACAAACGTCCCAAGAGAACTTGAATGCACCATATGGTCCTAACCCTATGATATTGCCTGAACAAAAGTAGTTTAACTGCACAGTGTTTCCCTAAGGCAACAAAAAAAAAAAAGTATATGAATAAAACCAAGTATATGAAAAAGTAAATGAATAAAACCAAAATAAATCTTTAAACAATCAAACATACTTCTTGATGCACATGCATATATTTTTTTTAATATAAAGTTATTTAAACTTAAACATGTTAAAAAGTTATATTTATCTTACTAATTGGTTGCACCGTGTATCATGTGACTGCGTCATTAAAGGACTGTGCCACCCCCAAACAAAAGGTCACACCCACTTCAGCCCCTCATTTCATTGAACATGTCAGGTGATATTATATATCAAAAAAAAAAAAAAAAAAAAAAAAATATATATATATATATATATATATATATATATATATATATATATATATATATATATATATATATATATATATATATATATATATATATATATATAAAGGGGCGGTGTGAGGTCCAAAAAGGTAGTTTGTTGCCTGAGGGCAACACCATGGCATAGAGGGTTAATTTTACAGTACAATCACTAATGTGTACTTACAGTGTACTTACCTAAGAAAGTGCAAGACTTGATTTTTCTGCTAAGACAAAAGCTGAGATGAAACCCCCTGCAATAAAGTAATAAAACACCCTGGAGAGAAGATCTCAAAGAAAGAGCACATGACATCGCCTTGATCGCCTTTGTCCATCTGAGACGTGTCTCTCTGTAGGCAAGGGCGTGGTTAGCCGGAACCCTCAACTTTCCACGACTTTCAATAAGAAAATTCAACTGCAGTAGCCACCGTTCAACCTGAAGAGGGCAGCACTCAGACGTTTTTACACCATATTTTGTAGAATTAAAACACTTGTAGAATTAAAAAAAAAATACTTGAATCAATGAACAGCATTAATAAAGCCCCAGTCTTACAGATCATTAACTAAAAAAAGTTGTTTTAGGGTTTAGTTACCCTTTAAATATCTCAGTGCGACTGGTAAAATTTCATTGCAATTGGTATTATGAGAAAGATTGATAACTTATGAGGATTCTTTTCTCCTTTTGGGTGTTGTCTCTTCATAATATCTGAGAATCCTCTCCTCTTCCCCTGAACCAGGTGTTTATGTAGTAAATATTTACAACCTTTTGTTCTGGTCTGGGTATTTAAGGGTAAGTGGCAGATTTGTTCTGGCATTGTGAACGAATAATTGAAAGTATGGGATACCCAGAATAATCAAAGATCTAAATTAAACCATAATCAAGGTTTATGGTTATATTCTAATAAGAAACACAATCTAAATTTGATAATCATTTGAAATTGGAGTCAGATTAAGCACAGAGCTAAAGTAAAATCGAAACTAAATTCTACAAATTAAGTGAAGAACGCTGAAAAGACATACACGCATTATACCTTCACCCACACCGTTGGATTCCGTCATTGGTCCGACGGGTGGCCTTTACAAAAGTACTGGGTTAGTATAGGTAACTACATGGGTTAAGGTTAGGTTTAGGGGTAGGTTCAGGGTTAGTACCTAGTTATTACCCAGTTATTGCAATTACTAATTAGAACATAGTATGTACAATGGGGAACAGGACTGAAAAAAAAAAGAGCTACAAAAATTTAAGTAAATGATGACAGAAGTTTCCTTTTTGGGTGATCTCTTTAAGATCAAGCAACTCCTGACCTGAGTTCTGTCAGACTACAGAGTCGTTTTACGTGACATAAAAAGCTTATGAGGTTTGAAAAAGAAAAGTTGTATAACTGGGTTCTGGGTTTGTATCACACATTCACACAAAATAAAAAAAATACAGAAACGTTCAGAACCAGTTTAAACGCTTTAATTCATTATTAGTCATTTATTTATCTTAGTGATCATAACCCAATCTTCATGAAGTGACACTAAAGTAAAGAAATGATTGAAATCTTCACAGATCTTCGAATTATTATAAAACACAACACAGAATAGATAACAAATGCATTGTAACTGTAGTTCAGTTTTTCAACAGGTATATAGTGGTATGATTTATAACATCTCACATACAGCAGCTCCAAAGAGTATTTACACACTTAAAACACAATTAAAAATGCATGGATGCAAAGCATTAGACAACAAAACATCAAAGCAAGCTATATTTTAAAAGAAAAAATATTAGAACACACTTTACAAGCTTTTTTGATGATAAAACAACCGATATCCTGTTCAAAATGAAGACAAAAAGTATTAGGACACTTTTGGATGTTCAATGTTAGTGGAATATGCTTAAAGTTAATATGATGAACAACACCTGATAAACTGACTTTATCTTTATAATCACTCAGTTGTTTAATAGTCACTGCAAAAAAATAACAAAAATAAATAAATGTCAGTAAACGTAGGGAAGAAGTTAGTTTTAAGAAAAGTTCTGGGATCAGTCTGAAGATGCTAATTGCATTCTAACATTTTTAGATGTGACTGAGTGTCCAAATTCCTTTTGGGGCCACTGTATGTATATGATGCGTGCAATTTACAAAGATATTAACCATTTAAACATTTCTGCAGACGTGTCCAAATAATGTAATAATTTTTAAATATTCTTTCTCTGGAGAAAACAACCGATGCTTACATTAATTGTAGAATGTGTAGACAGGGAGGGCACACAATAATGAATAGATCACACATTAGCGTCTAGGGGGTGGCCCTTGACCCCTGCCTGCCCCTGGTTGGCCAGGTAGAGGTCCAGGTCCCCTGGGGCCTGGTGCTCGAGTCACAGGCCCCCGGGCATTAGGATTGGCTGACGCGAGTGACACATCTTTCTGCAGACGCACGTCATTTCCTGCTGAGCCTGGTTTCACTTTTGGAGATTTTCCACCCTGGTCATGCTTTTTTTCTACGGCAGAAAGAAACAAATGGAATGAAGGGTGACATTGTTTCACTGAAAGGTTTACCGTATTTTTGGATAAAGCCTGTAATTCTGTTTAAAACTATTCAAATACATATGACTTACATAGAATTACGCTACCGTTAAAAAGTTTGGTGTCTGTAAGATTTTACAGCAAATGTTATCTGATAATATGGTACACTTTTTAAAAATAAAGGTTATTTATTGGCATTGATGGTTCCGTGAAGAACCTTTAACATTCATAGAACCTTTCCATTGCACAAAACAAAAGGTTCTTTATTACAGTAGAAAACAGCGTCAAGGTTCTGCCCGTCTTGTCTTTGTTCAATGTCTCTATGTTAATCTTATGCTTGAACATATGGCTGTGCCTTTGTTTATGTTGCTCATGTTCTCCCCTGGTCCTGCCTCTTTGTTTCTGTTACCACACCCTTTGTTTAGCTCCTGTCTAGTCCTCGCTTACCTGATTGTGCTCTCCTGTTCCTTGGCTGCGTTTAAGTCCAATTTTTTTATGCCCTTCCCTCGCTAACTTCCCTCCGTCTCATTCACTTGAATGTACACTATGCTTACGTTGCAGTGCCCATGTTTGACATGTTTAAATTGAATGCCCTAAGCCCTTGATCACCCAATCTGCTATGGAGCTGATTTATTATTTACAGTCACCCCCCATCCCCCTCCCCTCCTGGTGTTCTATGCACCATTCTATAGGCCTACATGTATGCTTGGGCTGTTTATAAACAAATATTAAATATGAATATATCTTTATGAACTGTTCACTGAAAGGTTCTTTGGGGAACCAGAATGTTATATTTTTCTTTCTATGGCATCACTGTGAAAACCTCCCTTTTGGAACCTTTTTTTTTTAAAGAGCACCAATTGCTTTTGTATGATTGTCAGTAACATAACATTCTATGCAATGCACACCTGCATGTTTCTCCGGATGGGCAGGAGAGCTTTTGGGAAGTAGATCCTCCAGGTCCTTCATCACCTGGTTAGTGCTGTCTTTGTTATTCCGTCTGTTCTTATCCTCATCTCTTGCCTAAAAATGAACGTTAGAAATGCACACTGGCTAGTTTTAAAGCACACTTTAATTTTTTTTTTTTTTTTTTTTTTTTTTTTTTACCAACTGGTGCCATCTAACAAATCTTAGCATGGATTGTTGTGTATCTCTGAACATAAACACTACTAACCATCTGCATTTTCTTTTTTAGCTCATTGTTGGCATTCTGGTAGGCCTGTGACACTGAATTCAGATAGTAAATGGCCAGACTGTAAGAAATAAAAAATACAAATATAAGGATTTTTTATTGTTTTATGTGATCATGGTTTTTAATAATTTCCTTACACCATGAGAAGTATTGCTGCTATAATGAGTCCAGGGTTTGCTAGGTAGCCTAAGATCGTCCCCATAAACGCAGGTAGATCCATATCAATGGTCTCCATAACGACGTCAATCATTTTTGCCTTCCCACTGTGGTAACAGGAAATGAAACAATGAGCATGAGCAAATTTGATAATAAAAATTCATTTGGGGTATTATGCATTTATGTGTTTGTGTGCATATGAGCTTATGTTTGTGTGTGGTGGGTGTCCTGGTAAAAATTTCAGACAAAATGTCCCCACAAAGACTGCAATACCCGAAGTCCTTTTTATCCTTAGGACATTTTATAGTCCCCATGAGGAAAACAGCTGATATATCATACAAAATGATGTTTTTTGAAAATGTAAAAATGCAGAAAGTTTTCTGAGATGGGTAGGTTTAGGATTGGGGATAAAATATGTTTTTTTACAGTATGAAAATCATTGACTTATGGAATGTCCCCATAAAACATGGAAACCAAACGTGTGTGTGTGTGTGTGTGTGTGTGTGTGTGTGTGTGTGTGTGTGTGTGTGTGTGTGTGTGTGTGTGTGTGTGTGTGCTTGTGTGTGTTTGTGTGTGTGTGTGTGTGTGTGTGTGTGTGTGTGTGTGAGTACATGTGTGTGAGTGCATGTGTATGTGTATGTGTGTGTGTGTGTGTGTGTGTGTGTGTGTGTGTGTGTGTGTGTGTGTGCATACCTGAAGGGTCCACAGTCAAAGGAGGGAGGCAAAGTCATGATGGTGTAAACCACAGGCAGGAGACTCAGAAAGAGAATGAGCAGTAACAGGCCCATGTAGAAGTTATTGGATTTAGAAGCTTTAAAGACCCTCTCGTGTGGGGCGTTACAGGCCATTACAGCCCAGCACTGGTAGTACATGGAGCTCAGGAGCCGCAGAACATTGATGCCCACCAGACCAGGAGCATAGAACGCCCCCATCCTGACAAACAACAGACAAATAAATTGATATCTACAGGTACAAAAGAGTTTGTGGCTAAATATTGTTTTGGAATATGTCCAATGTAGTAATTGAAATGTCTAAATTGTCTCAAAAAGATGAAAAGCTTCAAAGCATTTTAGAACCTAGTGTGCAGCCTACAGTCAACATCAGGGGTGTTCAATCCTGCTCCTGGAGGGCCACTGTCCTACAGAGATTAGCTCAAACTTGCCTCAACACACCTGCCTGTAAATTTAGTATGCCTAGTAAGACCTTGATTAGCTGGTTCTGGTGTTTCATTTGGAGCGGAAGCTGAACTCTGCAGGTGGCCCTCCAGGAGCAGGATTGAACACCCCTGGTTTATTATACACACCTGATTCATTTAGCTGTTTACAGGGACTAGATCTCAAAGAAACAGGTGTGATTTCTCAGGAAAACTTTTTGGTAACACTTTATTTTACAGTGTCCTTGTTAAAAATGTTACATGTACTTACTGTAGTAATAAGAGTAAATTATGCATAATTACATGCAACTAACCGTAAACCAAACACTAACCCTAATTATATGGTAAGTACATGTTGTTAATTAATATTACTCAGTACTTGAATGTATAGTTACACTGTAACAAGGAAACCATAAAGTGTAACCAACTTTTTATGCATTGTAATATCAGTCAGCCTCAATAACGGTATAACTACACAAGGCTGTGCACTAATCCAGAAGATTTTTATTTTATTTTTTTATTTGGGCCATTGCTTATATTTTTTTATGTTGTTATTGTGCTGTTTGTGCATTTGGTCCTACCAGATCATTCCTTGGTTAAATACCAATCCCAGCACATTGCCGCTTATATCAAATTCACCATAGGAAGGCTGAAAATGAAAAAGGCTGTTAGTTATCAAAACCTAAAATGGCAGTTTAGGTTGCTGGTCATGAACCTATATAACGGACTCACCCAGCCAGCCTCCAGATCCCAGCACCAGCAGTAGTTCAGGAAACGTACAATCAGCGCTCTCAGGAAGTCACCAATGAAGATGGTCAGATAAGTCACCTGTATATCTGATACGGTCAGCTTCACAAACTCCTAATGGTGGGGTGGGAATGGTTTGATGTACAAATATAAAGCCACAAGAAATGTGCAAACAAATGTTTAGATCAGAATATTTCATCAATTAATCACAATATACAGTAATTTATATATGATTTCTGCTGGAGGAATTAGATGGACACTTTACTAATCCCACTGCAGTTTCCCAGCAAGGGCCTCTGATGCCATCAGAAGGATCAAGAGGAGGTGGGGTGCCTGTGTAATTTGGGTTGTTGGCCGAGAAGTTGGCATAATAGTCCTTAACGAACCAAATGCTGGCATTTTTTATAGAATCCTCTTCTGCAAGCTTGAAGAAAGAAAAGGTTTTGTTCACTTAAAAATCACTGATTCCCAGCTAAAAACTGGAAATAAAAAGGGTTATCATCAGAAAACCTACTTTTGAATTGACCTCATCGAACAGAGCAAGCAAAAATGTGTAGAGGTTGCCAAGGAAGAGTGCAAATATACGTCCCAGCTGCCACTTGAGAGCGATACGTGGATGGTATTCTTCCAGCTCTGCGATAGTCTCAAAGAGCATCGGACCCACCAGTCCCAGCAGAGACATGATGATCTCCATCTGAGATACAAATGTTATTGTTATTACATCATCTACAGGGGTTGGACAATGAAACTTAAACACCTGGTTTTAAAAATGTATTGGTATCATGTAGGGCCTCCTTTTGTAGCCAATACACCATCAGTTCATCTTTGGAATGACAGATACAAGTCCTGCAGTGGTCAGAGGGATTTTGATCCATTCCTCTTCCAGAACAGTGGCCATGTCACTATGTGATGCTGGTGGAGAAAAACGTTTTCTGACTTGCTCCTCCAAAATACCCCAAAGTGGCTCAAAAATATTTAGATCTGGTGGCTGTGCAGTCCATGGGAGATATTCAACTTCACTTTCATGTTCATCAAATTATTGCCACAAGTCTTTCTGTGTGTATCACAAGTCTTGCTTGGTGCATTATCATGCTGATACATGGCACCAACTTCAGGGTACAATGTTTGAACCATTAAGTGCACATGGTCCTCCAGAATGGTTCGGTAGTCCTTGGCAGTGACGCACCTATCAAGCACAGTAGAGAATGCCATGATACTGCAGCCCAAACCATCAATGATCCACCCCGTGCTTCACTATGGGCAGCAACAGTCCGGGTGTTAAGCCTCTTTAGGACTTCTCCACACCGTAACTCTCACGGACTCACCAGAGACCAATACATGGTTCACATTGTCCACAGCCCAAGATTTGCACTGTTGGCACCATTAAAACTGACATTTGGAATTGGCACGAGTGACCAAAGGTTTGGCTATAGTAGCTCGACCATGAATATTGACTCTGTGGAGCTCCCGTCAAACAGTTTTGATGGAAACTGTCGAGGGTCGAGTCGAGGTGCACATTTAATTTGACAGTGAGTTGGGCAGCTGTGGTTTTATGTTTTTTTTGGATACAATCCGTGTTAGTATCTGGACATCCCTTTCAGACAGCTTCTTCTTGCTTCGACAGTTACTCCTGTTGGATGTGGTTCGTCCTACGTGGTGGTATGCCGACATTACCCTGGATACCATAGCTCTCCATACACCACAAAGACTTGCTTACCTGGTCACAGATGAGCCAGTGAGAAGCACGCCAACAATTTGTAGCTCTATGGGCCCTATCTTGCACCCAACGCAATTGACTTTGTACACTGACGCATGTATCATTCCTATTTTGCACCCGCGCACAGCAGACTTTTCCCTCCACAGACGCACGTCGGTAAACTAGGAAATGCATTTGCGCTCCCGGGGGCGGTTCAGCACAAAGAGGAGGCGTGTTCCGGCGCAAACGTTCCCTGATGCTATTTTGCAGGTTTAGAAAACAATTCTGCCACTGACCAGGAAAAACCTAGTCTAAAGTCAGTGGCGCATTGCGCATGTTATTCATATGCTATTTTAAGGGCACATGCTTGGCCATAATCAATGTAGCGTGTGCACAATGTGCATGCACTTTGCTTATCTCATCTACACACATACGCAGCAGTTTTCGTTTTTAGAAAACCATACATTATTACAAGGAAAAATATTAACACACGAGGGATATCATTGTTGTGTCCATGAAGATGTGAAAAAATACGCATAAATCTAGCTTACACATTTACCCAAATTTTTATACGCCTGTTTAACCGAAGCTAATTTGGGTGGGTTTCTCCCATTCCCATACAATGTCACTTCTCTGTCTTTTACGGCCCTGATGAGAACGTTGGTCTCCTCGGCTGTGAACCGCTCCAGGTGTGCGCCTGGCAAATCCGCTGTTATAATAGCAATCTGCCATGGAACAAGCGCGCCTGCTCTTAAAGGGAATGTGAGATGTCGCTCTGATTGGTTTATTTTAAGTTACGCCCAAACCACACCTATGAATAATGAAGCTACTTCAGACCAACCCATTTTAGATTTGCGTCGGGCACAAGAGTCATTTATCCCGCCGGTATAATAGCAACAGCGCCCAAGACCCGCCCACAAAGTTATGTTGTGGATTGCCATTATGTTGTGGATTGACATTTTTTTTATGTCCAGATGTGCTATTGCTTTGCTAATTCAAGCTTCACACTGTGCTCATACTGATAGAATGTAATATCAGTAAAGATTGGCCACCAAGTCTCACATATACAGGCGTGAAACACAACATTGGTCAGTGTTTCAGTTTCATTGACCAACCCCTGTATCTTGTTAGTGTACTTAAGACAAGATATTGAGTGTGATTTTGTGCTTATATTTACCTCATTCTTCTCGTACCATGAGAGGTTGTCCATGTTCGCAAACTCTTGGGCTCGTTTGACCACAAAGTAGATGAGATAGCCACTTCCACCAAGTGTACAGGTGATGAGAAAGTTGGCTAAGACACGTAAGAATCTCCTCAGATGAATGTTCTCATCCTTTTGGTTCTCCTGCTCATCCACAATAGACTCCTGCAGAACACATTAGAGGTTCCAAACTGAGAAAATCTCATGCAAGACCATTTTGGAGCTACAGAGGGATAAATGAACATTTATTTAAACCATATCACTTGATCTGGCCAGATTATTTGGTCTTACAGAGAGTTGACCACCTCAGATCTCTGAAAAGACAACCAGACCATGAAACAAAAAAATGCAGTGGTCAGCACACACACACATCAACACCTACCCAGAACTTCCACATATACACAAAAGCACATACTTTGAAGCTGGTGGTGATGGAGGCGAATTTATTGTCGGCTGTCTCCGCGTTCCCAATAAGATAATCCCAGCTGGTGAACATCTTCCAGGCAAAGGTGAACTCACTGTCTTCTCCATCCCCTCCCCCCACATCTGCGTTTTTAGCCATCCTAACAGCGAGAGTGGACTTTGTTCAACACTTGTAAAGAATCCAATCTCGCCGGCAGGATAACAGAAGCGCAATTTCCAATTGCAGTCAAACAACAATCATGTTGGTAATACTCATAGAATGATACTGTGTAGTGTGGTGAACTTTCTTTTAGGCTATCTGGAGAAAATGTTTTGTATTTAGGTGAAGTGGGGTTTTTTTTAATGATAAATATGTCTTCCATTCCCCAGAGGGTTGACTGCCTATGTTCACTAAAAATATTACAATACATGAAAGGATCAATAAAAAATGGTGCCGTTTCTCAATTTGAAGCGGTGGAAAGGAAGATTAGCATTAATTTCAGTAAGTTCATAGAAAGCAACCATGACATGACATGAGGGTGAGGAAATGTAAAAAAAAAAAAAAATGTAGTTCCTCAATTACAACTTTTTGTCCTAACTTTTTTCTTATATTTGGGCCATTACTTTGTGCAGCTAAATTTATTTCTCACAACTACATCTGTATTTATTTTACATCTCACAAAGCATATGTCATGATTGTGACTTTACTGCTAACAATACTGACTATAGTTCAAACATTCATATCACACAATTTTGACTATTTCTCATAATTGCAACTTTATATCTCAAAATTGCTACTATTCATAATTGCATCTCTCACAATTGCCTTATTTTTTGTTTCTGACGTGGGAAACATTCTTGTATATTTCTTTGACAAGACTAAGCTTCTCCCTGTTATAGTAAAGCTAAATGTCGATCTTTGCATCTGCAGAAATTTTGTTTTGAATGCATGTGTAAAATGCACATATAAATCAGATTGTTGATATACAGATAAACATTCAGAAAATTCAGAAACTACAATTATTCAATCAAAATTGAAATGTTTTGCAGCCATTTTCTGTGACTTTGCAAGACCTTTGATTCATTAACAGGTAAATAACTAGAAGAGTGACAAAATGCAGTAAACGGTAAAACTATCTCAAACCAGTGTGATTATGATTACCATAATAAATATGATAACAAACACCAGTTCCCTTTCAAGGGAACTCCCGTTGCGTCGAGAATGACGCTATGGGGAACGCTTTGCGTGATGACGTCTTGAAGCACATGTAAAATCAGTCCAATGGTGTGGCGGAACGTCAGAGGCGGGTGACGTCACGTACCAGGAAGCTATAAAAGCCGGCCCGAAACAGAAAACGAAAGCTTTCTGAGTCTTCAGTTGCGCTCTGTGTTGAAATCTGTCCTTGTTATTTGGTGTTGTCTGTCTATATATATATATATATATTATTCAGTATGGCGAGCAAGCAGCAGTATCGAGTGTGTGTCCATCCCTGCCCGCGTTATTTAACGGGAGGTGACACACACACTCTTTGTGTTGTTTGTTTGGGAGAGGAGCATGCCCAGTCAGCACTCGAGGGTGGTGACTGTGTGCATTGCTGTGCGCTTCCATTGCGTACGCTCCGATCCCGTTTGGCTCGGTTCAATCCCGACCACGTTCCCCAGGGCTCGGGTCCCGCCGCGGCTGAGGCTCGGCGGCGATCTCAGACCTGGGGTTCGCAAATGGATCTGTCAGTGGATGTTGAGACGGGCTCTGCCTTATCTCAGCCTCTTACTGACAGATCCAGTGCCTCTCATCAGGGTGTGGAAGCACGCGCTGCGGTTTCTTCCCCCCCGATAGAGGTACCAGTACTGCAACTATCCAGCTCTGAGGAGTTGGATGTTGTGAGTATTGAAGCTGAGTCTGAGGATTCGCCACCTCAGTCTCACGCGTTTGAGGAACTGCTCGATGTGATTACTAGAGCCGTTGACAGACTGTCTATTGAGTGGCCAGAGGATAGGCAGGACGTTCGTTCGAAAAGCAAACTCGACGAGCGCTTCCTGCCATCTCGTGCGCAGCCCCAGCGCAGGAGTCTTCCGTTTTTCCCCGATCTCCACACCGAGGTGTCGAGATCGTGGGGGAAACCAGTTTCATATAGAGTTTTTACACCAAACACATCCCACTACTCTTCTATTCACAAATATAAAGAGCATGGTTATGGGGAGATGCCGAAGGTGGAAGAGACGCTTGCGAGCTATCTCTCTCCAGCAACGGCATCTTCCCTAAAGACTCCTACACTTCCTTCTAAACCAGTGAAAATTACATCTTCACTGGTTCATAAATCGTATGCAGCCGCTGGTCAAGCAGCAGCGTGTCTGCATACGATGTCCATTATGCAGGCCTATCAGGCTGAATTGCTGGGTGATTTAGAGGAGGGCGGGGGAATTGGTCCAGATACGGTGGCTGAACTACGCAGAGCCACAGACCTGTCTCTCAGGGCCACCAAGGAGACCGCTAAATCAATCGGGCGGTCTATGGCAGCCCTGGTGGCCACTGAGAGGCATCTGTGGCTCAATCTGAGTGACATAAAAGATAAAGAAAAGCATGTTCTCTTAGATGCTCCGGTCTCCACTGTTGGTCTGTTTGGCGATGCTGTTAACAGTGCGGTTGCTAAATCTCAAGAAGCTTCTAAACAGGCAGTTGCGCTTCAAAAACTTCTCCCCCGCCGTTCATTCTTTGAGGCTGCTGAGCGGGAGCAGCCTCACTCCTCTAAAAAGAGCGCTGAACATCGTGCCACTCAAAAACAGAGCGTGTCCTCCCGTGCTCCCCCACAAAAATCACGGGGACACGGAGGGCGCGCTCAAACCCAGCAGTCTTCGAGGGGTAGGACGGATCTGCGGACCGTCATTACCGCCAAGAAGGCTGCTGGGAAAAAGTCCTGACGTCCGAGGGCTCAGGACAAATGAGGGTAGTCCCCCCGAAGCAGAGCGGTTAACACCTCTTTTTACGGTGCCCGTCTCTCTTCGGTACCCTCAGGGGACCGTTCTGCCAACCCTGCCGCCTCCGGTGTTACAGGGCGCAGCGGTCTCCGGCGAGCACATATCTCAAGGACCACCCGGAAACGTAGTGGCCTCGGGATGCCCGCCCCCTCCGAGGAGGGTGTTAGAGCAGTCTGTTCGGTCGTTCCCTCCCGGTGCGCCGTTACAGGGCGACGAATTGACTACTCAACAACAACGAAATCCAGAAACCAGTCTCGAGAGGCTGGTACCTCTAGTAGAATCTTTGACAGCGTGGAAGCTACTGTCGAATGTTTCTCGTTGGGTCCTGCAGACCGTGGAAAAAGGGTATCAGATACAATTCAAAAAACGCCCACCTCGGTTTATGGGGGTCCTGCCCACAGTGGTGGGCCCCGAGCAGGTTCTGGTTATGGAACAGGAAGTAAACACTCTGTTAGAGAAAGGGGCCATAGAATATGTACCTCCCTCCAACAGGGAAACCGGATTTTACAGCCGGTATTTCATAGTTCCGAAAAAGGACGGGGGATTGCGTCCCATTTTAGATCTTCGAGTTCTGAACGAGTCAGTCATGCAGCTCAAGTTCAAAATGTTAACATTGAGACAGATCGTGCCACAGATCAGGTCCGAGGACTGGTTTGTCACGATAGACCTCAAGGACGCATATTTCCATATTTCCATCCGTCCGTGTCATTGGAAGTTCCTGAGGTTTGCTTTCGGGGGCAAAGCATACCAATATCGTGTTCTTCCATTCGGCCTAGCTTTATCACCCCGCACTTTCACCAAATGCATGGATGCAGCTCTGGCGCCGCTGCGCCTCCAAGGTATTCGCATCATGAACTACATCGATGATTGGTTGATTTTAGCTCAGTCGCATCAGTTGGCGGTTCAACATCGAGATGTTGTTCTCGCCCACATGAAAGAGTTGGGGTTACGGCTGAACGCCAAGAAGAGTGTGCTTTCTCCACTCCAGAGGACCACTTTTTTAGGCGTAGTTTGGGATTCAGTGTCGATGCAGGCGCGCCTGTCACCGCCACGTATAGAGTCCATCCTTGCAGCTGTGAAAAGTGTAAAGCTAGGCCAGCTACTCACTGTCAAACAGTTCCAGAGACTGTTGGGTCTCATGGCAGCAGCGTCCAACGTGATACCTTTTGGACTGCTACACATGAGGCCCCTGCAGTGGTGGCTCAGGACCAGGGGGTTTTCCCCGAGGGGCAACCCATTTCGCACAATCAGGGTCACGCGGCGATGCTTACGTGCCCTGGTTATGTGGAAGAAACCTTGGTTCCTGTCCCAGGGCCCAGTGTTGGGAGCTCCTTGTCGTCGCAAACTGCTAACGACGGATGCTTCCCTCACGGGTTGGGGAGCGATCCTGGAGGGTCGCTCAGCTAAAGGTCTGTGGGAAGACCATCATCGTTCCTGGCATATCAATCGCCTAGAGATGTTAGCTGTCTTCCGGGCTCTGAGGAGCTTTATCACAGATCTCAGGGGACACCATGTGCTAGTACATACGGACAACACGTCGGTAGTCGCCTATATCAACCACCAAGGGGGTTTGCGCTCGCGCCCGTTATCCAACTTGGCACGCCATATCCTCTTGTGGTCCCAGGGGAAGTTACTGTCACTCAGGGCAGCTTACATCCCCGGGGTCCAGAATTTAGGAGCAGACACTCTGTCGAGGCAGGGGCCGAGGCCCGGGGAATGGAGGCTCCACCCCGAGGTGGTGGAGCTGATATGGAGGGAGTTCGGCCAAGCACAAGTGGATCTGTTTGCGTCTCGAGAGACTTCTCACTGTCCACTTTGGTTCTCCCTCACGCATCCAGCTCCTCTGGGACTGGATGCTATGGTTCAGACGTGGCCGAGGCTACGTCTGTACGCCTTTCCCCCAGTGGCTCTGCTCCCGGGAGTTCTGGAGAGAGTTCGCAGGGACCGGGTTTGCCTGCTTCTGATAGCCCCGCGCTGGCCGGGCAGAGTATGGTTTCCCGATCTGGTCTCCCTCCTCGACGGGCATCCTCTGGAGTTACCCGTCAGGAGAGACCTTCTGTCCCAGGCAGGGGGCTCAATATATCACCCCCGCCCAGAACTGTGGAACCTGTGGGCTTGGCCTCTGAGGGGGCCCAGCTCATAGAGTCAGGTCTCTCAACTGAGGTTGTTGAGACCATTCTACAGTCCAGAGCTCCCTCCACGAGGAAACTTTATGCCCTGAAGTGGAGAGTCTTCACTTCTTGGTGTAGTGACCGTCGGTTGGACCCAGTTAACTGCCCAATTGGTACAGTGCTGGAGTTCCTGCAAGACCGGTTCACGGCAGGTCTGACCCCGTCCACTTTAAAGGTTTATGTGGCGGCCATAGGTGCTTACCACATTCCTTTGGGTGGAATGTCTGTGGGGAAAGACCCTTTGATATCTCGTTTCCTTCGTGGCACTTGGAGGCTGAGGCCTGCAGTTCGCTCTAGGGTTCCGCCTTGGGACCTGTCCATTGCATTACAAGGCTTGTCCCTGGCCCCCTTTGAGCCCATTGAGGAGGTTCCTGAGAAGTTTTTAACTCTGAAAGCTCTTTTTCTCCTTGCTATTTCTTCTCTCAAGAGAATAGGGGATCTTCAAGCATTGTCAGTTGCTCCGTCATGCTTAGAGTTTGCTCCGGGTATGGTTAAAGCGTTTCTTCATCCAAGACCGGGTTATATCCCCAAGGTCCCCACTAATGTGGTCAGACCTGTTGTTCTGCAGGCCTTCTGTCCTCCTCCCTTTCAAAATGCTGACCAGGAGGCTAATAATTTGCTTTGCCCTGTGCGGGCGTTAGACGCATATGTCCACAGAGCTGCCCTGTGGCGTAAAAGTGATCAATTATTTGTGTGCTTTGGGTCCCCTAACAAAGGAGGTCCAGTGTCTAAGCAAAGGATGAGCAAGTGGGTGGTCGAGGCTATCTCACTTGCTTATGAGGCGGCTGGGCAGCCTTCTCCTTTGGCTGTCCGGTCGCACTCGACGAGGAGTATGGCGGCCTCTAAGGCCCTTATTTCAGGAGTTTCTTTACAGGACGTCTGTGATGCGGCAGGCTGGTCCTCACCGCATACTTTCGTCAGGTTTTACTCTCTGGATCTAGACTCTGCTCCAGGGTCTCATGTTTTGTCTTCCTAATGCTGCTCTCTAGATTTCACACAGGACAGACATTCGTAGCTATGGAGGCGTTGGTATAGACGTTCCCCATAGCGTCATTCTCGACGCAACGGGAGTTCCCTTGAAAGGGAACGCCTCGGTTACGACTGTAACCTCGGTTCCCTGAAGAGGGAACGAGCGTTGCGTCGCCTTGCCATATCTCCTTCATGCCTGTCAGCTCGACTTCAGACTTTTACGAAGCTTTCGTTTTCTGTTTCGGGCCGGCTTTTATAGCTTCCTGGTACGTGACGTCACCCGCCTCTGACGTTCCGCCACACCATTGGACTGATTTTACATGTGCTTCAAGACGTCATCACGCAAAGCGTTCCCCATAGCGTCATTCTCGACGCAACGCTCGTTCCCTCTTCAGGGAACCGAGGTTACAGTCGTAACCGAGGCGTTTGCAGTATCAAGCAGCATAACAGACTGTTTCTTTTACAATTCCACTAGTACTAAAATTAAACACTTTACCTTTAAATTGGAGGGGTTTTTTTTTCAGCATTTGCTGTCTAATCTGACAACACAATCTTTTTTAACCATTTTAAATGTACAATAAAAGACAATTCACTAGATTCTGTACAACCTTTTGCCATCTACAAAGAACAATAATACTTTTTAAAGAATTTTTTTGGGGTATAGGCATACACATTCACAGTCATGTACTTCTCATGAACATTTCATGTCATTGCTACAACATCTAGCAATGAATGAAAGAGGGACTCACGTTCGGATCACAACCATGAGACTATACCCGAAGGACCCAATGCCCACCAAGAGGTAGGACAGAGGGAGACGAAACTTCAGGAAGCCAATGGTTCTCTGGTTATTATAGTAGCCATAGAAAAGTACTGAGTACTTGCAGTAACCCTGTCAAAGAGAAGGCATCAAAAAGTGTTACTGATAACCATACATTTATATTATGGTAATAAGAAATGTGACAAACACTGCGTAACTGTCTAATTCCATGACACAGTTTTCAGAGAAAATATGTACAGGGGGGGTCAAAAATCTGAGACTGTTTTAATAATCTGGGGTTTTTAAATCTAATTTAAACCTGTAAATAAACAGAAAAATTTAAATGATGCAAAATTAATGAAATTTTTTAGATTCCGTTGTAGCACAAGATATTAATTCTCAAATCATGCTGGAGAACATGATCATTAGGTTTTACATGACCTTGTGGAGTTATTGTTGCTGCTATCCAAAGGGTGACATAAAATACTAAGCCGTTCTGAAATTCATTTTTATTTTCAACTTTCACTCTAAATGTTTTCTGGAAATTTTGTTTAAAATGCAAAATAGACCTTTTCACTAGTGGTCTCAAACTTTCGGACCCCATTGTATACATGTATCATGATCTTACATTGAAATCCGTGAGAACAGCATAGTCCATAGCAGTGGCTTGCTCTGGTCTCGGCACAGTTTTCCGAGGAATGGACCCATATGGAAGTCCCATGAGAACCTTGCGGATAATTCCATATGTTTAAATCATTTGTGAAGGACAGCAGCCATTTTTTTTGTAGATAGAAATATTAGAAAGATACTTTATTGATCTCCGGTAAGCCAAATTTAAAGCAAAAGAGCATCATTGTATACTTATGTAGGTAAAACACAACATAATTGATAAAACACTGACCTCTGGTATCACAACCAGGCCAAAAGTCAAGCCAAAGAGGACCAAGTTCATACCGTACATCCAACGGAGGAAAATAAAGTATGAAGCAACTGAGGAGCCAAAGTGACCTGCAAATGGATGAAACATCGCCAAGGCTCAGAATAAAGAACTTTTAGTTGAGTACCTTTTTCTTTTTCTTTTTTACTTGCAAGAAAAATTCAAATAAATGAATATGGCTCAATTTCTAATTCGGTCAAAGAAATAATTTTCTATTATCAGTAATCATTAGTACTTACTCTCAACTTCCTTTATTTTCCGCTCCCATGGGATGCACGATGTCCTAAAATTTTCAAAATCTCTTTGAAACTTTATCCATTTCTGTATGATGAGGCACAAAGCAAACAGGGATTGTTAGGAGGCTGCAGGTAACTAGATATTTATGTTTTTCAAGAAAATGTTATTGGCGTTTGCCTACAGAATACACGTTGCCACCGTGAGTTTTGCAATGTGGTTGCTAAGGTATTCTGGTTTTGTTTTAACCCATTGCTTTGTTGTTGCTAGGGAGTTCTGGGTGATTACTAGGGCATTGCTAGGTGTTTTCTTACTGGCTCTAGAGTAAAAAGTCCACTCCAAAATCTCTATCTGACATTCTGGTCTGATCTCTCTTAAAATAGGAATGTTTTATTTTCAGCAACAGTCATAGTGATGCATAAAGTGAAGATGTTCATATTCCTACCTTCATCATCATCACTTTGTAGGCATACAGCTTCCTGCCTTTTCCTTTGCCCAATGCACCTTCAAATTTATCCACAAACTGCTGAGCCTCCCTACAAACACAAGGAGAATGCGGGATTGTTAAAAGGAGGAGATTAAACTTTAACAGTAAACTTTACTTTACTGTAACAGAACGGTGGTTCACAGAAATCGCACAATGAAGGAATCTCAGAATTTGTAGGAGAAAATGCAAACCACATAAACTGAAATGAACATGAAATGAAATGAACAAAACAGGGAGTACTTACACTTAACAAGGGAACACAGGTGAACGAAATCAGTAATGAAGGCGACAAACAAGGAGAACTTAGTAACTACAGAAACTAATACTGCACAGGAAACAAAGGAACATTAACAAAAACATAATGAAACATAACATAACATTGACACTTAACTGGATCACTGTATTAATCAATAAGCTTCAAGGACTATCTATTTTTAAAGCTACATTTAAGCTAAAATACACAATAGAGACAGATATGATGTGGATGTCATGGCCTAATAAAGAAATAAACCCACCTAATCTACTAAACTTAAAGGGATACTCCACCCCAAATTGAAAATTCCATCATCATTTACCTTCATGTTATTTTAAAAATGTGTGACTTTCTTTCTTCTGGGGAACATGAGTTAGTAAATGCAAATTCTTTGGAGTTTGTTTATTTATTTATTTTTCATTTCGGTGAGTATCCCTTTAAGTTACATCAGTAACTATATCTTTTAGTGGAAGAATTAACTTAACAAACCAATTAACTATGGTCATTTTTTTTACTTTATTGGAATGGTATGAAACTTGGTAAAGGTTTTGGCTCTTGCTATGTGAACACACAGACCCAGACAAAAATCATGGACATTATTCAAAAAGGTTAAATGGTCCTAAAAAAAGAAGAAAAAAAGTCACACGTGTACTTCTCGGGGTCAAAAATTAAAAATTGCAAATGAATGGGAGACAAATTTAATCTAGTGGAAACGTTTGGTTCTGTTCCCAAACAAAATCTTACTGAATGCTCATTTCTTGGAGCACAACTTGTTTAGATTTATGGCTTTGATTTTCCCATAGTTTTAGAGCAAAACATGTTTTGGAAAATATATATGCTCAAAAAGTGGTTAACATGTAATAAATGGATCATAATTATTCCATTGATATAAGTTAGTACCATAAAATCCCCTAAATATATTAATTGTTTTATAAAAACAATAAGGCCTCGCTGTATCAAGAATTTAGTCACATCTTGAAGCTTATTTGATTCATTATAACATTTTTTTGCATTACATTTAAGATTTCTCAGTACTTGAGGACTTTAAGTCGTCTTTTCATTCGCCAGGGTTTGTTCCTGATGTTTGCTATCAGCTTCTTCTTCTCCTCCACCTCCTCCATCAGTTTGGCCATTTCTCCTTCAGACATGGACTCCTCTTCTTCATCTGATTTGGAATCATCACCACTAAGACATAGAACATGACGTGATCAAGTGCTTCATTCATAAAAATTAGTTTTGTCTTGCATGAACTTCAAAACTGTTGTTTAAGGCTGGAATACACAACATGAATTGTGTACAGATTTTTGCCCACATTTTCAGTCTGGATGATTCGTTTGTTGTGCTGAAAGTCTGGTAGTGTGTGATGCCTCAGTTGTTTAGTGTATAACCATTACAAAATCTGCAAGTGTATGATAGTGTTTTTAAAAGTTATGTAGTGTATTCCAGCCTGTAAATTATAAAGATAGTATAGATTGGTAACCCTTAATTAGGGGTTCAAGCACGAAGTGCTGAAATCCTATTGTAATTGTAAGGATTTTTATTATTTTTCTTCTGCTGTAAAACGCTTCGTGCAGCCCAAACCGCAAATGCTGGAGTCTTGAAACTTGGCTAAATGGTAGTACAAAAAATCGAGGAGAGGTTCAGAGAGTATGACCCCGATTGGCCCATAGGTGGCGCTATAACGACCAAAAGTGTGAAACTGCTCATAACTCCTAGACCGTATGTCGTAGACTCAAGTGTCTTATATCAATGGAAAGCTGGACTCCTGACGAACAAAACGTATATCTCCGATTTCATTTCCGCCATGATAGATTTTCCGTCATTTTGAATTTTTTTTAATTCAATTTGCCATTTTGCCATTTTGAATCAAAAAACTACTTTTGCGAACTAGTCCTAGGGTTTTCGTCTGATCGGAACTAAACCAGTGCAGAAATGTTCTCTGGAGTCTGATTATCAATAATTATCGATACACATGTGTATGAGGTCAATCTGAGGTCACAGTAAAAAACCCACGGCGATTGGCCACATGGTGGCGCTATAACATGAAAAAAACATAAAACAGGCTATAACCACCTGACCGTTAGTCCGATTGACTTGAAAATTGGTATGTAGTGTCTTGGTCCAAGGTGCCATGTATATCTATGAGGACATTGGCGTATCTCGCCATCGGCCAATGAAGTTGAACACCTATTAGACAAGGTTAACAGAGGCCGATCGGAACGAAACTCGATGGACATGTTCAATTCATGGCCCTAGAGGTCTGTAAGAATTTTGAAAGAAATCGGCCACTAGTTGCGCTAACGAGTTCTATGGCTCTGTAATCACGTGATGTTACACTCATCCACACAATATGCATATCATTTGATAGATCTCCTCATCCTGAACAACTTTGCCTCAAGAACCATTGCTGTCAATCAAACCGTTCATTAAATATTCGCGAACATGTTAAAAACCTACTTTTGCGAGTACCTACTAGTCCTAGGTTTTTCGCCCGATCGGAAGTACTAGAAATACTAGAAATTGCAGTTAAGGCATGACCATTGGAAATAGAAATACTCATTGGGTCAGCAGGGTCAGACAAAAACAGGTGGAGAAGAAAAGACACATGTTAACTGCAAAATAATTAAGAATTAAGGTGAAGAATTAAGTGTGAAACCATCAGGAACCCTTAAGTCTCCAGCGCCACCATTTTCCAGAACGGCAACCTACCTGGAGTCTCCAGAAGTGCAAGGTGTCAGGATCTCAGAGACTTAGGTTAGGTAAAGAATCCTAAAAAATGACCCCCACTATTTCACTTTCCAATGGTCATGCCTTAACTGCAATTTCTAGTATTGCATTAGTATTGCATCCTTCCCATGGGGATTTAATAATTTTTGACTTTTAAGTCTGAGTTAAATCTCTTTTTTGGCTTATTTTATTTGTAAAAGAAAACGTGCCTAATAATTATGCACACCTGAATATAAGGCGTTTTTCATTTCCAGCCTTCATGAACAATTATATATCACTTATAAATGATTAAATACAAAATTAATAGTAGTTATTACGATTAATGTGGTTTGGAATTGGTCAAATGTGCCTGGAAAAAAAATATGATCAGAAAATCAATGTGCCTAATAATTCTGCACGCACTGTATAGTAAGTACATGTTGTTAATTAATATTACTGCATACTTACCTGTATAATTACACTCTAACAAGGGCACCTTCAAATAAAGTGTGACCATAAAGAAATCTTTTACTACTTATTCATGTAATTACTCTGTAACAAGGACATATGAAAAGTAAATTGCAAAATATATTTTTTAGAAAAAACAAGACAAAAATTTAGATTAGTTAAAATCTAACCCCCTCCCCCCCACCACCCCACCATCCCACCATCCCACCACACACACACACACACACACACACACACACACACACACACACACTTTGTAAATGTTCCTACACCCAAAAGACAAACCAAAATATCGGGCGTATATGGTTAGAAGTCGATAATGGAGATTAATGGCATGAGCTCTAACTAGTACACGTGTGTGTCTAGAGTGTATGGGGAGACATAGTATTAAAAATGCAATGGCTTTAAATAGTTAAAATGATACTGTCGCGGTTATAGGGAGAGGCTCGGATAGTTGACCATATGTTTTCTAACAACACTTACCACTTTTATAAATAATACGGAAATATGGCATGTGAATTACACCTTAAAAATAACAACATTTCACTAGAACTTTGGGAATGGACTGTAAAAGAGAAAGTTTAAGTTGGCCTATCTATTACTGGAATTAAAGAGTTTTGTCTTATATTCAGTGATCTCTTGGCGTAGGTGTTGTGACTCGTGAGCAGTTAATGAAGTCAATTAATTATCATTTAATTATCCAGTTCTCTCGCGTAACCACTTGTGTCAGCATACCTACTGTTCTTTTTCTTCTTTTCATCTTTGTCACTGTCTTTGTCATTGTCCTTGTCTTTTCCTTTCCCCTGTTTTTTGTTTCCACCTTTCTTGCTTTTTCTGCCGGACTTCTTGTTTTCCCCATCTCCCCCACTTTCTCGCACTTTTCCTCTTCTCCTGTTCCCAGCACATCTCCTCTGTGGAATATCATCATCGCTGTCTTCCTCATCTGCCTGTGCAGCTTTCTTTTTCTTGGCTGCTCGACGACCTCTGGGGGGTTCATCATCCTCATCTTCATCCTCACCATCCTCACCGGTGACTGCTTTGCCCCGTTTACCGGCTGTGTTTTTTTTAGCACCTTTGCCTTTTGCTTTTTTGTCCTCTGAGAAAAAGAGAACCCAATTGGATTGTCATGAAAATGTATAAAAACAATACATGCTTGCTGAGTAACAAAAGATAAACACAGATTGTTGCAAATTCTGAAAGAAAAATAGTGAGGTTTGTCCCTTCAAAACTTGCTGTCACTAGTCACTTGTAGAAATTTCTAGTTGCTGAGTAGTTTCTAGGTTATGAGCAACAGAAATTTTGATTATGTTAGCCTTATACACCAACAATCTTAAAAAAGAAAAAGGAAGGCGAAAATAAGGAAAAAAAAATTCAGTGTAATATTTTTTCTTACCTTCAGCACTCTCCACTTCTCCATCAATATCTATTCCCACTACCAAAAAAAAAAAAAAAATATGAGTAGCTTCCTAAGTGCAGAATGTCAACAGATTTAAAAAAAATTAAAAAATAATACATATTACTAAAATATTGGTCATTAGGGTTTAATGTAACTATTAAACTATTATACATTGGAAATAAAAGGTACAACTCACCATCTTCCAGTTTTCTTGCTGTATCACTTTTCTTTGGCATTTTACTGCCCTTCTAATCTCTATTAGCCTCTGAATTACTTCCCTTGCATCTGTGGTCTAACAAATTACCGCACAGGTGTGCAGCTGCTCTCGAGTAACTGACTCCCTATTGCCATAGCAACGCCATGTGACCTCACCTGTGCGATTGATATTAGTATTTTAAATGAGCTGGAACAGTTGTCTGGTCGATTTGAGTTCAGATTAAATCTTTTAGAGAGAAAAAAATATATTTAAGACAAAGGAATTTATACAAAGCACAAACACAGCTCAATTTTAAAATGATCTGAGAACTTACATGAAGTAAAACAAATCTAGCCTTTCAGAAGCGTTTAAATTCCATCAATGTTTAAAGGAACAATCAAAAAGTATTCTGGATGACCCGCAGGACGGTGCGCCACATCCATTTAAACTGTTTGATGCACTCTCACTCATTGGGACACATGACACCTAACGCTGCTGTCACAAGAAGAGCTTCCTTAAAGATTTAATGAAGGTTTAGGTTTTCCTTCAAAGACAATTAAACACATTTCACACTATGTTAAGTTTTGCACTTTCGTTTTAGCATGCACATTCTTTAAAATTGCTGTGTTTGAGAATCTGCAACAAGAATTATTATTATTATTAACTGTCAGCAGTTGTCACAGTATAGAGAGGTTCAGCCTGTAAAGATTTTGATAGTAGAAGGTATCTTGACCAGTTAGTACTGCATGTAGACGTATAGTAAACACACTTAAATATACAGACACTCAAGCACACGGTGAAACTCTAAGCAGACAAACAGATATATGTGATCTCCTGCCTCGTCTGCACATATGACACCTGGTAGATGACACTGCATCTCAGTTTTCACGTGCGAGTCATTACATGTTCATTAGTGTGAAGCTGCAAAAACATACAATGTGCGCACATGTGCACATCTATCTATCTATCTATCTATCTATCTATCTATCTATCTATCTATCTATCTATCTATCTATCTATCTATCTATCTATCTATCTATCTATCTATCTATGTTATGGTTAGGGGGAAACCATACCTGAGCAAAAAAATCATTTGATAATCATATTCAAATCATGTATCAGAATTAATGGTTTTGTCGACAAAAATACACATATAAATCCTATACATAATTAACAGCTTATAATAATTAATATTGATGAGCAAAGCCATTGCCTTGAGCAAATAAGCGGCTGCTTATATAATATCAGTGATGCCGACTTACAACACACCAAGTTATAGGTTACATATGAGGTTACATACAGGTTACTGTAAAAACTGAACATGTGCAGATGTTGCTTTAAGGAGATATTTCTACCTGATTCTACCCATAAATTCTAATTTTGTTGTTGTAACCTACTTCAATCAGTTTTATGTAACATAAAACAAGGGAATGCTGTTTTAACTTAATTGAGTTACTGTAACAATTGTCCACTGAAAGCAAGTTTGTAGAGAACCCAAGTGCAGTTTATTTACAAAACGTGATCAAACATAAAACAAAGGCATGAGTCATGACATTGCATGAATTTAAAACATAAACATGGACATGACGCTTACCACAGTGGTTACAGGGTAATAATACTTGAAAAGGACACGTGGCAAACATGAGGGCTTAAATACATACAAGACTAATGACAAGACAAGGGACACTTGTGAACAATGAAACAATGAACCAATGACAACATGACACATAAGACAAAGGAACACATGGCAGTATAACACGACTAACACAGGGAATCACATGACAAGACATGGAACATGAACCAAAACAAAACGTGACATATCCCCCCCCCCACAAGGGTGTCTCCCGACGCCCAACATAAAACCAAAACAAGACATTGAAAGTTCAGCGGAGGCGGTCTTGAGAGAGGGATGGCGGTAGAGTTCTCAACGGGCCTGAAAATTACAACCCGACCCGACCCGGCCCGTGGCTTTTAAAGCCCGGACCCGATGTAACCCGACACATCATCATGAATTATCTGCCCGAACCCGGCCCGCGGCCCGACGATAATTTTTTTTTTTTTTCTCATACACGTATTATCATGACCAGCAGACGGGAATTCAAATCAACCTTTAATGTTCATGCCTTTTAACAATACAAACAATACAAACAACTTTCCAGACCTCTGATTTTCCAACTCCTGTAGTAGCGACGGTGAATTCACCTGCGGCAAGTTTACTTTTCACCAACTCCATCTTCTTCTCCAGGCTAAAGGCGTGCACGCAGTGGCGTCAGGTCTGCCCCCGCCCCTCTCCATGATGCACGTTGCACGCAGCAGCCAGACTTTCTTTACGGTGAACAGCAGCGATGATTAAATGTTTTTTTGTTTTGTTTTGTTTTTCACTGAGCGGAAAAGATTAAGCCCGAGGTCCGACCCGACCCGAGTCATTTGCTTATATTTTCGACCCGAACGGGCCAACCCGACCCGATGAGAACTCTAGATGGCGGGCCAGGCCCATGCAGGGGAACAGGACTAAGACCATGGCATGGCGGGCCTGGGCCATGGAGCGTGGGAGAACCTTGGCTGTGGAGCGTGGGCGGATGTGGGACATGGAGCGTGGGAGGACCTTGGCCGTGGAGCGTGAGAGGACCTTGGCCGTGGAGCGTGGGAGGACCTTGGCCGTGGAGCGTGGGAGGACCTGGGCCATGGAGCGTGGGAGGACCTTGGCCATGGAGTGTGGGCGGATGTGGGCCATGGAGCGTGGGAGGACCTTGGCCGTGGAGTGTGAGAGGACCTTGGCCGTGGAGCGCGGGCGGATGTGGGCCGTGGAGCGTGAGAGGACCTTGGCCGTGGAGCATGGGAGGACCTTGGCCGTGGAGCGTGAGAGGACATTGGCCGTGGAGCGTGGGAGGACCTTGGCCGTGGAGCGTGGGAGGACCTGGGCCATGGAGCGTGGGAGGACCTTGGCCGTGGAGCGTGGGAGGACCTGGGCCATGGAGCGGGGGAGGACCTTGGCCGTGGAGCGCGGGAGGACCTGGGCCATGGAGCGTGGGAGGACCTGGGCCGTGGAGCATGGGAGGACCTTGGCCGTGGAGTGTGGGCGGATGTGGGCCATGGAGCGTGAGAGGACCTTGGCCATGGAGCGTGGGAGGACCTTGGCCGTGGAGCGTGGACGGATGTGGGCCATGGAGCGCGGGCGGATGTGGGCCATGGAGCGTGAGAGGACCTTGGCCATGGAGCGTGGGAGGACCTTGGCCGTGGAGCGTGGGAGGACCTGGGCCGTGGAGCGTGAGAGGACCTTGGCTGTGGAGCGTGGGAGGACCTGGGCCGTGGAGCGTGAGAGGACCTTGGCTGTGGAGCGTGGGCAGGCCTGGGCCATGGAGCGTGGGAAGACCTTGGCCGTAGAGAGTGGGCGGATGTGGGCCATGGAGCGTGGGCGGATGTGGGCCATGGAGCGTGGGAGGACCTTGGCCGTGGGCGGATGTGGACCATGGAGCGTGGGAGGACCTTGGCCATGGAGCGTGGGTGGACCTTGGCCGTGGAGCGAGCGTTGCCTCGCCCCCAAAATTTTCTGGAGCTGGAGTCCTCTCTGGACACTGGTCAGGGGCTGAGGGCTCTGGGTGGCGGCAGCCATCTTGGCAGAGGGCTCTGGCATAATGGCGGCCATCTTGGGACGTGATGCTGAAACGGCGGCAGCCATCTTGGGACGTGACTCAGGACTCACGTGCTGGAGCCGATGTGTGCTGCCCACACACACAAAATAGCTGTGGCCACTATGATCACTCTTTTTTTGCGGTTACCATTGTGCTGAAGAGTAGCGCTTGTGCTTAGGCTGTGGGCACTTTTATGCTCAGTACTGACACCTGCCTTAACTTAGTGGTTCATACATAATGATGAACAATGTTGATCCAACTAAACTGATTTATTGTGAATAAACTAAATTAAATATGTGTAAAAATGTCTTGACTTAAATAAATTAAGGGTAATGATTTTTTTTTTTTTTTATGAGTGTATTTAAATCAAGGTGGAAAAGGACTTTCATCATATAAAACAAAAAAAAATATTTTAAACTATGTATCCAGTACCTAGCTGGAGAAATCAGGTTATATCTACTGACAGTTAAAACCTTGTTTTGTTTTTTCAGGTTGGTTGAATTCAGGTATAATCAGTAAATCTAAACAAAACCAGTGAAGATGTTATCACATGAAGTAAAGTTGAACTGACTAAACATTTTTTTCAGTGTAGTGCTCTTCATTAAGATATACAAATAACACTTTAGAATAACTTTGATATCAATGACAAACCTGGCTGTAAATTTAGGTAGGGAAGGTTTATGATAAACATTTTGTAAGCTGAACACATCAGACACATGTTTTATTATTTTATTTCATTTTATTTTATTTGTGTGGCAGAATTCTACTGTCCTTTGCGTTATTCAGCCTGAGGGTGGCACTCTAATTATGAATGACATACTTTAGTACACAGGACAAACGTATAGAATGACATCTTAAGAATTGTACTAGAATGTTGCAAGTTGTGTAGGAATTCCAGTGAAATGTCTAACAAATAAAACAAATATAAAATAAACACAACATAACTATTGTATAAAGCATGAGCACGTTTAACCTAATAAAGATTTATACTTTCATTAATTTGATACACTACTCCACGGAAGA
This sequence comes from Scardinius erythrophthalmus, assembly GCF_964197995.2. Lineage (NCBI taxonomy): Eukaryota > Metazoa > Chordata > Actinopteri > Cypriniformes > Leuciscidae > Scardinius > Scardinius erythrophthalmus. Next base: position 43,594,807 of record NC_138225.1, on the reverse strand, counting down.
ACAGACTTGCAATCTAGTTACTGACCTGATGCAGACACATGGCTGAAGCAGTCTGATATTGTCTTGGTCTGGAGCGAAGTTTACGTGAGGTGACGTGAACATAAGCGGGGAAGTTTGAAACTTGCCCCAAAGAATCTTCATTAGAGCGTGCTGCAGTTTCATTTTAACCACAGATTTGCATCGGACATTTGTGGGGCGCCGCAGAGTTGGAAAGGGACGGCTCAGGAGTCAGGCACGATGCACGTCTGCAGAAACCACGAGCTAAATTTTAATATCACTGCATTTCACTCCACAACTTATGAATTAACTGTAGTAAAACTGTAGTAAAACAAACTTTTTTGGCAGAAATGTGCCTGAATATATTCATATTAAAAATGCTGTTATATTAATATAGTATAAATGTATTAAATGTCATGCAGTAATGTTTTTGTTTAGAAGTTATGGCAGTTTATTTATTTATTTTTGCATTTATATTTATACTAAATGTTTGAGCTACTGTTTTTGATAACACATGCAATAGGTTTATAGAAAATCAACAAAAAAAAATCAATAAATTGGCTAGCCTACTTTCATAATTTTTCAGGAATTGTAGATTTTTTTAAAACGCTTGTCTGAACAAGAATATCAAGATATTTTATTATTTCACATATGATGGTGAAAAGTAAAAAAGCACCACCATGTGAAATGTGTATAATAAATATTTTTGAGAATAACAAACAAAAATCCCTTCTAGATTATTTTATCCCTTGAGGTAGCCCTCGCACACAAAAAGGCTGGACCCTGGTATATAGTAACTATATGTTTTATAATTACAAGTTTGTGTAATTTGGGGTTTCTGTAGCCAGTGACATTTCATTATTTGTATTTTATGGCATTGTACATTTTTTGTTTTTATTTGAAGGCTGAGGCTTCATTAATAAACACAACCCCAATTATCATCATTGTTTTGAGATGTTACTTGCTGTGAATACCAAAAACAGCTCTGTTTTCAGCACGCCGTTTAAGTGCATGTGTCTTTAAATGATAATGAGCTTTGCTTTGCTCACCCCGCCCCTCTGTTCTGTGCATACACCGTTTGTAACACAATAACCTAGCCTGGCAAGCCAGACCTACATCAAGATGTTTGGTCTGGCAACTCACCATAGACACGGCTCAATCCGAGGGGCGGGATAAACGGCTGTCTTTCAAATTCCCTCTGCACGCAATAGGACAGCGCTTCAACCAACCAGAGCGTTTTCCCAACAGCGGAGCTAACGTTAGTAGATTCAACTTTTGAATCTGGCAGGCAAAACTACAAACACATCTTCCTTTTTTAAGAATGACTTAAGTGCCGTTCTTTGCTCTTTCTCAAAGAAGAACTTAACTCCAAGTCCTCCAGAGTCGCGGCCAAAGCCGATTAGAAAGACTGTTCTCCAGCAGCAGCTCTTCTTTGTTTTCAAGTAACAGTTAGCAGGGAACCGTCGCAACTCTGTCCTCATTATGTTAAGCCCGTCCCGCCTACTCTATACACGACGTGATTGGCCTGACCCAATTTAGGCTTTTCCAGCACGAAAGTCAATGGAGAGTTGCTAGACTACCCTGGCTGCAAAATACATTTTGCTGCCGCTAGGGTGCGTCTACATTTCTAGGCTAACAATAACCATAACGCGTTGTTCATTATAAACGTGGGATTATGAATTATATTGAGAACGTCGTACATAGAAAACATGCCGTAATGTACCCTGAGTGTAAACCTTAGCCGCATTCATCGTAAAGCGTGCTAGCGATTTGCAAAGATTAATATAAATATTAAGGTACCGATCCTTTTTTCAGGAGCTTCTTAGCAAAACCAGCTTTATACTGACCCTCGTTTATAAAGCAGTCTGGTGTGTGAAATGATTTGCGCAAACATGAAAGCATTGACGTTGCTCGTGGGGAATATTCCCTTCGAAAACAAAACTCAGCCACTGCGTCTTCAGTGGTTTGGATTTAGGAACATCAAAATGACTGCTGTGTTCGTTATTACACCCAAGAACAGAACACCGCAATCGCTTAGACGCCATTCTGCTCATAGACAGTGCTCCAGCGTATCAACAATGACCGCGCCGGTCCACGCGGACTATGATTGACAGCTCGCTCACGAGCGAGGGCGGGTCTGTTTTGAAACGCTGCTGTCAATCAACAATCGTGGGAGGGGCGTCGATTTTGTGATGTCACAAAATCGAACGGCTTGATTTGAGACAGGGGAAAACATTATAAGAAGATTAAAAAAAAACACTGGATGGATTTTTATCATTTTATGATGGTTGTGTACAGGCACTGCCAACACACATTTCAGTACAATCAACTTGTAAAAGTGCATGTACCATTATATGACCCCTTTAATAAAGCTTTTTAATGTTTTTTGAAATACCTTTTCACTACTTTTCAGATAGTGAAAATGCATTTGAATGGGGTATAAAGTTTCAGACAATTTTGAAAAAAAAAAAAAATTTACCCTAATATGACAAAGTTATAAATGATGGCACATAAAAATGATGGCACATAAATATATATAAAATATAAAGTCCTTTATTTTTTTTTTAGCAGGATTAAATAGGCCACAATTTGAAGGGACAGCCATTTGTAGTGGTTTCTGAAACTGATACCCTGAAGATGACGCCCGCTTCTGAATAATCAATCCATCCATTTTCCAAACTGCTATATTAGTGGAGTAGGAATGAGGGTATAGGGGACAATTTCAAATACAGCTAATGTGTTCAGTATTACTTGGGGAATTACAGTTAGACTACATATAGAGACCACATAAAGAGACCATGGCTGCTTTTCCCAAAAGCTTCCTCAGATAAGTTGATCGTAGAAAGTAGAGACCATTGGTGGCAATGGTTCTATGATCAACTTAGGCATACAATGCTTTTGGTAAACGCAGCCTATGTTTCAGTGAAGACCAGGAGTCAAATTTAAAGTTCAACAAGTTGACAGAGAGCTTTTAATATTAAGTAACAAAGTACCAATAAATCAATCCTTTACCAAATATCTCTGAGTAATATTAAGTTGCAGGAGAGTAAAAGAAGAGAAGAAGGGCCTATACAAGCGAGATGCAAGAGCAGATAGAGTGATATAAGAACGCTGCAAATATTTATAGCCTATAGGTTCAGGTCAAAAATATCCTTCCTTCAGCTCATGGCCTCTTGGTATCACGTTCTGCAAACGTAGCTAAACATTGTTGTTTCACACTATAAAAGCAGAAAGAGCCAAATGAGCATTTTCATCATGTCTAGACCTTATGCAAATAAATCTGTACCTTAATTCCAAGTAAAATAACCAACTCGTGACAAATTGTATATTAGACAAGATACCGGACATCAACAAAAGCAGAGAGTGCTACACGGGTGTCTGTACGTAGTAATTTTTTGTTGCTATGCTTTGTACTAAGAGGCTAGTCATAGCCACTCCCACATGCTGATCAACCAGCTGTCTTTGATGATCCACTATAGCTATTACTAGTTTAAAAGCCCACTGAAGTGCCTTGAAACGCACAGAGTTATTCAATAAGTACTTCTCATTTCTTTTTTTTGTGCACCCTCACTCATAGTTCCTCTGGAAGCTTCCTTGTTCCTCGCCTCCTCACAGTGCAATTAGAGAATTGAGATGTCCTTCAAGATGGCTAACTTTGATCAGTTTCTGGGTCACTGGTTGGAGGATGGCGGAGGAATCGAGGAAGCATCAATTTGAGTATTGAGAAGCACCCCATGAGGCGTAATTTCCACTGAAACAGCGAGACGAATACAGGGCGGGGACATATCGAGCAGCTCCTGATAAACCTGATAAAAATGATTCCACAGAATTTCTTGGCTCATTTGGGAACATTTTATTGATTTATTGATAATTCCACCTCCTCCGACCGCCCCACCCCAAAATATTTTTTCGTTGCCCTAAATCATAGAGAAAATGATTATGATACAATGCTCAGAGAGCAGTACAAAAAATTAAAAATAAAATAAAAATTAATTCCATGTAAAGAAATCATTACATAAAAAGGGAAAAACACTTGAAACACATTGATATATTTGATTTGATACAGACATAGGTTTAGAACAAAGTGGAAGCAATTGGGAACAACAGCAACTCAGCCACGAAGTGGTAGGCCACGTAAAATCACAGAGCGGGATCAGCGCATGCCGAGGCCAGAAGTCGCCAACTTTCTGCAGAGTCAATAGCTACAAACCTCCAAACTTTTAGCTCAAGAACAGTGTGTAGAGAGCTTCATGGAATGGGTTTCCATGGCTGAGCAGCTGCATCCCTGCATCCAAGCCTTACATCACCAAGTGCAATGGAAAGCGTTGGATGTAGTGGTGTAAAGCACGCCACCACTGGACTCTAGAGAAGTGGAGACGTATTCTCTGGAGTGACGAATCACACTTCTCTGTCTGGCAATCCGATGAACGAGTCTGGGTTTGGCGGTTACCAGGAGAACGGTACTTGCCTGACTGCATTGTGCCAAGTGTAAAGTTTGGTGCATGGGGGATTATGGGTGGGGTTGTTTTTCAGGGGCTGGGCTTGGCCCCTTAGTTCCAGTGAAAGGAACTCTTAATGCTACAGCGACATTTTGGACAACTTCATGCTTCCTTTGTGGGAACAGTTTGTAGATGGCCCCTTTCTGCTCCAACATGACTGCGCACCAGTCCTGACCTCAACCCGATAAAACACCTTTAGGATGAATTAGCGGAGCCGTCTATTACTCTGTCTCCTCTCCACCAATAAGCTGGAGTGTAGTGGGCATTCTGGCGTAATATGGCTGCCGTTGCATCATCCAGGTGGATGCTGCACATTGGTGGTGGTTGATGAGATCCCCCCATCCCCCCTTCTAAAGCGCAACAAATAAATGTAACAAATTATTACTATAATTATGTAATGAGATTTCACTCCGTGTGAAACGCCAAAAAGCGGTTCTTCTCTGCTGTAAAACAGAGGTGTACATTACACTTTTTGCACATCACGGGTGTTCCTGTGTACCCAGGCACCCTGCATCTTCCCCTCTTGTAACACATTATTTGCCATTGTGAGGTATTGTCCAAGACCTCCTTGAAAAGTACCCCTTATCGCACAATGTTGTCGTGAGGCAACAAAAAGAAAAACTGAATTTGTGAACATGCAAAATAAAACAAAACTTTAACCTTAAACCTTCCAAAAGGCTTCTCTACACCTTCAAACACACACACACACACACACACACACACACACACACACACACACACACACACACACACACACACACACACACACACATATACTTTTCCAAACATTCTAATTGGTTGCAAGAATTTAAAGGAACACTCCACCGTTTTTTTTTTAAATAGGGCTTATTCACCTTCTTTCCTACATTTAGGTGGGCAAATGCATTTTTGTCTCAGTGCATGCATTGTTTTAGTTTGACAGGGTCGGCGCTAGCTTAGCTTAGCATAATGAATGGAATCCTTTGTTGCCAGCTAGCATGTCCTGAGTAAAAGTGATATAAAAAAATTTAAAAACCCACCTAATTACTTCTTGTTGCCTGCGTATTCACAACATGCACAAATAGCGATGCAGATTAACACTAGGCGATTTCCTATGCAGATATTGACTTGGGACTATATTAGGGGGAAGCACAGGCGAAGCACTGCTACTTGGGCGCAGAGATATCACGCCCAAGTAGCAGTGCTTCGCCTGTGCTTCCCCCTAATATAGTCCTTAATATATAAGTCAATATCTGCCTAGGAAATCACCTAGTGTTAATCTGCATCACTATTTGTACTTCTTGTGAATACGCAGGCAACAAGAAGTAATTAGGTGGGTTTTTATCACTTTTACTCAGGACATGCTAGCTGGCAACAAAGGATTCCATTCATTATGCTAAGCCAGTGGTTCTCAATTCCAGTCCTCGTGACCCACTGCTCTGCACATTTTGTATGTCTCCCTTATTTAACACACCTGAACCAGATCATCAGCTCATTAGGAGAGACTCCATGAACTGAACTGAGTGTGTCAGATAAGAGAGACATACAAAATGTGCAGAGCAGTGGGTCACGAGGACTGGAATTGAGAACCACTGTGCTAAGCTAAGCTAGCGCCGACCCTGTCAAACTAAAACAATGCATGCACTGAGACAAAAATGCATTTGCCCACCTATCTAAATGTAGGAAAGAAGGTGAATAAGCCCTATTTAAAAAAACGGTGGAGTGTTCCTTTAAAGAAACATTTACTGAACATAGAGCTTAAGAAAACTTTCCGGTTAATGACAGAATTTTCATTTTTGGGTGAACTAGTAGGCTAGAAAGAATAATGAGTTTATGACATTATGAGACATTATGAAACATTATGAGTTTCGTCATAGTATTGTATAAAAATAAATGAATCAATCAACCTATTAAATATGTTAAGTAGGGGAGCACGGGGCTAGTTGTAACACACTTGTTTTAAATACTTCCACACATGCTAGCATGATGAAATTTACTATTTACTTGGTGTATTTACTAGTTGCCATATCAACACTATATAGAGAAAAAAATGCGCCAAAATTATTATTTTTTTGGAAGATATCCATAGACATTTATTAAACCATAAATATCTTACTTAAGTTAATTTTTCATCTCCATTTTTTGTGTTTATTTAAAATTAGACAAATCTGATATTATTTGAATCTCCAATATGTTATTTAACAGTTGAGATAGTTCTTTAATGCTTCACTAACTTTCAGAAGACACTAGCCGGGTTTAAATCCCAGTTGTTTTATTAATTCTATTGAGAAAACATGAGAAAAAGGTGAATACAGACTGAGAGTCAATGTTCAGAAATTACTAATTATTCATTTGTTTTGAACTATGTTGTATAGCTGTGTTTTCCTGTGTTCGTAGTCAAAACTCAAAAATGAGTTTATATTTAATTATTAAAAAATGCCATTATTTTATATGAAAAAGTTTTGTATTTTATTGAGAAAATATTTTAGTTTGTCTTGTATATATATATATATATTTTTTTTTATGAGATCAGATAACATTTTAAGCTGTCATATGGTCATGTTACGATGTACCTATGGGGCATGTTGTCACATTTTACTCCCATTCTCAAGAAAAAAGTATATACTGTAGGCTATTCATAAAACAAAATCACATAATTGTACTAGACGTGTGAAATTAATGTTTGAAAAAACACTCTGAACCATAAGTAGATTTACACAAACTGAGAAAGTCAAAAAGCGTTACTTTGTGCCCTGCTCTCTCCTATTGTTGTTCGCCTAAATATACAGTAGCTATGTATTTATTTCGCTTCTAAAAATAAAGGTTATTAGCCTACATACTTTGCAATAATTGTTTTAAAAAATGTTATCAACGAAATTATGTCATAATTTTGGCATCTTTATCGGAACTGTTAAGTAACCGAGATTGTTTATTCCAGTTATCCCTTTTACGCGTTCACTGGTTACATTAGCCGGTAACCTGGGGCCTGTTTCAGAAAGGAGGTTAAGTGAAAACTCTGAGTATTTTAACCCTGAAATGAGGGAAACTCTGAGTTTTCTGTTTCAGAATGGGAGGTATGTTAAACCTGAGAAAGCAGAGTAAGTCAAGCCCGTTTCTGAAAGAGAGGTAACTTAAACTCAGAGTCAGTTACCATGGTAACTTACTCTGTGAACCTAACCTGGTCAGGAGCAGGTTTTCTTCAGTAAACCCAGAGTTTCTATTGGTCTCCTCCCCTTTTTTAAAGAGGAAGTAGTGTTTAAACACCTTATTCATTCTTTCAGTACATTTTTATTAATAAAATTAATCTTTTATTAATAAATAAAATATTGCTATTTTTACTGCAGTTTTTTTTTCAATTTTTTTTTAATAAGATGAAGTCTATATAACTCCTTAACTGGCAACTAAAAATACATTAGTAGATTAGAGTTATGTAGTTCTGAACAAATTCTACAGAATTAAACTGTGGCATTTACTGGAAATCACTGAACTGTTCATCTGTGCAACAGAAGTTGATGGACCGTCCTCCTGCTGTTCTTCCACACTCTGGGGCGCGGGGGGAGATACGAATACCTGTTTATACTTAGATTTAAACTTTGATTCTATAGGCTACTCCACATAAAAATGTGAAAAAATGTGAATGTGTAGATTGTTTGATGTGTAGACACATAATATTAACATTACCTCTTTATCAGAAACTCAGAAACTCTTTATCCCCATGTGATGAGCATTTGGTTGAGTGCACTTTATAACACTATTTGTCATAATTTCTGGTGTATTGAGTAGGCTACTTACGACTGCCTGGGGTTCTGTTGGGACAGGAGGCTCCAAAAGACAGATATTACCATCAGAATCTATTGGGACCAACAAAAATCCTAACTCAAAGTAAAATATATGGAAATATAAAAAATAACACATATGTAAACCCATTTTATGAGGCCCTTGGATCTTTGGGACTGGCTCTGAAGTCCGTCCAGGAATTCCCTCAGCCAAAAATGCTGCTGCACTGCTAGACACTGGATGCTATTTAGTTATTTAATATGTCAAATGTTTGTAAAGTCAGGTAGCCTACACCCATGATATGCTCAAGCCTTACTTGATTGAATTATGTTTTTATATTTAATTTTCAGCTGCTGCCATGTTCTTTTAATGCCTGCAGGATTGCCCCTACATGAAAATTAAAATTAGGTTGAATAACATACTGTTCTTCCAGTTTCACCTCTGATATTATAACAGTTGGGCAAGTTACTTGTATTACTAACTACAAATGACATCTTCAACAGTGTAATTAGATTAATGTAATAATGACAATCTTTAGAAAGCATTGGTTTACTTATTACTAATTACCATATCAACCTCAACCACTTGAACAATACAAGGAGAGCCAAGAAACAGCACTTTTAATGCTTTCAAATAAACAATATACAATTTCATGAAATATTTATGAGAATTAAATAAATATGAGGTTACATTAAAAATATACCTTTTAAAAATGTATGTTAAATATACAGAATTGTTCTATAGTCTAGGCTAATGCAATTACATCAGATTTTACTTTAAATTACAGAAGAATTAAGAGTAATCCCTTTAATTAAATTACAGTATTAATGTTCTAATACTGTAAAATTACAGTAATAATGTTCGCACTGGTGAGAAATATGAAGACCCTTTTTTTTGTCTGGCGCTGTTGATTGGTGACTCATAATATCTGTGCTCCATTGATAATGGCTTTTTATAGTTGTGGTGCACGCGCTTAACTCAAGAGTCAGTCAACTCAGAGTTGATTTAACTAACTCAATTCAGCTGTTCTGTAACCGAAAACTCAGAGTTTCCCATCTCAGGGTAAGTCAACTCAGAATTCAAGTTTTAACTCAGAGTTGGTTGAACCTCCTTTCTGAAACAGGCCCCTGCTCTGAGCCTACTGTATTTTGTCATGTCGTCTGAACCTCCAGACCAGCGGGCGGAGCTGTTGTGTAAGCAGAGTTCATTCCCTGGCTGCTGTACGCAGCAGCGCTCCCTGCTAACGAGTTTCCCCGCAGGTCAGCGCCTATTCGAGAGCTGACCACTCTGATGCATCATTGAATTTCAGAGTATTGAACCTCAATCTATTGCGAAATGAACGGGATGCCTGGAACGAACGTGATTCAAATCACTAATCTGTCGTCGGCGGTGAGCAGTGATCAAATGAGAACTCTGTTCGGCTTCCTGGGGGACATCGAGGAGCTGCGACTCTACCCGCCCGAGTGAGTCACAACAACAACAACATCAACAACAACAACACACACACAGACACACACACACACACGCCTGACAGAGTGAAAACAACACGTAATAGGCAGACGTAACGTTACTCGTCATACATTTCTGACATAAGTTACACATCCCGAGCTTATCATGAACATATCAGATCACTTCATGATGATAATAACACACGCACACATTAAACACATACTGCATACATACATACATACATACATACATATCACATCACATCACATCACATTCGTTCACACGACATCATACATTTTAAAATCACCTGCACAACCAATATCATTAAACACTTTATTCATAGGCCTACACAGCCAATAACACACACACACACACACACACACACACACACACACACACACACACACACACACACTGTACAAAGACCATGCATCCTCACACTATCGAAAAGACAATTATGACATCATACAACTGTCACAAATACCAACAACTCACATGGCAATAACAATGACTGTGTGTTATGTGCACTACCATAAACCATTACACATTGCTCACTTACTCAACTAAGTTTTAAATATTTGCAGACGCACAATTTTGTGACACACAGACATAGTGATTTCATTATTTTTATCTTTATAATAATAGTTCAACAGTCTGTTTCCGAAAGTAAAAATCCCATTCATTTTCTCCATAAATGGGGGAATTGATTTGGAATGTTAACTTGGTATATGGTGTATGGTTTTGTTGAAGCCATCAGCCCACATTATTTCAACTAAGTTTTTTTTTTTTAAATAATCGTGTTCAACAGTGGAAATCATGGTGAAAATCTACACTCTTAAGTAAAATGGTTACAGTGCCAGATTAGGGTTCCCCGGCTTGTAACAATTGCAGAACCCATTTTATAAGGTTCCATGAGGATCCATGCTTTGAAAGTGCTATATAGATCCTTAATTGTGTAAATCATGTTCAGCATCAATTGCCATTTATTAGTAGGCTATATAGGGCAATTCCAGCGTTATGAACATGACATTTGCAGTCAGAACTTATAAATTCAGAAAATACATTTAGTGCAAATATATTGAAATATATTGTTTATATATCCATAATCCCTTAAAGGTGCTCTAAGCGATGTCACACGTTTTTTTAGGCCAAATTTTTTTTTGTCACATCCAGCAAACATCTCCTCACTATCCGCTAGCTGCCTGCCTCTCCTCACTATCCGCTAGCTGCCTGCCTCTCCTCACTATCCGCTAGCTGCCTGTCCCCTAAACACACTGTAAAGAAACGCGGTCTCTATAAAAAAACGCGGCTCCACAAATGGCAAGAAAAACAATCTGACCAAGCCTCGGCCATGAAACATAACAAACAGTGTTCCAGCCAATAGCCGACAAGAATGAGCTGGGGGGGGGGGGGGGCAAAAAGACGACGTTCCGATGAACAAAGAATAGGGAAAAGGAGAAGGAACGCTAAGTCCCGAATTTACATCGGAAAAGCGTTCAAAAGGTGGCGAGAACTCCGCCGGCAGAAGAGCTTCCAATCCGACATTCCACTAGACGTTCCACTAGAAACAAACATTGATGTATTGTTCTAATTTATTACTGTGAAGCTGCTTTGATACAACCTGTGTTGTGAAAAGCGCTATATAAATAAACTTGACTTGACTTGACTTTACTTGACTTGACATTCAGGTGGCTCTTTTTTTGCTGGACAGGTGGGTAAATCCAGTTTGTTTTTTCAAAATGGTTCATGACTGTTTCAGGAAGCACAGAAGGGAGGGGGAGGGGGAGGGGACGGGATGAGGAGCTAACCTCTGTTTTGTTTGACAATACTTCGAACGTCAACAAGTGACGTCACCCAACATCGCTTAGAGCACCTTTAATAAAGGAGTCCAGACATTCGAAAAATATCAGTCTACACTCGCGTTTTATATTTTAGATGAGGGAAATATACATGCGTTATGGACGTGACTAACCCTAATCCTAACTCTGTTTATAAAACATATGCTTATAGGTGGCAACATATTTTTTAGGAATTCTGTGAATTACACTGCGCAAACCAAAAGTAATACTACCCTCTGAATGAAGAAGTTTTGACTCTTCACAGAGCATAAAATATTTAGGATATTTTATTTTATTTTATTCATATATTGCCGCATGCTCGAACATGACCGTCATTTACGCCGCCATCACCCAGGTGTTGATAGCGCCCGAGCGCAGGCGAGACCTGAACAGCACATGTTGCTATCTGTGTTAAAACTAAACTCATTTAAGCCTTGCCAATTTAAACATTCAAGAGCAAGTTATACAGTCAAGAAAGATGTAACAGTATCAGTATTTTGTGTCCTTGCATTGTCTTAAAGTGACAGCAGCCTAATATTCCTGCTGTCTGTGTTTTTAATGTTAATCAAACAAAAGACAAGGACATCACTCACTGCTCTTGATTGAATAGCTTTTGTAACTTCAATAAGAATTAATCTTTAATTTACACAGTCAAACATGCAATGTTATTTTACATTTAATTACTTTATTCGATTTCTGTACCTGAAAACTAATGAGACCTACCTGGAAAAACCTGAAAAGCAATGTTTATTTTATTTGCATCTTTGCTCTGTTGTATTTATTTGTGCTGTTGCTTGTAGTTAGATTATTTGTTCTTATTTTCTTTATTTTTATTTGACAGTGGTCCTTTCCCCCCTGAACATAGCACACACACTGATAGCTATATCTTCCTTTTCATAATTGACCAGAAAAAAAGAACAATCACATGCAACAAATTATTCAACAACACAAAAGGAAATTAAATCACTTGTTTTTCTTCTCTTTCAGCAATGCACCTCTTTCCTTTTCATCCAAAGTTTGTTACATAAAGTATCGAGACCCTTCCAGTGTTGGTGTGGCACAACATTTAACCAACACAGTTTTTATTGACAGAGCTTTGATTGTTGTGCCCTGCGCTGAAGGTTAGTATGTTTGCATGCGTGTTACATTCGTGTGCCTGATTATAGAATGACACTGGGTATCTGACTGTAAATCAAACCTTTGAGAAGAACAAACTATAATTGGCTTCCTGGCATTATTTTGTGTGTTTTTGTGTCCCAGATGTGTATGATAACCATGAGTCCTGTGTGCTGAGGTATCACTGTTATCTGCTCTGTTTTATTTTGTGAGTTGAGTGGAGGTGGGTGGTGTGACACCAGCTCTCTTGTTTATCAGTTGAGCTGAAGGATGTGGAAATGATGGAGGTGATTAAGATCATACTTTATGTAACAGCGTCAAGACTTTGTGAACACTCTTTTGTTTTGCTAAAACTTTTTTTTTTTTTTCATTGCGAAGGAAATGCATCGCTAGAAAATTAAATACGCAGAGATACATTTTTTTTTTTGATTAGAAAGTTCAAGAGAACATATATATACACACTCTGTAAAATCTTGACTGTTACTTTTGATAAATTTAATGCATTTTGCTGAATAAAATATTTTCTTTCGGATGAAAAAAAAACCCTTACAGACCACAAACATTTGAATGTAAATGCTAAATCCAATCAATTGAAATTAAGACACCATGATTAAAAGAACAAACTGTTTAAAATGTGTATTTATTTGGCAGATTAAAAAATATGTATATTTACATTTTAAATTAACATATTTAATTATTTATATAAGTAACACTCTTAGTTTTTTGCGTGTGACCAATAATTCATTGCATTCTAGCAGAACTTTTTGACAAAGATTTTTTGATTGCCATGATTTTGTTTGTTATATTTATAAAAAAACAAAACAATGATCAACTTAAAGATTTCAGGTTCTGTTAAGAGTGAATTGTTACACCACATCCTTTTAGTGGCCCTTGATTTAGCAGTATGCGTTCAGAAATATTATGGTAGGTAACTGTGTAATTCTGTGATTCTAATATTAGTAATTGTCCAGACGAGCTTGCCTGGTGAATATAGCTTTACATTTTTAATTTGAGTTGCTTGCTATATTATGTGAATTGTGAGAGGTTTTGTTTGCTAAAACTGATGCTTTAGCTCAATGTTTCTTAACTCCAGTACTAGTGACCCACCTACCAGAATGTTTAAGATGTCTCTCTAATTAAAACCTGATTTAGATTCAGCATCTTAGTGTGTTGAAGACATTTAAAGCATTCTGGGTTGTGATTTACCTCACAGGAACTATGGCACGTTTAGTTAATAGGGTACAGATTAGTGTCCCTTGAATTGTTTATCACTATAATGGCACAAATCCTTTATTCTATTGAGTGAGATATATTGGATGTTATCTAACATAAAAGTTGGTATAAAATGTAGAAAGTGTCCAGCACATCAAATGTCTGTACACAGGTTTTTATTTAAATTGATGCCCTCATTAGTTAAGCTTGTTACTAATGTTAATGTAATAAAAACAATAAAACACATTTAATTTATGGGAAGTATGTTATATATGTATTTATATTAATAATATTATATATTTATTTTAATTTATATTATAACTACAAATCAAAACTAGCTGGCCACAACTGAGTGACTTATTCTGGCTTATTCAGTTTTTTTAAAAGATTGTATCAACCTTATTCCTGCGCCCCATGACGCTTTGCGCAAATTATGGGTGTAACTTCCGTTAAGCTGTAAACAATCAGTGAAACGCTCGCTCTATGAGCGCAATGCGTTAAAAAAGTGTCACAATGAGATGACATTATTCTACTCACCCTTCAACCATCGAACATTAAAAGGAAATTTAAAAGTGTAAAAGCATCAACAAGGTACTTTTAACAGATCAAATAACCCCAAAAGCTTGAGTCTTTGGTTAAATATCACTGTAGTAATATATATCTGTATTATGTAACTTATGTTGCCTTAATCAAAACAGACCACAAATGTGCAGTGTATGTTGTCCTTTTTCATACTTTTACAGTGGATTGCAAAGGGAAAAAAGAAAATAATCACAAGGAAAAGAATGCAGTGACTGAAAGAGCTCTTGCCATTGATATTCTTGTTATAACAAGTCACATGAAAATACCAAGTATAACATTATTCTCATGATGTCTGAAAATAAATCATGAAGGAAAATTGAAAGCTCATCCAGTCAAACTGACAGATCAGCTTTATTTGTAGGGCAACCTTATGATTTGAAATGATTAGTTTCAGCCTTTTTGAATGGAAGTTCCCTAAACCGGAAGTGCCCCCCATAATTCAGAACGCAGTAAGGTCGTCAGGAATAAGGTGGATACATTTTATTTGCTTCATTTGTTTGGCTAATGTTCATTGGCAAACATAAAATAACACTAATCAAAGTTTTAAACTGTATTCAGACATGTGCCACAACTGTGTATAAATATAGAAAATAAACATTTAGTTTCCCCTCCGGAAGTAGACCGTTTTCTGAAGGTTTCACTGACCAAGAAACATTCAATCACTTCATTTTAAGTGGTTTCAAGTTCCATTTTTGTTCCCTTTTCATGCAAAGTGTAGACTATGAAACAAGCGTTCATAAGCAGAGTAGGCTACAGAGGTGAAAGGGTGAGGTCTTCTCAAGTCTAATGTGCAACCACTGGCTAACCACTTTCACTGTAAACATCCGTATTCATGAAAAACATGGTATCTAAGAGAGCTTCCCTCTTGCCTGAAATGCTTGTCCTCGTGACTTGGTTCTGGATGGCTTACAACGTTGATTAATTTGGTTTCTGTATGTTTTTTCTGTGTTGATTATGTGTGCATATCAGATGACTAGAGTGACCCAGGCTACACTACTACACTAGCCTGACTCAAGGCTTTGTTTTCCAAGACACTATACCCGCCGGGGCCCACGCTGCCTTCAAGGGGGGAATGTGACCAGGAGCGTAGCCGCTGAACCTTCCGAGATGGACACCTTGTCTCTTTTTTTTTATTTTTTTATTTTTTTTATTTTAATTTCCTTTTTTTATTTCTCTCTCATGTTGTCTCTTTTTGCCTCTTAGAAGAGTTGCATATTCATTGTGTTGTTTTTCTTTTTTTTTTCTTTTTTTTTCCCCCTGTCCCCTTGTCCCTCGTCCCCAATCCCACAGTTGCACCCCTTTGCCTGTCTTTGAAAGATGTCCAGGTTGACTTGACGCCCAGTATTGGAGGGAAGTTTGAACGGTACAAGGGCAGCTGTTACTGATTTCTAATGCATTCAGATCTCCTCCTCTCTCTCTTTCTCTCGCTCCTCTCCACTGATCTGCTCAGGGTTCTACTTTGGAAAATAATTTTCACAAAAGTATTCAGACATCAATTTTCTGTTTTTACTGAATTATAGGCACTGAAATACATTTTTTTCAGCATTAGACAGCAATATAAGACACCATTAAATTCCGTCAAATTTTGGCTTTAACTGTTCTTCAGCCACTAAAATGCTAATTTGACCTCGTTTTTGGCATTGCTGTCCTGCCAAAAGAAAAGCAAGTTTTCAATGCATATTTTCTAGGGCTGCATGATATATTGAAATAAAATTGACATCACGATATGGCTTAGTGCGAATATCAAATAACACAGGTTTGCGATTAAATTAAATCAAATAATGTGCTAGGCCTATAGGTTTCAGAGTAAAGCTTGTCAGATTGTGTTTATTTACACAATGGTTCGTCGATTTTACATCGAAGCCTGATGTCTTAACATTTGAAAATGAAATCAAGACTTAAAAATTAGTATTGTAATTTTACAGATGTACTTTCATTATTATGAAACTTACTCGATTTTTTATTTGACAGTATAATAGCATTATTGCAATATATTTCTTATTTTGCTTCATATTTTTAATCATCACTAAATTCAGTAATTAATATGTTTTATATTATAGTCAAATTAAATGGATCAATAAAAGCAGGAATATGGCCTGTGAAAACTAAATATTTTTTTTAAACTTATGTAAATTATTATATTTCATAAATTATTTTTAAATTGAGCTATTCAAGTCGTCAATTTCTGTATTTTTAATAAACTTAATTTCATAATACATATATAAAAAAAACCTAAATATCGCAATGTCTGTTTTTTTTCCAATATTGTGGAGCCCTAGTATTTTCTTAGAGTCTGTAATTCAGTAAAGTGATGGAACTGCTGCTAGAGAGTGTTTAGAATTCCTTATTTTTGCAAGGCACTGTTTTTCAGCTCACTGTAATGACAAGGAATAGAATTTTCTTTAGTAAAAAGCTCATACCATTGTACATGTTTAAAGGGTTAGTTCAGCCAAAAATGAAAATTCTGTCATTAATTACTCACCCTCATATCGTTCCAAAGCCGTAAGAACTTCGTTCATCTTGGGAACACAAATTAAGATATTTTTGATGAAATCCGAGAGCTTTCTGGTCCCCTATAGACAGAAACGCAATTACCACTTTCAAGGCCCAGAAAGGTAGTGAAGACATCCTTAAAATAGTGCATGAGACTACAGTGGTTCAACCTTAATTTATGAAGCGACAAGAATACTTTTTGTGTGCAAAAAAAAAAAAAAAAAGAAAGAAAAGAAGCAAAACTAACAACTTTATACAACAATTTCTTCTCGTCTGTGTCAGACTCCTATGCTGTTGACGTAGTAAACACAGCGCAGGGCTTCTGGGGCATGCGTCGTGGTGCTCACGTGAACAGTGTCGGAGAGAAGAGAAGACACACGGAAGAGAAGAAATTGTTGAATTAAGTTGTTAGTTTTGCTTGTCTTTTTGCGCACAAATTATTTTTGTCGCTTCATTAAATTAAGGTTGAATCACTGTAGTCTCATGCACTATTTTAAGGATGTCTTTACTACCTTTCTGTGCCTTCAAAGTTGGTATTGCGTTTCTGTCTATGGGGGATCAGAAAGCTCTTGGATTTCATCAAAAAATATCTTAATTTGTTTTCCGAAGATGAACGATGGTCTTACGGGTTTGGAACGACATGAGGGTGAGTAATTAATGACAGAATTTTCATTTTTGGGTGAACTAACCCTTTACCTTTAGCATGGTTTTGGGGGAACATTGTCTTTAGAGTAATTCTGAAGTAGCTGAACGTCATATTTGAGGTTTTAATTTAGCTCTTCACTCATTTAAAAGCACAGATATACAAATAGTCAGTTTACCCATGAGTACTATAATCACTGTGAGCACAGAGCATGCGTATATTTTACCAACACTGGCACGTATTTGGAAAAATGACATTTGTTGTTAACTTTATTGTGAAGGCAACACTTTTCAGTGGTGACAGTTTGAGGGGGGATTTCTCTAAGACACTTAAAATGTTCTTCTTTTCTGTATCTGATGTTCTATGTGCTATTAGTGTGATGCAGCCAACATGAACGGTTGTCTTGTGTTGCACACCCTTTCCAACACTGCGACACGATCGCCCCAGGGAGAAAAGCGCCCATGCTTGATATCGTATGGTTCATGACCAATATGTTTCCAGTACAGGTGACCCATACCATAAAGTGTTAACTCATTCTCTACATGTTCTGTTCTGATCTTTTTTTAAAAGAGAGAAAAGGACAAATCACAATGTTCTTTTCTCTGTTTTTTTGTGCAACAGTCATCCTGTTTACAGTATGTCTTGTGTTGATAGTAAAAGGAGAGTAGCTATGCTAGTTCAGTTTGTTTGATTGTTCATGGTCGGGGTTGGAGATGCTCAGGGTGGGTGTTAGAGCACTAGGCTTGTTGGAGGACTCTCCTCTGAATCTTGGGTCGTAGAAGAAGCAGCTGGAGACGTCTCCATTGGCCACCCTAATGCCAGTGTTCTTGTTCTTCAGGAAAAATCCCTGAAGAGGCAAAGGCTCTCTCGCTTTTGGCCCCCGCAGCACCCGTAGCCAGCCTGATGAGTGGAGGAGGACTTCTGCCCATTCCCAGCCCCACTACGCTACAGAACGTAAAAACACACTCTCACAAACTAAGGCTGGAATACACTACACAACTTTTCCACAGATTTGTTATGTCTGATTTGCATTTTTGGAGGAGTTGACACTAGTTTGCTTAGCCTCCATATTTTGGGCAGTTGGAGTTGATAGATTTGACTTCTTTTTTTTCCTTCCGACTGTGATTCCATCCAGTCGGAGGATTTCAAACATGTTTGATATTTTGAGCTGATTTTAGAAGACATATAGTTTTAATTTGTCATGCGTCTCCTACCAACGAGATGCGTGTTTCTGCATGAGTTTGTTGTTTTTGGAACGACTTTGAAAGTCGTTTAGTGTATGAAGCCCAGTTTTTCTCTGTAACCATTTACAAAGTCAACAAGTGTATGATGCCTAGTATTTTAAAATCCGTTCAGATTTTAAAAACCGTGAAGTGTATTCCGGCCTTTACTGAATGATGAAAAAATGTCACCTACATTCTCATCAACTGCATGCCACAGATTTACTATTTAAATCCCAAATATTCAATTGTCAAGACACTAACGTGTGTCGTATTTGGGGGCAGCGAGGTCTTCCTTTAGCTAATCTGGGGGTCCTGAAGTCTAGTTTGGACACGTCTGTGGCGGCTCTGAGTGCAATCGCTTCGCAACCTCCGCTCATGGGTAATGTTGATCCCTCTAAAATTGACGAGATCAGGAGGACGGTGTATGTCGGCAATTTGAATTCACAGGTATGTGATAATGAATTAGAATTTATGGCAGAGGCAAATATCTCTTTACCCCAAGTGCAAATAGCAAAAAAGAAAGATTTTAAATAGTGTTAGATGCTATTTACACTTGAATAATGTCTAAGCCGCAACAGATAGAGGCTGTCTACACTGGATGCGATAAAGCAATTGTTGCATATCTATTTGTTCCCTGTGTCAGAAATGGCAAAAGTGCTTGGAGTACGTCAGAAGTAGAATAGAACATTAGTTTACTGTTTGGGATTTGTGTCGCGCTGCATCCAGTGTTGACAAAATCAATTTTTATAATGGATGCTGCATTATTGGGTCCTTGTTTCTTAACCCTAATCATATTCAACCTGCTGATCAGTAAAGGTGTGTTTCAAGATCCAGGAAAGGAGCCATGGTTACATGGTAACAATATGAGCTGCACGCGTCTAAATTGGTGTGCCAGCCAATCCGATCAACGCGAGAACACCACATCCAATTGCAATTATTGGCCTGTTAAATACTTGTTAAACACTTTATTCACATTATAAGATACTCTCGTTAGGCTCTTTATTTCCACTTGTTGAATATTTGCTTATATTCTATTCACTAATATGCCAATGTATTTAAACTGGATATCGAAACTAACACAATATTCTCTTTTGTCTTTCAAGCTCATGCTGTACTTGTTTTGTCCTTCTCCTGTAGAGCACCACAGCAGAGCAGCTCCTCGAGTTCTTCAAGCAGGTGGGGGATGTGAAGTTTGTTAGAATGGCTGGAGATGAAACACAACCTACACGTTTTGCTTTTGTGGAGTTTTCTGATCAGGATTCAGTGTCACGAGCACTTACATTCAATGGAGTCATGTTTGGGGATAGGCCACTCAAGTGAGTGTTCTCCATTGAGAAAGACAACTCGCCAGCGTTGTTTAATGCAGTAAATTTATTGCATCCCATTTCATCCATGTGATATGCATTTAAATAGTAATCAACATAACGTCATCTTTTTCAGAATTAACCACTCCAATAATGCCATAGTGAAGCCTCCAGAGCTCACGCCACAAGCTGCGGCCAAAGAGCTGGAGGACGTCATGAAGAGAGTTCGAGAGGCTCAGTCAACCATTGCTGCTGCCATTGAGCCAGGTCTGCCCTCTTAAACCTAGACTCTCACACACAGTAATACTTTCTCAAAATGTTTTTCTTTTTAATTGATAAGAGTTTTGATTTGTTACTTTCAGACGACAAAAATCGCTCATGCAGTAGATCCAGACATTCCAGAAGGTCAAGAACTCGCTCTCGCTCTCCGTCACACTCACGGAAAAAGCGATCCAGGTCGAGGCACAGGTAGATTACACACATTTTTAACGTACTTGCCTTGTTAACTAATGAAAGCTTAGTAGCATGCTAAGCTACAAGCTATAAAGTACGATCAATCAGTCCTGTTGAAAAACTAATAAGCCACACTAACATGTTATATATATATTAGTGGTGGGCCGTTATCGGCGTTAACGTGCTGCGTTAACGCGAGACTCTTATCGCGCGATAAAAAAAATATCGCCGTTAATCTATTCTCCAAATTGGGTTGGGAGATGGCTCTATACTACACAAGCTATGATGACGCAATCTACCCGCGGCCGCGAGGTAAACCCGGCTGCAACGCATCATATTCGTCGTCGTCTTACGTAAACACGGCTGAAAGTGAAAGCTGGTGAAAAAGATCGGTGCAACATCCATTATTTGGATAGACAGAGTGTGTGGGGTAACAGTTCGGTAAGTTAACAAACGACTAATCCGTTCTACCACTTCAAATTCAAAACGAAACATCACTGAATACCAGGCATTATTCCCAATATATCTTAGTGTCTTCACCCGATTTTAAGAATCGTTGTTGTGTTTCTTTTTAACTGAAAAGACATCAGTTAGACAATATTCTAATTTTAAATTTGGGGTTTCATAAGCTCCAAGCCATAATAAACATTAGACCTACTTAAGTCTCTGCAGCTAGTGTACTTAAATTTTATTTATCTGCAAAATTATGTTGTATACTTACAGTTTTGCACAATATAGCCTATGTTCTCAAAACTGCATACACCCTTAAAAAAAAAAAAAAAAAAACCTTTAGCAGTTGTTTAGCAGGGTCTGTGTAACCTGTTCTGAAATGGTTTTATTATAATATATATCGTTATCGCAAGAGGCTGCAATGTATATCACAATATGGATTTTAGGCCATATCGCCCATCCCTAATTGATAGCCTATAGTAGTTGATAATAACATAGGCCTACCTAATGTTGCCTACGGACGGTAACAGTACAGTAGTAACCTTTTACAGTCTATGAGTAGAACAGCTTTCTCAAGCAGTTTGTGATGCATTTTGGAAACAGGAGATGAGCCCCTGGTCTAATGCGCCACCTGGCTTGAGAAACCCGTTCTCAAAGACTTACTTTTATAGTCATTATTTGGGTAGCACACATATTCTGAATGCCTTCGGCAGAATTCAAATGAGCCATTTTAATCTAGATTAATCTAGATTAATTTCAAAATTAATCTAGATTAATCTAGATAAAAAAAAATAATCTATGCCCACCTCTAATATATATATATATATATATATATATATATATATATATATGTATGTGTATATATATATATATATATATATATATATATATATATATACCGTATATATATATATATATATATATATATATATATATATATATATATATATATATATAAAATGAAATAACATTCTGTTCAAACATTGTTGAGAGAATTAGTAAATCATTAAATGAGTCTTTTCGATGGGTTATTTTAAAATTATTAGGCTGAGTCTACACTGGCACAGAAAAAATCTGATTTTTTTTCCCTCACATCTGACACAGATCGGAATTTGTCACTTCCAAATGAGGTTTTAAATCTGCATTAAATAACCTGAGCTTTAGGCTACTTGTTATATTTGTATAATTGTCATCATTTTCACTTGTTTATTGTTAATAATTTATGTATTGTTGTAGCAATGGGAAAATAACTTGTTTTATCAATGGGATTTAAAGGGGACGCCCGTCCCAGAGATCACGGCAGAAGTTGAACGCCTCACGTGGGTCCCATAAGAGACGCTCACGTTCCAGAGAAAGGAAACACAGCCGGAGTAGATCTCATTCCAGGTTAACCTGCACCACCACACTGGCCACTTTATTCTCAGATTTTGTTTTGTCCCCCAAAAAAAGAGAACATTTCAAACCGATGTTGTCTCCTAAACACAGGGACCGAAAGAAGGACAAGGACGGTAAAGTTAGGAAGGGCGATGGCTGGGATGAAAAGAGGCTGCGGGACAAAAAGGGAAGGATGCCTTCCAAAGGTTACGTTGGCTCCAGGCGTTCCCGCAGTATAAGCAGGTCAGAAGAAAGTGTTGTTAAACCTGCAAAAAAAAATCTGTTATGAAATATATACAGTGAGGAAAATAAGTATTTGAACACCCTGCTATTTTGCAAGTTCTCCCACTTGGAAATCATGGAGGAGTCTGAAATTGTCATCGTAGGTGCATGTCCACTGTGAGAGACATAATCTAAAAAAAAAATCCAGAAATCACAATATATGATTTTTTAACTATTTATTTGTATGATACAGCTGCAAATAAGTATTTGAACACCTGTCTATCAGCTAGAATTCTGACTCTCAAAGACCTGTTAGTCTGCCTTTAAAATGTCCACCTCCACTCCATTTATTATCCTAAATTAGATGCACCTGTTTGAGGTCGTTAGCTGCATAAAGACACCTGTCCACCCCATACAATCAGTAAGAATCCAACTACTAACCAAAGAGCTGTCCAAAGACACTAGAGACAAAATTGTACACCTCCACAAGGCTGGAAAGGGCTACGGGGAAATTGCCAAGCAGCTTGGTGAAAAAGGTCCACTGTTGGAGCAATCATTAGAAAATGGAAGAAGCTAAACATGACTGTCAATCTCCCTCGGACTGGGGCTCCATGCAAGATCTCACCTCGTGGGGTCTCAATGATCCTAAGAAAGGTGAGAAATCAGCCCAGAACTACACGGGAGGAGCTGGTCAATGACCTGAAAAGAGCTGGGACCACCGTTTCCAAGGTTACTGTTGGTAATACACTAAGACGTCATGGTTTGAAATCATGCATGGCACGGAAGGTTCCCCTGCTTAAACCAGCACATGTCAAGGCCCATCTTAAGTTTGCCAATGACCATTTGGATGATCCAGAGGAGTCATTGGAGAAAGTCATGTGGTGATAGAACTTTTTGGTCATAATTCCACTAAACGTGTTTGGAGGAAGAAGAATGATGAGTACCATCCCAAGAACATCATCCCTACTGTGAAGCATGGGGGTGGTAGCATCATGCTTTGGGGGTGTTTTTCTGCACATGGGACAGGGCGACTGCACTGTATTAAGGAGAGGATGACCGGGGCCATGTATTGCGAGATTTTGGGGAACAACCTCCTTCCCTCAGTTAGAGCATTGAAGATGGGTCGAGGGCTCGAGGCTGGGTCTTCCAACATGACAATGACCCGAAGCACACAGCCAGGATAACCAAGGAGTGGCTCTGTAAGAAGCATATCAAGGTTCTGGCGTGGCCTAGCCAGTCTCCAGACCTAAACCCAATAGAGAATCTTTGGAGGGAGCTCAAACTCTGTGTTTCTCAGCGACAGCCCAGAAACCTGACTGATCTAGAGAAGATCTGTGTGGAGGAGTGGGCCAAAATCCCTCCTGCAGTGTGTGCAAACCTGGTGAAAAACTACAGGAAATGTTTGACCTCTGTAATTGCAAACAAAGGCTACTGTACCAAATATTAACATTGATTTTCTCAGGTGTTCAAATACTTATTTGCAGCTGTATCATACAAATAAATAGTTAAAAAATCATACATTGTGATTTCTGGATTTTTTTTTTAGATTATGTCTCTCACAGTGGACATGCACCTACGATGACAATTTCAGACCCCTCCATGATTTCTAAGTGGGAGAACTTGCAAAATAGCAGGGTGTTCAAATATTTATTTTCCTCACTGTATATACCCGTATATATATATAGCGGGCAGTGCATTTCACACCTAGGCCTTGAGTGGTGTCCTACCTGAATTAGTCCACCTCTTAATCCACTTTTAATAATGTAGCGCATAGACTTTTATAATTGTTGTGAAATTGCTGTTTTATTTTAGCTTGGAAATCCAGACCCAAATCTGAAAGATTAAGGGTCTGGCATCGAGTGATGAAAATCACCCAGCAGCCATTGGTGCAGCTCGGCTACAAGGGCATAGTTAATGAGCATCATTACTCAATGCCAGAGTAACTCGCTGAGCAAATTCAAATTGTGCTCTCGCAAGAACTCTGGATTTCCAGGGTAGTTTTATTTTGCACCGGCAGTTATAGGGTTAATGCAGTGACTTCGGAAAAGGCCGGGTAGAGAGAAATGAGCGAGTGAGTTAGGCTGCTGCGTTTGTATACAGTTATTTTACATTCCAATTAAGAAGTTCAGAAACGGAGCCTTCCTTGTCTGTCGTTCTTCAGACGTTACAATAGTATGAATGTTTGGGGGGAAAAAGTTTTGATCATAAATTTACACAAAAAATTAAGAAGAAAATCATATTCAGCACGGAAAAAAAAATGGGGACAAAAATAAGCATTATACTCACCAAACCTTCCAACAATAAGTCTTTTCTATCGAGGTTAGTCCCGTCGTATTTCTGTCAAGTTTTAATTCGCTTAAGGGTCGGGAATGTCCGCTCGACAGAAGCAGTGGACACAGGACGTGTACAGCTGCCCCATGCTCTCACACAGATTTTTGAAGGAAATCAATGAGATCAGCGGGACTTTTGCCTTCAAAATCAGACATGGCATACATTATAGTCAGTTCTGTTTTTACCCGGGACAGTTCAAATAGATTTCCGTGACTCTGCGTTAAGCTGGATGAGGCTGAATAAGGGATTCTTTTTTCCGGTAGGTTTGAAACTGCTGGGGGTCGAGGAGGGAGAGGAACATTAATTTGTGGGTTGAAAAACTACGAAATCTACAGGAATATATTTGAGTTTATGCAGTTCGCTATAGATGCGGTTTGCTAACTCTGACTACTAGTACACGCTCTGACCATTCAATCAAAGGACGTGAAAATGCCAACGTTATTATACGCCTGCTAGATGGCCTGCTAAATCGAAATCCGATTGGCTGATTAAATCTGAATGATTATCTGATTGGTTAAAGCAACAGTTGCATTGCCATTTATTTTAAGCTACAGACACCCACACTATCGATTCTGAAGGCCTCAAGGCAGATTTCTTTGACCCTGGCAACACACGGTGGCTGAAATATGATTGGATAAAAGCTCTAAAATAAATATACACTACTGGAAGCAGCGCAACCAAGTGAAAAGATATGGAATTAAGAGAATGCACTATTGGGAATCATTTAATACACATTCATGGAAATAATATATTAATATCAGTGATTATGATAGTGTTTAGGCCTGCAAAGGCGACCTTGCTGGACAACTTTTTAAATGTTTTTTCCTGTGAAAAAAAAACTTCAATAGCTTTATTGTAACTCTACACCCTTGCTGTATTTAGTATATGTGGATCCGTGAATATGCAAATTAGCCCCGCCTCCACTCATTTACACCAGCTCAGAGATCCACTCGGCCAACTTTGCTGTAGTAAATGCTGCACAATGGTATCACTCTTTACAACATCGGACACATAACGGTATTGTTATGAATATCCTTTTGCTTGACTACGTTATCAAACGGCTAATAATGTGTTGCTAATGTTACACAAACCATGTTCCCGTTCACCATCTCAGTCTGCCTTTTAAACATCAGTACCCTAAGAAACGCTTTGAATGTCATTGAACGTCAGTGTAGAAAGGCAGATAGTTCATCATAGCATTGTCATATACATAATTCACCCGTTATATTTCTAAATGTACCTGATTTTTCATATCAACAGAACAATATACCGGGATAACCTGGCTTCAGAGCATAGTTAATGATATGCTGATATGCTAAAGCCCACCCGGCACGTTGACGTGATTGGTTACAGGGTAGTTTGTGACGTAAGGAACATCAGCGATTTACAAATCGCGTTTTTGAGACTGTCTTTGGGAAATTGCAGTTTTAACATTAACTTCCACAAGATATTTGTTCTCGTGCTTCAAGCAGGTTTGGTTGAGCTTCTGTTTATTTCCGCTAATCAATGTTTAAATATGAATAAAAGCCTAAATTAAATCTGTTCATATAAAACTACCAAGTCTCTTCAGAAAATTTGAACTAAACCTCTCAATTTATTTGGATTAGTTTTACGATCTCTTTATGGACTTTTTGAAGCATCAAAATGGTAGTGACGTAGCTGTCAATGGAGAGGGCCAAAAGCTCTCGGACTTTATCAAAAAGATCTTAATTTGTGTTCCGAAGATGAACAAACGTCTTACGGTTTTAGAATGGAATGGTTGAGTAATTAATGACCGAAAAGGAGCAGACAACAAACCTACAATTTAGTCGCAAGGTTTAATTCTCTTTAAAAACAATAAAGTGAAGTTATAAAGTAATAAAGTAATGAAATAGTGAATATTTACAATATGTACAACTTATCAAAAAGGAGCAAAATCAACAAACAATCTGGAGGAGAGGAAGGAGCAAGAGGAGGTTAAATCAAAAACTGAATAAAACAAAAACCCTTCTAGGTTTAACCTAACATAAACTAACTAACAACAGAAGTAACTAAAAAAAAAATGAACTAAAAAAACCGTACATAATTAGCACCACCTCCTAAGCCTAGTGCATCTGATACAATAATGAAACCTGCGTGCTGTAAATGTAGGTCGCGACCTGCTTACCTGACTCACAACCTCTCCAGCCAGTTTACACGGTGTTCACTTGTAATTGAGGAGCAGATTAATAGTACAATTATTTAATCAGTTCAATGAACAGAAAGCATAATCAGTTATCAATTCTAGGAAATATATTATCTTCCTGGCCAAGAAAGAACAACCTTTTCCAACTAAAGTAAATCAAGTACTAGCAGGGTAATAGCATAGGTATCGCTAGATCAAGATGTTTAAGTGGCCAGCAGCCATATCACCCTGTAGCCCAAGACTGGTTGCCCACTGAAGCTAAGCAGGGCTGAGCCTGGTCAGTACCTGGATGGGAGACCTCCTGGGAAAAAACAGGTTGCTGCTGGAAGAGGTGTTAGTGAGGCCAGCAGGGGGTGCTCACCCTGTGGTCTGTGTGGGTCCTAACGCCCCAGTATAGTGACGGGGACACTATACTGCCAAAAGAGCACCGTCCTTCGGATGAGACGTTAAACCGAGGTCCTGACTCTCTGTGGTCATTAAAAATCCCAGAATATCCTTCGAAAAAGAGTAGGGGTGTAACCCCGGCATCCTGGCCAAATTTGCCCCTTGGCCTCTATCCATCATGGCCTCCCAATCATCCCCATATACTGATTGGCTTCATCACTGTCTCCTCTCCACCAGTAAGCTGGTGTGTGGTGGGCGTTCTGGCGCAATATGGCTGCCGTCGCATCATCCAGGTGGATGCTGCACATCGGTGGTGGTTGAGGAGATTCCCCCCTTCTATGTAAAGCGCTTTGAGGTCTCAGATAAAGCGCTATATAAATGTAACGAATTATTATTATTATTATTAAGTGACTTCGATATGTGGCAAACACAGAGACAATAAAGTGTCCATATAATGGTTTAATAAATAAAACTAGGGTAGGCTACACACACAACTAAACTAAGCAAAGATTGTATACAGAATCAAGAAAGTAAAGAAAAGTGAAGAAAGAGAGAGAGAAGAAAAGAGAATGGCAAGATTACAATCAGTTAACCACAACCTACAAGAAACATCAGAGAATCAGGGTCACCTTAAAGGGCCAGAATAACTTAGAAACGCATCTAAAGGCTGTGAACAGGTACTTGCACTGACTTCGGTTGCTGAACAAGTCCAGATGCAGGAGATTCTTGAGATTCTTGATGATTTCGCCTGGAGTGCGCTGAGGCGTTCGTTTGGGTTCTTGGTGTGATCCACGTTGAATCCAAAGAAGGTAACTTGAAGATGAAGTTGCCGGAAGGAGACATGAAAAATGTTGTCTCAAAGAGATTGAGCAAAGATCTGAACTAATCAGACTAGAGTTCTCAACGGGCCTGAAAATTACAACCCGCCCCGGCCCGTGGCTTTTAAAGCCCGGACCTGATGTAACCCGACACACCATCATGAATTATCTGCCCGAACCCGGCCTGCGGCCCGACGATAATTTTTTTTTCCCTCTCATACACGTATTATCATGACCAGCAGACGGGAATTCAAATCAACCTTTAATGTTCATGCCTTTTAACAATAAAAACAATACAAACAACTTTCCAGACCTCTGATTTTCCCAGTCCTGTAGTAGCGACGGTGAATTCACCTGCGGCAAGTTTACTTTACACCAACTCCATCTTCTTCTCCAGGCTAAAGGCGTGCACGCAGCGGCGTCAGGTCTGCCCCCGCCCCTCTCCATGATGCACGTTGCACGGAACAGCCAGACTTTCTTTACGGTGAACAGCAGCGATGATTCATAAATGTTATTTATTTATTTATTTTTTCACTGAGCGGAAAAGATTAAGCCCGAGGTCCGACCCGACCCGAGTCATTTGCTTATATTTTCGACCCGAACCCGCGGGTCCCGTCGGGTTTGTCGGGCCAACCCGACCCGTTGAGAACTCTAAATCAGACACTGTTAAAGATCCTCTCAGTTCACTCCCAATCAAAGATGACCGGGAGAAAGTCTTTATTCATCTTATCTCCATTTACATGTTCATGCTGGCATGGAGAATTTGTGCAGTCTTTACACAAAAGTATGGTACAAATATTTATGATGCAATTTATCATAACATGTTGCACACCATTGATTATAAAATCAAAAGAGGATTCTTTTGATACCAAGAAAGGGGATTTGAAGACATTAAAGCAGTGATACATCATCTTTGGATAAACATCCAAAGAACATTTGAAGTTACTCTAACATAACTAAAGAATCAGAACTAGTCATAACTAATAAAACATAGGGACATGCATAAAACACAGGAGAAATACTATAAACATTTGGAAAAAGTTTGTGGGTAAGAATGGAGTAAGTGTCCTCGTGTATTGGAAGTTCATCTCTATTGTCTTTAACCAAATGGCTAGTGCGGTCTGGACTCTCGTGCTGTCTTTGAGGGTGGCAGACACAGTCTCTTGCTGAGATTGTTCAGGAGAGCAGAGGTGATAACAGTCTTTGAAGAGAACTGGCTTGAGGGACGATGACAACAGGGGAGAGGGGGAAGGTTTTATGATGCTGAGAGCATTTTGGATTAAGTCCATTCGTTACACAGGAGCAGCAACCACAAACATTTAACATTTTCACATCAAGCATGTATTAAGCGCACAGAATAAACACCAGCACAAACAAACAATGAGAACTAATACGACTGCCAGATAGTAAAGCAATAAAGCCCCCATACATCGATCAGTCTCTCAGACTAGAGAGAACCATCCGCACAGAGCGTGCCCTCTCTCAACCCGGAGGCGGACGCCATTAAGGTTAGCGCCATTCATAAACTGCATGGTGACAGGCGATTGGTGGCGCGTTCACAGACGTCAGCGGACTGACAGGCGGATCCTCCAATCTAATTTCACACTTTAGACTGACAGGGTACACACAAACACACACACGTGCGACAACATTTGCAAAAACAAACTTAAGTAGCATAGCGTACGTAACAATTTGCTTCTGTGATGAACATCTTTGCGAATACAAAAACCTGAATGGCTGTTTAAAACATTTAAATACTGTTCAGAAACAGAAAGTAGTGCAGCTGCTTTGTTTATGAGTTACCAGTGTAACCGCTGTGCCATCTGCATTCACTTGTTTCAGAAAGCTGCAATGGCCGCAAAATGCAAATATTTTTCTGAACTTATCACAAACAATTGTTGTCTTTCCCGCTATTAACTCTGTTTTAAATCCTTGTGTGCAACTTTAATACAATTTTGTCAATGTATACATTTTTAGGAAAGATGTTTAGATATTTTCACTGGAAAATAAGACAAAGTTTTTAACAATATTTGTTTTGTGTGTGTTTAGATCGACTTGTGTTTAGATTGTTTTTTCCTTCTTTATCTCACAGAGGACATAAGAAAAGAAGTAGATCCAGGTCACCCAAGCGGAGAGCCAGGTCACCATCACAATCCAAAAGGTTTACTGCGTGTGACAATTTTGGTCTGACACTATTGTATTGGCATGTTCATTATTAAAATCTTAATTTCTCCTGTCCATTTTCAGAGGCAAGAAAGATAAAAAGAGAGATAAAGGATGGGACAATAGCAGAGAAAGGATGGAGAGCTCATCGTCCAGGAGGAAAAGCAGGGATTCTGACCATAAATCTAAACCCTCACTGGTGTGTCTGATTTTTATTTTAAACACTTAGCTCATTTACACGCACATTGACCTTCATTCATGTTACACAAACAGAATTCATTTGTATTGGTGGATTGATGACGAAATTTTGGTCTGAGGTTAAATAACACCCTTAGTATTAACGTTAAATTAACACCAACACATTTTACACAGCTGTTCCTAGAAAGTCTTTGTGACTTATATTGTTAATAACACCATGGAAGGACAGTCTCTTTATTCATACTGTGAAACTACATCATTACCAGGTACAACTAATCTCTGGAGGCATGTGAACTAACGGTGAAACAGTGTGGTGGTATTCAGATAGTTGTGGGTTTGGTCGTGGGAGAATACCTAATGTTAATATGTCTTCTTTACACCAGTTTGTCAATTTCTTCTGTATTCAACTCACTGGCTCAATAACCGGTTTGCATTGATGCTTTTGCAATTATATTAGTGATGTTTGAAAACTCTAAACCTAAAGCTCATAATGAAGGACTCATTGCTCCCCGCACACCTCAAAGAGCTCGCTGTGCACATTCAGATTCAATTATTTGCATGTAGCTCAGCTGTAACGCAGCGTGCTGCTCTAGTTTTAATAGATAAGAAACATAGGATCACAGCTGATCCTTTCAAAGATTGACTTTTTAACACCTTTTTTTTAACGCCTGTCTGCATCTGAGAACTATCAATATGACTGTTTTTATCGTAAAGCTTTGATATTTCCTCTAAATGTGACGTCTTTTTGATAAAGCGTGAACCGTTCTCACAGGATTTATCTTTTTGACATTTTTGACGTGATGAAAACACTTCTGACGCAATTACTTGGTACATCAAAGCATCTGAGCGTCTGACAATGAATGTTCAATGCATCAATTACAGAATATAAAAATCATACATTTTTCATCAAAAAAGATTGTTTTATGCCTAGGGTTGTAGTGTTTCAATAATCATTTCTTTATGCATTATGTGACTTATCTTTTCTGGTCCACCTTACTAAAACAGTCATTATTATTAGTGTGCATCTTAAAAAAGTCATGTTTTTACCTCCAAAATCAAAATAATATATTTTGTATAAATACAATGAAGCCTGTATTTAGGATGTTTATTTGAGATTAGTTTCATGACATTTAAGCACAATTTCCTCACAATTCTCATTGCTATAATATAATAAAATAATGGCAGCAGTTGATTTTGGGGTACCTGAAGATTCACCCTCTCTACCTGGTCTTTTCCATCATTTCTATTTATTAAAGTAATAAACAAAAAGAGCAATTCGTCAAAAAAAATAGTTTTGTAATACCTACGGGTGTGGTGTTTAAAGAATCATTTATTGATGCATTGATTTATATGAATTATGTGACTTTTATA
Source organism: Scardinius erythrophthalmus (assembly GCF_964197995.2). Classification (NCBI taxonomy): domain Eukaryota; kingdom Metazoa; phylum Chordata; class Actinopteri; order Cypriniformes; family Leuciscidae; genus Scardinius; species Scardinius erythrophthalmus. The sequence goes on along the minus strand of NC_138225.1, from coordinate 43,562,767 downwards.
AATATGACTTAAAACATGAATCATTTGTGTTGGCTAATAGTTTATTTAAAAATACAGAAAATACAGTAAAATATGAATAGTATAAAATATATATTATTTTATATTTTATATAAATACAGTAATATTGTGAAATATTATCATAACGTGAAATAACAGTTTTCTATTCTAATATTTTTGAAAATGTAATTAATGTAATGTAATGTAATGTAATGTAAGCCATTAATCTAGTCTTCAAGGTCATGTGATCTTTAAGAAATCATTCTGATGTGCTGATTTGGTGTTCAGAAACAGTTCTCATTTCTTGTGCTGCTTCATATTTTTGTAGAAACCATGATCCATTGTTTAGATAAATAGAAAGTTCAAAAGAACAGCATTTATTGAAACGAAAATCTTTTATAACATTATAAATATTTTTACTGCCCTTTTACTACTTGTGAATGTTACATGTGGGAATTAAAGATGACTTTGGTAATTCTTGAACGGTTATTTAGATGAAGCATGCTGACTTTATTCTGGTTTCAGTCAGATTTACTGAATGGAAAGTGTTGTTTGCCCTCTTCTGAGTCATGGTTTGATTTTGCAGATGGAAAGGAGCTACGAGCAGGTGGACCAGGAGTATGACAGTGACATGGACGGGTCGGGTTCTTTGGGAAGCGATGACAGATCTCCTCGAGCTCATCTCAACGGCAGCTACATGAGCACTTACGCTGAGGAGGATGATCTCTCTGCAGCTGAGTGATCCACATATACCCATAATGCCAAGTCTGGAGAGCACAGCATTATGTATCATACTGTAACAACCATCTCAGTTTTTAAAGTGCTTTCTCTTGCGTCCATTGCTGTGTGATTGTAGGCTTTTGAAAACATTTTCTACTGCTGTGAATATGCTACCTGTCATATGATATTCATATGGATGAAAATGTAAAGTTGTGTGCAGAGAGATGCGGTATATTGAACGAAGGTGCTTGTATTCAGGTCACTTTTTTTAATCCGTTTTGGATTTGTTTTCTTTTGCATGTCTCTTTGTGTTTACACTCTTGTGGAAAGATAACATTTTATGCTTATTTCTATCTTTTTTTTCTTTTGGTCCATCTTACTAAAACAAAGTCGTTATTGTTAGTGTGCATCTCAAAAAAGTCATAATAATATCAAAATAATATATTTTGCATAAAGACAATGAAGCCTATCTTTAGGATGTTTGTTTGTGATTATTTTCATGACATTTAAGCACAATTTCCCCACAATTCTCATTGTGATAAATGTGTGTATATATATATATTATATATACAGTACCGATCAAAAGTTTGAAAACATATTTTTAAAAGAAGTCTCATACACTAATCAAGGCTGCATTTATTTGATCAAAAATACAGAAAAAACAGTTATATTGTTAAATATTAAAATATAATTTATTTCAGCATTCAGTGTCACATGATCCTTCAGAAATCATTGTAATATGCTGAATTATTATCAATGTTGGAAACAGTAACGCATAAGTGTCATTTTTCAAATACATTAAAAATAGTAATGTTTCCAAACTTTCGGCCAGTACTGTATGTATGTAAGTGGAAAGGCATTTGTCATTAATTGGCATGAAAATAATGGCAGCAGTTGATTTTGGGGAACCTGAAGATTCACCCTTTCTACTTGGTCTTTTCCATCAGTTCTATTTACTAAAGTAAAAAACAAACATTGCAATTAGTACATGTGTAGAATAACACTCCCAGTGAACTGTTTCAGCACAGTGTGTGTTGAAAGTGCCTAGACAGAGACTGCGTGGCAACAGAATATTTAACAACTGTAAATCAAGTCAAAAGGGGTTATTTATTTAGCATTATAACAGAGCTTGTGTAAAATGCATAGTTTTATCTTTTTTAACAGTATTTAGTTTGAACCAGTGTATACAGAGACCTTCATTAATCTCTTCATACAAGTATTGTGTGGCATATATTCAGATGTTTTAATGTGTTTTCTAAGAAGCCTTTACCGATTGATGAGTACCGTAAAATTATTAACAGTCTCATTTACTACAATTTAAAGCTTCTGAATATTATTTATTTTTTATATTAAGTATTTTTTGTTCAGTCTAATTTTGCAAGTGGGTATATAGAATTATATACAGTACTCGTTAGCGGCAGAACTAATATGAATAAGAATGAAGTGACTTCTCAATTATATTGATTTGTGAGCGGTGTGATTCTCTGCATCTGTTTAGATATACATGTATAAATGATTTTCCCTAACATGAAATTGACATTAAAGAGGTTATACTTCCAGTTTATCTATATTACTGACAAATGTTTTTCTGAATGCGCAGCTCTTTACATTGTGTGAACAAAATGTGAGTGGTGCTTGTGCATGTAAAACTCCTCTTATTGGAGTTAAGTGCATTTTGGGGGCACAGGATGAGTGACATGCCAAGTTCCTAGTTTTAAATGTGTAAAATGATTTTAAAATAAAAACTCTAATGCAGAGAATGATATATTGTAAAAATATGATTATTATACTGTACATGAACAGGAAATAAACATATACATACAGTGAAAGTAAATGAGAATAAAAGTGGTCCATACGCCTTGTATGCTAAATTTCCTTTTTGTTTAGCTTGCAGACTGTCATTTTCACCAATTGAACAGACATTCCAGTTTATACCAGTCTCTACGTACTCACCCATGAATAACAAATTTATCAGAATAACACATACAATCATAACTCCTACACATTCAGCCTTTTCCATGAATCCACGCCCATCTCCATACATCACCTCCATTTTCCTAACCATATTTTGTTAGTTTTTAATTTAATCAGGCAATGGATTTACTCAGTAAGCTCTATTTAATAAAATGTAACCAGAAAAAGTTTTATAATTTTATCCATTCTCCAATGTAGTTGTTCAAAATTAACTCAGATTTTTCCATTACGGACCGCCTTTCTAGCTTATTACCATACTTAACATAAATTAATAGATTTTCTACTTTTCCTGAAAACATTTGTACCAATCAAATTATTAGATCTATATCAATATTAAGTCCTAGTTTGATTCAATCAAATAAAATCATCAACATCATCACAAAACAGATTCTTCTGCTAAACTTAAACCATTAGTTGGTCCACATCTTCCTCCAGGTGTGTTGATCATCTCGTTTGCCCCATGGACATTCCGTCTTCACCAGGCTGACTCTTTGCGAGTCGTTGCAATGGTCTTTCCCTCATTGGCAAGGGAGGCCGTTTTTATTATTATTCAACTAGACCTGGCTCTTCAGTCTTACCTGGCTCTTGAAAGCCCATTCCCATTAGCTCTTAATCTATAATTTTCTTCTCTTCAGGGTGCTGTCCCCTGGCATAATTGCAGACACTTGTCACAATGAAAAACAAGCCATACAATGAATGCGGTTTCTGGTGAGTGGTATGGAGGAACTCACATTTCTGGGTCAGACTGCCATAACTCCTCACAGCTCATCCCCCCGTTAATGATATAATGATGCTGCTGGCCTCACAGTCATCGCTCCACTCTCATACCCATCTCACATAACACACCTCCCATTAGGAGATGCCCATCGTTGAGTAATCACTTCATGCACACTGGTAACCGCTCTTCCCCATAACAGAATCTTTGACCGTTTTCTTCAAAATAATCAGTTGTTTTCTGGAGCTTAGCGAAGGTACATTCAAGAGTCACCAGTAGGGTGGTCCTTATTTTTAAAGTCTCCAATTGTCATGCTCTTAACCCTTCAAACTGTTCCTTTATATAAGAAAATACAGCACGCCAAGTTTTATGGCAGTAACATAATAATTACTGGTAGCTCAATAGCTTTAAACTTTCTGAGATTTTGATGATTTTCGTAAAAACAGATCATTTGAATTGGTATCGTACCTGGCTAGTAAAATTCCAAAAATATCTCCAAGCATCTATTGCACCATAAATTCCTAAATATGTATTTTAGATACATATTTTAGATACATATCTCAGTTTACTTATTGTAGAAACTAAATCCAAATTAATCCATCCATGACCCGGTTTAGCAGATTTACCTTTCCTGGTGGAATTAATACATATTTCTACTGACCACCTTGGTTATTGTTTGGGTTTAGAGCACATTTTTTGGTTTAAAAAATGACATTACGTTCCTTGAAATTGACCCGGAACTTTGGCCAAATCAAGCAGATTATCAGGAGGCACAGGCAACCATACATGCAATGAAAGTAGTCAATGATCACGCCAAGAGAGGAGTGGCTCTGATTCAAGAATACAATTGCTATCTCACACACTCTGAAGAACAATTGCAGTTTCTCCTTCATGTGGTGGAAGATCACCGACGGATCTATCCAGACTACAAAAAGTCAACACTGGCTGCTGAGCATCAGAAATGAGGGATTGTTGAAAACGTTGTGCTTTTTTTGAGATTGTTGTCATGTCAGTGTTGCTCTGATTTCAATAAAATGTAGTTCATTTGCAGCATCTTTTAATACTTGGATATCACAATAACGCCGCACAGCTTAACATAGGCAATCTTCCACATGATTGAGCTACCTCTAAATATAATTTTTTTGTCAACATTTTTGCATATTTCTAATTTTGAAGTTAAGAGGAACAGTTTAAGAGGTTAAGACACTAACATTTTGCAAAAAAAAAACAAAAAAAACAAATGGACTTGATAAGAACCACCCTAGTCACCAGAGCCATTCATATTTAATCACTTAAATTCATTAAACATCTTAAAAGCAGCAACCTAGCACTGCTGAGATTATACTCAGTGAAATTAGATCACAACCGTCCATTCAGTGTACATCTACATCTGTAGCCCGAGCCATCGGCCCTGTATTCTGGTGGAGACTAAGATTATACAGAGAAGTTACTGGTCCTAAAATAAACTAGTCAAAAACGTCACTTCTATCATTTAAGGTCTGTATTATTATTTTAAAGTCATTGAATTTTACTTTTAAAACATTTACATACAAATTGCCCACTAAATGTATAAAACCCGAACTGGCTGTAGCATGATTTCTTTTAACATTTCCATGTCTATGATTTTCATCTGAAACACTGTGCTTTACTATAAATGGAGCGCAACTGGAAGAAAACAAAACTAGAGGTATTTCGCATTTCATGGAAAGAGAGCTCGATTGCTTACAGAGAGGCCTTAAAAGCTGCTAGATCTGCTTATTTTTCAAACCTATTAGAAGAAAATAAACATAATCCTAGGTATTTGTTTGAAACGGTGGCTAAACTAACGAAAAAGAAAGCTTCAAGCTCCGAAATTTCCAAGCAACACAGCAGTAATGACTTAATGAACTTCTTCACTTATAAGATTGATAATATCAGGGAGAAAATTATAACTATGCAACCGTCTACTACAGTATCGCATCAGGCAGTGCATTGCAGTCTCCCGGAGGAAAAATTTGATTCATTCGTTGTTATAGGAGAGGAAGAATTTACTAAACTCATTAAATCATCTAAATCTACAACATTTATGTTAGACCCTATACCGACTAAGCTACTGAAAGAAATACTTCCAGAGGTCATAGATCCTCTTCTTAATATCATTAATTCATCTTTGTCTCTAGGATACGTACCAAAAACCTTTAAGCTGGCTATGATTAAACCGCTTGTTAAAAAAACGCAACTTGATCCTACAGAATTAGTCAATTACAGGCCGATCTCGAATCTACCTTTTCTGTCAAAGATATTAGAAAAAGCAGTATCCTCACAACTGTGTTCCTTTCTTGAAAGAAATGATATCTGCGAGGATTTTCAGTCAGGATTTAGACCGTACCATAGTACTGAGACTGCTCTCGTTAGAGTCACAAATGATTTGCTCTTATCATCCGATCGTGGTTGTATCTCTCTATTAGTGTTTCTCGATCTTAGTGCTGCATTTGATACTATCGACCACAACATTCTTTTAAATAGACTCGAAAATTATGTTGGCATTAGTGGAATTGCACTAGCATGGTTTAAATCATACTTATCTGACCGTTATCAGTTTGTAGCAGTAAATGAAGAGATGTCTCATCGATCACAAGTTCAGTATGGCGTACCACAAGGCTCAGTACTAGGACCGTTGCTGTTCACTCTGTACATGCTACCATTAGGAGATATCATTAGGAAACATGGCATTAGCTTTCACTGTTATGCCGATGATACTCAGCTCTATATTTCTTCAAAACCTAACAAAACTTACCAATTCACAAAATTAACAGAATGCATAGCGGATATAAAAAATTGGATGACTCGTAATTTCCTCTAAATTCTGAAAAAACAGTTTCTAATTATTGGACAAAAAACTTCCTCACGTAATAATCTAGAATACTGTCTAACACTTGATGGCTGCTCTGTTAAGTCTTCGTCGTCGGTTAGGAACCTGGGTGTGCTCTTTGATACCAATCTTTCATTTGAAAGTCACGTGTCCAGTATCTGTAAAACTGCATTTTTCCATCTTAAAAATATATCTAAATTACATCATATGCTCGCATTGACAAATGCGGAACAATTAGTTCATGCGTTCATGACCTCAAGGCTAGATTATTGTAATGCTCTACTGGGTGGTTGCCCTGCACTCTTAATAAACAAACTACAGCTAGTTCAAAACGCAGCAGCTCGAGTTCTTACCAGAACCAGGAAGTATGACCATATTAGTCCGGTTCTGTCAAAACTGCACTGGCTCCCTATTAAACATCGCATCAATTTTAAAATATTGCTGATCACGTACAAAGCACTAAATGGTTTAGCTCCGCAGTACTTGAGCGAGCTCTTAACGCATTATAGTCCTTCACGTCTATTGCGATCTCAAAATTCCGGCCAGTTGATAATACCTAGAATATCAAAATCGACTGCTGGCGGTAGATCCTTCTATTTAGCACCAAAACTTTGGAACAGCCTTCCTACCATTGTCCGGGAAGCAGACACACGCAGTCAGTTCAAAGCTAGATTAAAGACACATCTCTTTGACCTAGCATAAACATAACACATTATAGACTTCTATAATTCAATGTTAGGCTGCATAGATTAGGTCAGCTGGAACCGGGAACACTTCCCATAAATCCTGATGTACTCATTACATCATAAGAAGAATGGCATCTACGCTAATTTTAGTGTCTTTGTTTACCCCGAGGTTTTCCCGCAGCCTGCCAGATCCAGGCCGTATCCAGATCTGATGAAGGACCTTCGCCTGGACCCGATCCAACGCAGTGCTGAAGTGCCAACTAGTCTCGCCCTATGGAGGATCCCTTTACCACTCTACAGATAAAGCGTTGTCGGGAAACTCAATTCGCGTATCTACCCCGAATTGATAAAATAAAATAAAATTCTGTATCAAAAATTATAAGGAAACACCCTTTGTTTAGGCTTGGTTTGTAGGGAATTACAAACCTGCGTACATATATTCAAACGCACATAACTATAGAACCAATTCTTAATGCGCATGTGAACGCCATCAGCGTTTCTCACAGGTTCGCGTTTAAAGTCTATGTAGAGAGAATGGTGTCGTCTTAGCGGCCCCTAATTTAATAACAAATGATTGTTGCGACGGAAGCGAATCAATCATAACTAACCTTAGCTGGAAAATAACTTTACTAAAGAACCGCTATAAAGCCAAAACAATCTCTGTTACCATAAATTATATGTTTATCTCTGTAAAGCTGCTTTGAAACAATCTACTTTGTTAAAAGCGCTATATAAATGAAGATGACTTGACTTGACTTGACTATAAATAGCTTATTAACACTTAGAACACAGGCTCGGATAACAGCTTTTAACTGATATTGAATGAGGGAGACTCTGAGGCATTCAGGACTGGTACACTGCACTCATCAACTTTTAACATAGTTTCATTTGACTTTCTTTTGACTAGCCTTTTTCCAGAATTTACATGCATTTTCAAACAAACAAATATATATATTTGTATATATATATATATATATAATATATATATATATATTTGACTTTTGCCCACACATCAGGGAATTTAGACATTACAAATTTCCACTCAGATTGAGTCTCTGTCGCACTGGCAGTTTCAGCCACAGCACACCAAATCATGGTGGGGCCAGATTCAGATAAGCAAAATGTTTCATTACAGCCTATCACAAGCTTATCTTTTGAAAGCAAACCATCAGCTTCTAGTTCTTTCATTGTCAACACTAATTGTCATACAACCCTTTAACCAACACACTTTTCCTTCACGTTCAAAACACTAACAAGCTGTTTGTTTAATCAGATGCCTTTCTACACATTTTACATTTAGCAAATGTTAATCCAGTAATACTGCTTCTGCTTATTTGATCTTAAAAATATATATTTTTTTATAGTGACTGCATTTCACATTTCATCTGAATTTCAGTTGTCAAGTTCTCAATTACCATAGTTTAATATCTGACTTCAATGTTTTTCTAGGAGTTTATCAATCTGCAATTAGGATTCACACTATCTTTGAGGAGGCTAGCACTCTCCGCTTGTGATGCATCTTTTGCAGTTATCATTGTAAATCATCCATGAGATTAATCTCTCTATATCATCTAAACCCTTTTTAAAGTTTCATTAAAACACAATCATCCCTTTAGTTACTTTTGCAACTCATATTTTCAGTCATTATCTGTAATTCTACATCAACAATACTTATCCATTCACTTTAAAACAGCCGGTACTTATTATAGATCTTTTCCTTTAAAAGGAATTCCTCAAGTCTTCAATCTTATGAGCTTATTTTTATCTCCTGTTCTTTCTTAGACGAAACCTTTCATTTCATCATATTAACACTGATTTACTTTCTAAACCACATTAACACCAGAATTTTCCTTCACCTCTAGTTGAAATTTGTATCATTTCGGCTCTTTCTTTGTTTGGAGCCAGTCAATTTGTTGTTTATCTTTCCAATCAGAATCAAAACTCTTACTAAACATTTCTTAATTTCTGCAAATCTCTTTGAAGTGAGAGCTTCAGAGCACAGCTGCTTACAGTGTTTGCTCTCTTCTGTCTCACTATTTGTTTCAGGACTGTTCAGTTACTCTTCATAAAGTATACAAATTTGTACTATATGTCATCAATTTCATTAAAACTAGTTTGAAGTTTCTTGATCTGAAAGCCTTTGACACTGTTAATCATAGAACTCTCATATCCAAGTTATCTAGTTCTAATTTCTCCTTACATACACTCAATTGGATAGAATCATACCTGTCAGATCGGTCTCAGTGTGTTCGAGATACAAATTCATCAATCAACTGATCTATGTACATCTACTTGTGTTCCTCAGGGATCTATTCTGGGTCCATTGATTTTTGATTTAAATAAATGATCTTTATTTTGCATGTCCTGGCATTAATATACAAATGTATGCGGATGATACTGTAATTTATTTACATTCTAATAGTTTGACACAAGTTTCTAATGATCTTGGTTCTGTCTAATTCTATGGTTAATGTATAGGCATGGTTAAAGGTAAGCTGCTTGCAACTAAATGTGTCTAAAACAGTATGTATGTTTTTTCAAACAGTATCAGTAAAGAGCCAGATGTTTTTGTGTAAGGGGTGAGGCTGCAGGTTTCTCAATAGAAATACCTTGGAATATTGACTGATTCTAAACTGACATTTAAAGCTCAGGTAAAAAAAAAAAAAGGTTTGTAAGCAGGTTAAGTTTAATCTTTATACTTTTTGGTTTACTAGAGGTTAAGTGTTGTTATAGAGGCAGCTAAGATGTTTATGCATTCTATGGTTATGTCTCCCATTATCTATTGTTTAACAACCTGGTCTCAGGCGAGTTCAGTGACTCTAAAACCATTAGAGTCTATACAAACGTACACTTAAAGTTCTTGATAAGAAACCAATACACTTTTATCATTGTTCAATATTAAAAAAATATATAATCTGCTGAGTTGGGAAAATATGATTAAATATCCAAATGTATGCCAAATGTATGATTATCTATGGTTTAACTTCTCCCCCTCTTAGTCAGTTAGTATTTTAGTCAGTTAGTTAGTATTAGTATTAGTATAGTAATTTATAATAATAACCTCTAAATTTTGTATGTAATTACAGCCAGATGACTAGTGGCTGGTCTGTGCATGCAATTCCACAAAACTGAAAGGCTATCTGAACATAAGAAATAGGCTTTTTTTAGAAAGGAAAATTTAAAAGATAAAAAAGACATTTTTTAATGTAATCATGTAATCAATACAGTAAAAAGTAACTGTAGTCTGATAATAAGTATTTTAGATAAGTAATATAATCTAATTACAAGTAATTTTTGGAATCTGATTATGATTCCAAATTATCATTTACTACCCAGCACTGCAAACAGGATCTGAGCACATACACAGTCAAACATATAGATCAAATTACAATCCAATACACAAATAAATGGATTTGGACTGACAGTGTGAACCTAGCCTTAGATGGAATGCTCCATTTTAGGTAAAGCTAGGGCTGTGTCATTGATGTAGGAGTCTTTGTCATGAGCACTGGGCGTTTCAGAATTCTGAGCCTTGGGTCCAATCCACTGCCATTAAAAGTGACGTGTTCCATCTTTTATGGGAGGCGTTGAGTAGTGGCTAAAGCTCAGTCAGAAACAGGACAATGAACCTTGCACCCTTAAACGCGGCTCCTATAACCTCGGGATGCTCCAGAGTGATTTTCTTTGTAACAGTTCTGTAAATCACTGGATTAAAGCACTTCAGAGCACTGTGATTTCTGGGTTCAAAACTTCCGCACCATTACATGCCCCTGATGGGTTATTAGACTGTACATTTCTTGAAAAACAGGACTGCCGAATGTAATCCTGCCCTGGATGTACAGGAACAAATTCTGGTTTCACTGTTTGGATGGATGGACCCTGAATCCCAATCATAGTGACCTGCTGGAAGATCTCCATGGTGGTGTAATCACTCATGAAAACAACAGCAGGTTGGGATGCTGGGATGAAGTCCGACCGTGTCGTGTTGGAGATGGTCTCTCCAGGGTCTTTGCTTCCTAAACTTGTGATGTCATTGTCAACAAAACTGCTCAAAGTGGAGTCTGTCTTACCGAAGTCCATAGGGAAGGTCTCTGTGGAAACAGACTCTCTGGTGGGGATTTGTGTTGGGGTGTCTGGAGGTGTGATCTCATCCAGGATGGATGGGCTGTCCTTATCTTCACTGAGAAGAAGGATGGTGGGCTTTACACCAGCGTGAGAAATGGGAGGACTGCTGAGAGGAGTCGCCTCCCTTTTGCTCTCAACAACACACACTGTACTGGAATCACATCCCTCACTCTCTTCTAACCGCTGCCTGTTCAGCGGCTCCAGGATACCCTACAGAGAAAAGAGAAAGAAAGTGACCAAATGATTCAAAGTCCATATAACTTACACTGTTCAAACATCTCATGATGAATTAAAACTTAAATGGTACCATGGTAATACAGTGTTGTTTGGGACACCATCAAATTATTGAATACTATGGAGTTATAAATACCATAGGAACAAGGTAATCATTCAGTATAATTGATGTTAATCTACTTTAATCTACTAATACAAACGCAATTCACCCACTACAAAATTTATACTTTTATTCAGAAACGATACATTAATTTGTTTTAAAAGTGACAGTAAAAACTTTACACAGTTAAAAAAAAATTTTTTTTCAAATAAATGCTATTCTTTTAAACTTTCTATTGATCAAAGGTTCCAAAAAACTATTAAGCAGCACAACTCTTTTCAACATTAGTAATAAGAAATGTTTCTTGAGCATCAAATCAGTATTTTAATAATTTCTGAAGGATCTGATACTGAAGACTGGAGTAAAGAGTGCTGAAAATTCAGCTTTGCCATCACATTATTTATTTATTACATTTTCAAATAGAAAATGGTTATTTCAATCTTTCAAAATATAGCTGGTTTTACTGTATTTTTGATCAAACAAATGCAGCCTTGGTGAGCATAAGAATACTTTTTGAGTTTTTGAAAAAGAATGGCAAAACTGTTTTTGAAAGTACACATTGAATACTTGTGAAAGATTAAACACATCCAATGATTAAAGGAAATATGTTATTACTGTTTTGTTTGTGGTTACACCGCATGACATTTTTAGTGGCATTACATTTAAAATTTTATTTTATAAACGATAGTATTACCATCTGAGGTCATCACTGCCTCAGTAGTTTTTCGTATACTCTTTTTTTATATATTTTTTGTATATTCTTATCACAAAGTATTGTTTTATCATTATATTATCTCATATTGTCTTATATTGTATTATATTATTATATTGTCATTATATTGCATCATGTATATTGTTATTATACTTCTTACCAGTTCATAGGCAATTTCAATTTTCTGAACAGCATTGCTATTTTCAGGATTTGGTATACTTGGCCACATCAGTTTCTTGGCTCTGTAAAAATCCACATTGAGCTTTACGTTAGTTATTGGTTATATAGTGTCAGTCTTTCGGAAAATGAAATGCGTGTGTCTTTACCTGTGCAGAAGCCGACAGCTGATGTGAACCGCTAGTAAAAGAATTATTATTCCCACAATCACCGCAGCTATAATGCTGCTCAAAGCAGTGAATTCTGTCGGAATAAGCCATGTTGTCAATGCATTTGTGACTTTTTTTAATTCATGTAATTAGAAAACAAACCTCCTGACAGACACATTTACTGTGTATCATGAACAGCAGCAAGGCAGATAAACTTGAAAAATAGGAGTTTACCTGGCGGGTTTGTAACAAAGTGTTTGAAATCACTGCGCTCTCCTTCTCCAGCCGCTGTAAATGCAGACAGCTGCACACGGTACTCACTGTTGCTTTCAAGATTAGGCAGCTCAAACCTGTTTATGATGGGATCCACTTTAAAGGCTGTAAATGTCAAATGCAATAGAAAACAGGCAAAATCAGACAGCAGTTCAAAAAATATCACATGTATAACCGTATTATATAGTGCATTTCACTGATTCTTGAGAACTGGGACAAAAAAAGGTTTCATCAATTTGACTTTATTTTCATTCAATCCATTTATTTCTTTATTTGCCCATAAAGCCCTGATATACTTCAAGGGAAATCGAAGAGGCCTGCACGGGCCTGGCCCGCCATCCCTCCCCCAAGATCTGTCATGTTTGGTTTTGTTTCATGTTCTTGGTTCATGTCTGTCATGTTTCTTATTACCACGGTTGGTAATTGTCATGTACGTGTTTCTGTTTTTCCATGCCACGCCATGTCTTTTTATGTTTGATCTTGTTTTGAGAATTAAAGCTGCACTTGGGTTCTTTCTTCAAACTTGCCTTCAGTGGATATCATTACATTAATAAACCACGCTTTGGTACAATTCCAATTGTCATTACATTTCATCAAAACATTTTTCAAATGATAATCAGTGAGCTGTTTATTAATATAATGCTAAATTTTATAAGACCATTATCAAGCCAAAAAAAAAAAAAAAAAAAAAAAAACCTACTGTCTACTGAAAAATTAAATCTGTTAACTATTATAATTTTCTTGAAATAAGTCCAGATCTTTCAAGAAATATGGGGTTGATGTGGCTGTTAGAGCACAGTTAAAATGAAATGTATGAAACTTAAGACCTAAGATCAGAAACAAGTGGTAAAGGAATGCTCCGAATTTTAGAAATATCTGACAGTTGACAATCAAACACAAATTCAAGCCAAGTGACAAATAATAATAAATAATAAGCTTTTCACTTATAATTTGAAATCTACCAGTAATGTGTCTAATGTTTCATTTTAAATAATAACTTTATTTTAAAACATTTTAAATAACTAATTAAACGCTACATGCCACCTGTCACAGCACAGGTTTCCTGGTATACAGTTGAGAAAATTAATTCTCTTAATCAAGTCAATGAAGGTGAAAGAAACAAGCCTAAACATGTTTTGTCCCAGTTCTCAAGAATCTCTGATAAGCATTTCATGATGGTGAATTATATAAAGCTTCTCCTCACATGTTTCAATATTGTCCTTTTTGTAGTAGATGTAGTAGCCTAATAAGAATCCACGCAAGTCTTCCTCAGACACGGGACTCCACGTGATCACTGAGGAATACTGGGTAATATTCAAAATGCTCACATTCCCAGGAGCACTAATCGGACCTGAAAAAGTGCTTCAGTTCAGTCATATAGAAAGACACATCTGTTGTCTATAGCAGACCAGTTAAAAATGTAGATATTCTGACAGTATATGGTGTGAATCTTCAGCATTTTACCTATCAGTAGCACATATTTCTCAGCCAGAGAATTCAGTTTGACACTTTTTTAGACTACAAATAAATGATTTTCAAATAAACAATATAATTGTATTATAGATGTTAACTTCTTAACTAGCATTAACCAGCACAACGTCCTTTGTCGGTCAGCTTAATAGCGAGGTTTTGCTAGTGAAAAGCACATATACTGGTCAATCAACTACACTACCAGCACAAACCAGTATATTTATCAGGCTGGAAATGTATTAACAATTATATATATTAGCAGTTTTATGAATATTTGGACTCACTTCCTTCTGTGAAATAAGCTTGGGCTGTGCCATATGTCATCTCACTGTTGTTCACATTCTTCAGGTCGCAGGTGTCCAGGTATGGTCTGGTGTGCAGAGAGAAATAATATCTCGTATAGGGCTGAAAAACTAAATTCAAAGAAAGACAAAAAAAGTGTAGAACACTGTTGCAATTCTTAATGCTGTTAATAAATACAGTTCTTAAAGGAGAACTCCGGTCAATTTTAACATTGAGCTCATTTTTTTGTACATTTGGAGTGCTGTCAATACAGAGAACAACGACAAAAATCGGTGTTGCCTACACCGAGTTATTCTATTTTTAAAATTTGCACCCTGTTGACTTCAATGGGGCAAGTACTAAACCTGCTTTTAGCCTCTTAACATCCTTGATGTGTCATTACAAGTGCACAGAAAATGTGAGTGATTCCTTCAGAGTGAACACGAGTGAATCTGACTGCAGTAAATGTGAAAGATATGTATAAAAATGATGTTATTTAAGCCAGCGCAAATACCTGTGTTTACATCCTGTTTTCGGTTGAAATCCAAAGTAATCGATTGCCGAGTTCACGCGCGTGATCATAGGTAACTAAACCTATGCACGTGAACTCGGCAATCGACTACTTTGGACTTCAACCGAAAAACAGGATGGCTGAGTCCCAATTCGCCTACTTATACTACGACCTAAAAGTATGTACTTTTTTTTGTGATGAAAAAGTACATACTTTTGAGTGTGTAACAAAAAAGTATGCACGTTCTGGGACATACTTCGATGACGTCATGCAACGTGAACTTGAACGTGGTTGCCTAGTTACGCACACCGCGACTGTTAACAAAACATTTAACATTTCATTCATTCTTATATATCCAATATAATTTTATTTACTATTCCCATCTTTTTTTCCACAATACATTTACAATGTGTTTACCAAATTGAGGAGTGAAGCAGGGCGTCGTCGTAGATCAACCAGACGCAGGTCGTTTGTGAGGCGGCTGGTTCTGACGTTCATGTGCAAATGTGTGTAACGAAAGCTAGCGCAACTTAAGTTAAAGTTAGAGTTAAAATATTTAAAGTTTATAGTGTAACTATTGTTTAACGTATTTTATACTTAATCTTATATTTATGTATAATACTTAAAAATACCCCGATGAAAATTAACCATGCTTTTACTATAGTAAAAGTGTAGTAACCATGTTTCTTTGGTTGGACTGATAAAGTTAACATATGTACAGCCACAGTATTACTACAAATAAGTCAGACAGAAACATCAAAAGAAATACATAAAAAAAGACACTTGCATGACACTGTACTAGAGCCTTTTTATTTATTGTTTTGTAGCCTGCAATGAGGCGCTCGGTATCTTCATCGGACCCTACAAGATAAACACGGTACTTTTTTGGCACAACATAAACCCATTAATATTACGAGACAATAAAATATAACTTTAATTAGGGTTAAACATTGGAATTCTTACACTTAAAAACTGAGGGCGCATCTCCGTTGCTGCATCCGACTGCCAGGTTTACATCACCGCAGAGCTCCTCCCTCCCGCACGCAATGGGTTGTGGGCAATATTAGCCGTTAGAGTGTGCATTGATCTGCACTTCGAATTCTAACCGGAAATAGTAGACCATCCGGGTATCTTTGGAATACTCATTTCAACATGCTATGATTTGGGACGTACTAATTCTAGTTTCGCATACTATTTAGGACGGATAGTATGCGAATTGGGACTCAGCAGATGTAAACACAGGTATTTGCGCTGGCTTAAATAACATCATTTTTATACATATCTTTCACATCTACTGCAGTCAGATTCACTCGTGTTCACTCAGAAGGAATCACTCACATTTTCTGTGCACTTGTAATGACACATCAAGGATGTTAAGAGGCTAAAAGCAGGTTTAGTACTTGCCCCATTGAAGTCAACAGGGAGCAAATTTTAAAAATAGAATAACTCGGTGTAGGCAACACCGATTTTTGCCGTTGTTCTCTGTATTGACAGCACTCCAAATGTACAAAAAAATGAGCTCAATGTTAAAATTGACCGGAGTTCTCCTTTAATCACCCTATAATCAAGGTAAAATAAATATGGAAGTATCTACTATGCTGACAGCAAAGCATTAAATAATTATACAGTAGTGGCCAAAAGTGATGTCTGGCCTAGAATAATGGACATTTTCACCCTTTATTTAAATATTATAACAAATGTGTTAAAGATTTTGCAATCGTATTACGTAGTTGTGCTTGGAGTCAATTGTTTTATTTGTGAAAACAATGTTATGTCTCCATTCCCTCCTTCAGGGAAAAAGGGTTGAAGTCTGAAATGAAGAAAATGAAAGAGAAAGAGAAGAGAAGAAGAGAAATGAAGTCTTTTAAAGCAAGTGTCACAATGTGGTTTTGTGTCCTGTCATGTTTAGTGGTTCCCTGTCTGTCTATTAGTCATCCCAGGTGTTTCCCATTAACCACGCCCCCTTGTTATCCTGTCTAGCTCGTTTACCCCTGTATTTAAGCCCTGTGATTCAGCCCTGTCTTTGTGAGTTCCTGTTTGACTGTTTTCGTGTCTACAGTTACGCTGTCGTTCAGTTGTTCTGTTCCTGAGTCCTGTGTTCTTGTCCTAGTTTGTTCAAGTTTAGAATCTAATTAATAAAGTGTGCTGCAACTGGATCTTGCTTTATCTGTGCCTCAACCAACACACACCTGAACGTAACAGCAAGACGTTATGAACACATGCAAAAACTAGAGAGAAGCAAATGCATATTTATAACTAATTATGTTGTAGTCACTGTATGACTTTTCCTGTGAACTTTTTGTTTTTCTATGCATTTCTTTTTTTTTTTTTTTTTTTTTTTGCAAAATATTTTTGTCAGATAAATGTTTTAACCAAGTTTTGTGTTTCCTTCACATTTAAAATATAAAAAGAATATAGAATATCCCCTCCGGACATCACTCCGGACATCCCCAAATATCTCCTCCGGACATCACTTCTGACCACTACTGTATATGTTGTAACACTCCAGATCAATGTATTTATTCCAAAAAATAATAAAAAGTATGCATTAATATTGAATCTCTTCTATAAGGAATATGTTTTTAAATCAAAATATTTTTTTATGTTATTTGTGGGGCTCATGACACTTAGTTTAGCCTGATCAATCCTTTATTATAATATATTATTGTTGTTGTTTTAAATAGTAACAAATCAATTTTGTTCTAAGATATTAATATTTGATGTATTGTTACATCCACCAGCTGGAGTTCCCTTGATCTCTTTCAGAGGGCACTTCTACCAACACCTGTGCTTTTCCATTATGAACTTCATTTCTCAGTATCCATTGCCTATTCTCATGATTGTGATGATGTTTAGCTGTGTGTGATTACCCTTGTTAAAACTTGCCTATATAAGCCCTGTGTTTTCACTCTAACTTTGGAAAGTCTTGTTTTGTGTTGCAGTGCAATTCTGAGTGCTTGTATCCTGGTTTCCCATATTTTGGTTTCCATGTCTTGCTGTCCTGAAAATCCTTGTTTGCCTGTGTTTTGGACTCCATTGAAGGGATGGAGAAATGAAGTCTTTTAAATCTTAGAAGCTTTTCTCTGATTCTTTTGGGAAAAGATTCAAACCATCAAGAGTGTCAAATTGTGGCAGGTCAATTTTTTAGCAGCCATAAACCCAAGAGCACAGCTCCGTTGTTTTATCCATTAAGCACAATAAAAGCCGTTTTTTGTGATAAAAAAACGTACTTGGTTACTTACGTAACCTCGGTTCCCTTAGAGATAAGGGAACGAGTACTGCGTTGAAAACGCTGTGGGAAAACTCCTTTTCTCGAGAATATTGAAGCCTTTATTTTAAAACGCATTGCTGCAGCACATGCGAGAGCTAGAAGCTCGCGTGTGCGTGCTGATTGGCTTGTGCAAAGCAACTGCACGAACCAATGGCGGAACAGCAGAGGAGCGCGAGCCAATCGGGGCGCTTGGCACTCTGCCAGAGTCAAGCGCGCGAAACTGCACGTGACAGAAGAGTATAAATACACAGAGAATCCGCCATTTGACAGGTTTAAATCGACTGAAGCGAAAAGACACCTGCCATAAGAGACAATAGCACGGCAAGGCAACGCAGTACTCGTTCCCTTATCTCTAAGGGAACCGAGGTTACGTAAGTAACCAAGTACGTTCCCTTACGAGAACGTTCTCTCGTACTGCGTTGAAAACGCTGTGGGAACACTATTTAAAACGCCGTGCTTGTCGTCTTTGGCCAATCTGACTCACCGAGAGCTCCAGGAAGTACAGAATAGCCTAGGATAAAGAGACCGAATCTTCGGGCCCTTAGATATCCAAACAGATAAAGCTGGGCCAAGGGCCAGTCTTAAGAATCCCACAACACGAGATGACAACCAGTGTCTGAGTCAAAAACTAGTCTGGGTCCACAGAGCCAGCGTTAGATAGAGACTACTCATGCCTATAAGGCAGGTACCATAGAGGTCTAAGATGTGGACGGAACGGACCAGCCGGCCGCCGCATACGTTATATAGCGCATAACGTCTGCATAGACATTTTCATAACTAGACTGGATCCATAGAGCCAGGGCCTAGCTAGAGAGAATTCGTACCTGCGGAGCAGGGACTTTTGGGTTGTAACGTTTCCAAATGTGGACGAAACAGACTAGCCGGTCGTCGCACAAGTGTGACAGAAAGAATGTCAAAACCAGCCTGGGTCCGCAGAGCCAGAGCTTAGATAGAGAGAACTCAGGCCTGCAGAGCAGGAACTTCCAGGTTGTAAAATCTCACAAATGTGGACGGGACGGACCATCCGGCCGCCGCACAAATGTCTTCGATAGGAACACCACTCGACCAGGCCCACGAGGAGGCGACGCCTCTCGTGGAGTGAGCTCTAACACCTCTGGGACACGTAAGGCCCAGTGAGGTGTAGGCCAGAGCAATGGCATCCACTATCCATCTGGACAGCGTGAGCTTCGTGACGGGAAGACCTTTGGTTCGGCCCCCGAAACAAACAAAAAGCTGTTCAGACTGTCTGAAAGAGGCTGAACGCTCTAAATAAATTCTCAAAACTCTGACAGGGCAGAGTGTGAGAACATCACTGAACTCTTCTGAAGTGGGAAGAGCTGACAGAGAAATAACCTGGGCTCTGAACGGAGTTGAGAGCACCTTAGGAATATAGCCATGTCTTGGCCTAAGGATGACCTTAGAGTCATTGGGGCCGAATTCCAGACAGGAAGCGCTAGTAGAGAGCGCCTGTAAGTCACTTACTCTCTTGACTGACGCCAGTGCCAACAGCAGGGCGGTTTTCAGGGAGAGAGGTTTTAGGTCGGCTGACTGAAGTGGTTCAAAGGGAGGTCCCTTAAGAGCCCGCAGAACCAAAGAAAGGTCCCATGCTGGGACAGATGGCGGCCGAGGCGGGTTAAGCCTTCTGGCGCCCTTAAGGAAGCGAACTATAAGGTCGCATTTTCCTAAGGAGGCTCCGGCTTCCGATACATGCTGTGCAGCAATGGCTGCTACGTATACCTTGAAAGTGGAGGGGGAACGACCCGCATCCAGCATCTCCTGGAGAAAGGATAGCACTCTTGGTACTTCACAAGTGTGTGGGTCGAGGTTTCGAGCTAAACACCAGCTGGAAAACACTGACCATTTATGGTGGTAGAGGCGTCTGGTAGACGGAGCTCTAGCCTCCCTGATCGTGTTCAGGACGCCCTCTGGGAGGTCCTGGGGTACCCGTTGAGTGGCCAAGCGTGTAGGGCCCACAAATCGGGACGAGGATGCCATATAGTCCTGTTGGCCTGAGCCAGGAGGTCGCGCCTCACTGGGATTGGCCAAGGGTCTGTCACAGACAGCCGTATCAGCTCCGGGAACCAAGATTGGGTTCGCCAGAGAGGAGCTATCAGGAGCACTGCGCATTTCGTGTCTCTGATCCGTTCGATGACCTGAGGGAGCATCGAGACCGGAGGAAACGCATAGAGGGGAAGGCTGGGCCAGTCGTGGGCCAACGCATCCCTGTTCTTTGAAAAGAAGATTGGGCAGTGACGTTTGTCTTCTGAGGCGAAGAGATCTACTTCTGCCTTCCCGAAGACCTCCCAAAGTAGGAGAACCGTCTGAGGGTGGAGAGACCATTCCTCTGGGGGAACCCTGCCCCGAGAGAGCATGTCTGCTCCTGTGTTCAACGTGCCCGGCACGTGAGCTGCCCTGAGCGAGCGCAGATTGGTGTGAGCCCATAACAGTAGCTGGGTGGCTATGGCAAGCAGGATGCGGGACCTGAGGCCGCCCTGGCGATTTATGTAAGATACCACTGACATGTTGTCCGTCCGGACCAATACGTGGTGTCCAGCCAGGTATGGGAGGAAGGTTTTCAGGGCCAGAAAAACTGCTCTCATTTGAGGCAGTTGATGTGTAGGCGTTTCTCCGAGCTCGACCAGAGGCCGGAGGCAGGCCTGCCCTCGTACAGCGCTCCCCAACCTGAGTTGGAAGCGTCTGTTGAAATCACCCTCCTCTCTGAGACCACCCCCATGCTTACGCCCTGCTGGTACCAGCTGGCGTCTTTCCAAGGTGCCAGGGCTTGAACACAGCGCTGGTTTACCTTGATAACCAAGTGGCCTGAATGCCAGGCATGGGGTGGCACCAGAGGTGCTAGCCACAGGTGAAGAGGACGCATACGCAGTAGGCCGAGTTGGAGTACTGATGATGCGGAGGCCATGAGGCCAAGGATCCTCTGGAACGTTCTGAGGGGTACATAAGAGCCCTCTGTGAGCGATGCTGCGAGCTGCTGAATCGTTAGAGCACGGGCCGGTGTGGGCCATGCTCTCATAAGTACAGAGTCGAGAACTGTTCCCAGGAACGTGATACGTTGGCTGGGCAACAGAATACTCTTGGCAAATTTGACCTTGAGCCCTAGACATTCTAGATGTCTGAGGAGCCAGGCTCTGTGAGTATGTGACTCCGCCTCTGACTGGGTCAATATGAGCCAATCGCCGAGGTAGTTCAGGATGCGCATTCCCCGCTGTCTCAGGGGGGAGAGAGCTGCATCCATGTACTTCGTGAATGTACGAGGTGCCAGTGCCAGTCCAAATGGTAGGACTGTGTACTGGTATGTCTGCCCCTTGAAGGCGAATCTCAAGAATGGCCTGTGGTGGGGGTTCACTTGAATGTGAAAGTAAGCGTCTTTTAGATCTATTGAGAAAAACCAGTCGCCTGGGCGAATTTGCGCCAGGATGTGTCTGGTCGTGAGCATTCTGAACGGCCGTGACATGAGAGCCTTGTTAAGATGTCTCAGATCTAAAATGGGTCTCAGGCCGCCGTCTTTCTTTGGAACAAGAAAGTAACGGCTGTAAAAACCTGACTCGCTCTGAGAAAGGGGGATCTTTTCGATGGCCCCTTTGGCCAGCAGACTTAACACTTCGGTGCGGAGGACATGACTCAGTGTGCTCCTTACCGTGGTTTGTATAACCGCACGGAAACGCGGTGGTCTGTGGGCGAACTGAAGCGAGTAACCGCGCTTTATGATGTTCATTACCCATTCTGAAACTCCGGGAATAGCTTGCCAAGCTAGAGCCCGCAGAGACAGAGACATTATCATATCTGGAACGCCCAGTGTTGGGGGTTCGAACTGACATGTATGTGAGGGAGAAATTTTTGCTCGATTTGTGCTTTTTGTGGGTCGCTGTTAAAACAGCGTTTGAGTGCAGGGGTGCGTGAAAGGTGACGGGCCCATGTTCTGCATTTAATACTGCTCCAACCGCCTGAACTGAAGAGGGGGCTGAGAGTAGCACTCGAGCGATCTTCGGGGCTGGTCCGGCCGCGGCGGGACAATGACCCCTCTTTAAGCCGGTTAGGACGGCTTCTTGGGCTCGTGATCGAGCGTGAGCTTCGGCTGCGGGCCCTGGCGCTTAGGGAACAGGAACCGTTTTGCATGCTTCATGCGCTGGCTAGTCTCAGCCACTGGGCGGGGCTGGAGGACTTGTGAAGCTACCCTCTCAGGTCGCGGCGTGCTCTTGGGGCGCCGTTGGACCGAACTGGAGCGTTTAGGGAGGAAATGCTTCATGGCGCTGGAGACTTTCTGAGCCTCAGTGAAGCGGTCTGCGAAGCCACTGACAGATGGGCCGAAGAGACCAGATGCTGTGACCGGAGAATCGAGGAAGGCGGTTGTGTCTGCGTCCCTGATTTCGGTCAATGTCAGCCATAGGTGGCGCTCTAAAACTGCTAGGCTGCCATGTTGCGGCCCAGTGCTTGAGCGGTGGTCTTAGTGGCCCGTAGCGCTAGATCTATCGCACTCTGAGGTCCTTAAAAGTGTCTGGGTCAGGGCCTGACTCATCCATGTAGCGGAGGAGCTTCGCCTGAAACACTTGGATGGTCGCCATGGCGTGGAGAGCAGAGGCGGCTTGACCGGCGGCAGCATAAGCGCGGCTGGCAATGGCCGAAGTAGTTATGCACGGCTTAGATGGGTGCACAGTCTTAGACCTCCAACTTCCTGCAGTGGGAGGGCATAAGTGTGCAGCGACCGCTTCCTCCAGTGGGAGGGGACACACATAACCTTTTTCTTCAGCGCCGTCAACATTGGAGGGCGTTGAAGAGGCAGATGAGCGCGTTCGAGCTGAAAAGGGCGCGCGCCAGCTTTTAGTGAGCTCTTAGTGGACCTCAGGCAGAAATGGAGCGGCGCGCTGACGAGGGGCCTGTTGGCGCCCCGGCAGGTACCACTCGTCGAGGCGGCTTCTGGCAGGCTCAGCTGGAGAAAAACCAGTAGAGTCCCAGCTCATTGACAGCGCGAGACATGACGCGGAAGAGTTCGGCGTCGATGTTCGCTCGAGAGTCAGAAGGGTCTAACTGAGACGGGGGGAGGGGTCCGCGGAGCCCGACCAATCCTCGTTCTCAGATGCCGCCACGGAACTGCGTCATGCAATAACATCAGCAGATCCGTCAAAAGAGACGAATCCCGCCGCTTCAGACAAGGGGCGTTGGTCGCTCTGAGAGAACAGAACTGAGAAGAGCGTGGGGGAAGCACGTGGAGAAAAGCCCAGCGTGCATCCGCTAAACTCACCGCGTTCAGGACGCCTCATGATCGCGCCGCTTCTTCCTACGGGGCTCGCGGGGCGCCGAAGACGGAAGAAGGGCGGGATAACTCACTGACGAAGCGAGAGCGAGTCTCGAGCGGAGAGAAGAAACAGGCATCCCGTCGAGGAGTGCGCCCCGATTGGCTCGCGCTCCTCTGCTGTTCCGCCATTGGTTCGTGCAGTTGCTTTGCACAAGCCAATCAGCACGCTCACGCGAGCTTCTAGCTCTCGCATGTGCTGCAGCAATGCGTTTTAAAATAAAGGCTTCAATATTCTCGAGAAAAGGAGTTTTCCCACAGCGTTTTCAACGCAGTACGAGAGAACGTTCTCGTAAGGGAACCTTCGTTATTCTTCGTTATTCATTAACGAAGTTATTCATTTAACACGTGCTTCTCTGAAAACAATCCACGCTCCGGCACGGAACTTCATGAGAAATTGAGCTGCGTACTCGATACATGCATTGAAGCTTCAGTTTCATACAGTATGTAAAATCGTACGTGTGGATTACTCGCTATGTGTTTTGACCATTTGCCTGTTATATGGATTACGATTCTGGATTGCCCCAATAAAGCTGAATTTGGATCTTCAACCTGTGTATCTGAGCATTACGTAACATGTATGTATATTTGTATGTATCTTTGTATGTATTTGATGGATGTAAATCAAAAGTGAGTTTGGTATTGTCTGTGTTTTGGTTCTTTGAGTGTAGTTTCTTTACCTGTGTTTAGCCCCTGTGGCCTTGGTTGCTATGGTTTCTTATGAGTTGACTGATCGGTCTAACCTGGGCTTTGTTTTACCCCTCACTATCTTGTGTATTTATATTTCGCTATTTGGTTCAGTTCTTTATCTGTTCTTGTTGTTTGTGTTATTCATCCCTGTCTGTATTCCTGAGTGCCTTTAGTCTTTTGATTGGATTATTAAAGTACCATTTGTGCTTAGATCCTCCCCTTAACCAGCCATGACAGGTATAACCATAGAAATGGGAATAACCAACAGAGAGTCACAAAGAGAAGTCTCTTACAAAGGTAAAAATGTTACTGTAAAATAGGTTTAAGTCAGATTTACAAGTTTAGGTCAGATTGTCAATGGATCTCATATTAGTAATTAAAAGTAATTAAAAACACTTTTTACCTTGAGAAATAAGTTTGAAAACTTCTGAAATGTATTCAAATATCTATTACTTTTTACAAGATACTGTCACGGTCACGTTCTTCAGCCTTCATCTGTGTGTGCACTTCATTCCCCAGAATCCTCCATGGCGCACACCTGCACTCACTCACCCAATCACCAATCATCATCACCTGCACTCCCTCATTAACCACCCTTTATATTCAACACTCTCCCTTCACTCCTTGTCTGGTCTCGTCGATGTTCACCTTAACATGACCCACAGACTTCCGAACACTTACCTGGATTCCTACCTGTCATTTCATCCTCTCCAATCCGTCCTGCCTGCCATCCTGTTCTGCCTTCAGCCTGACATCATCTGCAAAGAGAAAGAATGACAAGGACATTACCAACCAGCTAAGCATCCACTGTTATTCTGTGTTTCTGTTACTCACCATCTGTCTGCATCTCCACACTCCCTGAAAATAAACTATTAACCTTACCATCTTGTCTGCATCATCTGTAAAACCCTGACAGAAGACCAGACCCACACGAAGCATGGAAGTTGCTCACTTCACCCTAACCCCAGCTGATCGTCTGATTCATTGTTTTCAAGATGGCTGCTCAATCGAGGAATATGTCGCCGGCTTTCTGGAGCTTTCTGTTGGGGTAAGCTGGACAGATGATGTCCTAAAAACAGTATTTTGGGGCGGACTGGATAACCATCTGTACCAGCAAGCTCCAGCGGAGGCAATCCCAGGCTCATTTGCCCAGTATCTAGATCATGTGTTGAGGTTGAGTGGCTCAAGGTTCACCGTAGGTGATGTTGAGGACATCGCCACTCAACCACCATCTCCAGCCATCTTCACCACGCCACCCATCATCATCCGGAATTCAGTCACCAGCACTAGCGAGCCTGCATTTGACGCCAGTCCAGCCGAGCCTGCACTTCACGCCAGTCCAGCCGAGCCCGCACTTCACGCCAGAGCTGCCGAGACCAAGGCAGTAGGCGTCGTGCCCGCCGCCCCTGAGTCTATGAGCGTCATGCCCGCCGCGCCTGTGACTGACAGCGTCGCCAGCCCGCCAGAGCCAGAGCCGGTCGCCTGCCCGCCAGAGCCTGTGAGCGTCGTTCTCCCCGAGCCAGAGCCAGAGTTTTCAAAGCCCTCATCGCTGGTCCCGTCCAGCTCAAAGCCCTCATCGCTGGTCCTGTCCAGCACAAAGCCCTCATCGCTGGTCCTGTCCAGCACAAAGCCCTCATCGCTGGTCCTGTCCAGCACAAAGCCCTCATCGCTGGTCCTGTCCAGCACAAAGCCCTCATCGCTGGTTCCGTCCAGCTCAAATCCCTCTTCATCGCTGGTTCCGTCCAGCTCAAATCCCTCTTCATCGCTGGTCCCGTCCAGCTCAAAGCCCTCATCGCTGGTCCCGTCCAGCTCAAAGCCCTCATCGCTGGTTCCGTCCAGCTCAAAGCCCTCATCGCTGGTTCCGTCCAGCTCAAAGCCCTCATCGCTGGTTCCGTCCAGCTCAAAGCCCTCATCGCTGGTTCCGTCCAGCTCAAAGCCCTCATCGCTGGTTCCGTCCAGCTCAAAGCCCTCATCATCGCTGGTTCCGTCCAGCTCAAAGCCCTCATCATCGCTGGTTCCGTCCAGCTCAAAGCCCTCATCATCGCTGGTTCCGTCCAGCTCAAAGCCCTCATCATCGCTGGTCCCGTCCAGCTCAAAGCCCTCATCATCGCTGGTCCCGTCCAGCTCAAAGCCCTCATCATCGCTGGTCCCGTCCAGCTCAAAGCCCTCATCATCGCTGGTCCCGTCCAGCTCAAAGCCCTCATCGCTGGTCCCGTCCAGCTCAAAGCCCTCATCGCTGGTCCCGTCCAGCACAGAGCCCTCTTCGCCGCTGGTCCCGTCCAGCACAGAGCCCTCTTCGCCGCTGGTCCCGTCCAGCACAGAGCCCTCTTCGCCGCTGGTCCCGTCCAGCACAGAGCCCTCTTCGCCGCTGGTCCCGTCCAGCACAGAGCCCTCTTCGCCGCTGGTCCCGTCCAGCACAGAGCCCTCTTCGCCGCTGGTCCCGTCCAGCACAGAGCCCTCTTCGCCGCTGGTCCCGTCCAGCACAGAGCCCTCTTCGCCGCTGGTCCCGTCCAGCACAGAGCCCTCTTCGCCGCTGGTCCCGTCCAGCACAGAGCCCTCTTCGCCGCTGGTCCCGTCCAGCACAGAGCCCTCTTCGCCGCTGGTCCCGTCCAGCACAGAGCCCTCTTCGCCGCTGGTCCCGTCCAGCACAGAGCCTTCTTCGCCGCTGGTCCAGTCCAGCACTGAGCCCTCTTCGCCGCTGGTCCTGCCCAGCACCAAGCCTTCACTGCTGGTCCTGCCCTGCACAGAGCCTTCACTGTTGGTCCCATTCAGCTCAACGCCCTCTTCACAGCTGGTCCTGTCCAGCTCAACGCCCTCCTCACAGCTGGTCCAGTCCAGCTCAATGCCCTCCTCACAGCTGGTCCTGCCCAGCACTGAGCCCTCTTCGCCGCTGGTCCTGCCCAGCACCAAGCCTTCACTGCTGGTCCTGCCCTGCACAGAGCCTTCACTGTTGGTCCCATTCAGCTCAACGCCCTCTTCACAGCTGGTCCTGTCCAGCTCAACGCCCTCCTCACAGCTGGTCCAGTCCAGCTCAATGCCCTCCTCACAGCTGGTCCTGCCCAGCACAGAGCCCTCATCGCTGCCCAGCACAGAGCCCTCATCGCTGCCCAGCACAGAGCCCTCATCGCTGCCCAGCACAGAGCCCTCATCGCTGCCCAGCACAGAGCCCTCATCGCTGCCCAGCACAGAGCCCTCATCGCTGCCCAGCACAGAGCCCTCATCGCTGCCCAGCACAGAGCCCTCATCGCTGCCCAGCACAGAGCCCTCATCGCTGCCCAGCACAGAGCCCTCATCGCTGCCCAGCACAGAGCCCTCATCGCTGCCCAGCACAGAGCCCTCATCGCTGCCCAGCACAGAGCCCTCATCGCTGCCCAGCACAGAGCCCTCATCGCTGCCCAGCACAGAGCCCTCATCGCTGCCCAGCACAGAGCCCTCATCGCTGCCCAGCACAGAGCCCTCATCGCTGCCCAGCACAGAGCCCTCATCGCTGCCCAGCACAGAGCCCTCATCGCTGCCCAGCACAGAGCCCTCATCGCTGCCCAGCACAGAGCCCTCATCGCTGCCCAGCTCACAGCCCTCATCGCTGCCCAGCTCACAGCCCTCATCGCTGCCCAGCTCACAGCCCTCATCGCTGCCCAGCTCACAGCCCTCATCGCTGCCCAGCTCACAGCCCTCATCGCTGCCCAGCTCACAGCCCTCATCGCTGCCCAGCTCACAGCCCTCATCGCTGCCCAGCTCACAGCCCTCATCGCTGCCCAGCTCACAGCCCTCATCGCTGCCCAGCTCACAGCCCTCATCGCTGCCCAGCTCACAGCCCTCATCGCTGCCCAGCTCACAGCCCTCATCGCTGCCCAGCTCACAGCCCTCTTCGCCGCTGGTTCCGCCCAGCTCACAGCCGCCTTCATCACTGGTCCTGTCCAGCCCAGAGCCGCTTTCGCCCCCTGCCTCTTCCAGTCCCGTGTTAAAGCCTGATATTTCCCCAAAGGAATTTTGGGGGGGGGGCTATCAGTCTTCTCCGCCATGGCCACCCGAAGGGTCCTCTCCGCCGTGGCCACCCGAAGGGTCCTCTCCGCCGTGGCCACCCGAAGGGTCCTCTCCGCCGTGGCCACCCGAAGGGTCCTCTCCGCCGTGGCCACCCGAAGGGTCCTCTCCGCCGTGGCCACCCGAAGGGTCCTCTCCGCCATGGCCACCCGAAGGGTCCGCACCGCCATGGCCACCCGAAAGGTCCTTACCGCCATGGTCCCCTGCTCAGCCTGTATCACCATGGTCCCCTGATCAGTCTGCTTCACCTTGGTTCCCTGCTCAGTCTGCACCGTCCTGATCACCTCCTCTGTCTGTCCTGCCACCATCCTGGAGTCCGTACTCCTGAACCTGCTCCACCTTCCCGTCACGGACTCCAGGATGCCCACCCTCCCTCCCGTATGCTGCCTTCTTCGGCGCGGGACGCGCCTTACGGGAGGGGGGAGTAATGTCACGGTCACGTTCTTCAGCCTTCATCTGTGTGTGCACTTCATTCCCCAGAATCCTCCATGGCGCACACCTGCACTCACTCACCCAATCACCAATCATCATCACCTGCACTCCCTCATTAACCACCCTTTATATTCAACACTCTCCCTTCACTCCTTGTCTGGTCTCGTCGATGTTCACCTTAACATGACCCACAGACTTCCGAACACTTACCTGGATTCCTACCTGTCATTTCATCCTCTCCAATCCGTCCTGCCTGCCATCCTGTTCTGCCTTCAGCCTGACATCATCTGCAAAGAGAAAGAATGACAAGGACATTACCAACCAGCTAAGCATCCACTGTTATTCTGTGTTTCTGTTACTCACCATCTGTCTGCATCTCCACACTCCCTGAAAATAAACTATTAACCTTACCATCTTGTCTGCATCATCTGTAAAACCCTGACAGATACGTATACCACTTTTATTTATACCATGTTTTTAGAGTTATTAAATCAATAATTACAAATGATTACACTCCTAAGAACTTTTTCTTTTTCATCATTTTGGACATCTTTAGTGTCCATTAATCCATTATACGAATATACTGTTATACATTTATTTCATCCTATTTATTATACGAGAATAAAAGGGAACAGTACTTCTCTTAGTTTTCTCGGTTATTTCTCTGTGCGTCTGCTTCACGTAGAATGATTGGAAAGCTGGAATCTGTCCTTTGGCCCACCACTCCACACAGTAACACACGCTAGAGACCGAGCTGTTCCAGGACAGACTGAAACTGTTGTTCCTGGTTATGTTAACACTTAACAGCCCAAACGAATCTAAACAAAAAAAAAACAAAGTATAGACATAAAGTAAAGCTAACCAGAGTACTCTGCATGTAGCATGTAACAAAATACGAAAGCAATGTACCTTTCAACTCATCCATTTGCTTAATGGCTATACTGGAAACAGGAGACGATCCAACACTGTTCAAAGCCCTGACGCTGATGTTGTATGCAGAGTAAGACAGGATTAGGGTGAGAGATGGATCTTTAGTGCTGAAACTGTTACACAGAGTGATGTTTTCCCCGGATACTTTCCCCACGGTCACATTGTAGTCAGCCACAACCTCACTGTTTGCATACTGAAAGAAAGGATGTTCACGATTGACATGTAATATAATGTATATAGGGTTCCTATGGGAACTTCTATCATTTTTTGGAACTAATCTTAATGGATCTTGGTAATACTTTAGAATTTTGCTCCATCATTAATGAGTAACTACACAGGAACAAATGTGTAGTGCATTATCAATATTCTAACAACTAATATTAACAAGAAACTCTGATTACAGTTTGTTTTCTTCAATTACTAGGACACTTTCTCAGTTAGGTCACTTTTTCAAAACTCTTCCCACAGTGAGCACAACAGCAGTATATCTGAGTTAAACTGTGGATCATTTATCACTGCTTTGGCACAAAATGCATTCAACTACGCCATCATTCAAATTACGTGAATTTATTTCTCACTCAGACACAAACCACCACCAAAATTCTTCACACAGTTCTCTTTAGCATCACTATTATTATCTCACATTGACTTTCTTCTTCTTCTTCTTCTTCTTCTTCTTCTTCTTCTTCTTCTTCTTCTTCTTCTTCTTCTTCTTCTTCTTCTTCTTCTTCTTCTTCTTCTTCTTCTTCTTCTTCTTCTTCTTCTTCTTCTTCTTCTTCTTCTTCTTCTTCTTCTTCTTCTTCTTCTTCTTCTTCTTCTTCTGTACAAATTTTGACACCTAACTCACCCCACGACATTTGTCATGAATGAAGTGTCAAATTGTGCGGCTTATTGAGGACAACGGACAACGGACAACACTGCTCTGACTTTTATAAACAATTGGGCATACAATGTTCATCCAGCGGGCGAAAAATCCCAGACTTAACATTGGACAGAAGTTTGTGACATCATATCTCCACATCAGAATGTCATAGAGACTTGTGGATGGGCTCATTTGACTCTGCCCAGCAAGCAGCCAATAAGTAGTGACATAACAATGACATAGCAATGCCCTAGCAACCAGTTACAGTACCCTAGCAACCACATCATAGATTTCCATTGAAATAAGGTGAGAGGGTTACCTGTGGATTAGAACATCGTAGAGACATCTGGGTGGTCTCTTTTTGACTCAGACTGGCAAGCAGTCTTTAAATACCACCATGGAAACCTTCTAGCCACGCCCTAGCAAGCATTTAGAGCACCATGCCAACTCTATGGCAGGATGAATAAGCCATATATCAGCACCAGAACATCATAGAGACACAGGGTTGGCTCTTTTGATTCGGGCAGACATCCAGTCTATACCTTTCAACCATGTAACTGTCTAGCCGCACTCTAGCATATGGCAGCATGGTTGTAAACAAGTATCACCATGGTAATTGTGTAGCCATACCCTAGCAACTGTATAGCAACATGAACAAGTCATATCATATCATTAGAACATTGCACAGACTTGGGAGTTAGATTTCTAGCAGTCACGGAAAAAAAAGACCCTAGTAACTGACTAGTGCCGAGTTTTGCAAGGACCACTTCTTCAGCACAGCACACTTACTTCAAGAAGTCTTCTATATATTTAACAATTCTTTATATATAAAAATTAAACAGACTTACTTCAGATGAAAAACTTCTTGATTCTGTAATCGAATTACAGTTTTTTTCACAAATAAAGAAATTGTTTAAAAAAATATATAAATAAAAAGGAAGTAAACACTGTAACCGACAGGGGACTCGTAATCTGGTAAGTTTGCTCACTGAATCATATTTTTTCAAATAAAGACAAGATAACATACATACAGCACATAGTAAAAATGACATGAATATAATGGGCAACGGAATACAGTGCAGCACAGTTTGAAATCAAGGTTTTAAAGTTTATTGAACGAGCTGTGAAGCTGAAGCTGATCTCCTGTGCACATTAAATTCACACGGACTGACCATCACACACAGAGTTACTTTACACGTTCATGCAGGCTAGAAATGTGCACATCAGATGATCTGACAGCTGAATTCGACTATATCTGCAAGGTTTGTGAAATTAAAAGTTTATTAGATTTTCAAAATTTTGTTTAAATTATATTAATGCGTATTTGCTACATCCTGACAGTAAATGAGAAAGCAAATGCTATAATACGTTTTTGTATACAGTTTACTTTATTTGTTTAACAGTTCTATCTAGTAAAGTTCTCAGCGCTGTCAAAATAAAAGTCCCGCATCCAACACATCGGCCAAAATATAAAACTCATCGGCCGATGTAGATATCGGTCAACCACTAATAACAAAGTGTTTTTGTTGGGTAGAAAACCTTGGGGTCCTAGCGATTGAAAAAAAAAATCGCACTGTTTTATACAGTAGTTCACTACTAGCTAACCAGTAACTATTTTTATCTCCCAAGTACTACTAAGAAATACACTTCTTATAATGAATGTGAAACTAATCAATAACATACAGGACAGATTAACATTTTAACCAGTACTTCAATTAATAATTAATCACGTACATGATGAATATGTAATAGCAGACTTATGATTTTGGTAAGTTGTTAAGTCTTTCCCCACCAGTTTTTTTTTTTTTTTTTTTTTTCAGCAAGTTGTCAGCAACCGCCAGCATTTTTGATAATTTTCATGAAAATGTCATGGCCCCCATTTTGTTGTATCTGAAACCAAAAAAAAAAAAATGTTTTATTATAGCTTCATGAATTCTTTATTTTATCAACACTTGAATGTGGGTAAGTTTCATAAAAAAAAAGCTTTTTTTTTCAAAGACTACACCATGCATAAGCAATGTTTTTATAGCTTGTTTCTGCTTCTTTTTTGCCTGTGTTTTAATAAAAAAAATTCTCTACTCTTTCAGAAGATGTGCAATAGCTCCCCCAACTGTATAGTTTTCATGACTTTACTTGCATGGCCAATTTTCCATTATTCCTCTGAACTTTCCTTAGTCCCTTGTCAAGCGTTAACGTTGTGTTTTAGTGTGTAATGATTTGTTTTCCCTGGTGTCCATTTAAAGTCAGTTTGATCATCTTCTTGCGTTCTCTCTTGGATTACTAAAGGTAACTCATAACAAAACACTAGACCAAGATTAGATTAGGTCATAAATTATGGATTTACCTGCCGTGCACCTCCTTTTGCTGGAGCAAGGAGAGTGATCCCTCAAGGACCAGACAAGGGACTTTTTAGATCTGGCGTGCCTAATACACTATCTGGTCCCTAGGGGGATTTTGCCGGTTTGTGGAGTGGGTGCTGGTAAAAAATTACTCTCTGTTAACTACCTGCTTTGCAGATGAGGACAACACCAGGCCATCTCCAAACCCAGAGTCTAACTTCAGCCATTCCCACCACGGACCACGGACCAAGAGCCTAAGCACACCGCAGACAGGGAGATCGAGCCCCGCCACAAGAACAGAGCCAGAGACAACTGAGGCCATTTTTGTCTTTAGTGGAGTACAAGGACATGGAGTGGAGCCCCTCCCATACTCCTGCTGCTGAGGGTGAGCTGTGCCAGGTTTCTACATTATTAATTGAGGGATTGGAAGATATGATTCCCCAAAGTCTCTTGTTGCCACAGGTCGTGCCCGACTCCTGCATCTCTGCTGGTCCTGCCCAGCTCCAAATCTCCTGC
This sequence comes from Scardinius erythrophthalmus, assembly GCF_964197995.2. Classification (NCBI taxonomy): domain Eukaryota; kingdom Metazoa; phylum Chordata; class Actinopteri; order Cypriniformes; family Leuciscidae; genus Scardinius; species Scardinius erythrophthalmus. Next base: position 43,529,402 of record NC_138225.1, on the reverse strand, counting down.
ATCTCTGATGCTCCCACCCAGCCTCCCTTTCCCACCTCCTCTACTAAAGACAGCCAGACCTTCATCCCCACCTTCGCTGGCTCCCTTCAGTCCCTCAGCTCCCCCTCTGTTTACTCCACTCTGCTCTGTGGGTCTGCCTTGGGTCTTCCGGTCTCCAGCTCCGCCTTGGCAAGGGGATCCCCTGGCTCTGCCACCAGCTGCCGAGCCTGTCACTCGACATCCCGTCGACCAGTCGGCTCCACCTTGGCTCCTTCCTTCCTCGGCTCCACCTGGGACCGTCATCCTCAGAGCTCCACGGGGATCTCTTATCCCTCTGGCTTTGCCTTGGTCCTTTGTTGCTCTGTCTGCGCCAGGGAATTTCAGCCTTCAGCTGCTCTTTGTCCCTTCACGCTTTCGGCATTGTCGGGCTCCGCCTTCCCTCCAGTTCCGCTTTGGTCCTCAGTACCCCTGGCCCCACCTCAGTCCTAAACCGCAGCTCTGCACCACAACCCCCACACCCCCACCCTCCCTCCTCTTTTGGACTTTGTTATTTAGTTACGGCACAAGGTTGCGTCTACCGGGAGGGTGGTGTAATGTTACGAGTATGTTAGTTTTAGTGCTGTCAACGTTAACGTGTTAACGTATGCGATTCATTTTTGTCCAGTCTAACGTGTTAAAATATTTAACACAATTAAAGCAGCATCCATTTTTTGGTCATCTTTTGGTGAACGTTACATTATATGACCACGCTCTTATTCACGCAAACGCTTTTAAAACGCGACAAGACAAAAGAGAACGCGCTGTCTGTGAATGTCCTGTCTATGTGATACACAACACACAGAAAGACGCGTGCCAGTATCGTGCGCACCAGAATCGAGTTCTCTTTCACGCTTGAACGAACAGTAACACACACATTTATGCCAAAATGTCTGTTTTGTCGAGTATCTTTTTTTTTTAATCAATTGACAGCACTAGTGCTATCTATTTAATCTATTTAAAACTGGTGCTCTCAATCGATAAAAAAAAAGAAAAGATTAATCACACATTTTTTCTGTGATTAATCGTGATTAATCGCAATTAAAAACACACGTTTTTACATGTTTCTTTGTGGTTTGGTTTGGTTTGGTTTGGTTTGGTTCTGTTCTGTTCCTGTTTGCCTGTGTTTGCCTTGTTTGTTTCTATGGTTACTGATTATGTTAAGCACCTGTCTCTAGTTCTCTTGATTAGCATCCTTGTGTATTTAAGCCCTGAGTTTTCCTTACCTCCCTTGTCTAGTGTTAACATTATGTTATAGTCTGCAGTGCTTTGTTTTCCCTGTTGTTCATTAAAAAAGTCAGTTTAATTATCTTCTTGCATTCTCCCTTGGATTACTACAGCTAATGCCGAGTTCAGACTGCATGATTTTAGCCCCGATTTTGGCTCGCCGACAGGTTTTGAGAAATCGCCGACAAATGCCCGAAATCACAGGCAAATCGGTGCTCGTTCACGCGAGTGACAATCACGCAGTGTGAATGAGCAAAGACGCGATCTGAGAGAATCACAGACGAGTCGCCGACGCCCGTGAGATATTTGGCATGCTAAATATCTGGACCTGTCGGCGATTCAAAATCCTGCTGTGTGAAAGTGTTCTGACTGAAAACTACATCGGCGATGACCGACAGCCAATGAGAGAGCCAGATACAGAGCAGCGGGGAGTTCGGGGAGGAGTTATAGACCACAATATTAGTATTTTAATAGATATATTTACAATTATATCAAACAGAAACAAAGCACAAACATTTGCTTGACCAGCAGCAACAGCAGCACATTGCAACATTATTTATTTACCCCCAACTCTCTTTGCAGAACACACAGTCCTTGCTCCCCTTGTCTTCCCAGCCATTTCCTCACGCATAATGTTTTTCTTTTTCTCCTTTTCGCTGCAAATCAGTGCACAGACAATTTGGGTCGCAAGCTTCTTGCAGGCTATTATTTTTAATAACAATTTCAAACTCGCACGAGAACTGCGGTCTTACGCACGCGGATTTTGCGTTATTTCCTTATCACTTCTCGCGTGTGTTTGGTTGCGAAACGTAGTTTGCGGGCCAGACAGGAGTTGTCGGCGATTCTTCCTCCTGAAAGTCATGCAGTGTGAAACCTCCTGTCGCCGATGCATCGTGCAGTGTGAACACACCAGCAACTGAATGTTACCCTGGATAGTCATGCAGTGTGAAAAGAACAGTGACCCGACTACTTTGAAAATCGTGCAGACTGAACTCGGCATAACTCGTAACAGTTATAGTCTTGTGTAGTTATTCATTTATGACAGAAACATTTATTCTAAAGTGTTACCAGTATCCTAAAGGGATAAAATAAGAAAAATCTAAGAATCAAATAAGATTATACTATATATATAAAAAAGTTATTATCCAGAAGGATCTTATTTGATTCTTAGAGGATTATTATTGTATCCCATTAGGATACAAATATGTTCCAAATAAAATAGTTGAAAAACAAAAACAAAAAAACACCCTGTCTGACCAACACCTAAAATATACATTGACACCACAGATGGTGTTGAGAAATGACATAACTTAGTACCTCCCACATCACGACCACTTTTCTCTGTCCTGCTGATATAAAACGGTTTTGTATATGGTCTTGAGACTCCCATTGGATTGATGGTGCATCTGTGAGTTCTGAAGGGGTAAAATTTTGAAAATACAGTAGTCAATTAAATATTAAATATAAAGTGTGTAATTTCCCTGCCACCAACAGCACAAAATAGAATTGTTTGTTTGAGCGGAGCAGATGGGAATAACATTGTCTCAACTAATGCTGTGAGTTTAGTGTAGCTCTAAGATTTGTGTTTGAATTGAAGAAGTGTTTGTAACTTGTAACTGTCTGTTTCATGACAGAAATCACACACTTCACTATTAAAAGAAAAGTATACAGTTTCAAGAAAATACAGAAATCAGTAAATACACACATTTGTATTTAGCCACTTTGAAAACCTGTCTTCAACTCACCCCGCGGGACCACGATGACCTCACTGAGCGGACACTGCGCGCACTCTTCATTGTGATCACAATGTATTTGCAACTCGTAAGGCAGAGAAGACGTCACATTCCACATATTACATTCTCTGCTGTTTTTAGACTTTTGCTGCAGAGTACAAGAGTACAAAATGAGGAGAAACAAGCTAGCACATTAACATCTCTAGTGTCAGTTGGAAAAGGTCCTGTAGTAGGCCTGAACCTATATTTTTATGATTGAAGTTGAAAAAGTGTAAAAAATTGAGGGTTTAAAGGATGGATTTATAGATAGATAGATAGATAGATAGATAGATAGATAGATAGATAGATAGATAGATAGATAGATAGATAGATAGATAGATAGATAGATAGATAGATAGATAGATAGATAGATAGATAGATAGATAGATAGATAGATAGATAGATAGATAGATAGATAGATAGATAGATAGATAGATAGATTATTTCATAAATATAAAATGTAGCTCAGATGGAAATAGATATAAATTCAGATCAGACTTCACTTTCATCCAGGTGTCATAATCATTATAACTAACTGAATAGGGATTGCACATGACCCTGGAATGGATCACAAAACCAGTCACAAGTTGCACGGTTATATCTGTGGCAATAGCCAACAATACAGTGCATTGTATGGGTCAGAATTATCGATTTTTTCTTTTATGCCAAAAACCATTAGGATATTACGTAAAGATCATGTTCCATGAAGATAGTTTGTACATTTCCTACCGTAAATATATAAAACATTTATTTTTGTGAGTGAATGCAGCACAAATCGCACACATAAATGGACAACTTTAAAGGCGATTTTCTCAATGTTTCGATTTTTTTGCACCTTCAGATTCCAGATTTTCAAATAGTTGTATCTCAGCCAAATATTGTCCTATACTAACGATAGTTTGTGTAGTTTGTGCTTACGCATACTTTTGGGGTTTAAACCCACACAAAGGTTTGTAAACGAGGCCCCACATCTTTAACCACAAAGCCACACCACACCCTAGTGTACAGTGCTTTCTCAAATCTACACTGATCCACACTCTATTACTGTAAACTCCAGTGCTGTGAACAAACACACCCAAGATATTCATAATTGCGACGGCAAAAAATGTTCCCATTTTGCACTCATCTGACATTAGCGCGGGTAAATTATTTAATGTGTGCTAGCGAAAATAAATTTGTAATTGATTTGATTTGATAGATATATAAGTATTCATAATGAAAATTTATTTCAAGTAATTTACACAAATGAATGTCACAATGTGTGTTATTTGATTAGGAAATAACATGCCCTCATAAAGTTAATAAATGTGTTTGAAAATCAATTCCACAGGGTGAATATTGTCACAGGGCTTTGCACTATTAAGTTAACAATAGTGCACATTATGACGTGTCATATTATTTTCCATATTCAGATATGCAAGATAAAAAGGTGACAATGATTGTTGCAATTAGACACTGAAACTGACACTGATAAACTCTGAAACTGCAGGGTGCAAATATCAACCTGATCTCACGAGAACTATTTTGCGAGGTATTGTGAATGTGAATCATACAAAAACAATTTTTTGCAAAAAAGTAAGCATGAAGGCCCACCGCTAATCCAACCCCTAATCATGCCCGTCGTTGGGGCGTAAGCAGAATTAGCCACCAATTCACCAAAATGTAAAGTAGTTAAATTGCCATAAGATTGGGTTAGTTGTTACTGACCTCTTTCCACATTGCAGTGTTGAACTCTCTATACTTTACAGAGAACTGTTTAATATAATTTCTTTCATCTCCCCAGTCCACTTTAACAGACAAATGACCAGAGCTTCTTTTAAAAATTAGATTCTGTTTAGAGGGAGGACCACACCGTGCTGAAATGAAAGAAAACATTTTAAAGCAGAATCACATACTAACCTGGGGAAATTTCTGTCTGGTAACAGAATTGTCAAGCAACTTTTACTAATATTAAAATTTCTAGTAATTTCCAAGTAACTGCAGGCAATAAATCAGTATATTAGATTAAGGTCAGAGGTTAGAAACACTTAAAATCATAATACATTGAAACTGATTCATAGTAATATTGTTGATTAACATACTTATCTGCGATGAATGTCCACTGAAATTTTTGTAGGTGCACCTGCTTTGATCTTCACTGGTTGCAATTACGTGAGCTGTTATATCCCGATGTATTACTTTAAAGGCATTTAAAGTCATTTCAGTTGCATTCTTCTTATTTATGGGTTCACAAAAGCAATGTCTCCTACGCAGGAAACAAACAGTGTGGATTGTTTAATGTAATTCTCAGTTATCACGTGGAGAATTGTACATTAACTTTTACATTTGATATTAGGAAGTATAAACAATCAAACAACAGCAAGAAAGTATGAAGCTCAGCCTCAGACTGCAGTCCAAACAGAATAAAGTTGAAATCGTCATATTTCTCACTTCTTACGTGTACTTACTGTTGTGCGTAGAGTGTGGATGGGGTTGAAAAGTCTCCTCCATATTTCCATTCACAGATGAGCTTACGATTATTTTTATTAATCGTAAGTTTTATGAAGCATGTAAAATCATAGACTCCTAATAAATGAGAAATATCCAATGATAATATAAACAAAATGAATGTTACTTTCTACAGATACTGAAACAAAAACTTGAAACTCTTCCAAATTAAATGACGAAGCGGTTGACTTTTGGAAAATATTGTTCATCCAACTTTTAGTTTCTATTCATTTTCAAGATTTGCAAAGATCTTGAAAACACACACACACACACACACACACACACACACACACACACACACACACACACACACACACACACACGCACGCACACACACACACACACACACACACACACACACACACACAGACACACAAACAAATAATTTAAAAAATGAAACAAAACAAACACTGTAACTCAGCAGAGGATAATTACATTGACAACAAATGTTGGTTTTGTAGTTACTGTAGTTACTGTTTCCCACTCATCTCAGGAAAGTGCAATAAAAGCAAGGGATATTACCATTTCATCCTAAAATGTAACTAACTTCATTGATTAAAGGAAAATATTTGTTTAGACTTTTTTTTTTCTAATACCTTTGGTAACAGGGCTGAATGTTAAGCTAGTAAAGATAGTTACACTTTTTGTGTAAATTTAGAAATTATGACAAAATTATGACATAATTTTAATTGTTTGTTGTTGTTGTTGTTGTTGCATACTTTAAGCCTATTAAATGCCCGAATATTTTGTTCATTATTTTATTGTATCTAAAATAAACACCTCTCCAAGCTGATATGCAATGGAAAAGGGAAGAAGAATGGAAATTGGAAAAAGGCAAGCGTGTAAATAGACACTCTAAAGAAGAAAACAGTAATCCTTAAATGGTATGGGGGGGATTTTTTAAACTAGGCTTCATCCAAAGAATAGCTAAATATGTTTTATTGAAACATAAAGATGTTTGCCTTGCCATGTCTTCAACAATTTAGTGGGGATATAAAACCAAAAGATGTGTCATTGTAGGCAATACTTATTCCTAATACAAATAAAGTAACATTTATGTTACACTAAGAACTATTCTAGCTTACTCCAATCTAATAAATAAAAATACATAGCTTACATAATTTGCGCTGGTCATTTCTTACCTTCTGTGTTGTTACATTTGTCTTTTAGTGAGTTCAAGTTGTCGCATTTACAGGAACCTTTAAAGTTTAAATGAAAAGCTGTGTTAAGCGATTGCCACAATGTTTACAGCATGATTTGAATATGTTTCAAAAAGCATATTGTGCTGAAAAGGAAACACAAAATGTGTACAAAGATCTTATGAATTAAGTTCACATATTGTTGATTGCTGGCCTGTAATCCAATCTATATATAGTCCCTACGTCAAAAAGTGTCTCTGTTCCATTTTTAAAAACAGAAGTTTTTTTTTTATTATTATTATTATTACAGGGTTCAATGTGGTCTCAGACTCTGACCCAATACACACACACACACACACACAGACGCAACTGACCTGTTGACGCTTCGGTTGTACAGAGAGATAAGAAACCTGAAATATTAATAAACCAACTGAAATAACATCACTTCAGCAATGATATCAATGAAATGCTATAATGTGACATATTTCCGTGTAAATACTTGTTTGAAAACACAGCTAAAGCACATACCTAGAGTGAAGTAAAATGCAGCCGACCACTTGCGCATTGTCGGATCCTCTTGACTGGTACTCACACGCAGCTTACCAGCTCACGGAAGAGTGAGGGGTATTCCCATCACTCACGAAACTACAGCGCAACAGATCCTCTTGAAATCTCATCTGAAGATAGAACAAAGTGAACTGCCTACCTAGACAGCATATCTGACTGAGCAACGTTTAGACGCGCGCAGCATTCTGGCCATGAGCCTGGGCGGCAAACAATGCTGGCCTCATATAGCAGGAACTCTGCTGATTCACCGACAGTGTGTAGCCTATCATATGCACGCAAAAACTTTTTTTGATGTTGCGGTAAATGGCACGAGAAATACAATTCGTGCTATAGATACGCACTTTCATGAGATCGTGTTGGGTTAAGCCGCTTATGTGCTCGTGGAAAAGTGTTCTTTTATTTATATCTCAGAACCAGAATCATTTTCATCACATTTTGTCACATTTCAGAGATTAACATGACACACCATCATGTCAGAACACAAAAGAAAATATTTTGAAAAATGTCTGTTTATATAGACCTATATAGCAGATAGAGTTCCACTGAAGAAAGACATGTTAATTAATCCTCTTCATTATCAAATTGCAATGAAACTGACTCATACACAGTTTGTGCAGAAACGAAGTTTCACTTCTGCAAACTATGAATAGAACATAGGTTATGGTTGAACTTTGCAGAGGCTCTTGACACTTGAAATCATTTAAGCCTATGGCTTGAGAACTAATTTTCTCACTAAACTGTGGGTTTGTCAACCCTAAAATATGTTTTACAGCATATTTATGATACAAATATTGCCTGGTATAACTTGAAAGAATAAACTGACTACTCTTTAGTTTTTCAGTATGGGAAGACCTGGTGACCAAAGAAATCCTCTTCCTTGTGGACATTTTTTGGTCACCCATGAGGAAAACAGCTAATACATCATACTAAACAGCTAATACAAAAACATTAAAAAAATAAATAAAAAAAAATTAGAGCTAGAACTAGAACTGTGGAAGGTTTTCTGTGATTGTTAGGTTTAGGGTTAGCTGATTGCATATTCAGTTTGTTCAGTATAAAAACCATTGTCCCCATAAAATCAAAACCCAATATGCTTGATATGTAGTGAAAAAGAGATAACCTACTATTCAGATGATCCGGATCTAGGCCAAACATAAACTTTTTTCCCCCATGTCAATTTTTTATAGTTCCCAAGTATAGTTCCCACCATTAAATAGCCTAACCAATAAGTAGCAACTATATGTAACAGTTAATTAGGACATATTCTTTTTTTATATTATGTAAGGCATTTAGCCTAAACTATCTTAATGAAATATTATATTTTTTATCTCATGGAAAAATCCAGTAGTTGTTTAATATGGTCACAGTTGTGAACATGCAGCATAACAAGTTCAAAATGTGTAGAGGGAACTTGCTTTTTTTAAGGGAACAAGCACTTTTCTTAGATTACTCTAAGACCCTTTCAGCTTTTGAGAAATGAGTGAACAGTTTCACATGACAGATCTCAGAATACCAAAGACAAACTGTGAAGTGAGTTCACTTCTTTGCTTCTGCAGAGCTTTCAAGGAAACATATTTTTGATGTACAGTATATACTAAAAAAATCCGAACGTTGACTAAATGATATGCCACTTACTTTGCTATATCTGAAAAGGAGTCTATGTTACTAATAAAATGCATAAGGGAAGTTAATCTAATTCAAGTTTATAAATATCAGAAGACTATTTTTTTATTTTACACAAACAAGTCCAGTCCATAAAACAGCACAAAATCAAGATGAACAAAAGTGGCATCAACATAATGTATTTGGCAGTTACAGTTACTACAAACTGTACTGAGAACATGTGGTATGGGAGCTGTGAGATGTTAAATATCTCTCTTTCTCCTAAGTGCACACACACACACACACACACACACACACACACACACACACACACACACACACACACACACACACACACAAATACATGAATACAGGAAGAGACATGTTCACACTTCAGAGACTTCAACGTTGGGAGGCCCAATGTAGGAAACACACTGCAGTGTAACACTTAAAGCTTGTGACTCCTTAACAGCATCTACACATTTCTGTGTTCATCAACACAGAAAAGACATCCAGGCAAAAGTTTCACAATTTTATGTAAGATTCACTGTGTATAGTTGGAGCCATCTAACAACCTGCAATGTTGTTTATGTAGTAGTCTCACAGCTTTCAAGAGAGTTTTTACCCAGTTTGTTGCTAACAGCACATGGAACATGTGACAGCGCAAACAACGGCAACCACACGATGATCAAGGCGTTTGATAAAATTTGTAGACACCAAGAACATCCTCTCATTTTGTTTACTTATAGCACACCTCATTCTGAGAAATGGATGTGAGCAAGACTGAAATATTAAATTTCCTCTGCATTTTCCAAATTTGTTCCTACATCTTGGTACTGTACAACATCAAAATGTCAGTCAGCCATTTGCGTTAGTCTGCTTGACAAAAACATATAATGCAGTCAAAGGGACATTTACAGGAAATTGGTCATATATTGAGAGTGGTGTACAGCACAGTTTTAAAATCCCCCACCTGTATGTTTATCTATAGTTTTACTACTCATCGCTTTGATCACCTGACGAATGGAAGACGATGGTCTTGATCCCTGTCTTAGATAAGAGTGTGTGGGCTGTTTTTCTCTTTGTGATGTGTGTTTGGCTGATTTCATAAGATCTTTTTTTTTTTATGGTAAAGGTTGAGGCTGAATCAACATCTTTTCAGAATGTTACATTGATAGTGAGATGATAATGAATGTTAGAAAAAATCAGAAAGTATTCAGACACTCTTGGTTTTTCTCTCACATTTTGTAGTTACTGCTTAATGCTAAAATGCATTAAATTATTTCCCCCCAGTTTTACTGTAATATGCATTTTCAGCTTTTTTTAACCTTATATTCCTACAGGTGGACTCCAGTCAAAGAAAATTAGAATGTGTATGAGCTAATAGCAATACTTATGCCAATGTGATATTTCAGTTTTTCTTTTCAGAAATTTGCAGTTATCACAAATTTGTTTTTACATTGTCATTATGGGGTATAAAGGGTATATTGACGTAATCTTTTAAAAGCATTTTAGCATAAGGCTGCAACAACAAAATGTGAAAATGAAAGGGTCTGAATGCGTTCTGTATCCACTGTAAGACACTGTAAGAAGAAAAATCTGTCTCATAAATTAAATCAATTAAAAAACCCTAAACCACCAACCCTAACCCCAATACAAACAAACAAACAAAACCATTTTAATTGCACTGTGTACATGTAATGTTTTTCCCTTAATCTTTATAAAAAAAGGCCTTTAGATCATATTTGGAATAGCACAAGCCATTCTAGTCATACAATCAAACTATTGTAGATGAGCGCCATCTGTTGTGAAGTAAGTGTAACTAACTAGCTATTGTACTTTTGTCAAAAACTGTCACTGTGCAGTTGCATCTTTAAAATGTAATGTGCATAATATATATATGATCTATATCTGATCAGATCTATATCTAATATGCCTAAATTAGTATAACTACCTGACTTTAATTGTGAATTCAAATCAAGTATTTAAATATGAGTGTTTATATTTCTTGACATGTGTTTGACAACTACAGAGTGAATCTATAAGTCTTTCTGTGATTTATAAGTTTTGGTTAGTTATGTCAGGTGTGGCACAGTGATGAATATTAGACCAAACACTTGCTGATTAAGAGATCACAGAGCACCTCTCATTGATTTTTAAAGCTTATAAAGAGACTTGGTTCTCTTAATACTGTGGGGATCTTAAATCAAAGAAGATTATAAGAAATGGTAGGAAAACTGAGGTTTGCCTACATTTTACTTCAATGTAGGTTTGAGTTATAATCACACGAATGATAATCTGAGAGCACAAGACTCCATTTATAAAGCGCAGTGACCACAAGATTGTGTATGATCTGAGCATGTACTGAAGATAAACAGGTACTAATATGCCCATGGAGCCCAGGCTTATGTTGGGGGGATATTTCAGTGATAAGCCAAAGGTTTATCTGAGGTTTGTAAGATTAGCTCTTCTAGCAGCCATAAAATGTACATCGAGGTAGGAGGATTCTGAGCCTCCTTTCACCTCTATGTGGACTAAGGAAGTATTATCTTATCATATCATAAACATAATATTTCGATTGAAAAAGGGCAGAATACATAAACCACATCCAATTATATCTATGCCCTCTTGTTTAATTATGTTTGATGTGTTAAATCATGCTAGCAACATGTTAAAACAGGCTAGCAATGTGCTAATCATGCCAGAAACATGCTATCAAAACATGTTAGCAATATGCTAGAACATGTTAATTGACTTCTTTGAGTAAAATCTTCAAAGTACAAGCTCAAAGTTATTTAAAACTTTCAGACAAAAAGGCTTTGTCAAGCCAACATCAAAGTTTGTCATCAAACTTTACTCATCTAGTTTATTAATACTTGAAGCACTGTATGGAGGATTGGGATTTGCTATAGGGTTGTGTGTATGGGGAATATCTGTTCTAAATATGTATGTTGTACTGATATATTTGTACTTATTACAGTTTTTCTCAAACACTTTTCTCAAAACGTACTCGGTTACTAACGTAACCTCGGTTCTCTCTAGAAGAGGGAACGAGTACTGCGTAATATCTTACGCTATGGGGGAAATCTCTTTTCCACGAGATACTGAAGCCAAAAATTATCCTTAATTTTGGAATAATGTAAAACGCGTTGCGGCAGCATGCAGACATAGGCAAGACGGCTCGCGCGCCTATTGGCTGCCCTGCGGCAACTGCAGGCTGGTAATCTGGTTTTTCATCGGCGAAGCGAACCAGAGCGTGTTGCAGGCACGGCAAAGATACGCAGTACTCGTTCCCTCTTCTAGAGAGAACCGAGGTTACGTTAGTAATCTCGTACTGCGTAATATCTTACGCTATAGGGAACACAGTGTAAAACGCCGTGCATGCTGAGATCCAATACCAAAGTCCCAAGGGCAAATGCCCGGGGCTCATATAGTACATGATCATCAGGGACTCGCAGAGAGTCCAGGAAGAGAGGCTAGAATAGCATCATTCCTGTAATAAATAGCATCCTATAAGGAGCAATTATATTGCTAGTGTTCCACACAGCCAGGGCGAAAAACTCAGCCTGGTCTGATGAATATTATGTGTCTTACACACTGCCCATAGAGTTGCATGATCGATCAGCGAGCGTCGCTCAAGCAGTTTCAGTATTCTGGGCCGATAGCATCAGGGCAGACAATACTGATCTATTAGACCAAAAGCAGCTTAGCCTGCAAGGCGGGAACCTCTAGGTTATAAAACCTTATAAATGTAGACGGGGAGGCCCAGCCTGCCGCCATACAGATATCTTGCAAGGCAATCCCACTAGACCAAGCCCACGACGAGGCCATGCCTCTTGTGGAGTGCGCTCTGACACCTAACGGGCACTGCTGGCCCTTAGAAGCCTAAGCCAGCGCTATAGCATCAGATAGACTCTGTTTCGACACGGCTAGTCCCTTAGAACGTCCGTTGAACGAGACAAAGAGCTGCTCTGTCTGTCTGAAGACAGTCGAGCGAGACACATAAGCCCTTAATGCCCTGACCGGGCAAAGGAAGCTCGCGTCCTTCTCCTCATTAGAGACAGGGCCGACAGGGAGATCACCTGTGCCCTAAACGGTGTGTTGAGGGATTTAGGAACGTACCCATGCCTCGGTTTGAGTATGACTTTCGAGTTTCGAGCTTGTAAGTCCCCTATACGCTTTACTGAAGTGAGAGCCAGAAGAAACACTGTCTTGAAAGATAAGTGTTTGATATCTATTGATTGGACTGGCTCGAATGGGGCACCTTTCATGGCTTCCAAGACCGTAGAAAGGTCCCACATGGGAACTGAGGGAGGTCTGGGAGGATTTAACCTCTTAGCTCCTCTAAGGAAGCGAATGACCAGAACGTTCCTTCCAAGTGACTGGCCAAGCGTCGGTTTAGTAAACGCTGCTATGGCCGCCACGTAAACCTTGAGCGTGGATGGGGTTCTGCCCTTATCCAGTAGCTCTTGCAGGAAGGAGAGAACCTCCGTCACCCACAATTTGGGGGTGATATGCCACGGGCTGTGCATCAGCTAGAGAACACAGACCATTTTGAGGAATAGAGCCATCTCGTAGAGGGGGCCCTAGCCTGCATGATCGTGTTTAACACTCCCACCGGGAGGTTAGCGGGTACCCGTTGATGGCCCACGCATGTAGGGACCAAAGCCCAGATCGAGCCCTTGGCCTGAGAGAGGAGGTCCCTCCTCACTGGTATCGGCCATGGGGCAGTGCTTGTCAGCTGCATCAGAAACGGGAACCAAGCCTGGTTCTTCCAGAACGGAGCCACTAGTAGCACTGAGCATCCGTTTTCCCTGATCCGCTCTAATACCTGAGGTAGGAGTGTGATGGGGGGAAAAGGTGGGTCAGCGCATCCCTGCTCTTGGAGAAAAACTCCGGACAGTGAGCGTTTTCCTGAGACGCAAACAGGTCTACTTCCGCTCTGCCGAATGTTTCCCACAGCAGCTGGACTGTCTGCGGGTGTAGAGACCATTCTCCTGCTGGAACATTGTTCCTGGACAGTCTGTCTGGTCTCACATTCAGGTGGCCAGGCACGTGCGCTGCTCTCAACGAGCGCAGATTGTGCTGAGCCCAGACCAAGAGGCGCTCCGTCAGCCTGTAAAGGTTTCGGGACCTGATACCTCCTTTGCGATTTATATAGGCCACCACTGACATGTTGCCTGAATGGACCAAGACGTGGTGTCCTTTTATCTGGGGACAAAAGCGCCTCAGCGCGTTGTCGACTGCCATCATTTCCAAGTAGTTTATGTGTAGAAGCTATACAAAACTGACATTATTCTATAATATAGTAAATACTCAGTGTTAAAAAAGGAAACAAATATGTATATTTGTTAAAACAAACAGGTTGACCAAGAAATAAAAATGACATATGATGTCATATTATCATATAGGCTATCATACATGTAAACATACTGAGATTGGTCTCGTATTATTTGCATATTACATTGTCATATATTTTTTCTTCTTACACGTTTAATCATTTGCATAAATGAAGTTGCTTTATTCATGCATGGCTGACAAAAACGTTTTTAATATGCACAAATTTGCAAAGTTACATTACAATAAAATACAGACCCCCAACTTTGATCAACAATGTTCATTAATAGCCCCCCCCCCCCAAAAAAAAAGTTTATTTAATCAAATAATAATTTGCAAATATGAATATTTACTTTGTTTGTTTTATCAAAATATTTAATAACATTATGCAAATTGAGATGTTACAATGCAAAAAGACATTTTAAATGAATTTTGAAAGAGCCAAACCAATGCAAAGATGAAATAAAACACATAAAAAGAGTGTTTAATAAATTATTCTTTCTTTCTTTCTTTCTTTCTTTCTTTCTTTCTTTCTTTCTTTCTTTCTTTCTTTCTTTCTTTCTTTCTTTCTTTCTTTCTTTCTTTCTTTCTTTCTTTCTTTCTTTCTTTCTTTCTTTCTTTCTGTTTATCCTGTTTCATATGGAAATATGCCACATTAGACTGAGATCTTTCTTTAAAATAAATGCTACTTGGTTTAATAATTCAATTCAATTCACATTTATTTGTATAGCGCTTTTCACAATACACATTGTTTCAAAGCAGCTTTACAGATGAGTCCACATTGCAATTTAGAGTGATCTGTTATCAGAGGTAACTGTCTAAGTTATGTATTTCAGAAACGTACATATACTGTACAAAATCACAGTTAGCAAAATAATGTATTAATTTAAACAATGTAGGCCTAATCATTTAATGCATAAACAATGAGCTCATTGAAGTAATACACACTTGTTTGTTAACAAATGATTATGACATTTAGAACATTACAGTTCTCAACTTTCCGCAATGTTTCAAGTCAAACACGCCTCTTCCAACGTGATTACTCGGCAACTATTGTGTTATCGTTTTATTTTATTTATTTACTTATTTACTTGTAAATACGACGTCGCTTGTTCATTCATGTGCTCGGAACTCTAACTTAAATCTCAAATGGCATGTGTGGTATAAAAATGGCCAGTGCCCCTTATTTTAATAAAACGATACTGTCCCGTTTATATTCCTGCTGTAATTGGCAGCCCAACACCCAGTGTTCGGATTGTGTCAAAGCTCTTATAGGTTTAAAAAGATTTAACACCAAATGTGTGCTTTTCTTTCAGCACTACCGAGTTGTTGCCATATTAACACTACATAAGATGTAAAGTTTAACATAAAATGCAACTCTTGTAGAATTGATCTGTATTGATTTGTAATACTATTGGGAATCAATTTATATATTTCAGGACTGTTAAATTTGACTCAAATTGAGTTTGTATTTATGAGATGTGCTTTTTGACAAAGGGAATCTTTTCAGAAATAAAAGCTAAGCATTTTAACCTATTGATAACATTGAATGCACATCAAAACAATCCAGAAAGTTAAAATGTAACCTTAGTCTGGGATCATAGTTGAATTAAAGGCAAAATGCAAACAGTTGTTTTAACAAACTAGTTTTTATTAACGAACAAGTCCCTTTACATCATAAGTTAACTTTTAAAATAAATGAAGGCAAAGCCATTTCTGTCATCAGAATTATGTGAAAGCTGCTCATCAAATGATCTAATACTTAAAGTCCTGTACATGTCAGTGAATGTAAGTCCTGTGTCAGTGAAGTTGAGTCAATACCTTCGACTTTGCAACAGTACAGCAACAACATTCAACAGATGAAAAACAGTTGCAGGATATGAGTGGATCAGTTGTGTCCAGTTGCTAACAGTAAAGTTGTGCCTAGTTGTTTCACAGAGCAGGAAAGGCTGTGCAGATCCAACTTTCTCAAAATCCTGGAGTGTTGGTTCCCTAGACAACACAAAACCAGACCATTTACAATAAATACTATTTGTGTTTTATAAATACAGCAAGTTTATGGTGGAAAAAGTTCAATCATCTTAGACTTTCGTGACTCAAACAATAAACTATTTTGGTTAGATTAAGACTTGAATTAACTGATTTCCAAGTAAATTAAAGACTTAATTCATCCAAAAATGTATATTCTGTCATTAATTATTCACCCTTATGTTGTTCCAAACCAGTAAGAGTTTTGCTCATCTTCGGAACACTTAAGATTTATTTTTAATAAAATCTAAGAGATTTCTGTCCCTTCATCGACAGCCTATTCAACTATCACTTCCAAAGCCACAGAAAGGTATAAAGAAAATCATAAGTAATCCATGTGACTCAAGTGGTTTAACCTTAATTTTTTTTATGAAGCAACAAGAGTGCTTTGTTTGCACGAAAAAACAACAACAAAAAAACTCAACTTTATTTACAAATGATTAATCTTCGATGCACGCTCACTTAACAACGCATGTTGGAAATTAATATTTTATAAATTAAGTGGTAAATGTTTTGTTGCTGCAAACACAGCACTTGCGTAGTTTAATAAAATGTATGTTAAACCACTGGAGTCGCATGGAGTACTTTAATGATGTACCTTTACACCTTTCTGGGGCTTGAACGTGGTATTTGCGTGGACTGTCAATGGAGGGACAGGAATCTCTCAGATTTCATTAAAAATATCCTCATTTGTGTTGTGAAGATGAAAGAAAGTCTTACATGTTTGGAACGAGATGAGGGTAAGTAATGACATAATTTCCATTTGTAGGTGAACTAACCCTTTAGGAATAAATTTAGACACGCACCTTAAGAAATCTCACTGAATAGTCAGCTGACGGAAGAATCTTTGTTCCCTTCTTGTGGCTTTGTGATGTTGGAGGCAGGTGTTCGGCAGAGATTTCCCAGTCAGTTGAGTCTAAAATTAAAAAGCAAGAAAACATCTACTTGTCAAATCATGAAAACAATTGGTTTGAAAACTAATTTTATTTAAGGAAAAGGAAGCGGGGGGGGGGGGGGGGTGCTTTTGTAAAGTAATTTGACTGGACAAATTCAAAATGAGTGTTATGAAACACAAAAAAATCTAGTTATACCAAATAGCAACATATTTTTTTATGTTTATGCACATTATCTCATATGTTATCTGTAAAATCTGACCCTCACTAGCAAACACAAATAGCAAAATCAATACATTTAAACATGAAAGAATCCAAACATCAACCAAAACTGAATCTGATAAATACATTTTCATAAACATTTAATCTTAAAGAATTACACATTCTAAGAAAATTAGTTTTTCAGTTAACGTTAGGTTTCAGTTAAGATAGGTGTGCTGGCAAACGAGAGTAAAAGATAGTTTGAGGATAAATACATTATGATATTTGCACATCACAAATATTATCATAAAACAAAATAACATTATAAAATACGTATTGTAAATGAGTTAAAACACTTACTCTTCTTTGCGCATGCTCAGACGATTGACGCTGTTCCCTCTTGCTCGGCCAACATAATATTTTTTTGTGCAACGTTAAAAGTTCTGTGAACACAATTATTTATTTTCTCTTGATGAACATTTTGTAGTACAGTCATGGAAATCATGCAATCATTGACCAAACATATTTTTCTTTTTTTGTCACAACCATGTTGAGCCAACATGTATTTCCTCATTTGTACAACTTTTTGCATCAGTCATTTTTTACAGTGTACCTAATAAATTATGTTTCTATTATTTTAGTTTTAATGAAAAACCAGGGGACCCCCCGAGGTAATTTTTTTTGAGCCTTTGGTCCCTTATGCTTATGGGGAGTCCCGGACCGCCCCAGCCCCCCCTCAATTCGAACACTGCCTACACCTTTCCGTGTTCTTTGAACAAACCCTTTTCTGAGAGCTCAGGGGTCAGTACTAGTAGTGCGCCATTGATTTAAAAGGACTTGGCCAGCTTTTCTCATTGGCTGATGGGCGGGGTTTGCTCAGCCAATAAGCGCAGACTTCAGTTAAAGACACTGCAGCGATGAGTAGAGCAGAGGACGCGCTCCAGTGCTGCAATACAAACTTCACTTTCAATGGCTGGTTAACACTCGTGTTTGTTCAAATTACAGCAGCACAGTGAGGGAAGTTCTCTCGGGCGCTTAGCTGGAGCTCAGATAAGTTGTCCTTCAGCATGTCATTAGTTTAAGACAATTACCGAGATGTTTTAGGGCAATGGAGAGTGAGCAGTCAGAAACATTTGGAGGCGACGGTGGAGACAATTCATCAGGCTCCGACACGCTGTCAGAAGGCGAGGCGCGAGCCGAGACGTATGAACCCGAATTACAATTTGAGGAATTTCAATGTCACTCCTCAGATTTTGTAGGTCTTGACGAAAAAGTGAAGGGAAAGGATTTCGCTGAATGCTGCGACGAGATAAAAGCAAGGAATGGGGATGAACAAGATGAAGAAGAAAATGAAGGGGACAGTGACGAGGACGAAATGGTAAAGTACATTGATTATAATAGCACTACTAAACACTCATGAGACATTCAGTCTGTTTAATCACCGATGTAAGCGCGCGACTGCAGGTGTGTTTGTTTGTTTGAGTGAAAACGCTCCGCAGTGCTGCTGTTGACACTGTGAAAAATATTTCCCGTATTGTTATACTGTACTGGGTTTAAGTTAGTTTTGGAGTCTGTTTGGGAGAGACTACAGGTGTATATATTTCTCCTCTTTTGTGAGAACATGCATACTGAATTGCGCTTGTGAGACTGTTAAGTCACATACATGTCTCGTATTATTTGCATATTACATTGCCATATTTTTTTCTTCTTCTGCACGTTTAACCATTTACAAAGATAAAGTTGCTTTTCATGATTGGCTGACAAAAACGTTTTTAATATGCACAAATTTGCAAAGTTGCATTACTATAACAGACCTCACAACAATGTGACAACTTTTTCTTTTTTTTTGTGATCAACAATTCAGAGTTCCTTCATTAATAGGCCCCCAACGAATTGTTTATTTAATCAAATAATAATTTACAAATATGAATATTTACTTTTTTGTTTTATCAAAATATTTAGTAACATTATGCAAATTGAGATGTTACAATGCAAAAAGACATTTTAAATGAATTTTGAAAGAGCCAAACCAATGCAAAGATGATATAAAAACATAAAAAAGGGTGTTTAATAAATTCTTTCTTTCTTTCTTTCTTTCTTTCTTTCTTTCTTTCTTTCTTTCTTTCTTTCTTTCTTTCTTTCTTTCTTTCTTTCTTTCTTTCTTTCTTTCTTTCTTTCTTTCTTTCTTTCTTTCTTTCTTTCTTTCTTTCTTTCCTGTTTCATGTGGAAATATGCCACATTTTGGAATGTCTAGAGGCATATTACTATTGTACATGTCTCAATGCTTGCAGACTTTTTGAGGGAGTTTCAGTCATTCAGCTGTAATTTGTAGGTGCTTGTTTACACAAACTTTCTCACATACGGTTTTATCTTGTTTCAGTTTCATTCAGCTGTATATGTCCTGTTTGGTTTCATACAGGAGGTTCTTAAAATTAAAGAGGGATAGTATACCTTGAAAAGTAGGTTAGTCATTGTCAAACTTTTTCTGACTGGTTTATCCAGCATGATGTCAGACCTTTTCACTGTGATGTCTTATTGCCTTGCCTGAGGATTAGATGGCTTTGTTACACCAATCAGATACCTGAGATTCTTGTTACTCTCAAGAGCCATGTCATCTAATGTTTGCTTGCAGTCAGGTCAAGCGAGTGGGAACGAGAGAAAGATCTACCCTTTTTCCACAGTGTTAAGGGCCTTTTACACTGAGTGCGATTAAGCGACGTAAATGTACTATGCCGTGCAGAAGACAGACTTCTGAGAAACAGTGTGACTTACATTCCCCCACAACTTATTTGTTTACGTAAAGGAATTCCAACTACTGCATATTTATAGACCCTTCATATGAACAATAATTAAAGGGTTTAATGTACATACTATGATGTTTTAGCAGCAGAATTAAGGACATGTACGTATCTGGATTATTGACCATATATTTTTGTTGTAAAGGAGGAAAAAACAAATATTTTCATTAAAAATAAACTGTCATTATCATCTGATACTATCAATTACATACTTTGTGCTGTAGACATGGACATTATGAACTTCTTTGAAGTATCTAACATTTTAAAATGCATTAATATAGTAATCATTCGGTACTATGTGTATATACCATCACAATATTTAGGGTAAAAAGAATGTTGCATGCTGCTAAATTTCAACGTTCTGGGTTCTCGTAAAAAACTGCGTTTCATCCTAAAAGTATGTTCATGCACAATCAGCAGATTGTGTATGTAAGATGTCTAAAAACCAAATGTATATGGTTGAATGTCATTTCATGTAAAACACCCCAAAAAGGTTTGGGTCTTCAATTTTAATTTTTATTGTTACTGCTTTGACAGTATCTTGGTTCACAGAATAAATACATTTTATAAATTTATATTGAATGATAACACCACTTTTAGTATGAGAAATCATTTCTTTACTGTTCTTCAAAGAACATCACTCACTGCACAAAATTACTTCTCAAATTTGACAGTTCATTGTAATTTTTACTATCGTGAACCATATTGTATAGTTGTGGTGGTGGTCTGTCTCAGCCATGTGAGCATAGCAAAGCTGTCTTGCGCACTTACAGTAGTTCGACCCAAACCTGAACACTTTCACTCATCAACCCCATTTCAGGTCTTTTAAATAGCCTCTTTCACCCTTCCCTCATGAATACTGCCCCAGAAAAGTAAAGGCTATGAATGCAAAGACAGCAACACTGCGACACTGTCCTGAACGTTTCTTTGATGCTCAAAGGTGTGGCAGATAGCTTTCTGGGACTGTGGTTGTGGTGTAGTGGCCAGGGTATAGGCTAAATGCTTTTAGCCACACTGTTAAAAAAAAAAAAAAACTCAACTCATTATATGGTATATATATATATATATATATATATATATATATATATATATATATATATATATATATATATATATATATATATATATATATATATATATATATATATATATATATATATATATATTTTTTTTTTAAGTTTAATATTTAAATTTAGTATTTAAACTTTTCTTCAATTTAAATACATTGGAAATTAAGTAAATGAAGTTTAATTTACTAATTTTATTTTATTTTTTTATTTTTTTTAAACAATGCAAGTGGCTCTGAATGTTAAAAACTTTCTCCTTTCCAGTCCTAAAGGTGCAGAAAGTGACTTCTGAGAAATGCTGTTGAGATTTGAAATAACCCCAAACAAACATACCCCTCCCTTTATTCAACTCCCCTCCCATGCAATTCAAGAGTGGATGTCTCTTTATCACAGCTGAAGCGAAGCAAAATAATGCTTCATGAAAAATAAAGCAAAGATGGTGACGAACAAGGAAAAACAAAAAATGAAAATAGTATACATGAGTATATATCTATCGTTCTGAGAAAATCGCAAAACCAATGTTTCTTGCTTATGGAGCAGAATTGTCTGGTTACTTATGTAACCTCCATTCCCTGAAGGAGGGTACTGTGACGTTACGTCAGAACTGAACTGACGAATTGGGATCTCGTCTGAGAGCCCAAAAACCTTTGTGTAACAAAACGAGCCAATGGACAATATTGTAATTTTAAAATTTGATTATTTGTAATCTCTTTATCTTGAGGATTTTCGCGCTGGATTTTCAGCGCCGCTGCAAAATCTTCACAGCATCAGTAATATCACGACATTCACTTACACACGTTGTCATAAGGAGTCGTTCACATGCAAATATTTCAAATGTGGGCGCGCGGAAAGCGCACTCATAATAGAAGCCACGCGGCGACAGACACAACGACAGACGCCACGGGAGAGCGAGCAAGCGCTTGTGGAAAGGAGAAAGCGGTACAAACTTTTTTCCGTTGAAGTCTGGGGTCGCTGTGTCCATTTTTTTTACTGTCTATGGAAAATATGCCGTCCCGCCCCTCCGTGTTCGGCGATCAGGTTTCATTCTCGCGCAGCTTGTTTCGTAACTTGACGTGCGGGTCTTTTCTGCTCCGTGTTTGTGCCGCGCTCTCCGTTCCGTGTGTGTGTGTGTCGGCGCACTGCGCTCTCTGCTCAATGTTCCGCTCCGTGTTTGCGCTGTGCGTTCTGCTCCTTAACGGCCCAAACGCCGATCATGCACTGGAAAAACAAAGTCCGCTCAAATAACGTGAAATTTCTCAGTAGTACACTTCTGTTTGCAATAGCCCTACTGAGCTGGAATAGCCATGCTGGGCAACAATGGTAAAATTGCCTGCTCTGGTCACATGCTCTTGTAATAAGAGCTTTGTATGACTATACTTTATTTTGATAATTAGTCAAAAAATAAATCTGTTAAATCGGAGTATGTTGCATAGAACTGAATGAAGAATAATATATTGATGTTTTATATTTTAATATAGGG
Source organism: Scardinius erythrophthalmus (assembly GCF_964197995.2). NCBI lineage: Eukaryota > Metazoa > Chordata > Actinopteri > Cypriniformes > Leuciscidae > Scardinius > Scardinius erythrophthalmus. The sequence continues at coordinate 43,506,789 of NC_138225.1, read as the reverse complement.
CTATTTTCTGTCCAATTTGTGTTGACATTTTTCTTTTTTCCCCCTTTTTTGTGTGTTTAATTTAATTAGTGATTATTCTACATTTAAATATTGATGATTACAAGTTTGGGGGAAATGCGATTAATCACAGCATTACATTTGAGCCCCTGCCCCTGATGAACTCTTTGCACGTCCCTGGAGGTTAGTGAAGTAAAATAGGCTATGCAAGCTAGTCACCTTTTAAACTAATGAAAAGTTTCATTTGGATTTTAATGTTCAAAATGTCTACAGGATAAAATAAATGAAAGTAATGGTTACATGACGATGTATCTAAGTGCTAAAGTGTGTTACAGAAAAAAAAGATCAGTAGTGCAGGTGAGGGAGGAAAGAGTTTCATTTTTCCACTATCAATTTCTACCTTACAGCTGAAAATTAACACAAAAGAAAAACATGAATAATCCTGTCCTAATCCTGTTTGTGACCAGTTCAAGGTACGTGCTGCAATAATCATGCCTTCTGTTGATGGTATGTCAAATTTGTATGTCTCAAAATGTCCACTTCTATCCACAAAACTTGCCAGAAGTCATGGTTTAAGGGGTTATAAAAAAAAAAAAAAAAAAAAAAAATCTTGCACCCCCTGACCCCCCGCGACCGGCTTGGTAACAACCTCCGGCACGTAACAGCACCGCTGCTGGAAAAATTTCTAGGGGAAACACTGACATTTGATAAATTCAGTTGATGAATTAACCCAGCTTTTTACCATAAAAGGCATTACTTACAGACCTATTAATTTTGATCAACCTATTTTTCAAATAGATGAAATAACTGAATTAAAAGTAGCTAATATTATTGATGCATTAAAATTCTCTTGAGCAAAGGGCTTGGTGCTATGGGCTTGATACAAATTTTTAAAAATCAAATACAGATTCTTTAGTACGCCCAATAACACACACAGTAAATTTGTCCTTTAGGCAAGCAGTTGTTCCATCTGCTTGGAAGGTGGCTACAGTTATCTCATTTATAAATCTGGAGATAAATCAAATTAGAAAAATTATAGGCCAATTAGCATCCTTCCGATTATATCCGAGGTAGCAGAAAAATGGGTAGCTAATCTTTTGACTAATCATCTAAATTATGGTTTTACTTCTTTACATCCGATGCAATTTGGTTTTCACAGCAGTTATTCAACAGAATCAGCAAATTGTTTGTTTGTTGAGAAAGTCATATGCTTATTAGATTAGAGTGCGTGTTGGTGCTGTCTTTTTAGATCAAGAAGGCATTTGACACTGTTGACCATCCGGTGCTTTTATCTAAACTAACAAATAAAAAATTTTCAGAGGAGGCAATACTTAAAATCATATCTTTCAAGTAGGAAACAGTGTGTGTGTATTGATGGTACAAAATCTTCTTACCTTGCTTGCCCCAAGTTGGTTCCACAAGGCTCTATTTTGGGACTTTATATTAATGATCTACTTGAAGTATGTAAAGGTTCAGATGTATGCAGACAATGTAGTAATTTTTACCCATGCCAAGAATTTTGAAAAAGCTTTGATTACTTTGACTTCTGCTATGACCAATATTTAAGATTGGCGTACCAGAACAGGTTTATTATTGAACACACGCACAAAAAAATCCATCCACACGTTTTTATCCGTATTAAGTGATATCGAATGAAAAATGCCTTATGGAAACAGTAAAATTAGATTGAATTTCATGAATATCGACTCAAATGAAATTCGGTCGGTCTCATCAGATTTTATCTTGATCGATATACGGCTTATGCGATAAACGCTGATGGAAACGTTATTTGCCGAATAAATAATGAATTGCGATTTAAGTTTTAGGTCATTTTATGGTTGCAACCCGCCACAAAACATAGAAGAAGTTTAAATTCATTTCCGCCCAGTATTTCCGCTCTGTTTGCACCTCTTATATACTGTCTCTGGTTTGCACACATTTCGGGTGTCAGCAAAGACAGAAGTGGACAAAGGAGGAGACGAGATACTTTTTGAATTTAATTTAGCAGAAAAATAAAACGGCTATTTTAGATAGCAGAAATCTAAGAAATGCAATAATAGTCAAATAATGTCGCTATCAGCTGGCACATAAGCACTATTAGAGTCCTGCAACGGGTCGGGTACCCGCATAAAAAGTGGCTAAAACGGGTGGATTGTGACATTCCTAAAATTCACGGGCGGGGATGCGGGCGGATAATGAACTCATTGCGGGCGGGTAGTGGATGAACAATATGCAATATTTGTATGTCTAAATTAGCCTACCATTACACATACGCAAATATGTGTTTTATTCAGGCCATCCTTAAAAATATTCTTGTTTGCCGTAACCCAACCGACCCTGTCAATTTAGGACCGACCCAATTATTATTATTTTTTTCCTTTTAGTCCTACCGACTTGCCGGTTGTAAACTTGCGTTAAGACCGACCGATTTTTTTTGTTTTGTTTTACTCTTCAAACAACTAATGCAAATGCAATAAAATGATATTAACTAGATGTACCGCATCGCGGTACAAAATATGACCGCCGCTCAGGCCTGCACTGGCTTTCCACAAAAATAAATGACGTGGAGTAATTTGGCTGTATTGCGTGTTTATGTATATACCTAAAAAAAGTAATAGTATGTGCATGTCTGTCTGTGTGTGTGTGTGTGTGTGTGTGTATGTGTGTGTCTGTGTGTGTGTGTGTGTGTGTGTCTGTGCGTGTATGTATGTGTGCGTACATGTGTGCGCGTGTGTGTTTGTGTGTCTGTGCATGTGGATTTGTATGTGTGTGTGTATGGGTGTGTGTCTGTGCGTGTGGATGTCAGTGTGTGTGCATGCTTGCGTTTGTTTGTATTCCTGCATGTGTGTGTGTGACAGTATCATCCTAAACCAGCAACCCTTCGCTCAACAGCACCATCTACAGGCCGATGAGTGTACAGTCACTAAATGTGCACATAAATGAATTTATTTTATACCCCCCCATGGATGAAATTCTACAAAACTTAGCAGAGGATACCCCCAGAGGATGTCAAGTTAATCATACACATGAAATATGGTGCAGTTCTGAACATCTCCACTGAAGATAGGGGCGATCAAAGCAGAATAATATTGCATTTTCATTTTTTATGGGAGGGGCGCAAATCACAAATGAGTGATTATGGGCTAGGTTGATGTGGGCCCTTAAGAGCAACATACCATAACAATTACAAATGTTTACAATTACAAATTACAAAGCAATAACAAATGCATTTTTTTGGGTTTGGGGGGGCCCAGCGCGGGGGGGGGGGCGGGGCGGGGGAGGTGGGGTGAGTGGCCCCCGGGGACCAAACGAAATTTTTCCGTAGAAGTCTAGTGGGGCTACATGCTCACCAAATTTCATGTTCCCCGGTGTTTCGGTGTCCCTGGTATCGTTGACGAAAAATTTACGGGGGCCCCAGCGCAGGGGGGGGGAAGTGGCCCCCGGGGACCAAACGAAATTTTTCCATAAAAGTCTAGTAGACCAACATACCATAAAAATTTCTTCATCCTCGGTGCCACGGTTCAGGTAGTTATTTAGGAAAAACTGCATTTTTTTGGTTTGGGGGGGCCCAGCGCGGGGGGGGAGTGGCCCCCGGGGACCAAACGAAATTTTTCCGTAGAAGTCTAGTGGGGCTACATGCCCACCAAATTTCATGTTCCCCGGTGCTTCGGTGTCCCTGGTATCGTTGACGAAAAATTTACGGGGGCCCCAGCGCGGGGGGGGGGGGGGGAGTGGCCCCCGGGGACCAAACGAAATTTTTCCGTAAAAGTCTAGTAGACAAACATACCATAAAAATTTCTTCATCCTCGGTGCCACGGTTCAGGTAGTTATTTAGGAAAAACTGCATTTTTTTTGGGTTAAGGGGGGCCCAGCGCGGGGGGGGGGGAGTGGCCCCCGGGGACCAAACGAAATTTTTCCTTAGAAGTCTAGTGGGGCTACATGCCCATCAAATTTCATGTTCCCCGGTGTTTCGGTGTCCCTGGTATCGTTGACGAAAAATTTAAGGGGGCCCCAGCGCGGGGGGGGGAGTGGCCTCCAGCGCGGGGGGGGAAGTGGCCTCCGGGGACCAAACGAAATTTTTCCGTAAAAGTCTAGTAGACCAACATACCATAAAAATTTCTTCATCCTCGGTGCCACGGTTCAGGTAGTTATTTAGGAAAAACTGAATTTTTGGGGGTTTGGGGGGGCCCAGCGCTGGGGGGGAGTGGCCCCCGGGGACCAAACGAAATTTTTCCGTAGAAGTCTAGTGGGGCTACATGCCCACCAAATTTCATGTTCCCCGGTGCTTCGGTGTCCCTGGTATCGTTGACGAAAAATTTACGGGGGCCCCAGCGCGGGGGGGGAAGTGGCCCCCGGGGACCAAACGAAATTTTTCCGTAAAAGTCTAGTAGACCAACATACCATAAAAATTTCTTCATCCTCTGTGCCACGGTTCAGGTAGTTATTTAGGAAAAACTGCATTTTTTGGGGTTTGGGGGGGCCCAGCGCGGGGGGGGAGTGGCCCCCGGGGACCAAACGAAATTTTTCCTTAGAAGTCTAGTGGGGCTACATGCCCATCAAATTTCATGTTCCCCGGTGTTTCGGTGTCCCTGGTATCGTTGACGAAAAATTTAAGGGGGCCCCAGCGCGGGGGGGGAAGTGGCCCCCGGGGACCAAACGAAATTTTTCCGTAAAAGTCTAGTAGACCAACATACCAGAAAAATTTCTTCATCCTCGGTGCCACGGTTCAGGTAGTTATTTAGGAAAAACTGCATTTTTTGGGGTTTGGGGGGGCCCAGCGCGGGGGGGAGTGGCCCCCGGGGACCAAACGAAATTTTTCCTTAGAAGTCTAGTGGGGCTACATGCCCACCAAATTTCATGTTCCCCGGTGTTTCGGTGTCCCTGGTATCGTTGACGAAAAATTTACGGGGGCCCCAGCGCGGGGGGGGAAGTGGCCCCCGGGGACCAAACGAAATTTTTCCGTAAAAGTCTAGTAGACCAACATACCATAAAAATTTCTTCATCCTCGGTGCCACGGTTCAGGTAGTTATTTAGGAAAAACTGCATTTTTTGGGGTTTGGGGGGGCCCAGCGCGGGGGGGGAGTGGCCCCCGGGGACCAAACGAAATTTTTCCTTAGAAGTCTAGTGGGGCTACATGCCCACCAAATTTCATGTTCCCCGGTGCTTCGGTGTCCCTGGTATCGTTGACGAAAAATTTACGGGGGCCCCAGCGCGGGGGGGGAAGTGGCCCCCGGGGACCAAACGAAATTTTTCCGTAAAAGTCTAGTAGACCAACATACCATAAAAATTTCTTCATCCTCGGTGCCACGGTTCAGGTAGTTATTTAGGAAAAACTGCATTTTTTGGGGTTTGGGGGGGCCCAGCGCGGGGGGGGAGTGGCCCCCGGGGACCAAACGAAATTTTTCCTTAGAAGTCTAGTGGGGCTACATGCCCATCAAATTTCATGTTCCCCGGTGTTTCGGTGTCCCTGGTATCGCTGACGAAAAATTTAAGGGGGCCCCAGCGCGGGGGGGGGAAGTGGCCCCTGGGGACCAAACGAAATTTTTCCGTAAAAGTCTAGTAGACCAACATACCATAAAAATTTCTTCATCCTCGGTGCCACGGTTCAGGTAGTTATTTAGGAAAAACTGCATTTTTTGGGGTTTGGGGGGGCCCAGCGCGGGGGGGGAGTGGCCCCCGGGGACCAAACGAAATTTTTCCTTAGAAGTCTAGTGGGGCTACATGCCCACCAAATTTCATGTTCCCCGGTGCTTCGGTGTCCCTGGTATCGTTGACGAAAAATTCAGTAAGGTGACGAAAAAAAAAAAAAAAAAAAACTTTGACAATCCCTATATGACCGCTTTCGCTAGCTACGCTAGCGGCGGTCATAATTATATTTTAGTAGGCTAAGCATTGTGTATATAAATTGCCCATATATAGGCCTACATACAAACGTAGGCTATTCTCTTTCTTTTAGATAATAACCCGTGGCGTCAGATTAAGGGCTGTAGGCTATATGCAAAATGAAACCGAAATTGCGACACTCTGGCCACGAACCTACAATTAAAACTTTCACAGAGATCTCAAACAGGCATTTAAAACACCAAATATTAATAATTGGTATATCAAGCAAAATAATATTCGATGATTGATCGAAAATCTTATCTCTCCCCCCACATGCTCACCGGCAACGCTCCGACATTAAAGGTCCCATTCCATGGATTATTTTATTATTTTATAATGTTTCCTGGGGTGCCCTTATAATGTTAGTATGTTTTTTAGATCAAAAACTGTTATAATTTAGAAATAAAAGGCATATTTCCTAGCCTGATTTCATCCCATGATTTGAACGCTCTGTTTGAAGGGGCGTGTCTGCTGAGAGACTTCAGTGTAAACGCCCTCTGCTGTGATTGGCTGACATGCTTGCATATGAAATATCTGGCATTACATGTGGAACTATCTGGAAAACTTTTATTATTACAGGTATTATACGTTTTTACTATTACAGCTATCGGGATTAACGAATCGTGAGAAGTTTTTTTAAGTATTTAGATCTATTTCAATCACACAAAAGGTTGCAGTGATGAGCATTGAGCAGATGACCGTCTGTTGATCGCGTGAAAAAAGATCTTATCATTGCAACGCAGTTTCTGCACTCACTAATGATTTCACCAATGCAAACATGAGGTATATAAATACAGTCAGAGCTTCGTTGTGCAGTGTAACAGCGTCATTGATTTCATAACGAGTTTTGGCAAGTGTCCAGATAAACTCGCGCTGTGTGGTTGACAGCTTGGGCGAGTGGAAAGGGGTTGTTCTTTGATCGCTTTCTGTATATTAATCACAGTTTAAGTAAGATTATTTTCATCCTACTAAGAGAAACGAGGTGAAGTTGATCGCTACTTCCATAGTAAATCACTACTTACCGCTTGCTGGAATATAGTTTAAATTGCCCCCTTCGTCAGTATGAAACGCTGAGAGAAGCCTGCTTGATATTATCCCAGGTTAGAAAAACAGTCCGTGGTGAAATGGACAGAGCAAACTAACAACTTCGAATTAAACTTTTGCGGTATCCGATTATAGATAAACATCAACCACGTCTGTTGACATTTCGCCATCAATACGCCTGTATTCCTGTGGGCGGAGGTTAGTCAAAACACGTTTTTAATGACGTAATTAAAGATGGAAGTAGAGGGGTGTAGTCCAATCCAGCCGTTCGATGTAGTCAACTTCTGTTAAATAAAATATCTCGCTTGGCATTGAACTTTGAGCTTTATAATTTTACAGATATTATTTATACTCTAACACCAACATTACACACTAACTAAAGTTTGAAACATGGGATCACGAAGAACGGGACCTTTAAATTTCTCTGTATTGTAGGGCAGGCTAATAGGCCTAGCCTATGTGTTGTAGCCCAGTCATTAAAAAAACGATTTAGTTTCATATTCATGTTTAAATAAAATAATATATATATTTTTAAATTTCATGTTGATTATATGAAAAGTGAAAAGCATGAATAAGATAAGATGATCCCGAATAGAGACAAATGGAGTGGGCAGACATGATTTTGACCACTTTACTAAGTTTGTTTTTGTAAAAAGCCTTTCTTTAAAGTGAATTTCTTTTTGTATTTATTGTATCTTAATTTTAATCAATGTTTCATCAACCAATTTCCTGGATTAAATAAATAAGAGCTAAATATAGCAGGCAATATAATCAGGACATGGAGGCACCGGCGCGTGAACTGGAGGTAGCCTAGGCTACTTGAATGGAGCAAAACAAAGCGCACTTTAGTGCTCATTAGCCCATTCATGAGGCTATTGTGATGTAGAGAGATATGCCAGATAAAAAATAAAGCACTTTAATTGGAATGAAGCTTGTGTGTGATTTATCGCGGGCACGGGTCGGGTAATGGGCCAAATATTAATGGGTCTGGGCGGGTGCGGATTTAATTTTGATATTATCACGGGTGACGGGTCAGATGTTGTACTGATCTTTGCGGCACGGGCGGGGGCGGGTCTCCAAAAATGGACCCGTGCAGGACTCTAAGCACTATTAAAACTTGTGCAATATTGATCATTTGTTGGTAGATGGCGCAATCTATTTTGTCTAGCAAAACTTTGTTCGCAAATGTTTGCTTGAATGTTGTGCGATTCAGTGCGAAAATGAATGGAAACACCTTAAAATGTCTCAAATCAATTCGATATACCAATTTGATCGCAAAACAGCATGTGATGTCATTACGCACAGGTTTTCATTCGCTTTAAAGCCATTGGATGGAAACACACTTTCACCAGCTTTATTCACATGAGTTTTTTTTTTCCGAACTTCAGATAATTCGATTGACAAGTGGATGGAAACTTTTGCAAAACGGTTAGTAGAGAAGACACATTCAAATGTATTCCTGAGGGGAGGAGCTTGAAATTGTTAAAGAGTTTACGTATCTTGGGGTTGCTTTGTATTGTACTCTAACTTAAAAAAAAAATCACGTACAGTAAAAAAGTTGTCTAATGTTATAACATTTTATTTAAAATATTTTAAGTACATTAGGCCCTTTTTGACAGTTGGTGCTGCCAGATTGTATTTACATTCAATGATTTTTTCAAATATTCAGTAATGTTGTAATAGTTGGTCATTCATAGGTGATACAACTCTAAAGTTAATAGAATCACTGTATTAGAAGGCCATAAAATTGTTTCATTACCACTCTCATTTAAAAAAATTAATAAAAATAAAATAAAAATATTGAGTTGAGTTTTGAAAATGTAAAAAATTTAAAATATGCCAATTCAAATATAAATGTTTTATTTATAAGGTCTGGCATGGGCTTGCCCCACCTCCATTAAAGGGGGGGGTACAATGGTATTTCATGTATTCAGAGTTGTTTACACTGTTAAAGAGATGGATTCTCATGCTAAACATGGGCAAAGTTTAAAAAAAAATATTTTGGACGGATAACGGAGAATTTCTGTGCCGAAAATCTTACTTCCGGGTTGGTGCAAGTTTCGGCTGTTTTTTTTTCGATCGTGGATCTAATGACGTAGATGAGAGTGGAACTCCTTATATGAGCATTTCTCTCGGAAAAGCTCGCCCGCGCACACGTCGCCCAGAGGAGAACGAGACCGCGCACATCAACACGCTACAACAGGAAATCATCGGCGCCCGCGCTGCATAGGATTTGTTCAAGAATGTCTCCAAAAAAGTGTGTATTTGGATGTGAGGGAAAGCTTACCGTGTTTAGCTTTCCAAAGAACCCGGCGTTACAGGAACAGTGGATGCAGTTTGTTTTTCCGGGGCAGCAACGGAGTGTAGGAAGTGCGGTTGTGTGTTCTGGTCATTTCAGTGACGAATGTTTTATTAACAAGGCCTCGACGCTGGATTTGCAAATCGTTTGCTATTAAAACGTGGAGCGGTCCCAGTGATAAAAGACCCCAGTCATGTAACAGTTAAGTAAAACTGGATCAGATTTCACTACTACTCTATAGGTACTCAAGATTAACATGAGATTAGGTGAAACTGTGCATGTTATGTACCCTTTAAATTAATTTATAAAACAGAGGACAGATTGCGGTATTGGTACCAGGGGTCTCATTTAAAAACGTTGCGTACGCACAAAAGAAGGCGTACGCCGCTCTCTACGCAATAATTGGTATTTATAAAAAGCAAACTTGACGGGAAAATGTGCAAACTTCATGCAAACTCTGACCCAGGCGTACGCACAAAAACGGGTGAAATGAGAAATGGCGACACCGTTGGCAGATAGAAGAAACACGTGAAAGTGTGTGAAACTGTAGACCGTTGTGTAAGAAATGGCAATACTGCCTCTCATAAATAACATGAAGACTTCACAAAGCAAGTCTTACAATTAACAGCCGACAACACCCGTTTGATCGATCTGCAGTGTAAAACAAACAAAATCAAACAGATTACAACAGAAATGCAAATTACCACATATTTGGAAAAAGAAAAGTGAAATATGTTCTGCACTAATATTGGTATGATATGCATTTCATCCTCATAACACATCTGTAGCTTGTCAGATGCAATCTAATGGATGGTAATAAAATGCCATGATGCCATCACAATGCGTAATGACGTAATGAAAGTTACGTTTCTTGGTTTTCCTCTCTGTTTGCCATGATTTCGCACTCGATGAATATTAACTTGTGGGAGTTTCACAGACTATTTATGGGCAACTATGGGCGTGACATGAAGCCGCAAAAGGCACAGTGTCCCAGAGTGGGGACCAAGTTTGCAGTGCAACTGCTGGGACAGACTTCTCTGGGACAGACTGTGCCGCTTTTCTGTGGCTGGACCCACTCTCCGGCCTTTCGTATGTTGATTCTCCTCAGCTCTTTTTTTTCCCCCTCAGACATGTCTGTCTGAACTTTTTTTGTCTTGTCACTTGAAATGCAACAATTACGTAAAGCAAATGTTACATACAAAAAATACAGTTTATTGGGGTAAAATTTGCTTAATTGTTCTGAAAATAATGTCACAATGCAAAAAAGTGTCAGAAGTAGACTTTTTATTCATTCTTTTCACCTCTTTGAGACATTTTCTCATTTTAGCTTGCTCTTTCCTCAAATAGCAAACCACTGTATTTAGCATTCACTAGTGAATGTGTGAATGAGCAGTTTTAATTATGCATGAGAAAGCATTATGCTGATGCTTACATCATTACTTTAGCAATATTTTGATTACAATATCTGAATAAATCGATCTGATTTCATATCTTGCAAAATAGACATAAAGTTTAGTCTGTAAAATTTTGTATACAGTGTAAACAAAGTCTCAGAAACACTTGCAGTTCCGCACTAATGCAATCCTCAAAATGATATTACATTTGCAAGCCTGAAATACAGTATTTTTTATCTTTCCTTGATTATTGTCGCGATCTGTTTCAAAATGTCATACCTTTTTAATCTTTTCTTGTGTGTGTGTGTGTGTGTGTGTGTGTGTGTGTGTGTGTGTGTGTGTGTGTGTGTGTGTGTGTGTGTGTGTGTGTGTGTGTGTGTGTGTGTGTGTGTGTGTGTGTGTGTGTGTGTGTGTGTGTGTGTGTGTGTGTGTGTGTGTGTGTGTGTGTGTGTGTGTGTGTGTGTGTGTGTGTGTGTGTGTGTGTGTGTGTGTGTGTGTGTGTGTGTGTGTGTGTGTGTGTGTGTGTGTGTGTGTGTGTGTGTGTGTGTGTGTGTGTGTGTGTGTGTGTGTGTGTGTGTGTGTGTGTGTGTGTGTTTCTTTTTTTTTTAATCAGTCTGAATTATCTGTTGAAGAGCTGTCGATAGGATTCAACAAGTGAAAGTCCATTTCCGAGGTTATAAATAACCATCCATTTATTTTAACAGGGTTTCTCGGACCTGTAAAGAGGATGTAGAGTGTTGGTGAATGGCTTACTTGCTAAGAGGATTTGCCCTTAATCTGTTTAGGGTTTCTCCTGTGTCCATTACGGGTGATGTCATCCTCAGCATGTCTGTCTGTTTGCTGTTGATTTATTGGTTTCGCTTGGTCGACTGTTGAAATGAGAGAGATAGCATTGGCTTTTGGGGGAACCTTTTAATGCAACAACAATGGCATTGAGAAGGAATATCACGTCACCAGTGTGGGGAACTTCTGATGGGTGTAGGGTAAGAAATCCTCAAACATTACCTTTAAGAGAACTAAACAATGACACCCCCCATTAATTTTGCAATTAGTTTACTTTATGGCTAAGTCAAAATAAAATTAACACCTTAACACCCTCAAACCATAATTTTGCATATTCACAATTGTGCTTATAGGTTTTACACAGTATGAGTTTGTTCTAGAATATAAACTTTTGAAATGGTAAAAATGAAATGGTGTTGAATTTTAAACTGCTGATTGTATAATAGCTGTAAAGCTGACAAAGTTGTTAGATTGGTGCTATTATAAGGGTACTTTTTGTTGGTGCACCAGCATATATATATATTTTGCATTGCCAGCCTGTTAACACACTTGGGTGTGGTAACATCAAAGCATTTTGCAATGTATCTAATGTAAACTATGGTGTCTGTTCTTCATAAATCTGTATCTATATTCAATCTTGTGAAGTGATGGAACTGTTTGAGATGGATTCTGTTAATAATACTGGATTATAAAGCACTAAGCCTGAGGATCCAGGGAAAGTGAAAGGCTTGGTAAACATCCGTTTTTTTAAGGAACTGTGTCCTGGTTGCTCAACACTCTTTCATGCACTGTCTGCAATAAAAAAAAAAAAAAAAAGAAAAGAAAAAAACTAAATTGCTCTCATTATACTGCTTTGTGCTATTTGATGTCCACTGTGCTTGGATTGTTCAATGTTTATTTTAATTTTAATATAATTTATTCATTTAAGTGACATGTGAAGGCCAAGTATGGTACCCCTGTCCTCTGCATTTAACCCATCCAAGTTAGTGCACAAACAGAGTAGTGAGTAGTAGTGAACATGCACACACTGCAAACCGTAGACACACACACCCAGAGCAGTGGGTAGCCATTTTGCATATTTAAACTATGCTGGTGATGATTTGATTGTGTAGTAAGGCCACTTTAATTAATTGCATCAAAGAACCACTTTGTTGCATAGTGCTGCAACAACTATTGATACTGAATAATCACATTCAATGGATTAATTTGCTGGCTGATCATAAACTATTGAGATGAGTGAGCTTTTAAAGACCTCCATGATTCTCCTTGCACTACACAAAGGCCTGTTAAATTAATAATTAGCGTGAATTATTGACTCAAATTCTTAATTTTGTTTTATGATAGATAGATAGATAGATAGATAGATAGATAGATAGATTAGATGTTCTAGTCCTTGTCACATGGTTTGCATGTTAATGTAATTGTCTACCAAATAGAAAATTATACATTTAGTCCCGATTTCCATAGCAGTGTTTGATTTACAGTGTAAGTTACCTCTAACCCTAAACTGTAATCCACAAATCCCTCACCTAAGAAATGGGCACAAACAAACTGGAAATTCAACAATACTTATAAATGTCAAAGACTATTTTCCAGAGACACAAATTAGATAAATTAATCACAAAACTGTTTCAAATCACACAAATATTGATATTTAAAAAAACATCCTTTAATTAATAAAAAAGTTCAATGGACATCTGAAATCTCTTCAATTATCCCAGTTTACTGAGTAGAGACAACTACAAGAAATATGGCATTTTTACCGTAAAGAAAAAAAATCATGAAAATCTTGCAGCTTTTTAGTGCATGAGCTAACGTCATCACTGTACATCTGCCTGACCTTAACATTTCCTCTGCTCCATTTCCAACTAAATCATGTTCCTCTGGAGGTTAAACAGCTCACATTACTGAACTGAGCTGTTTTGCTGAGGTCAGCCTCACCAGAACACCCCAGTGTCACAGAAGTTCCCACTGTCTTAAAAGAGGCATGTCCCCTCTTACACTGCACTGTTCATTATCCCTAAAGGTTTACTGTTGGCAATAGCCCTGCAAAATCTCAGTAGCAAAGTCATGTTTCCTGTGTTGACACAACCTCCCTCTGGATATAAACAGATGTGTGGTTTAGAAGTATGATAGAGTATATGCTCTTGCACATTTCTTGTATGTGGAGGAAAAGGAAATTGCTCTTCGTCTTTATTTGGACATGTTCATTCATGAAGGAACTCCCAAAATGACAGAGAAGTATGCCAGATGTCAGTGTGTCTGCTAACACACACCATGCAGACTCCATGGTTACATTGTAACTTAAGAAGAATATGGCCAAACCATGACTGCTAAAATGTTTATATAATATAATATAATATAATATAATATAATATAATATAATATAATATAATATAATAATTATTTTTTTCATATACCCTGGTCCCTACCTTTAAAGGAACCGTATGTAAGAAATGTATTTCAATTAATCATAAAATGGCCCTGATATGTCACTAGACATTAAGAAATCATGTTCATTTCAAATACTTATATCACTGACAACAGTAGTCCGGCCAGGATATTGTCATTTAAAAAGTGAAGTTGCAGCCCTCAACTGATGTTGATGTTGTCATGTTGTGTTTTGGCCTGAAGCGCCACCCTCCACCTATCTACCAATCACGAAGTCAGTAGTGTTTCGGCATCCGGGTTGCCAGCTCTGCTCTAGTTACCACAGCTGCAGCTCCTTGTAGCAGCCTACGTTCCTGCTGGATCCTGCAGCCTATCAGGCAACCTCGAGTCAGGGGGGAGGGGATACACCGCTCTACAGTAATTTGAAAGTGATTGCAGTACCAGTTTTGGCCACAATCTTACATACGGTTCCTTTAAACAATATGTGCATTAACACTGTTTTAGTGTGGGGGGAAAAAACCTAACACTAACCTTTTCTGTTTTTCCAAATTTACAATTTCAACACTTTGACTTAACTAAAAAAGATACAAAAAAAGTTTTAAACAACTTTACAACTCAAATAATCACATGTTTTAACAGAATAATTAATGTAATTGCTTTTATAAAATTACAAGAATCACATTTCTGCTTTTAAAAACCCATTCACTTTCACTGTAAGTTCTTCAATGTAACTCACAATTTTTTTTTAAAATTGTGTATGTTTACTGTATATAGAGAAAGCAGGCACAGGTTAAAACTGAATCATTCCCATTATAAATCAACAAAGCTGTTAGACAGTGTGGCAAAACTAGATCACACTTGCAGTGTAGATGGCTTAGTGGTTATAATGGGGATATATAATAGGATTAAGTTGTCACTATGCTTATTTGCTCGCAGTTAAGATAGGGAGTATAGCCTACCTGTTTAAAATAGTTTGCAAGATACGATTAGTGTATCCCAAATCATAGTACACTGAAAATAGTAAGCCACAGATGCCTGGATAATTTTTCTGGTGGATTTCTGAAGTATCTATCCTTGTATGTTTTTTTTAATTCTTGCATTTATTTAGTAAGGTAACTTACCGTGAACCAATTAAAGGGATATTTCACCCAAAAATGAAAATAAAGCATGCACATTTAGAGTGAAATGAAGGCTGGTAAACACTGACAAAAATCTTCTTATTTTTAAGGTAAAGTATTCCTTTTAATAATGTCATGTAGGAACATGTAGGAAAGAAAATTACATTTAGAAAAGCGAACAATCGGCGAATGATGCAATCTGGACTCAAACTCGCATCGCGTGTGTAAACAACATGGGTTTACGTGTAGAAACATGCACTAACTGCTAGGCTGAGGCTCTAAAATTGACTGCAATTAATTATTGATGTGAAAAAAAAAAAAAAAACTGCTCACATTATTGTTTCTGTGTAGCACTTTGGTATGAGTTTTAACCTTGAGTGAACTGTGTTATAAGGGGATTGATGAACCCCACTGATTTACTCTTCAGCAGACTGTGACTGAAGGATTGTTTAGACCCACTGTGTCTTAATAGCTTGAAATTGTGTGGGCAGCCTCCTTAATATTAGGATGTTGTTTCAAACACTGTCAGACTGAAATACTGTGAAAAACTGTAGCTTTTGCTTTGTGCCGAAGGTCTCCAAGGTTTCAAGGCTAAAGTGTTACTCTCACTGTTATTGATTGGCATTTCCATGCATGCATGCCTGTTTACATGGACTGCAAATGAGATTTAGTCCAGTAGGGTAAGTTCATGGTTGCTGTGTTAATCAAGGGTTCAAGGTTTGGCTAGTTGGCATGGCCTCATTAATCTTTGTTGGTAACTGTACCATCTGGATTATTTGTCCATTTAAAGGCCCTTCTTAAGTTTCCATATATTCTGGACATATATATTATACATTTTTAATTGGGTCATTTCACCATTCTCAAATATAATAATACCATTCAAAAGTTTGGGGTTTATATATGACCTAACCTAACCCCTGATCTAACTAGAATGGTAACATAAAACATAACATCAGAAAAAAAAACATTTAATATGGTTCTGATGAGCATACAGACAGATGGACTGTGTCTGACAGAATAAAGTGGTTTTGTAATACTCCCAGAATTAACTTTGTGTGTATTATGTAACATTTTGCAACACCATTGTGCAATTGAGGACTGAGGAACACAATTACTATATCTTTGAAAACACAAGCATAGTAGGACAGAGTATAACCTTATTGCCACAATTGTATTTTATTGAATTACTGGTTGACACATTTTGTGGAAGTCCACTATGCATCAGGTGCACCAATACATTTTTATTTTTATTTATTTATTTCTGTTGTGAACGCAGTGTTTGCATGAAACCTGTATTCTGTCTTGTAAATGCCTACAACAGCTTTGTGAGGAACCGATCACAACTTAGTGTTCACTGATAATCATCAGCTGCAGCTCACATAATTACAGATTTTATTTTTTGTGAGGAACTATTTAAGGGTGTTTCCTTTGAGGAGGCAAGGGAAGCAGGCATTGTTCACATGATTAAAACTGATCTGATTCTGAATTAATGGCTAAATAATAATGTTAATGTTAAGACTCATTAAAAATCAAGTATTCAACTCCCTCACCTCAGATTTCACTGCTTTGTCATGTCAAAATCAATCTTGAAAAATGATCTGTGCATTTTATTTTTGTATTTATTAGTTATTTTAATAATTAGAAAATGTATTTAATTGTTGTAAAAATACAAAATAAAATTGTATTGCAATTGCTTTTTGATAGTTTTAATTAATGTTCATTTATTTAACCTGGAAAATGTAAATACTAAGTATAACCTTTATTTTAATTTCTATATTTTCTGTTTTCAATTTTTTTTTCTTTTTTTTTTAAGGACTGAATTCTTTGCCCTCATCATTACAGAATTCCACTGCACACATTTGTCAAAAGTATATTTTTTAAAACCTTTGTGTAAAAAAATTAAGTTTAAGCAAGATATTACCAAATAAGACCTCATCAGTTCCCCATTTTCATGTGTCACTTCTGTTGTGGCTGGTGGCTACGGTTTACACGTCTGGTGTAAAATATTAGCCTTGGCTATTTTGGGCACATGGGCAGCTTCTCCTATCCTGTGAGGTTGACCTTTTGCATATGATATGTCTTCTTGTTGATTCATTTCTGACAGTGACATATGAGATGCCACTGGTCAGATGTTCAGACAATTTGTAGTAATGGAAAATGAGTTGCTAATCACATTAGCAGCACTGGTTGGGAGGGATTGGAGTTCAGAAGATCAGTTTTCACAGCCATGTAATGCAAAAGTGAAGTAATCTGATACACAAAGATGACCAGAAGTTCCTATGACGACATCATGTAAACAAACACTGCTGTTTACAGTATAAGTTGGTTAGCAAGGGTAAATGACCTATATCTGTTGTGTGTATTTAGACAGAGGCCGTACTCTTTGCTAGCTCAACAACAAAGCAACTGGATCCCATATTTGTCTCCATAAGCATCGCCACTAAATTAAATGACTCATGTCAGAGATATATCTATTACAGAGGAAACATCTCCACTTGTTTTAATTTTGCCCCATGTGTGTTATAATGAGTGCAGGAACTGTAATTTGTTATCTGTAATGGTTTGTGAGTGTCATGCCACTCTTAATGTTTAGCGTCTCCACAGCTTGCTACCAATTCCGTGAAATCAAAAAGCAAAATGCACCCAGTACAAAGTAAAAAAAAAAAAAGTACACCGCAGTGGCTTAGAACCTTGACCCAAAAAGTAATATTTGGTACTCGAGGACTGAATTTGTTTACTGACCAACATTTAAAAAAATTGAGGAACCACTAATAACAAACGGAGAACCAAAGGGAATATACAAATGTTTTAACTTTCACCCATTCCCTGGAGCAAGTCTTTTACTCACAACTGAGTATCAATCCCCCCTCCCCCCTTCCTGTTGTCAAATTCTCAACGTAATTGCTAAAATTATGAGCAGGGGTCAAGCTTCCAGCGGGCTTCAAGCACACTTAAGGAAGTAACTCTACCCTGAATTCTCATGTTACCCAATGGAGCAATATGCAGAATTTCACTGATTATTCTGTGAAGGTTCACCTCCTCCATTAAATTATGTAAGTAACTGTTATGCAGTATTTGAGACTAGAATTGGTGCATCCTGAATCATAGCACCAATTCTGCATTGAAAATATCATGCTAAAATGTGCCTGGGAGACACTTTAAAAACTTTTTTTTTATGAATTTTCAAAGTGCACATTTATTTGTATTTAATTATTTACTTATCTTTTATTTATTCATGTACTTTTTTTATTGATTAGTTTTATGATTTTTTAAAAATATTTATTTACTTTTATTTATATATTCACTTTTTTATTTATTTACTTATTTTATGTTTTGATTTACTTATTTATTTTGATTTGTTTATTTTTGTTGTTGTAATTGAAAAATTAAAATATTTTATTTATTTATTGTTTACTTATTTAATTTTACTTTTACTTACCACAATCTGTGGTATCAGACATTTTTATGATACTATGTCCTAGTGTACTGTTTAGTCATTTACTCGGAGTATACACAATCCCATTGTCAGCGAGCCGCAAATAAATAGGCAGATTTGGATGCAGACTAACGTGTTTACATTGCCGTGGATTGAGTGTTTTCAATTAAACAAAGCTTGTATTTTTCTTACTCTAATCATTAATGGTGTTCAAATGCCACTGTGTGAGCGTGAGGCTTTCATAACAATATATTGTATATAATTGTAAAATACTGCATATTGGAAAGAGAACTGATCCTTTGTCAGGCTGCAGGCATTCATGCCTTCTATTACCCGGGACATTGACATTAATTTTTCCCACTGTTGCTCAGTATTTTTAAATAGTTGAACTAACTGTGAAATACCTCTGATGTAAAATTCATAAAAATGCTCTTATATAATTATGTAACAGAGTGCAAATTCTCTTTCACCCTGCCTTAGGGAGAGAGATTGAATGAGAAAAACAAATGGTTGAACGGATAACGGGTCTGTTCTCTCTCTCTCTCTCTTTTGAGAAGATGAGTGCTTTGTTTTTGGCTTTCATCATGAGCAAAACCGTGTCTAAGAAACAAATACTTCAGATAAAACGGTTTGATCAGAAGGATCTCTTCTGAAATGATACTCATTAGTTTCTAGGCGATGGCAACACAACAGCATCCCTGTCCAGCATTACTGAATGAATTAATGACGGCACTGGGAGATGTCATATAGTGTTATTAAGCTGGTCACAGAGCATGGTGTATGCATGGGTCCTTTAGTTAGCAAACATTTCCATCTGATAACAGATTGCTACCCTTCTGATAATAGAGAAATTGACATCATTCTCTATAAAGCTCTTTACATGACAACTACCTCCTCTTCTCTGGGTTCAGAAATAGCAGTGATGGTACATTTTCTCCCCAGGGGCATTTAATAGAAAGTGAAATGCAGAATGCTGTGAAAAAACAACTGTTTTTTTTTCACCTGTTTGTTTTTTATAGCTTTTTGATTGATTTTTTTGTGAGGTGATGAAATCATGAAACAATACGCTTACAAAACAGTAATGTGGCACTACCATGATTCAGTGATGATACCAGATGGTAAATCCATGGTATTTTTGAGATAGACTGTATTTATCGTATTCCTATACCACGATATGTATATGGTATCCCCAATATACCTCAGATACATTTAGTATTACCATTGTACATATCCAAAAAAGAACACATGAAAAGGGTATATCCAAAAAAGAAAACATGAAAGAGGAAGAGTCCAATGGTATTAGCACGAAGTTTGAGATCAATAAGATTTTTTCTTTTTATTGTTATTGAGAGATGTCTTTTCTGCTCACCATGGCTGCATTTATTTGATCAAAAATACAGTGAAAACAGTATTATTTTGGAATATTATCTTTACTACAGTTTAAAAAAATAATTTCATATTTTTTTTTTGCTTTTTTTTAATGGAAAAGTTTTTACTGTCACTTGATCACTTGATTAATGCATCCTTCCTGAATTATATATATATATATATATATATATATATATATATATATATATATATATATATATATATATATATATATATATATATATATATATATATATATATATATATATATATATATATATATATATATATATATATATATTATTATTTTTTTTTTTTTTTTTTTTTTTTTTTTTTTACATAGTCTGGCTTACTGGCCTCAAACTTTTGAATGGTAATGTACAGTAATCAGTACCATGTAATTTGCCTACCATTTGATGAGTCACATGGTACGCCACAGCATTTCTTGTAAAATAGGTCTTTGATTTGTCTGCTATAGGCACTTTTGTGAGTTGGTAGTTGGATGGTCTTGTTTTCTTAGCACAATGCTGAGTTAATTCTGCCTTTTCGTTTCTTTCTCATTTGTGGTGCAGTTATTTTCCACACCGATGGATTCAGTGACTGCTTCCACAGTCTGTTTCTCCTGTATACGCTTTATTGACGCTATGCTCGACTGCCTCAAAATGAGAAACACCTGCATCAAAATGGCTTAGCTTCTGTTATATCATTATTTTTCCTGTGTGCTATGAGTTGTCTAATTGAAGAATTCATTTAAACTATTCTCGCAGCACAGCTCACAAAAGGCCATGTGTTAGTGTTTTTTTTTTTTTTACTAAATCAAAAAGGTGTTGATGGGCACAAAAAAAGGTTCCAACCACAGTTTGAAGTTTTAAGGCACTCATATTTAATTAATTATTTTGTCTATACTGTAATTATCATCACTTTAAACTGTTATTTTAAAAAGTTAAGTTCATTATGGTTTTAAGTGTTAATTTCATCAACGAAAACTATGATGAAAAATGTTCATTGTCAACCCTTTTTCCATTACTAAGAAGAGACTACACTGGCATTAAGCCATAACTGTGACAATATCAACATGCAATATTGTTGAGGAAAAAAGACGAGACTAAAAGTTAAAAAATCTAAATGCTACCAAAATCTTTGCTTTCATGCTTGCGGTTGCCAGATGTCGAGAGTTTAGATCCCCCAAATCATAGTTTTTCAGAGTATGTTAATTTTTATGATAAATAGTAATAAATCAGGAAACTAGATGAGGTAAAATAAACCATGCATAAGAGTTGACATTCTCTTGATTTGTGGTTAAATGTGAAAGTGCAATAATTCTGATGAAATGTAAAAATACATTTCTCAAATGACAACAATTGTTGTGGCAGAATAATTTTGGGCAGAATAATCATGATCATTATTTTAACCGTTATTCAGCATGATGACAATAGGACTAAGTTTTTATTGACTAAAGCTAGACTAAAATTCCCAGACGTTTAGTCGTCTTAAACTTGACTAAACAAAAACTGGAAAAGGTTGACTAAATGTGATAAAAACTAAAAAATACATTTGACACTGGACTAAGAGTAAATTAAAATATTGCTGATGAAATTTATATCAGATTTTAGTCTTTACTATCTTGAAAGACCTCAGCCAAATATTGTGGCTTAAGTTTGCTTTAGCGAACACCACTAACATTTTCTTTAGATAATGTAAAAAATAAAAAAAGATAGTAGACAGTAGGTGTTCTTCGTCTGCAACATAAGGCACTTCATGGGTCACAGAAATTGCACAGCTACTCTCCCATAGAAATAACTGACCTCCACATATCTGTCCTTCATTGGCAGCCAGACCACAAGGAAAGATGGTTTATGTGGATGTTTTACCGACGCACACCTTTAATCTTCTTAGAGAGTTCAGGACATAATTATCTCCTTGAGTTATACTGTAATTATATAACCTTTCATATCTGTTTATTTGAAATCCTGCTAAACTGTAAATCCCTCATTATCTTGTTCTAAAGTTTATAAAGTATGTTAGGTCAAAGATAGTATTAAAACTTTTAACTTCACACTGTCCCAAAATGAACTTTGTGCTGGCTGTGATCTCATACTTTGAAAATATAATTTCTGTCAAATTGCCTTGTTTACAATCAGGGACTGAGACATAATAAAATTTTACAATAAAGTTACTCTTTCTTCAACCTCTGTCCCACAGAAAAGATTATACTGCAAGTATGAATCATAGTTTGAACTGTAAGCACGTCCAAAATGCATCATGGGTATATTTTACAACATCATTTGTTTTTATAATAGATGGACAGTTGAGATATGTAAAGAAACTTTTTGGCGAGTGACCAGTTATGAGGTCATAAAGAGATGTTATCTTATTTTGTGTCCAGCAGGCTTGGGTTAAACATTACCTCCTCATGAAAACAGACAATGAGTAATAAATTAGCTCCTTTTCTGCAGGCATAGTTTCTGTTTGCTCTAGGCGTTGCACTTTTGGTTATGTAGTCACTTTAGTTTATATTACTTGTTGATTTTAGTAGTTTAGTTAACTTACACTTTAAATTTCTATAGACCGTAAGTTTGTATTCAACCAATCAGAATTCAATTGTCAACCTTATTGTCAAATAGGGTCTTGTTTGTTTCATTTATTGAATTATTTATTTATGTAAAGTGCCCCATTATGCTTTTTCGAATATTACCTTTATGCAAATACAATTTAGCTGTTTGTGAATTTAAAAGGTCTGCAAAGTTTCAAAGCTCAAAGTGTGTGACAAATAAAGTTCTTGTCTTCTAAAAGAAAGAATCAATTCTGAACTGCTGAAACGAGTTGTCAGCAATTCCAGTCTCCCTTCCTGTTGCATACCTACGTAACAATGCCTGTGAACGACGTCTTATTTGACCCGCCCTCAAACACTGTAGTTGTAGCTGAGGCCTGGATGAGTTTGGTTTGTGTTGTTGACATGCCGAGAAGATGCTGTTTTCAGTGCTCCAAATCCACTTTGCGTGTATTTCAAAAGGTTGAGGACTGATGAACGATGGTGTTGGTTTTTACATATCAATTTGAGCCTGTGTATTAAGTGCAGAGGAAGCCTCCGGAACTGAAATTCAGACATGTTATTAGGTGTTTTGTTTCTGACATGGGCTGTAAGCAGTAGACCTATCACAACAGAGTGGGCCATTTGACCAATCAGAGAAGAGTTGGAAAGGTGGGGTTTAGAGAGACTGAATCTTCAAAAAAATCATATTCTGACTCTTTGTGAAATGAGGTGATGTGCAATGTATATTTTGAGAAAAAAGTTTTATTTGACCTAGGATGCATGTAAACCTACTGTATTGTAGTAGACCTGTAGCAGACAAACTTTTAAATAGTATAATAGGGGCACTTTATATAGATCTAAAAATGTCATGTGATGTAACCGTAAAGTCAAAAGGAAACATTTTCCTTATATATTGTGTACATGTGTTTTTATCTTTTTATAATCAAAAATTAATTATTAATGTATAATGGCAATAAAGCAAAAAGCAGATTTGGTAACATACTATAGATGTTTAAATAATAAAGTAATAATGAAATAAAATAATAAAGATTATGTCAAACTGCAAAAGTTTTCTTTAAAAACATCATAATGTAAACTCAATCTTAAAGTTCCATCCTGTTTGACTTAATGCCCCCCAAATTATCTAAATTAATTTATGGATTAAAAACGTGCAAACCATAGAGGTATAAACCAGTCATTTTATGCATAAAGTACATTATTAAAGTATTTTTCAAAAAATGAATATATCTGAATGAAAAAAAAAACAAAAAACAAAAAAACCCAAAACAAACAGAGCATCGTCATTGACCTGACATAAACAATATATTTAAGATATTCTGTCCCTCTGTAGTTGATATAAAAAGGATTCAAACTTTTCCATTTAGGGAAAACATTGTATTGTTTTGAACACACGCCTTTTGCTTTCCATGCATGATTATATCTCATCTCACGGTTTTGTCGAGCACAGAATTTTGTGGTGTTTGTGAAAGGTGTGGTGGTAGTGTATTGGTCAGTGGGGCAAACAGCTCACCTTAGGGCAACCGTACTATGCACATCTAAAGCTTTTGCTCCTCATTGAAACAACTGTAAGTGTTTCCTAAATGGTTCCTATGCATATATGGCCACATCTAGATGCATTTTTACTTGTTGAAACAGCTGCCTTTATTTATTAGTCGTCTGGGTTGATAATCTAAATGTCTTTTGGAAGGGTGATCCATGAACTAGAGATATGCTGTGCTCTGCTTTCAGCAATGGGCATAAAGCCAGATTGCTCCAGGTGGTTGATTTAATGAATCATACAAAGTAGCTTCTGCTTTTTTGATGCCTCATAGCTCTTCATCAGAATTCAGAATGGTTTAGCTTTTCATAAACTTGACACAGTTACGTTTTTGCAGGGTGTGATGGAAATATCAGCTGCAAGATTTGTGGAAACTTGGCTGTGAGGCACATTTCCTCCTGCTGCAGCTCTCCTTGACTTGTCTTCCTGAGGACTTTAGCAAATGTATTTGGGTCATAATGTTTAGTTGTGAGAGAGACAGAAATTATAACATCATCTTACTGCTCAATATGTGATTCATTCATTTTCATTGCAATAAAGAGCTCTTTCAGAGCACTTAAGTGTGAAGCATGTTCTTTAAGTTCTTTAAAGTTTAAGTAACTTTTAAAAAATAATCCCCTTATGAGGGACCCCCTTTCTCAAATTTATTATTACATTTTTACTCCCTAAAGCATGCAGTGGATTGAGAATGAATGGGATAAAGTCACGTGAGAATAGGCAATGCCTCAGTCGCGCTGTGATTGGATATGATTGGTTATGATTGGATATGATTGGCTTGTGCACTAAATCCCACCTCTTGTTTTCGTGCACGTTTGCGAAACAGATGAAAAAATTATGCTGTGAATGGGAAGACTAATAGAGTGGTGCAGGTATGACATCACTTTGTAGGCCAACTGGCAGTTAGCATCACACTGGTTCCCAATGGGATTTTACCAAAGGCTTTTGTATTATCACAAAAAAAAAAATCAACAACATTTGTGATCAACAAAATTTTATGATACTTTCTTGTCCATCAAGATAATTTTCCCAGATAAACACAACTTTTATGAATTTCGAAGCCTAAATGCAGTCTCCTGAAGTAAAAAGCTAAAGGTAGGCTACACATTAACTACACCACGGTTGTTCCACGACTTCATCACTAAGCTTCCGACAACTTACGTTTTTATCTGAAAACAAAAAAAACATTTTCCCTGAAAGTTTTAGTTAGAATACTTTATAAGGGCACAATTATTAGCATAATGAGTTTGTAAAAGCAGACTGAGTTAACCTGTTCGACGTGCTGGCGTTTAATCCATAGATATCATATAAAGGCTAGATGTCTTAAGGCGGAGTCACTTCCGGCATCACCGGCGGCCATCTTACCACAGGGCTCTGTGAATTAAGGTGAGTGAGCAGCACGCACACAAATCCTCTTATCTCGGTGAAATCTGGACGGATTTACAAACGGTTTGGTTTCTTACAAACGTTATTAACGTGGCTATAATTCTGAATGCTTAAACATTTTGAACATAATTATTCATATGTATGCAGTATAATAGCTACATCTCTGACGTTTATAACAAACCAAACCGTTTGAAAATCGGTAGAAAATTGAGCAAGTTATGGTTATTTAAACGTACATGCACCATGTTATGAGTGAGCGAGCACCCTGTGGTAAGATGGCCGCCGTGTGCGGATGTCGAGCTCCATTGGCCAGCAGCACGGACGAGACATCTAGCCTTTATATGATATCTATGGTTTAATCTCCCTGACAGCCTCTGTAGTCACATTTAGCCACTTGTTAGCAACTCCCTTTTTCAAGACACGTTATTCTATGTCATAGAATTAAAGCATGAAAGTGTCTTGAACTTGTGTTCACCACAGACCTTATTTTCAGCCATTTAAGCAAAAACCCATTAAAAAAATCCATTGGTAAAACTCATTTCCGCGTTTTGGCCAACAAATTTACGTCACTCCTGCACCACTCGATTAAAAAGTAAGTTAAAACTCACCCACTTAGATATTACCTCTTTGTCATGTCAAAATCAAACTTGAAATGGCCTGAAAATATATGATTATATATATAAAATATATGATTTTTATTTTTTATTTATTTTTTGTGATTCATTTCAGAACACCACTGCATGCTACTTAGTTTGTTTTAGTTCATTTTTAAAAAAAGAAAAAGAAATTGATAATTTTATTCAGCAAGAAGGTGTTACTGTATATAACTGATTAAATGTATAAATAATTGTTTAATGCTACAAAAGATTTCTATTTTAAATAAAAGCTGACATTGAACATTCTATTAATCAAAGTATCCCAAAAAAGTATCAGTTTCCACAGAAATATTTAGTAAAACTGTTTTCAACATTGATAATAATAAAAATAACCATAATTAATAATTGAGCACCAATAATAATTGATACTTTGCTCTCACGAGAAATATATTAAATATGATAAGTGCAATTCAATATTTATAACCAGTATTACCAGCACTTTATATGTAAATGTAATATGCCACATGACCTTTACCGGTCCCGGCCTCAGGTGGAGGTGACCTCATGTCTTTCCATTATGGTCTTGTTCTCCACTAAAGATGTGGGTCTTCTCACATGGTTTTGGTTTTCATCTGTGTAGATCATTGCAGCTCTTTTCAGCAACTCCACAGAAGAGTGTGTAGTATCATAAATCCTTTTCCTCAAAGCAGAGGGAGTTCCCTTCAGTTAGAGAACACACTAGGCCTCCATTTGTTTATATTCACTGGGAGGAACCTCTTCCTCTACTCTTACATTGTTCCACAGCTTGGTGCTACTTAGCTCCTCATGAGCCTTTTCAACTCTGTTTGACAATGGAAAGAAATGACGTTTATGTCATACGGCGTGGTGTAGAAGTGTTTGTGATGGCAACAATGGCAAAGTCTTTCTTCAAGGCCAGATGGTTTTGAACTCCGTATTCCACCCTTAGTGGATCTTTATACATACTGTGATAGCCTTCAAATTTACACACATATTATATAACCTGTGCTGTTTATGAATGGACAATCTGATTGCTATAAAAAAAATATTTCAAGGTGCAACATTTAGTTGGTAAATTCTATTATGGATTGTTCCTAGTGATAAACCTGATGCGTTTAGGGTTTCATGATATACAGTATAGTATGTATGTATTTTTCTTTTTCTAAAGCTCTAGGTTTATTTGCTCATTAAAAAAAAAAGAGTTGTGATCATATACCAACATGACATATTGTTGTTATTATTATTATTATTATTATTAATAAATATTTAACTAAATAAGAAATTTGTAATATTGTAAAACTTCACTGTAAAATAGAAAAAAACACACAAATATTTAACTTAATTCTCTTTTGTTTAAAACCACTGGTTTACAAATGCTCCTCACTGCAAGTTTGAAGATGGTTGGCGCATATTGCATTGCCAAATGCACATTATCAGCAGTGTTTAATTTGAGCCAGAGTAAAACTGATGGTGTTTCTGATCAATAGAGATCCCAGGAAGATGGAACTGCAGCCCTGGACAATTCTGCTAATACTAATCAGGATAGCAGGAGATACGAACAACGGGAGTTAGATTAGTCAGAAATCCATGTACTGGAAAAGGCAACGATGTCGTCGGTGAGGGAGAATATCACTGATCAACTGATATTTGGTTGAGATGATATTTGGTCTCAACGTAGCTATATGCGACTGAATAATAGACTAGGGTGTAGTTAGGGCCGTGCCGAAATTATGTTGTAAATGATGATTAGTTGTGTCATCACCGTTTAGTGCTGTCATTGAATGTTCCGAGAAAACTGAAGTTTTTCATCCAGCACTTATTAATTTACAAATTAAGCATTGGTTATAAGCAACCCAAACTCAGGTAGATGCAGAGATGAGAAGCAGCATTTACTATGAACAGATTTCGATCACAAACTGCTTGTGTGTAAATGAACAGTCAGTGTTGCATGTATTTAATTAAATTAATTAAATTAAATTACAGCCTTTGCTTGATAATAGCACTACACCATATCACCATTCAAAATAATCCGTTTTATTCTTATATAATAGTGCCTCCCTCCTTGCTTTGGTAATGAACAGTTTGTTGTCTTGGATTTTTCCAATAATGGTTTCCACTAATGTGTTTATCATTTGAGGTGGAAAGAGCCCTCAGATGTGTTTGCTTGTCTAGAAAGATTTTATCTGTACGAGAAAAAGCCTTGTTTTGTTCATTGAGTGCTGGAGGGGGTGAAAGGCCTCAAATGAACTGAAAGTGGAGGAAATGGTTGGTTATATATAGCATTTAGAAAATTAAAATGACAATTATGATAATAATAACACAGTGGGATTTACCAGTATCAAATGCAGCATTAGTGACTGATTCATGCTGAGATTTAAATATTGTCCACGTGAAATGATTTTCACAGGTATGTAACTTTAGATGGGGTTGAAAAAATAAGAGTGATGTCAGTCAAAAAAGGAAAGGTGGTTTAGAGATGGAGTATGTTATTATTACCTTATTATGAATGGAGTAAAGTATTGTCAGTAATGGATATGCAGCGCTAAGTATGTTGTGTATTTTTGTAAACACTGCAGTGCTATTCGTGATGTGATCTTCCTTGTAATGTTTCCCAGATTGAACTCCATGTTGATCTCATCTCTCTTCCAGCCGGATAACATCCTCTACCCCCCCTCCATGCCTTTCCGCAAGTCCAGCAACCCAGACGTATCTCACGGCTCCAGTTTAGCGCTGAAATTTAAACGACAACTCAGCGAAGATGGCAAGCAGCTTCGGAGAGGAAGCCTAGGGGGCGCTCTTACAGGTAAATCACGATTTTTTTTTTAACACGATTATAGGTGGAGGTGATATGATCGAAGTCTTATTTCATGATGATAGTAATTTTAACTCTCAGTGAAGTTTCACAATTATCGATACTTCAGCAAAAACTAATACTAGGTTAATGAATGAAATTAAAAGTCCTCAAAACAGTTACAGAAGACAAGTAAACAGTCAGCAATACAATAACAACAAAGAAACTAAATTACAAAAAAAAAAGATCAGATCAGTAATAGCCTACAACAGAAATTGAATAAAGTAATCAAATGTAAAATAACACCGCTGTATACATTAAATAAAGACTAATCATTATTAAAACTACAGTTTATTCATTCAATAGCAGTGAGAGATTTTATCTTTGTCTTTTGTTGTTTGATTAACAATAATAACTGCAGCTGATTTATTAGGCTGCTTTCATTTTAAGAGTTACAGTAACACACAGACCCAATATACTGTTACACACGCACTCTTTCTCAGGTTTTACATTCACTGTAAGAAATAACCGACTGTGTTATGAGGACACTTACCAAAACGGCATTACGACATATTTTAGGTGTGTATCTGAAGCCAACAGTTTACTTTGCTTATGCGCGTTCCGCCCCATCTCGGAGCGCATGCACAGGACGCCGCCTAGGGAACTGTATCAACACTGTTTAATATCAAGTATATCCCGCAGTTTAGCAACAGTAGACGGCATTTTACAACAGTCACTTATTTGGATGTCAAGTTTGGGCTTAGGGAGGAAGGAAACGAAGGTGCGTGGGACTGAATGCAGCAGCGGCACAATAACCGTTTCACATCGATTATCTTGTTTTCATAATCATTGGAACCCAAAATCGAAAATCTTTGTGTACAGTCAGATGTAAATAGGGTCATATTGTGAAACATCATACTTTTCTTGATCCTTTTTTCCTTGACACAAAAACCACATACTGCAAATAACCATTTACTCGTTTTAATTGAGAAAAAAAAGTGAGCCATTCACAACAGTATTTACCACATTTTCTGGGTAACAAGTCACACCGAATCATATTTGCATTGGTGAGAGAAAAAAAAAAAAAAAAAAAAACAAGTAGTATGGATGTATGTCACATTTTATTAATTTCTAAAATACTGTAAAATACCAGTAAATAAATACAACTTTTACAAACAGTATTTTATTTCCCTTCACTCCACAACAAATCCTTTACATTTAAAATTATCCAATTATCCAGGAATCACAGGAGTAAACAAAGGCAGCGTAACAGCTTGTATCAATAAACAAAGACAGTTTCGGAGGAGGAACATAACCAAACTCAGGACTTAAATACTAAGAAAAGAAGACATTGCTGATAATTTTAAGTAACTGGGGGATATTTAAAACAGGGAATTAATCAGAAACCACAACTAATCAAAGCAGGGAAACAGGAACTAAGGGAAACAAAACAGAATATCAAAATAAGAGCAAATCAAAGCAGGGAAACAGGAACTAAGGGTAACAAAACAGAATATCAAAATAAGAGCCTGTAACTGTGACGCCTGCAAATATTTAAGTTAATATTTAATATTAAGTTTTTTTAATTCAATTGATTAGACATGCTTCTTGATTGTTAAAATTGAATTTAGCTATTTAATTGAAAAACAAAATTTTGAAAAAAAAAATTATGGATTTCATGTGGGCTCAAAAAATTTAATTTGTCAAACTTTTAATAAATATTTGATAAATTGTATATAATATATTGTATAATTTCAATTAATTAGACATGCTTTTTGATTACTAGAGTACAAACTGTAGCAAGCAAGCATATGCTTAATCACCATTATAATTGTATGGGGGTCCTTGGAAAATTTTCTCCCCTCTAAGGGGTCCCTGGCCCCAAAAAGTTTGAGAACCCCTGTTGTAGAGTATAGAAAAGCAATTGTACTGCGTTTGTGTCGAACTCATCCGCAGTTGAGTTTACTTTATAATTTGTGCGGTCACGGCTGTGCGTGAGATGGAGTCGAACTCAGAAAATAAAGTATTCCGGGCCTTTAAAGGGATAATTCACCCAAAAACTGTGATTTATTCACAAACTTTCTCACTGGACTACACTATGTTCCAGGTCTATTGGATCCATTTGATAGCTTTGTATAAGGAACAGACTATAATGCATTTATGTTAGCTAGCTTCATTTTAGTAGGGTGGGGCTTTGGAGAGGGGGCGTGTGTTAGTTAGCAAAATGGCAGATTTTTGCAAAACGTGTAGTGAATTGAGGGCGCTACATTTATATATGTGCAAGTGCAAATTAAAATTTAGGCAGAGTTTCCACCAAATTCAAGAAACCTTGATTGTTTACAAGTTGACCTCAGGGGAAAAAATATAATAAATATAAATTTATAATATTGTCTCTTTTAAAAATTAAATGTGTTACAGACAATCCAAGCGAGACCTTTCATAGAACTGATTACAATCAGTCGATCTCGTTTAAAGCCACTCTGAAAAGTAAAGTAAGTCAGAACTTTATAATGCAGAAAGTTGCGATTTCATTTAATATTTTTCTGTTTCGGATTTGGCTCCTAAGAGCTTCATAATGCTATTTTCATTAGACGTGACATTATGACCACCGTATTTGACTACATTGTTTCATGTGATGTTTGTCTTGCTGTTCCTCATGGTCTGATGTGTTGAATCAGGTATATAGGGCACACTGCTGAAATGTGCTGAGGGCGTCTAGCTGGCATTTCCTCAGTCATGTGGACGGTGACTATATGGAAGCTCTTTCGTAGTGAACCGGAATCGCAGTTTTCCTTCTACGTATCCTGTTTTTTGACCGGGTTCGGTGACCATATAGAACCCACAAACACATAAATACAGGTTAACAATAGGTTGTCTAGGATACAATGCTATAGCTAAACAAAGTATATTTCTAAGAGAAGAAAATATAATGGTCTTATTATTTAAAAAAATAATCCTCTCTCACCTCTCCTAAACTGAAAAATGTTTCAATCTGATTTAGTTCAGTATTCTAGTATTTGAAGGTAATTTTGCCCTTACTGCAGTGAGGTTTTGCTAGTTGCCAGGGAGAAGATTGTTCTGTATTAAGCTTGAGAGGACAAACAGCTGCTGATTCATATGTAAAGGACTTGAGAAATCAAGAAACACTTAAACTTGAAGAACACTCGACACACAAAACATGAAGTGAAGAGCAGGACAGATATGCATGGACAAACACATAATACAAATGATCGGATAAGCCCATTTTAATCACATGGAGACGTTCCATTTAATACATTTGATTGCATTTTATATTTGTAGTAATCAGCTTTTATATCGTCCCAAATCAAATTAATTTAAATGAACTCTGCGATGATGCTTTTGTCATGGCCAAACTCCTGCCATTATTTATTTACCTTGATTTACCATTTATTTGACCAAAAGGGACACATGCTCCTTGCTAATGCATTATTTGCTATGTAAGCAGTTATTTGGAAATAACACATCAAATATTTGCTTCTCTGAGTCTACAAAACCATTTAAAATGACAAGCCACAGTTTTACGCAGCACCTAATGCACCATGAAAACAATTCCTGAAATGTAAGATCACAAAAGCGTAAATGTATTATATTAAACCATATACAATTTGGGTCTAACAGATTTAATTTCTTCTGACATGACTCCTCAACCATTAAATTGCATTTGTATGGCAGCTCAGTGTTATGAAGGTATATTACATTATCAATCTAAACTATCAATAGATCAACGGGGGGCTGTAAAATGATTAGTTTAGGTGAAGAGGCCTTCCACAGTGCTGTAATGTACTGTGACAGTGTGAAAGGCATGAATATAAGATAAATAATGGTATAAAAGAGCTTCTCCCAAAAATAAATTTTCTGAGCCATTTTTGCAATGACTTTTTTGATCAGCTGGTGTGACAAAGATTTGACTATATGACTGTAAACACGATCCACTTACATTTAATGATAGAAAGTGTCACAATACTTTTTTTTTTAAACAGTATAGTATATCTATTGTTTTATTATTTAAAACCTTTTATTATTAAAAACTTTATCTTCTTAAAATGTTTTGCTTAAAGTGTGCTCGTGCTATATTTCTGTAAAATAAATACCTCTTGGTTTGATATCTTGCTATCTAATGCAATGAAAATCATACATTAAAGGGATAGTTTAGCCAAAAATTAAGATTCTGTCATGTAGTTCCAAAGCTGTATAATGTCCTTTCTTCTGCGGAACACAAAATAATATATTTTAAGAAGTCCATTTGTCCATACATACTAAGGCAGTGGGATTTGACACACTGGACCCCATTGACATTCATTTACAAAAAAATACACAGAAGAAATAAATAAAATGTGTGGTTCAATTTTGGGTGAACCACCACTTTGACTGTGGTTTAAAAGGCCATTCACACAAATCGCTGTGAGGACCAATTTTCCCCCTTTTTTCAAAATTCTGAAGTGTTTAATGTCAAAAGATGCAAGCACAACAGTTAAACATGTCCATCTGGTGCATTGTTTACTTTTAAAAACAATGGAAAAACTGTACAGTAGAATGCAAGAAACTGTCCCTAAGTGTCCAAATGTTTTTGGGCTTGCTACACACACAAAAAAGAAAGAAAAATTGTGTATTTACACAAATCGTATGCCTTGCTCACTGGGCATTTTGACCTTTGCCCCACGCCAGGCACATGCCTGTAGATGCTGTAATGTGGGTCATGTTGATCGGCATATGTTTGTTATGACATGTCCGTTATGATGAGTCACTTGAGTCATAGCCTGTGAAATAGTAAGACACTCCCAGAATCCTCTATGATCTTGTCTGAACATATTAGATTATTATTTACCACGTTGCCTTCAAGAACATGTTTTGT
Organism: Scardinius erythrophthalmus; assembly: GCF_964197995.2. Lineage (NCBI taxonomy): Eukaryota > Metazoa > Chordata > Actinopteri > Cypriniformes > Leuciscidae > Scardinius > Scardinius erythrophthalmus. Next base: position 43,473,324 of record NC_138225.1, on the reverse strand, counting down.
CCAGTATGCTACCACTAAATACTAATGTTCCTTGGAATCCTGCTGTACTTTTTACTTATAGATGTAATGTTGTATTTGCATGTATGTATTTATATACTGTTTCACTGGTGTGTGTATGTTTGTGTTATATAATGTATGTATTTACAGGGGTTGGACAATGAAACTGAAACAATGACTAATATAGTTTTGGAGGTTTTACGCATATATACTGTATGCACGGTCTGGTGGACAGTCTTAACTGATTGCACATTCCATCATTAAGAGCAGAGTGTGAAGGTTGAATTAGCAGCGTTACGGTGTGCAGAAGCCCCAAAGAGGCTTTACACCCAGACTGTTGGACTGCAATATTATGGCATTCTCTACTGTGCTTGATGGCCGTGTCACTGCCAAGGACAACCAAACCATTCTGGTGGACCATGTGCGCCTAATGGTTGAGACATTTTACCCTGAAAGGGGTGCCGTGTATCAGCATGATAATGCACCAATACACACAGCAAGACTTGTGACAGAATGTTTTGATGAACATGAAAGTGAAGTTGAACATCTCCCATGGACTGCACAGTCACCAGATTTAAATATTTATGAGCCACTTTGGGTTTTTTTTTTGGAGGAGCAAGTCAGAAAACGTTTTCCTCTACCAGCATCACATAGTGACATGGCCACTGTTCTGGAAGAGGAATTGCTTTAAAGTCCCTCTGGACACTGCAGGACCTGTATCTGTCATTCCAAAGACGAACTGATGCTGTATTGGCCACAAAAGGAGGCCCTACACCATATTAAAACGTTATGGTCTAAAACCAGGTGTTTCAGTTTCATTGTCCAACCCCTGTATGTTTTACTCACACAAATCTTTTTATTTTTTCAGGGAAGTACCTGCTGCCATATGCTTCAACCCAGCAGGCATGGTCAGCCACAGGCTCAGAGACCACCAACTTGGTGCGCATGCGCTCCCAGACCCTTGGCAAATCTGCGCCCTCTCTCACTGCCAGCCTGGTCAGTATACCACAAACAAATTGAGTTTAGCCTGATATCATTTGGTGGATTCACTGCTCAAACACTAGGGAGCGCCACTGTATCATTGGCACAAAATAATAACATTGATTTGGTCTGATCTGATAGAGTTGATTGTGATAATGAACCTTCTCATTTCCGATAAGTAGACTTGTAGGATGTTTGCGTTTTAGCATGTTGTACTTTGAAAAAGAACCAGGCATTTAGTTTGAAATTGGAATAAAGTCTTATGGACCGATGAGGATGATTAACCTGTTCCGACTAATTGAAAGAAGAATAAGAAAAATAGAGCCAGGAATGAATTAGAAAAATGTATAAAACCTAATCAGTAAAAAATGTCATTTTCTCGATGAGGTGGGTTGAATCCAACCACAATGAATGACACTTTGTGTGGTACCAACATAGTTCCAGTTTTAATGAATTGACATCACACCTTTGATGACAAAAAAAATCATCTCTTGTTGTCTGTGGTTTGTATTAATTAAGTATTAAATATGAGGACTCGAAAATTGAAGGGTCGTTTCACACAAAAATGAAAAATCTCTCAAAATTCTGTCTACTTAGCTTCATGTATCATATATATATATATATATATATATATATATATATATATATATATATATATATATATATATATATATATATATATATATATATATATATATATACACATATACATATATACATCCTCAAAATATTCAGGCTTCTCTATTCTGTACAAATGGTAGTGTTGACCAGAGGCTGTCAAACCAGTGCTATAAAAGTACTATATACTATGCAATTTGTAAATGTTGTTCTTTGCATGAGTCGTATAAAGAAATTCAGAATCACAGCAAATTGGAGAAGTAGTCTTCCTGCTGGGTCAGTAAAATTGTTGGTAACACTTTAGAAACCTGTTCATTCATTAATGGATAACTACACAGGAACAAATGAGAAACACAATATTAACATTCTAAATACTGTTAACTTACAAGAAACTCTGGTTAATTAATTAGGAAGTAATATCGCTCAGTTGAAATAAGGTGAATAATTCACTTTTTTTAACTAAAGTGATACCAAATTATTAATTTTATCAATTATTAAAGGGGTCATATAATGCCATTTTTGTACAAGCTAATATGATTCTTTAGGGTCTAAATTAAAAGTTTGTAATATACTTTAATTAAAAATTCTCATTAGTATTGTAAGAAAACACTAATTTTACCTGGTAAAAAACAGCTCTGTTTTCAGCACGCCGTTTAAGTGCACACGTCTTTAAATGATAATGAGCTTTGCTCACCCCGCCCTCTGTTCTGTACGTACACCATTTATAACACAATAACACAATATCCATAACGCATTGTTCATTATAAACGTGGGATTATGAATTATATTGAGATCGTCGTACATAAAAAACATGGCGTAATGTACCCTTGAGTGTAAACAGCCGCATTCATCGTGAAGCGTGCAGCAAGCGCTGATAAATTTATTTATATATATTTAATATATAAATATATTATTTATATTATAAATAATATAAAGGTTAATAAAACGTTACACTCACTTCAGTTCTTCTGGAGGTGCAGCAGGAACACGAATAGTTGGTACGGATCCTATTTTCAGGAACAGCTTCTTAGCTAAACCAGCTTCACTGGCCCTCGTTTGTAAAGCAGTCTGGTGTGAAATGACTTGCATTGATCGTGGGGAATCCCCACAAGGGAACCCCGCGTCAATGCTTTGGGAATATTCCATCAAAAACATCAAAATGACTGCTGTGTTCCTTATTAGGCTACACCCAAGAACAATCGCTTAGACGCCATTCTTCTCCAGCATATCAATGCACTATGATGACAGACAGCTCGCTCACGAGCGAGGGCGGGTCTCTGTTGAAACGCAGTGCTGTCAATCACAATCGTGGGAGGGGCGTCGATTTTGTGACGTCACAAAATCGAACGGCTTGATTTCAGAGAGTGTCAAACATATAAGGAGATTTAAAAAAAAAACACTGGATGGATTTTTATCATTTTATGATGGTTGTGTACAAGGCACTGTCAACACACATTTCAGTACAATCAACTTGTAAAAGTGCATGTACCATTATATGACCCCTTTAAGTTTACATATCTTTTATCTGCTTTTACTGCTTGTATTATTTAAATGGAAAGTTTACCCAAAAATGTAAGTTTACTGAGCTGTCATTTACTCACCCTCATGTCATTAAAATCCTTAAATAATTATTTCATAATATTTTTGTTGACCTAGTAGTAAAAAATAAACTTAAGTTTTTCTGAAAGACCTTGCATTGTCTAAGAGTAATCATGTTGACCATAAGAAAATAGCAGCATTAAATTGTGTATTTTGGACCAAATATATTTAAGAAAAGGGTGTTTTTTCCCATTACTTTGTGCTGAGCTGGATGCTGTGAAGATATCCTGAGAACCCGCCATGTCTTATTTGCTTCTCCTGAGCCGTGGCAAACAGAGGTCCAGGTTCCATGTTGGGCGCCTGATTGAAATTAATGACCACAGGGAGCAGGGTCAATGCTGCAACAAACAGAATGTCATTTACTTAGTGGCTGTATCCGATCTGCTTTCATTGGAGCCTCCTTGGTCTCTCTCTCTCTCTCTCCCTCTCCCCTGCTGAAATAAACAGCCTTTGACCAGCTTAGAGAACCAGTTAAAACCATTTTACTTGTTCCCTGTACTGGCTATGCTGCTTAGAGTGGGAAAAAAAGGTCCAACTTTTATACAGAAACAGTTCTGTAAATAAATAAATAAATAAATAAATAAGTAGGCCTAAATATAAACAGAACAAATGCTTCTATGACATTTGTTCCTATTATTTGTTCTTGCATGTCTTCAATGAATGACTCTTCATTTGTCCTTCTATTTGGACAGAACACACTGTACTAAAGTACACTGCTCCCATTTATAGCACAGCACAAAAGAAATCCAAGTTATGAGCTTTGCAGCCTGAATTTAATATGATTCTTGAATGTGATTTAATTGAATTAGTCAAAAAGGCTCAGTCTAATCTAATGGATCACACAAAGTCAGTAAAAAAAAAAAAAATATTATATATATATATATATATATATATATATATATATATATATATATATATATATATATATATATATATATATATATATATATATATATATATATATATATATATATATATATATATATATATATATATATATATATATATATATATATATATATAATTTTTTTTTCTTTTTTTTTTTTTCTCACTGATCTGCAGCAATTATTTTTATAATGACTTGAAGTAATCCGAGAACCGTTACTGTGTGATATGTGTGTGATTACTGACTGGTTGTTCATGGGTATTTCTGCAACTATGCACTGTTTTGTGCTACTGGGATTAGGGGTTGAACATGTGATTAAAAATTCGAGTTAACGTCAACTAGTCGCTGATGACGTCTATAAATAAGCCTGAACAAGCTGAGACTCGAACGCTGGTTGCCTTGTGCACAGCTATGGCATATGACACAGTGTTGCCCACAGTGCTATTGATCCTACACAACAGCTTATTTTTATCAGCTCTTTTGTCTTTGGGTCATTATATTCCTCACAGATTTCTTCTCGTTCTAAATCAGATACTGATAAAGTAGCACAGTAAAGACTACATTTATATGAATGCATTAGTGAGAGATTGATTACATGTGAATTATTTCTATTATATATGATTCTATCTGGCAGCATCTCTCTACTAATAGTGAAGCTGTGGGTTTTAGTTACTAAGAAATATATGCTAGATTTTTTTCAGTATCTAAGCTATTTTATTGATTAAATCACAGAACAATGATGACAATACATTTCTGCGCTACTGAATGTTTCTGTGCATGCGATCTGCATGTGATGTGCGAGCTACAGTCTGTTTGTGTGTGCGTTACAATGCAGCAGCACATTAGTTTAGAATGGCAACGAACTTACGTGTACAATAAGTTATTTAAAACGTGCATTCACCCGATCAAATTTGAGCATCCAGATGGTACAATCAAACATATCTTGTGGAGCGCTCTCAGAGTAGCGAATGCATTTATTTGTCATTTTAACTGTTGCAAACTGAGTGTAAAAGTGGTCTTCATAGATTTCTTATCCTGTTGCACCCTTTATAGGCCATGATCAGCGACTATTCAACGTCAAGCTTAAAGCGTCATGGCAGAACCTTAAAGTTGATTAGTCGACTAGTCTGTGCAAACCCTTCCGGGATTGATTTTTATTAAACTGTCTTGGAAACTTTTCACCATGTGGTCATAATTCATGCTTTTTTTTTTTGGCATAGATTTTGTTTTACCCCTTTCCAAATTCATGCAAAATCCATCACAAAGTAATGAATTTAATAAAGTAATTGAATTGCATAACCACTTTAAATATTCATTGTGTGAAAAATAATATTTATACAAAGTACTTTCCCACAGTTGTGGTGTCATTTCCATCACAACCAACAATTTTCCATATAATATGTAAAAAATAATAATAATAATAATTGTGCATTTCCAATAACATGGCAAAATTATTCTGTGGTTTGTGTGAATACATTGTTGCTTTTTCAAAACTACTGAAAGAATAGTTAATGGAATTGTGTGTCTCTCTCTCTCTCTCAGTCTATGGTATCATCTCAGCTGTTTTGGCTTTATCAGGCTGTTTACATGACCCTGCTTCTAAATCAGCCTCCCTGAAAATCAATGGTGGCTGGGCCTTCCCGCTTTGCGTCGACTCCCATTGAATTGCTAATGGCCTTTTCCCCTGCGCCATTCCCGCGCTATCTTTTTGGATGTTCCCCCTCCCGCAAAATACAAAGGGAAGGAGTATGCCTTAGGAATGTTAACGCTGTTTAGTGAAAATGAGTGCCTGTGGAGTAGGCCGTCGATTCATATGTGACCTTGGAAAGATATTCCTTACACACAGAGGGAGCTTATCTGTTTTCCCTTTGTAAACCTCATGTGGAGGGTATATGGGTTTTTGCTTTGGTCTGTTTGGATATTCAGGAACTTTGTAAACTGTATGGGTTGTTGGAAACAGTTGTAGTAAGATAAAATGTGTTTTTTTTTTTTTTCTGCAATGATCACAGTGGATATCTCCATTATATCAAGGGGATTTTGTGTTTACTGTGCCTTCTACTTTGAGAACTCTGAGAAGAAACATGCAATAAAGAAAACAAGAAAAACATGGATTGTGCTTCAGCAGAAATATATTTGTCTAGGGGTATTGTGGTGGTGCTTTGTGTATATTATCTCTACAGAAAACACTTAAAACCAGACGGTCCTCCAGAAGAATTGTCAATCAAATAGATTCTACTGTCATGATTGTAATGTTAATTATTTAAAGGAAGCAACAGTAAGTCCCATTATGCTTGGTGTAAAACATTTTTTTGATAACAATCCATGGTTTTTCCTGCATTTTAAATATTTTGGCGGCCACCAAAATTAATCCTTGTCAATGATATTTGATCATTTAATGTGACGATACCTGCCGTTCTGTAGTACCGGTAACCACTGATAGCCAGCTTATTTGAAATGTTCCTGTGAGTGTTTGTGTGAGCAGTCTAAGCTTTTAAAGGTTTCTGTTTACAATGTGTTTTTGCAACATTGAGCTTTGTAGCCAATCACAGACATATCTGTTGAGCGTGTAAACACAATGTTCAATCAGGTGTACTCAAGTTAGTCAGAATCAGAGTTTTTGTTCAGTGCGGGTTCCGCATACTCACGATTCTTTTCATTATAACCAACAAGTATAAACACAACGTCAATAAAAGATTTATTTTTACTGCTGTTAAATACTGAAGTAATTGACAGCTTCAGTTAGAATATAATGGCAGCGATCTTTATTTGCTTTCTGTATATAATATATATTTTTCATGCTAAACTACATTTTGCAAAGTTTCTTGTTTGACAGCTGTATTTAAATGCACGATTGAATCTGATTGACAGTGATAAGCATAGCAATGGATGGAAAAAAACATTCTGATTTGTCTGTGTTTTTTGTTCATTTTATTGATAACTTTTCAAATCAGTCACTCAGTGACTCAGACTTTTCACATAGAACTATTTTATATATAAAAATCTGTATATTTATAAGCACTTTGTTTTATAATCTGAGGCTATGCCTACATTAATCCGGATACATTTGAAAACAGCATTTTCATTTAAAAATGCTCTCCGTCCACTAGCGGTTTCGGGCGTTTTCCAAAAGTTTCTCATCCACACTGAAACGTCGTCAAACGCTAAATTTACCTCACTGCGCATGCGTAAACCCTCACAAAAGTTCACTGAGATGATACAGACAAAAAAATAAATAATAAAGTTATCGCGCAATTCTTCTGGCAGGAGAATTGTATTTAGCAAAATATCTCACCATTCACTGATGCATCCAAGTTGCAGTTAGTCAACATAATGTGTTTTGGTCTAAAACACAACTACTCTAATGTTTTGCTGCAGGACAGCAAATGCGAGTAACTTTTCTGTCATCTTTGCAGTACTGCGATATGAGGAGTGTCCAGAGTGGAGAGTCCATATATAGAATAGCACATAACAGGCACAATACCAGTATAAACATGTTGGTTCAATATGTGGGACATGACTAAACATGCGTCATAATTTTCAAATACCTACGTTTTCACAGTCCACACTACATTTTAGAACGTCTTTTAATTAATCTGTTTTAAAAAATTAGAATGATCCAAATCAAAAAATAAGATTTTTTTTACATAATAATGATAATCTTACATCAGCTAATTAAGATCTGATAAGCGGGTGAAGGTTTACTGCGTGTTAAAGTCTTTTCATCGTAGCAAATTCATTTAATTATCATGACCTCGAATTTAGGTTCGAATGGCAATTTGTTATTGGTTATTTATATAATAGTTTAGCAATACACTTGATTTATTCTATTTAACTCGTTACTCTTATTATCCTCGTTCACTCGGGTGCCAAAGTCGTACAGGGGGCTCATACCGGCCGTTCATATTATGTGGGCCCGCGATCACAAAATCTCCAGTCTGATCAATAACCAGAGGTTATTGCTAAAGCAGTTTAACAATGCCGCCCACGCTTGCTATTGTTAAAAAGTACCCATGTAGCCCCCTATAGTCGCCTATAAAACAACTTAGTTAAAGCCCAAACAATAACCAGAGGTTATGGCTAGTACATTAAAGGGGTCATCGGATGCAAAATTCACTTTTATGTGGTGTTTGCATATAAATGTGTCTTTGCAGTGTGTGGACACAACCACCATACAATGAAAAAAATTTATTCACTCCTTTTTTATTTTTAATCCTCAAAAAGTCTAAACACACTCAATAATCAGGCCGTTTGGATTTTCTGAGCACTATGATATCATAATGCACTGCGAACAAAGCTGTTTTTGAGGAGGAAAAAAGGGTGTTGTTTTACACAACCATTGAGGAATTTTAACCAAAGTATATTACAAACTTCACATGAACACCCTAAAGAATCATACCAGCTTGTGGAAAATGCGCATCTGATGACCCCTTTAAGATAATGCCACTCCAATGCTTGCTATTACCTCAATAGTATTTTAATCTAGCCCCCTATAGTAATGCGACTGCATAACAGCTTAACCCTCTGGGGTCTGAGCTGTTTTCTGGGCCCTGGAGGTGTTCTGACATGCTCTGACATTTGTGCTTATTTCTGTTACTTGTGACATTTTCATGGCTAAAGTCTAATTACACTGTATTCAGCACAAACTCTGCTACAATAATATATCATCAGCATGTGTGTAAAAGTTTGTTGTTTTGAGATAATGACATTTATGCGTGGTTTGTGAAAATACAAAAAAAAATTCTCACTGAAATAAGGTCATGAAACCCATACTGATTATTTCTTCACAAGACTTTTGAAAATTGTATGACGTAGCCTAGAATATTTGCTCTAAAACTATGTTTTACATAGTTTAAAACTAAAACTATGTATTTGCTCTAAAACTATGTAAACTATCACCCTGACTGCTCATTCAGATAAGACAATATATTGATTTAAAATTTTTACGACGTGTTTTGTGTGAAAAAGCTTTATGCGGGAGCTCATTAAGCTTTTCACACCTGAGAAAGACAAAGACCCTCCCCTAACGGCCCTATTAGGAGCTATCAGGCCCTATCATTCTGAGCAACCTTGCACAAAGAATGAGGAGATTTAAAAAAGAATGGCTTTTAGATTTTTTGGATTTATTTACAACACAACATAATCCAAAGATACACAACAAATGACAAAAAAGCACTAATTGAAAACAATGATCCAAAAACAGAGACCTTTGTGCCGTTCCTAAAAACATTGTACATACCTTTCATTTCCAAGGTGTTTGATTTTCACTTTACCATGTTCATGTACAGAGACTCATGTGAATGTTGAAGTCCTCAGTGGCATCTGGGCCCTGAAAGAAAAAAAAAGTGAACATACTGATATCAAGAGAAAGGCCTGCACAATTTTGGGAATAAATTTTAGATTTTTCTGGTTAAAATTGCTTTTTAAAATTCACAGAATACACACACACACACACACACACATAAATGTTTCCAACAATATATAATATAATGAACACCAGGTTTGTTGTGCCTTGTAGGCATAGGCTATGCACAGTGCTGCATAAAATAATAATAACAATAACCTATAGCAGCCTATAAATCTTCGAAAATATTTCAGTAACAACTAAGCTAGAGAAAAATATATTGATTATCATGTTACTTCAAATGTTTCCATTCGTTATGATGATATGAAATGAGATAATAGTAAAAACATGAAGCCGTTTGGTGCTTTTCAAACGCGATCGCGATCCAAAATATGATAAACGCGATTGCGCTCAAATATAAAACATTATGGTTACCATATACATATCTACATTTGAGCAGATATCCACAAACACAGTAACAGTAAACACAGGTCTAAATATTATAATATTCACCATATATCTAGCAACAGTTCAACTGCAATGTGAAATTTATGCAACAATAACAAACTAATATGTAAGAATTTCTTACCTTACGTCTTTCTTGTCTTCAAATCGCGTTCTTCTTCTTCTGAGGTTGCCTAAATCCAATGTAAGCTCACGGCATGTCTTTCAAACTCGACGAAAAGCAGAGACTTGTGAAGTGTTTTGGTGTTTTGTTTTTGAGGTAATGAGCGCGTTTGCGTTCCATGTGGAGATTTGCATGTCAATCTCTTTTGTGCGAGTGGGCGTGGTCGAATTAAAAATAATTAGGAAGCGTTTGAGAAGCTGGACATCTTGTTGGTTTTATACAAATTACTTAAACAGAGAATATTTGTTTTCAGTTTGAATCCGATCATTTAAAAGTACACACTTAAATGTTTATAAAGGTATATGGCTCATAAATGTGTGACAAGTATTCGCTGAGTTTTGTTTCAGTTTATAGACGTGCTCAAGAAAAAAAAGTTCACCGCGACGGAGAGGTAGAACGCACACCCTGTTTATTTTCTTTATTTTACAAAAGCACAATGTTTTGATTCGATTGTAAGTGGACACGTACAAAAGTAAAAATATCACAGATTCTTTTTTTATATTTCTTTTTTCTGTATGACCATAAATGATGGAGTAATTTAAGTTTATAGTGCTACAATGTGAAGAAAATCCAGCAAAACGCGCCGGCGCGTTTGACGACCTCAGAGGGTTAAAGTCGAGCAGTTAGTCAGGAATCTAGAATCTCACCAGATGCTCACCAGGTGTCCCATGCTTCATCTAACCTGAGATCTAGTATGTACTTAACCCTGGACGCAGCTTTGCGGTAACAATGGATATGACGTCTCCAGAATTTACACCTTTTGAGGGCAGGATGCTATTTGCATGAAAGACCCACTCCTCTGTAAGAAAGATATCTCTAAACTCTTAAAAATGTTATTACCTTTTGGTTTACTACTTTGGGGATGAGATCTTTGTACCAGTCGCACTGAGACATTCCAAATGATACCAAACAATGTATAGTGTTGTATGATAATTGTCCACATTAAACCATCGATTTTTGGCTAAATTTCAGGTGATCTTAGCATTAGAGAGAGACGAAATGGGGAAGGGAGAGAAGTGTGAATTGGGAGGTGATCAACTCAAGTGTGACCGTGTCTCGAATGGGGATGTTAATATAGCAAGAGAGTTCAGATGTTAATTTCCTTTGTTTTCTCAGAGTTGCCCACTCTTCCAGTTTTTTCAGTCTTCCACTTCCTTTTTCCTTTTGTGGAAAACATAAACGCAGAAAAAAAAAAAGTTGAACTCTTTATGCTTTTTTTTTAACTATACTTTTGTACGTTTTGATCGTCATGTTGAATGTGGTCTGTAACTAGTGACCGTCAATATGATTCATGCATTTTAGACTTGTAAAGCGAAAGTTAAGTTGTTAATCACACATATCTCACCTTCCACCCCAACTCTGAAATCTGAAATTTATTAACTTATGTATAAATCCAGTGTCCGAACTGCTAAGACATCTTTTCACATATGGCCACCACCTTTTTTCTCTTAATTTTCTTAGTAAGGTGTTTCATGCTCCATAAACGGTCATATCTGAAGCTGATGAATTATGCTATTTATTAGAAAGATTTTAAATCGACTCTGTGCTCTATTAGCAGGTCCACTCATGGCGATTGCAGTTTTTATTAGTATCCAGTGGTTCTCACACAGTGTAGAATACAAATGAAGACTACAAAGGGATTATTTATGTATTATGACACTGCAGGAGTCACAGTGAGTCATCAGAGTTAAAGTTCCCCCAGAGGACATTTCATTTCATCAGTTCCCATAAGTCCTGTCTGAGCTATAAAGAGATGTTTGGATAAAAGTATAATCATCTATTCTTACAAAGATTTATTGAATGTTAAATATTGTCAGCCAAAATACCATAATGACTACACTTACTATTACATAATTATTACATATACAATTATTACATATATTGGCACCCTTTTATTAAATACTTTTTGCAATCTCCTTTTGCCAAGATTACAGCTCTGAGTTTTCTCCTATAATGCCTGATGAGTTTGGAGAACACCTGACAAGAGATCAGAGACCAATCCTCCATACAGAATCTCTCCAGATCCTTCAGATTCCCAGATCCATGTTGGTGCTCCTTCTCTTCAGTTCACTCCTCTCATCAGGTCAGGTGGGACGGTCATGCCAGATGCTTCTTTTTTTTGCTCAGTGACACATTTTTGTGTTGATTTTGATGTTTGTTTTGGATCGTTGTCCTGATGGAAGATCCAACCACGGCCCATTTAGCCCATAAGATTTCTAGCGGAGGCCGTCAGGTTTTTTTTTTTTTTTTTATCTGTTGATATTTGATAGAATCCATGATGCCAATGTATCTGAACAAGATGTCCAGAACCTCCAGCAGAAAAATATGCCCACAACATTAAAGATCCAATGGTATATTAAAGTGTACACACTGGGTGCTTTTTATCCTTGTGTGCACCAAACCCATCTAGCGTGTTTTTTTTTTTTTTTTTTGCCATGATTTTAGTGTCTTCTGAGCACAGAACCCTGTGCCGTTTGAAGTTCCAGTCGTGTTTGAAAACTGAACTTGATGGAGTTTGTTTTTGGATGAGTGAGGAGGATTTTTCTTGAAACCCTCCCAAACAACATGTGTGTAGGGGTTATTTGAAGTGTTTTTTCTTTTTGGTAGGCTTCTGACCTCAAGACTCAGCCAGGGCCAGAGTGGGGCCACTTTTCAGCCCGGGAGTTTCAGGCCCTAGACCGGCCCACTTTTTCCATGGTGGAATTCCAAATTAGCACTTTTTCCAAATTGGATAAATGAAGCAACAGTTCAACTCTTACTATTGTGTAGTTTGTATTAATACCATGGTTCAACAAATAATGTAAATAATAATTCACTTAGAATTTATAAGAAGCAATTGCGACTTTATTTCACGCAATTCTGACTTTATAACACGCAATTGCGACTTTATTTCACGCAATTCTGACTTTATATCTCGCAATTCTGAGAAATAAAGTCAGAATTGCGAGATGTAAACTCGCAATTGTGAGATAAAAAGTCGCAATTATCTTTTAAAATGTTTTATTCTGTGGCGGAAACAAGCTTCCATACCTCCTGGTATCTTCCTCCCATCCATCCTCCCTGACGCGTACCGTTACGGTAGGGCCGGCCCAGCTATCGGTAGGCGCCGGCGGTGCCGCGGCGCGGTAGCCTACCTGAGAAAACGTTTTGGAAAAGACGGACTATGGACCCAACCAACTCTATAGGAGGGGAGAACTCCCTCACATGGTACAACCCATACAGAGGCTGCGCGCTGCGGTGTCAGAATGCGGAACGTGTAATGTAACGTGACAAATGTAAAAAATAAATAAAAAATAAATCAATAAAATTTCCTCGACCGGCCCAAAACTGAAGCGGCCCACCGGGAATTCTCCCGATTACCCACCCCGGGCCTGGACTCAACTAGTCTCTGCAATTCTCCATCTGTAATCCTTTGGCCACTCAAACTTTCCTCCTCACTGTGCATTAACATATTTAGTTGTTTGGAACTTCTTAATTATTGCCCTGATGGTCAAAATGGGGATTTTGATGATGTGATGGATGATTAAGGGAATTTGGCCTTTGTGTTTCCTCACATTTAAACTCCTGTGAAACAAGAAGTCATAGCTAGACAATTTCATGTTCCTAAGTCACCCTGGTTTCTAAAAAAAATGGTAGCCTAAATATTAATGGGAATATACTTCAGAGATATTTTACTCATTAAAAATTCTAGGAGTGCCAATAATTGTAGCCAATGTGTTTGGGAGTAAAACATTTATTTAATAATGTGACATACATACATACATACATACATACATACATACATACATACATACATACTTACATACTTACATACATACATACATACATACATACATACATACATACATACATACATACATACATACATACATACATACATACATACATACATACATACATACATACATACATACATACATACATACACACATACATACACACATACAGTTGTGGTCAGAATTAATGGCACATTGTATATATGTAATTAAATATATAATGAATATTTTATGGAAAACAATTCATATCTGACTAAGTCGCATTCAAGATGTACCATTTTATTATTGCATTCAGAAATAATGTAAAATATCAGTAAGTAACACATTATAAACACTATAAAAATGGATTTTAGTTCCCCTCACTCCACAACAAATCCTTTAAATTCAACAGCATTCAGTACAGAATAGAAATGAAAAATATAAGTGAAAAACAAACATAAATTATAGTGGCATAATTCATTATAAGCTACATTTATTGTAAACACTAAGCCAAAATTAATTTATTTAAAGCAAAACGAAATGCCCAGCATGTGGGAAATGCGCTTTACAAATTAACTTGGCCGTGTGACTTGTTTTGCATGCTTGACGTTAATTGCATTATATAAGTCACTTTGTAATATAATTGACAGCACGTTTCATATGATAAAAAAAAAAAAAAATGGAATAATCTGCAACCAATATCAAACCTGTATGTGGTGCATATCTGTAGAAATTAGTTATTATGGTAAATGGACTTGAAATGTCTACAATTGTCTTACAAAATTTCACCAAAAAAGTATATTAAATATTTTGCTTTAGTTGATGTTTTAAAGCTTTTGGCATTGTATTGCTTGGCTTAAATCCAAGAGGAGCTTGGTGAGATGTAACCAGCACTTTACCATTGTGTGAGTTTAAAGCTTTTTCTATCCCATTAATTGTTTATCTGTTTGCAATAGTATTAGTGCAAAGTCCCCAAAAAGACCCTGACTTCATTTGGGTTCATCCCCTCCTCCATATTTCTCCCTTCAGCAAGCATTACAGCTTGTCATGGTGTACAATGAAGCACTTGTGTTTTCATTCTGATTTTGGACCCGTTGAGCCAAGCAAATCTTAGTCAGGGCCACTTTAAGAGAGAGCCAAAAAACTGATCTAAGATCAGCGTGAAGATTTAACCTGCTTCTGTCATGGCATCTCGTCTGTCCTGAGTATGATTAACTTTGACAGGAAATCAATACAGCTCCTCCTGGCCAGATATGGAGATAAGACATCATAATCCTGATGTTGAGGCTTTGTGGCCACGAGACCCTTTTCATTATTTTGGCCAGAGATGTCCTTTACTGATAACAGTGTCTTTTGTCTTAGCTTGTTTTCTAGAGCCAGGAAGAATAACGTCACTCGAATAACTTTTCAGGTTTTACATTTGTGCTTCAGGTATCATTTTAAATTATTTGCCTGGGCCAATGAAAGCTGCTTACATACTTGCATACTTCATTTGTTTGAAATTCTGTTATTTATACACTACCAGTCAAACATTTGGAATAATCATTATTTTTTTTTACTGTATACTCAAGGCTATATGATGTTTATCTGGTCAAAAATACAGTAAAAAGAGTAATGTTGTAATATTATTAGTACAATTTTCAATTGAATATATTTTAAAATGTAATTTATTCCTGTGATGGCAAAGCTGAATTTTCTGTAGTCATCACTCCAGTTTTCAGTTTCACGTGATCCTTTAGAAATCATCCATTGCTGCTCAAGAAACATCTCTTGTTATCAATGTTGAAAACAGTTTTTGTTAATTAATGAAATTAAATTGATCATAGATTGATTGACAGTAAATAGTAGGGCTGTCGATTTAAGGTGTTAATTTCATTAATTAGTTAAGTAAAATAAGGTGACACAATTTACACACCTGCCCTACCCCCAGACCTATATAGGTCATCTTACATTTCATACAGTTGATTGATGATGAACATGATGCAGGGCAACAACTTTCTTTGTGTTCTAGTCTATAGAAATGCAGTTAGAATGCACCTAAAAATCAAGAGATCAGGGCAAAAATGCCCCTGTATGAGTTTCTCATATGATATTGTTAAGCAATTCACATGGGCAACGACTGCAATATCACAACGAGTGCTGTTTTTGTTCCGAATAGCATGATTGCAAATATGACATTGATTTACAACAGTTCAATAAATATGAAGTTCATATCATGGTACATTTTAGACACAATATTGTCTGTTTTTGTTCAATGTTTCCACGAAAATATTAGCCTACTATGAATCCACAGCAAAAAAAAATTGTATATTTCCGAGCAACACAGTAGGTGTGTTCGACTTGAAGCGGCGCTGCGCTGACCGATCTGTGTTTTACTTCATTTCACCGTGAGAATGATTAGAGAGCAGATGGCTCTGTATGCTTTCAAATCGTTCTTGCGCTGCGGTATTTTGATGTCAAATATCAATCGGTCTGCGCAGCGCTGTTTCACGTTTTTGAATGAATTTGTGTAGTGAGCGAATCAATCGGGTGAACCAAGAGCTGCGTCCCAATTCAATGGCTGCATCCTACGAAGGCTGATTGTGTCACAGCGAGCGATGAAGGCTGTCCCAATTCAAAGATGCCTTCAAATCTGACCTCGAAATGCATCCTTCATTTCCCAGGCAATGAAGGATACAACTGATTAATCCTTCGTGGCCTTGCCTACCCCCGGAATTCATTGTGCGCCCTTGATGACAGGAGAGAAATTGCCAAATTACACTTTAAATGCAAGTATTGGGTTTCAACTTACTCAAATATCTAATGGTAGAAATTAAAAATAAATAAATGAATAAATAAATAAATAAACCTTTAAAGTGGTTCAAATGTTGGCTGATATCTTACTAAGATTTGATTATACATTGTTTATACTCTTTATTATATACAGAAAATGACCATGGTGAACATATTTAGACAATTTGTGAACCCTGTTTTGTTTTCAGACAGTTTAATATAACTTTCAGAAGAATCCAGTAAAAATGTTACTGCCACTCGTCAATAGCACCTGTCACAGTTGCTAGGCAACAAGAACAATCCTCCCTTGGCTAGTCCATCACATTTAACAATGCTCGTTCTGACCTTCATGGCCTTAGAAGGCGTGACCTTTGCACTTTGTGTCCTTCGAAGGATACAGCCTCTTAGGGACTGTTTACACGACACCGTTTTCAACTAAAAATGCAAAACTTTTTGGGCCCTATTTTAACGATCTAAGCGCATAGTCTAAAGCGCAGGGTGCAAGTTCACTTAGGGCGTGTCCGAATCCACTTTTGCTAGTTTAACGACGGGTAAAATGGTCGGCGCGCCAGGCGTATGGTCTAAAACGGTTGTCTCTATTCTCTTAATGAGTATTGGGTGTGTTTTGGGATTTACGTGCGTTAAACCAATCAGAGTCTCATCTCCCATTCCCTTTAAATGCCAGTTGCGCTCGCGCCATGGCAGATTAGCTATTTACATGACGTTATTTGATAGTGGAAAGACCGAAGCCGAAGCCTCAAAATAGCAACGCGCCAACAATGCACCAGAACACACCTCATTTTCAGACCACCACGCTCATGAGCACACAAATAGGTGCAAATGTATTTGCTATTTAAACAACGTGGCGCAGGATGTGAAAATGATGTCTGAGAATGACTGAAACTAGCAAAAAACACTTGCATCACGCTTGGCGCTGCATTGTGCCGGGTGTAAGGTGGACAAGTGGCACAAACAAGTGGCAGGAATCTGAACAAGACGTGTGACAAATGAAAACAAACTGAAAGTCCATAAAGAATTTTTTGCATAACGTGAAATACATTTTGAAGAATGTTGGTAACCACACTGTTTTGGGCCCTTTATGCGTTTTGGTCGTTCATTTACACGACAACAGCATTTTGGGTGCCTGAAACGGTCTCTGTGTAAACAACAAAAACGGGAATCTCAGAAGACGATGACGTCTTTTACGTGTAGTACGTGTTCAGTCTATAGTGTTTCATCGCCATCTAATGGCCTGGCACCTGAATACAGCGTTTTTAGTTGTTTTTGCAGATCTGTGTGAATGGGGATTGTTTTGACAATGGTGTCGTCTGTATGCAGAAAACTCAAAGGAAAAACATCTCAGTTTTAAGCATATCGTTGTTGTGTAAACGTACCCTTAATTAATAGATGATTCAGTGGCCCATTCATTTACCGCCACCTACTGGCAGGTTTAAAATATCACTCATTAAAAAAAAAAAAAAGTCATATACAGTATTTTGGGTATAGTTTGCCCAAAAATAAAAATTATATTTACATTTACTCATCCTCATGTAATTTTAAACCTGTATGTGTCACAAGAGGTTGCAGACAGACAGATGAAAACTCCAACATGTTTAATTACAAATATCCAAAAGGCATACAGATGGTGGAAACACACATAAACACAAACAGATGGTGACAACACACATAAACGCAAGAGAGATCAGACAGAGAATGAACCTGAAGGTACAACTTATATAGGATAACTCAATCAAGATGATAGAACACAGCTGAAACAAACAAACTGATGGTAACCAAGGAGACAAACAAGTGGCAGGAATCTGAACAAGACGTGTGACAAATGAAAACAAACTGAAAGTCCATAAAGAATTTTTTGCATAACATGAAATACATTTTGAAGAATGTTGGTAACCACACTGTTTTGGTCTGTAAATATATCTAAAAACCATTTAAGATGCAGCTGAAAAAAATAAAAAATAAAAATCATGGTCCTTGAAGTTTGTGTAATACATTCTTTAACCCTCTGGGGTCTGAGCTGTTTTTGGGGCCCTTGAGATGTTCTGACATGCCCTGACATTTGTGCTTTTTTCAGTTGCTTATAAACATATTAATGGCAAAGGTGTAAATTCAATCTATAAAGCACAAACAGGGCTACCATAATATGTGAGCCACGTGTATGTACATGTTTTCATTTTTGAGAGAATAATGTTTATGCATGGTTATTGAAAAAACTAAAAACTAAAATTTCTGAAATAAGGCCACAAAACACATAGTAAATATGTGTCAATAAGACTTTTGAATAATGGATGTCCTCGCCTAGTGTTTTTTCTTCAAAATCATGTGAAAATAGTCTTGCTTTATCGTTCACATAAAACCATACATTGATTTAAATTGATGTAAAACAGGTTTTGCTTGGAAAGCCAATATGCGAGGAGGCGTGAACGAGGAGTGGTTTACAACTTAGAACACCCACTCTGCATAATGACTCTGCATAATTAGCCATTCATTCAGGTGTGACACTGACTGAGCCACAATGCAAGGACAAAGGATATTTAGAAGAAGACTTATATTGATCATTTAAGATTTTGCTTACATCTATCTTGTAAATATGTTTTGCCATTTTATTAAAAAGGTTACAATTACAATAATATTACAATTTCAACAATATTTCAAGTGTACTCTTTCTTTGTAAAAAAAAAAAATTATTATAGGCCTACATTTTATCTATGTATTCATTACTTTCATATTTCGCCTGACTGTAACGTTGTTTTCATGAAATATTAGGGCATATTGTTAATTTGCAGTTTAATACGTTGCTTATACAAATAGCCTACATTTTATTTCAACATATTTCAGTCGATTTTTACTCATCTCAGTAAAGCAATACAGTTTGCTGAAACATCATCATTCATTCACACACGCGATTTAAATTTAAACTGTCTTTGCCAGCTGTGGTAAACAGCGCGCATCTCTGCCGTTCATTCATTCATAAACAGAAACCCACGTGAAGAAATTCACGTGAGAAGGAAAAAAACTTACTAGTATTCCTCAGCTCGCTCCTCGATATACCCGCACTTCTGGGGGACATTTTCCATTATTATTCCTCACAGCTGCAAGACGGTGTAAACAAGTAATGATCTGAATAAACTTGTGTTTTCTCGCGCTGATATGGGGGCGTTCACAGGTTTGCGCGGATTGCCTCAGTCATTTGCGTTTGAATAGCGTGCGCTCTCCGTGGGCGGAGTCACATTACATCTGAATTAGATGTAATTAGCTCGACTGGAATCGCTCTCTTTTAAAGGGGTGGTAAAACACCTTTTTTCGAAGGCTTGATTGTGTTTGTGGGGTGCACTGTAACATGTGTTCATGCTTCGTTTTTTAAAATTCGCATTATTTTTCACATATTTAACCATTATTCTACACTGCTCTGTCCCGCCTTGTAAAAACGGTCGGATGATTTCCTGGTTCTAAGAAGCCCCGCCCTCAAAAATACGCAATGGGCTCAGATTGGTTAGCTGGCCCAGTGTGTTGTGATTCGCTAACCGCCAAGTGCACGTTGTTTTGGAAACGCCCCTTACCCTCACTGGTAGTTTGTGCTTCAGTAAACAACGCCGTTAATATTACCATGCAGTTTGAGCCCGAATCAGACCCAGAGAATGTTAGTGGAGAGGATCGAGCAGAACCTTTTCAAGAACGGCTGTTAAAGGATGTTTCAGAAAGGTATGGTTTTTTTTTTAAGACTGCAGATCTATTGTGATTGCTATATGACACTGTTACTTTTGTATATTTAAAGCGATTGTAGCTAAATATATGTCGCCAGAACTATTAACCCAATACGAACACTAAACATCGGCTTTACAACAGTAGCCAAATCAAACACAAACCATGTTTAGCATGCCTGTAGATAAACAATACATAAAAGCTATAATCAAAAAATAATTTACAGTGATCACTTATAAACGACAACAACCACGAACATTCCAAGTTCGCTGCGCTGGTGATATTAAACAGAAGTTTGTGTGTGTTTGTCGGATAAGTATGAATTAACGTTAGCATTTAACAAACTGGTTTGTGGAGACAAACAGCGTTGTCCTTCGTTTACTTCCTCGCTACAATGTACAATTAACAATACGAACTATTACAGGAAAACTCATCAACGAAAAAATCATACTTACAGGTTGTGGCTCGTAAACAACAGCTTCTGTTTTTAAAGTTGTAACTGCTCGATCTTTCAGGACAAGCCGTTGTGTGAATCCTACATTGAACTCGTGTAGATTGAGGAAGCGTTCCTCCGGAAAATGTGCAGCATAGAGAGCGACATTTGGATTATAATTATGAGGGACCTAGTTAAAAATAAATTGTAAACGTCCTTAGGAAGACTGAACAAAGTGGACCTGCAATCTGGGTGAAAATAACAGTGTTTCGACGGCATAGCGGCAACGACTCTCTACTACTACAACAACTCTTCTCCAAAGCAACATAAAATAGCCTCGCCCCCTTTATGTATTGTGTTCCCAGAGGAGGGGTTTATGTAAATGTTGGGCTTAGTGATGTCAGCAAGCCCACAGGAATGTCGTGTAGTCCTTCTCAGCCGTTTCTGTAGTTCTTAGAAATTGATTTCTTTAAAAGCAAATATCTCCCTTTGCTTTAAACTTTGAACGTTGTAACTTTGCAGATGTTGTTTATGCTCAAACAGCAACATTACACACTAACTAAAGTTAGAAAAGTGAAATCGTGTTTTACCACCCCAGATTTCACAAGATGAGAATATTTGTTTTTTATATAAATTACTTCATTAAAAAGAAGAGAATTCAAGCTTCATGCCTGTGTGACTGTATGCCTGTTTGACTGAGTATTCGCTGAGTTATTGTTCATTTTCGGACGCGTTTCAGAATGGACTACACTGGCAGAGTGAAGGCAGAACTCGCTTCGTGTTTATTTTTCTTTATTTGGCAAAAAGCACAGCACTTTGTTTTTATTGTGAGTATACACAAAAATAATACACATTTAACAGAATCGATTGATGTATGAAACTTGTTTTGTAAAATCAAATTCAAAAGAGTATTTCGGGTCTCAATTCAACTCATAAGGAAAAAAGCGAGCAGATCACGCCGGTGTGATCTCCGACCTCTGAGGGTTAATACATTAAATAATAATAATAAAAAAAAAAAACTTTCTAAAGCTACTTTTTGTAATGTCTACTTCAAGTCGTCAAGTCACCTTTATTTATACAGTGCTTTTTACAATGCAGATTGTATCAATGCAGCTTCAAAGTGATAACATGAAAATAATGCAACAAAGTTTGTTTCTAGAAGAAAATTGCGTCATCATCCACCTTAAGTAAAGCAGATCAATAATATTGTTGAATATAAGCCAAATGCCAATGCAACAGTGGCAAGGAACCAAAACTCCATCAGGTGACAGAATAGAGAAAAAAACCTTGGGAGAAACCAGGCTCAGTCTGGGGCCAGTTCTCATCTGGCCAACGAGCGAACAGTGTATGATTATGATTCAGGCAGCATTACAGGTCAGAAGTCAGATTAGATCAGAACATTCTGAAGAAGTGCTTTGTAAGTAGTCAGCAATATTTTAAAATATATACAATGTTTAATATGGAGCCAATGCAGTGTTGAAAGAACAGGACTAATACGGTCATACTTTCTGGTTCTAGTGAGAACTCTAACTGCTGCGTTTTGGACCAACTGGACTTTGTTTGTTAAGCATGCAGGGCAACCACCCAGTAGAGCATTACAATAACCTAGTCTTGAGGTCATGAACGCATGAACTAACTGTTCCGCATTTTTCATTGAAAGCATATGTCGTAATTTGGATATATTTTTAAGATGGAAGAATGCGGTTTTACAGATGCTAGAAACTTGGCTTTCAAATGAAAGATTGGTATCAAAGAGCACACCCAGGTTCCTAACCGACGACGAAGACTTGACAGAGCAGCCATCAAGTGTTAGGAGAACTCATTTAAAGTAATGTAATTGTCTGGTTTTACCCAAGTTTCTGTCAAACACAGCATATCTAGGTTATGGTCTGTAATCATATCATCAACAATAATTGATTTTGAAGAAAGGGGTCGAATTTTCAGCAACCCAAGCTTTATCATTTGTTCATCTGCATTATATTTTATTTTTATTTGTTGAACATCAATCAAATTTTTACTCTTAAATGGGTTTGGGAGTTTTTTGTATTTCCTAGTTCGGGGAACATACACAGTCAGTCTCTATGTGATGATATCTAGGTGAAAGAGTCTCTATGTGATGATGGGATTTATCTGACCTCAGTGACGTGAGACAGCTAGCAGATGGTCGGTTTAGCCAGTCAGTCTGCTTCCTGACCTGACCCCAAGATTGTCATGTTTGAGCTCTAAGACTATGTGCCATATTACTAAAGAGAAGAGCAGCACCATCCCAGGAGGGATGAATACCATCTCTTTTCAACAGGTCAGGTCTGCCCCAAAAACTTTTCCAATTGTCTATGAACCCTATATTATTTTGCGGACACCACTTAGACCGCCAACCATTGAGTGAGAACAGTCTACTAAGTATCTCATCACTCCTTCGAACAGGAACGGGGCCAGAGCGAATTACGGTGCCTGACATTGTACTTGCAAGTTCACACACCTCTTTAATTTAACATAATCATGACTTTAAATTATCTTTTGGGGGTAATTTCTCAGACAAATTTGATGTGCGATTAATTTGCCTGAGAAATAATGTAACATAATGTAGTGTACATAACATAACATAGTGTCGGCACATAATGTAATTCGATTAAAAATTGTAATTGCTTGACAGCCCTAGTATATACATACATTTATTTATTTTTGTGTTACAGAAGATTTCTATTTTAATTAAATTGTTCATTGAACTTTCTATTCATCAGATAATTAAAAAAAAAAAAAAAAAACATTTTCCACAATGATATTAGGCAGCAAAAAATAAATAAATTCAACATTGATAATAAGAACCTTTATTAATAATTGAGCACTAAATCAGCATATTAGAATGATTATCAAATAAATGCAGCCTTGGTGAGCATAGGAGAAAAAAAAAAAAAACATTAAAAAATCTTAATGTAATCCAAATGTTTGACCATTAGTTTACATAAGCATTAAATTGGCCATTTGCCACCCACCTCTCTGGATATATCAACATTTGACTTTGGAAACTCCATTGCAGTCGACTACTTGTTTAATGTCCAATATTTTAAGTAGGACCCAAAAGAACCTTCTGAGTATTGCTGTCCTTTCTTTTCGCATTTTGCTGTGGTACATATATCTGTTTCCCTTGACCTTCAAAATCATCTCAGGAGGGTTATGAGAGGTGAAAGCCTCGTTTAGTAAACCCGAATTGAATTACAGACATGCTGCATGTCAGTGTGTACACTGGGAGACGGCAGTTAAATGGGAACTGTCTTTCTGATGAAGTGGGAGCAGTTGGGATGTTGAACCCTTGACTCACTGGTCCGTTCCATTTTGAAATGGTTTTCTGTTGAAATATCACTGCATTAACCATCAGGTGAAATATGACATTGTTTGTCATTTTACAACCTTCAAAGTGTTACAAGATGGTGAGATATAATTGGAACAAGTGCAATAAAAATGTTTTAAGTACACATTTCAACTACTGTAGTTAAGGCAAACAACTATATATAGTGTAGTTTATCTTCAACTCTCTATACATTTATTTTTGCCATAAAGCTGAATTAAAAAAAAAAAGATAATTGTTGAACAGTGAAAAAAAAAATATAACAGAGTTGCTTATTATTTTACATTGCTAAATCAAAAGTAAAAAATTGTGGAATGTTGTTTTAATACAATAATATGAAATATTTGAGACCAAGATTCTATTTCATGACATCACTATGTGCTCTGATATGATATACTCATACTGCAGGTGCTCTGTGGTGGCCGTCAGGTTTGCCCTTGCTGTTTGATGTGTCAGTAAAACTGTGCTGTTATCAGGCCTGGTGGGACAGACTGTGACTGGAATGGTTTCAGGTCTGTGAAGCAGCGTTCTCTGTGTATTTGGTCTTTGCAGGCCAATGGCTCATATCCTTACGTCCCTCACAGACTCAGATGGCCTAGAACAGAGCTCGACCTCACAGGTCACTCAATCAACCTTCACCACAGGCCCTCTGCCCTCACCTCTGAAGCCCCTTTCCACTCTACATCTCTTTCTCTATCTCTCCATTTCCTTTAGACTCTCTCTCACATGCCCACCTTCTATATGGAAGCCTCTCAAGTCTCCCACTCACTGAGAACAAAGAGGTCTCTCACATCCTGTCATGACTGTTGGCCAAAGCCCCCTACCTCACCTGCAATGACCTCAATGCTGCCTATTTTCCTCATCCCCAATCCTCATCAGTATCGGACAGGATGCACATACAGTACACAATGTGATTTACGTACAAAACATCCTTTGTTGGTCCTGGAACTTCCTATCAAATAATTATAACCCTATCCACAACCGTAATCCTAACCTCCTCTATCCTTACTAGACCTTATAACAAATATTTAGAGTTTTAATGAGATTTCACACCTGGAGAAGGGCTCTCTGTTAGCATCCCCTTTCACCTTAAAGGGAGTTGCTTGGCTAGTGCTTTAATTTAGTAAAATGGCTGCTTATTGGCCATCATTAGAGAAGTGAGTTCCAAACCCGTGAGTTTTGTTCATCTTTGGAAAACAAATAAAGACGTTTTTTTTTATTTTTTTTTCGATTTCTGTCCCTCCATTGAAAGTCCCTTCACCTAAAACTTTGATGCTTCTAAAAGTTGATTGAGAAATTGCAAAAGTAAGCCATATGATGTATAGATATCAATTTATGTGGTGAATTTATATGAACAGATTTAATTTAGGCTTTTATTCATATAAACATTGATCAGCTCGCATATATGGAGAAAGTCAAATATCGTAAACACGGAAGCTCAACCTTACTTGTTTGACTCAGGAAAACAAACCTCATTTGTATGTATGTGTACATACAGGTATGTGCAAATTTAGTGAAATTAAAGTGAGGAAAGAATGAGTCTTTGAGTCCCAAATTTCTAGCACAATGTGCACATTATAACGAACTTGAACGAACCATCAATCATTTATTTATCCTTCTATCGTTTCTTATTACATTTTGTATCAATGCACCAGTTCAGCTAGAATCTGGAGTCTATATTTGCGTTTGTTGGTGTCTTTGATGGGGATTCCCTTCGTGGTCCTTCCTGGAGAGGGGGGTTCACAGCAGTTCACTAGTTAGCTCAGACTGGATGGTTCCCACTTTATTTATGTTCCTAGATTGTTGATTTGTAATTTGTGTGGAATACTGTTTAAACAAATGTTCTCTCTCCGATTCGCTCTCAGTTCCTACAGCGTGGATTAAAAAGTGATGCTAAGGGGTCCTGACCAAGCATCCATATGTGACAAACTGAGAGTGAGAGCAAATTATCAAACCTATCCTTAACAACAGAGGGATATACTATAGGACTCCAGAACAAACAAAGATGTTGATCCAGGAGCAAGATGTACTTTGGTAAATCACGTCAAGCAGTTGTTTCAGCAGTTGGGTTCCTCATTGAATGTGTTTCCAGCAGTTCTTCAAGCAATAAGGGTGATGGTGTGAGTTTTCACTTTTGTCAATGAAGTTGTTTCCAGCCAATTATGTTTTCAATTCCTGCATGGGTTGAAAAGCTTTGTTGTCGAAAACCATTTCCTTGAATACACTTGAGGAAGTTCAGTGTTTGCATTCACACGCCGCCACAGGCAGCGTTCCCAAAACAGAATGAGAAATGACAAGTACTTAACAGGCTCTGGTCGTCTCTTGCTTTAACTTTAAAAGTGAATGTTGTAATTGTTCCCTTCTCCTACTGTTCATGGTACTTGCTAAATCGGGACAAATTCTCCCTGGATAATATTCTACAATTGTTCCTTTACAGAGAAGAGACATATTTTAATCCAAATTCTGTCTCAGTTTGAAAGAATTTTAAAATGCCAGCGTCAGATTTTGTTTTTTCATCCTCTTACCAAATGAACCCTGGTCTCCTGTAGGAAAACTGTGGTAGATGAGATGACGGAGAAGAGTTTATTACATTTTTACATGTTTGACCTTCCAGAATCATTTTCGTACATATTCTGCAGGTAACTGTCAATCTTTTGAGCTGTTCCGTAACTGGCATCATACGAGCTTTGCACGAGCTTTGCTGGAGAAACGAGGAGAACTGGGGGGAACCCACTTAATATTCACATGGCAGTCATGGTGAATTGAAATGAATGAGTGAGAAAGACTGAGGGTTTGTGAGTGTGTTGGAGCGAGAGAGTGTGTGTGTGTGTGTGTGTGTGTGGGAAGGTGAGAGAATGTGTGAGAGAGGGCGAGCAAGAAAAAAACACACAGCAGACTGTGAAATTGACGATTGGGATTGGCACGATGGCCGTCGCTTAAAGTTTAATCTCTACATGTTAATAAGACCGCACCGCTGTAAAACACTCCAGGAGAAAAAAATGGGTGAATGGATGTTTTAAAAATTCGCCTACAGCTGCCCATGAAATCACACTATATTGACTCCTGATATGTAGCTGGTTCTGGGGATAATTAGTTTTTGGAGGGCATCTCTCTGGGGGAAAAAAGAACAGCATTCCTTGTTCATGTTAATCTAACATTGTAGCTGGGTTGTTGCTTGGCCAAGATGGTCAACTGGATGGACATTAGCCTTATCAAATGGTAGTCTAGCTGATCATCCCAGACCATTTTGGATAAGTTTTGTATAGCTGGGCTTTTGACTGTTAGCATTAAACCTTTTCCACTAATTTGCTTAGTTTGGGCATTGTTTCATAGCTAAAATAACCAAAGCTACAACCAAAGTGGAATACAATTCTGCTCAATGATATGTGGCTTACTTGCTACTGAGTACCGCAAACAAAACTTTGAGTACAATGCAACAATTTATTTGTTTTTTAAAAGTGCTAATTTTCAACAACTTCTTCACGAACTGACCCTTAGAAGTTGTGTAACGGCAATCAGATTGGAACTTGACATTTTAGTATGCAACTGCTCAGACTAGGATCAGCTATTGACCAACTTGGACCAACTAGAAACAATGTAAAACCAGATGACCTGTTAAGCAGGTTTTAGCTACACTTTCAAGCAGGGTAAGAACTTGTTGACTT
Source organism: Scardinius erythrophthalmus (assembly GCF_964197995.2). Taxonomy (NCBI): domain Eukaryota; kingdom Metazoa; phylum Chordata; class Actinopteri; order Cypriniformes; family Leuciscidae; genus Scardinius; species Scardinius erythrophthalmus. Next base: position 43,445,583 of record NC_138225.1, on the reverse strand, counting down.
TTCCACTCAGTTTCTCCAACCTTTTTAACCACTCATATGTTTGTTTACTTATGGCCTTGGATATTAAATACAATTTCAGTATCATTAGCTTATTATAGACTCGCAGGAAAAGTAGCAAATAGAAACTGTCTGTTGGCTGATCTAGGTAATAAATGGTAATAGGTATAGGAAGATATTGATATGAAATTATAGACTATTATAGACAGATAGCAAATGCTACATTTGACAAGTAGCACAAAACTACATATATTCAAAAAGTTGGGGGAGATTACTTTAACAAATATTCATAAAGGTCAAGTTTACCGATATTCAACCAACTTTGTGTTGTTACAATGTCACTGACAGGGTGTCACTAGTGTGAGGAAAGGCGGGACTTGGCCTAAAATTAACATTCACCAAGCGCCAAAATTATTTTTTGCTCCTTACAATGTGCATTTGAAAATCATCACCAACCATCTTCCCAGATTTGTTATGAGTTTATGAATATTGTTGTTGTCATTTACTAAATATAAAATATTTTTTTTATTAATTAGTTAAGTTATATTTCTTCTTCTACTGCTGCTGCTTCTTCTTCTTCTGCTTCTACTTCTATTTTAATGAGAAAAATCCCTATTTGTTTTTTTCCCCCAAAATTGTAGTACTATTATTAGTAGTAGTTAGGGATGCGCCGATCCGATACTCCGTATCAGTATTGGCTCCGATACTGCCACTCTTTTCTGGATCGGGGGTTCACGAGTTCACGTAAACTCTTCCCTCTGCTGCGGCTGTCAGTGATTCCCCATTCAGCTTTCAAACAGCGTGTCGCGTTTTGTTACAACAGTCAACACGATGAAACTCTCTCCAAGATGATTCAATGTTACTATTATTATACTTGATCTATTAATAAAGGTCTATGGTTTCACATAAAACAACTTTATCTTGCTGGACACTATTGCTGTACCTTAATCATGTTACTTTCTACCGGGTGTCTGTTAGATCACAGCACTGGAATAGAGAGCACTATAATTGTTCTTCACGTGTAACTGCAATTTAAAACTGTTTAAAGAAAAGGCTCAATAAAGTATTGCATAGATGGATAGATACTGTAGAATACACTACGCATCAATATGTCTTTCCTTTGTGCTTTGAACTTTTCAATGTGGACTCGAAGTGCTGTGCGCTGTGACTCCATGTTGCTTCAAGAGCATCATTCTGTGCTCGGGATGCACATAAGCACTTTGTGCCGCACTGTATTGGAGCCTTTCATATTATAATACTTTTGTGCAGTGAACGATTATTAATAGCCTTTCTTGTTTTGTCCTATCTATCATATGTTGCTGCCTCACTAAACAGCTGCGCTATACATTTAAAAGATGTCTATGTACTATATATATATATATATATATATATATATATATATATATATATATATATATATATATATATATATATATATATATATATATATATATATATATATATATATATATATATATATATATATATATATATATATATATATACTTGTTTTTCATTAATGTATTTTACAACAATACAAAGAGCAATGTGTAACGTTTTACCAGATGTTGTGCTACACTTATTTTCTCTTATTTGTTCCCAACTAAATATTTTTTTTCACTAAATGTTCAGATTTTATATGATCTACATCTACCTATAGGAATACGACATCTATCACTGTATACATATATAAGCTCCTTCAGTAGTATTAGCAGTTATCGTGTTTCTCAGGAGCTAATTACCCTCCTCCATCCCCAGCTCCTCCTCTCATCCAGTCAGTATGGCAATCTGATTACCCTTGAATCAGAACAAATTCTTAAATCATGTTGAACTTTAAAATCTTGAATTAATGATATCTGCAATATATTCATGTTGGTTCTGTTCTGTTTACCCTAAGGAGGTTATTGCTGCGCTCCCTGCTCTTATCCATGCTAGGCTGCATGGATGCGCAGGGAGTTCTTGCCCAGAACAGAACCGCCAATCCTAACTGCATGCTAATTGTCAATCGTATTTGACGATAGTGGTCCTGACTGAAGTGCACTCGTGATTTTTGTAGAGTAACTTTTACTGCTGAATTATCCACTAATCTAGTTTATAATAGCATTTTTGTCACAGATTATGATCATATATTTTTTTGATTTGTTGTTTTTCTTTATAATGAAGTTGTCTGTATTTAGTAGATGGTGTTGAACACACAAAAGAGTGATTATCAGTTCAACACACAGAGTTATAGAAATTCTACTTGATTTAAAAAAGAACTGCACTGGTATCGGATCGGTATCGGTATTGGGCGATACTCAGATTTTTTGGGATCAGATCGGATCGGTTCTGAAAAAATTGTATCGGTGCATCCCTAGTAGTAGTAACCGAAATGCGATTTCAACCGAGGGACAGAGTCCTGTACGGGTTCTGTTTGGTAAACCCACACCCACAGTACTTAAAAGTACTTATCCGACAGCATCACTAATTTAATTCCGTACCCGACACGTTTGACATAATGCCCGCGACCCAAACCTGCTCAGGTGTAACACAAGCAATCAAACCAACATTAGGCATTCTGAGGAGAAAAATAGACACACAGCCCAACATGGTAATAATTTGGAACTACAGATCCACTGCCCAGTTAGTTATGTCAACAAAAAGGATACATGTAGTTTTAACACAAATGAATTAAGTAAACTTCAGTTTTAAATATATTAGGTGGTTTGAACACAATTAAATTAAGCTGTACAAAATGCAAAATTTGTTTTAACTTAAGCTCATTTTAATTAATTAAAAAGTAACCGGCCATTGGCAGATTGGACAAAATGTTAGTTTTTGACCCTGAAGCCCAACGTAAGTCAAACTATTTTGAACAAATTTTAAAAGCGCAAAGCTCATGTCAGAAGACACTTCTGGAATGACCAGACATTGTTTGCATGTGGATGGTTGTAGCAGTGGTGCTTTAAAAGTGGATTAACAAAAAAATGCTACTTTTTGAGAATGTTTTAGGTTTGTGCAAGCTTGTTTATGTTGAAAGGGAAGGAAATCTCATTCCTTATTCCCGTAAGCTGTGGCTCATCACAATAATGACGTTACAGGATGCCCTGTACCCCGTGCTCTCATTGTGCGGTCCCTCCATCTTATTTCTGCCCTATTCAGCCTGGCCATGACCGCCTAGTCTCCTGACCTTCACTCCAGACTCCTTATCTGCAGCTCCAGTTGAAAGACAAATAGGAACTCAATACCGCTCAACATTACATCGCCAACACCATTGACCGAGGGCGGCCGCACACACAGGATGCCAGCTGCATTGTTTAGTGCTGGCAAAACAATGCACAACAGGATTTCCTGCCTTTTCTCTCCCTGCAAGCAGTCACCCTGGCCACCACAGAACGTGGCTGTTTAGGGGGTGAGGGGATGAATCGGCTGCTCTCGTGGGATGTTACACTGAATTTTATCTGCCTGCCTTCACCCCCCCTACTTCTCCACTCCTGTTTTGCCCCTCCTGCATTCCCTATCTCTCTTGCTCTTTTTAATCAAACACGCGTTCACGAGCTCTCTCTCTTTCACACGCTCACATCTTCTCTCCTCTTCAAACACGTACATGCTCACACATTGTCCTGAAGTTCAAAGAGAGTGAAACGGCGACATGTCAGCTGACCGGCCCCCCTCCAATCAGATAAGTTCTGATGTAAGTCTTTAGCGGCTGCTTGGATCAAATGGAGTGTGCGGGAGCGCTAGAGGAGGCAGTGCGGTGCAGTATGGCTAAGTAGCGGCGAGACGCGCACACACAGCGAGAGAGCGCGAATGAGAGAGCGTGCGCTCCTCTTCTCTGGCATGGATGAGTCCAGCATTCTGAGGAGACGCGGGCTACAGGTAGGGAATATAAAGCGATGTGGGGCGTGGGTGTTTGCCGCTTCGTTGGGAGTTTTGTTGCTTTTGCATAAAGACCTGGATGTGGGATGAATTACAGAATGGAGTCTGTGTCTCCGCATGTTGAAACATCCAAATGCTGCACTGGAAGATGAAATGTGTGAGTTTTGTCTTTGAAAAGACTGCAAAGTGCAAACATTTGGTACTTGTTTCTGAATGTTTGCAAGTAGTTTATACCTTTTAGAAATTCTCAGTTTCTCAGATCATCAACTTCACAAAACTGATGCACAAGGAACATATTTATTTATTTAAAAAAGAAGTTGTCTTTCTTTTGTCTGAGTTCTTGGTAATGGTAATAAGACCAAAGGAAGCTGTACTTTTCCGACATAAAACTCATATTGAGGTTTTGACTGCACATTTAATGCGACCAGTTGCTGTCATGGTATGTTTTTTTTTTTTTTTTTTTTATATTGAATTCAGGCTGGATTCTGAGTAAGATGGTTTCAGATCAGTTTTAATACATGCTAAAGAATAAATAATCAATTGGTCTTATCCATCTTAGTGTATTACTCGTGTGTTATTGGCAATAAATGTGAAAATATCCAAGATATTTAGTTGGCTTAAAAAAAATTTAGTTGGATATTTGTGTTCATTGTTGTATGTCATTGACACACATGCATGTCCGAGTGAATTTCTTTCTCCTGCAAAAAACTAAAAACAAACAAACAAAAAAATATATTTATATTTATATTTATTATTATTATTATTATTATTATTATATATTCTTTTTTTATTTTTATTTTTTTTAAGAATGTTGGTAACTAAATAGTGTTGGTTACCGTTGACTTCCATTGTATGGACTCAGGACTAACTAGTATTCCATCCACTGGCTGTTCATCACAGTGCTCTTTGTGAAACGGTGAAGAGAAATTGGGACTCTTGCAGTCTTTCCTTTGTTTAGGCATTTAATGGGACACTTGTTAGTACACTCTCTACAGTACCGTATGTGCGATGTGGGCATCGCCACAGCTAAAAAAAACAAACAAAAAAAAACCTTTGCCCTGAGGAGAAGATTTAGTGTTCTGCTATATGATTTCATATTGAACACTGACAAATACATGTCAATGCACTATTCTGCACTCTGCCTCAGGCTATGATCTCATAAATCTGATGAGTTTCTTTTATGTTAGGGAACTTCCTTAAGTCATTGAGTTAATATTGTAATTGTCACTACAGCAGAGAAAGTCAGTGTGTTACATGGCTAAATTTAGACAGGTTGGTGATGGTGAGAAGGTTGAGTCAATTAGCTGCTTTATGTCAATTACATCAAGGTAGCTGCAGCAAGCAGGGCAATTGTTCTGAGACCCACTAAACACACAGCGTCACTTCTAATTGTGTTTGGGAGAGCTTTCACTTCAATATAATTATGTTGGAGTTTAAATCTAATGGCTTGCTCACACCAAGAGAGAATATTCACCACACAGTCTTCAATAGAAACAATGTGTTTATTTTAACTTGAATTCCTATTTACACCTGGGACGATAATTTGTAATTGTCTGACAACAGAGCAAGGTTTTTTTCCCCTCGATATCATTAATTCATTTGTGCATTCATTCATTTGTGCATTCATTCATTAATTTGTGCATTCATTCATTTGTACATTAATTTGTGCATTCATTCATTTTTGCATTCATTCATTTGTGCATTCATTCATCTGTGCCTTTATTTATTTGTGCATTAATTCATGCATTCATTCATTTGTGCATTCATTCATCTGTGCCTTTATTTATTTGTGCATTAATTCATGCATTCATTCATTTGTGCATTCATTCGTTCATTCATTTGTGTATTAATTTGTGCATTCATTCATTTGTTCATTCATTTGTTCATTCATTTGTGCATTCGTTTGTGCATTCATTCGTGCATTCATTCATTTTTGCATTCATTCATTTGTGCATTCATTCATTTGTGCCTTTATTCATTTGTGCATTCATTCATTTGTGCATTCATTTGTTCATTCATTTGTGCATTCATTAATTTGTTCATTCATTTGTGCTTTCATTCATTTGTGGATTCATTCATTTGTGCATTCATTCATTCATTCATTCATTCATTCATTCATTCATTCATTCATTCATTTGTGCATTCATTCATTCATTCATTCGTGCATTCATTCATTCATTTGGACATTCATTCAATTGTTCATTCATTCATTCATTCATTCATTCATTCATTCATTCATTCATTCATTCATTCATTCGTTCATTCGTTCATTCGTTCATTTGTGCGTTCATTTGTGCGTTCATACATTCATTTGTGCGTTCATACATTCATTTGTGCGTTCATACATTCATTTGTGCATTCATTCATTTGGGCATTCATTTGGGCATTCATGCATGCATGTATTCATTCGTTCATTTTTTCATTCATTTGTGCATTCATTCGTTCGTGCATTCATTCTTTCATTCATTCATTTGTGCATTCATTCTTGTATTGTTTGCATCCATTCACTCATTCCTTTTCTTTATTGTATTGTTTGCATTCATTCACTCATTCCTCTTCTTTATTGTATTGTTTGCATTCATTCAGTCATTGAAGAGATAGTTCACCAAAAAAAAAAAAAGAAGAAAATTCTATCATCATTTACTCACCCTTATGTTGTTCAAAACCTGTATGAGTTTCTTTCTTCTGTTGAATTAAAAAGAAGATATTTTGAAGAATGTTGGTAACCGGACATTTGACGGTAGCCGTTGACTTTCATAGTAGGAAAAATACAATAGCAGGAAGTATAACCCCCCCCCCACACACACACACACACACACACACACACACACACACACACACACACTATAGTATCTCAGATTTATGACATCATTGCCTGAGGCAGAGTACAGAATAGTGCTTTGACATGTATTTGACTGACAAATGAAAACACGTGTCCAACATGAAATCATTCAGCAGAACATTGAATCTTTATTTTTACAAAACTTCGTTCGTCCGTTCGTCTGTTTGTTCGTTCGTTCGTTCGTCTTTTAAAAGCAAGAAGACCGTTGAAGTGTTACAGTCTGTTTAAACAACATGGCGTATAAAATGATCAGCCATCTTTCACTTTCCAAAGCATTAATAATGTCCTCGCTACCTCCCAAATGTTCTGCCTATTATGACATTAAATTGAGTAATGCAATTAAAAAAGACTAAACCATATTGTTAAGCAAATAAACATGGGTCTTCCTGGCTGTATCTTGTGGGATTGCCTGGATCTACTGGGATATTGTTGTCAGCAGAACATATTGAAATGGGCAGTTAATACTGGCAGGTAATTAGAATTAATAGACAGTAGTGGTGCTGTATTAGCTTTGTAATTACAGTTGCAGTGAATGAGTGCTTTCAGAAGTCTCACGAGGTCACCTCTCCCTGCATTTATTTAGTTGCATTGAGCTTCACTTCACATTTAGGCCTGGTCTAATAAAAAAAGATTTGCACATATAATTTGCATGAAAGTAATTATTTGGCAATTTTGAGGTATATGGATTGTGTGTGTTTTTTTTATTTTGTGTCTGAGGGCTGTGCAATCAAAATATATTTATGGAAGTCAATAAATACCTGTTGTGATATATATATATATATATATATATATATATATATATATATATATATATATATATATATATATATATATATATATATATTATATATTATTTATATATATTTATTTATATATATATACTTAATCTCTTATGTTGCTTGTTTGGTGAATAACTTGCTTTCATATTTGATTTGAATTATGTGTATAGTGAGCAATCTTAGTTTGTCACTTTCACAAAGGCTGGCTAGGGCAAGAGTGTTTTGCTGCGTATAATATATGATGATATATCAGAATTCAATAAGTGTGATTGATAATGTCTAATGAAGGAGGTTTGTGCCCATTTTGACATCAATAAATTCTCATTTTTCCACACTATTAATGTGCATGATTCACATATTAACTGTTTGGCTTTTTATTTTTATGCACTGGAAAGCAGTTTGTGCTGTGCATTTACTATGGCTACGTTCACAGCACCTGCTTTTATTTACTGCTCGAAATGTCCTGTTCATACAGCAACTTACAGCAGCTTATACTGTATATCTGGGTGGAGAGTATTTGAGTAATGCATAAACACAAAGCGTACGGGGCTCCGGTGGAGAACAGTGACTGGATCTAAAACTTTCATATCTCATATCTCCATTACTGTAAGATACCAAACCATACATGGAAACCCGCAACACATGGTACACATTTATGTTCAGCGCAGAGAGGCTCTCTCGCACTGTGACAGACAGCTAGTTACGCTCATACAGTGCAGGTTTTCCAAGAATGCAGTTGTGAGTCCAGAAAATGTATGGTTGTTATTTTGGTTATAGAATGCTTATATATAGAATGTTGTCACTCCTGTAAATAACTGAATTGTGTGTGAACGGAACCGTATTAAGGTCTCAATAAACGTAAGCCATTTGTAGGTTAATTTCCCAAAGAGCAAAAACATTGGCCTTGTGGGGCTTTCAAAACATTGCTCTGTTTGACTGATCATCCCGATCCAGACCGACACAGCAACATGATTTCTACCAATGGGAGGAGTTTGGGGTGGGGATATCTTTTTAAATGGCCAATAGAGGACTATGGGAGTGTTTGGGGAAAATCATTATTTTTGCAGTTCTGAGTAGGTCAATTAAATAATAATATAATATGTTTTGTTATTATGTTAAACTTAAACGCTATATCCTGATGCTGGATTCATCTAAAATACTAATACTGCAACAACGGCATGTTTGTTCTGATATGTGGGGTAGTTTTGAGTTCTTTCTATATTCATGGCAATATCAAAAGCCCACCAGTCCCAGCTCAGTGTGTGTTCCGCTCTTTTGGAAGTTATCAGCACATCTAAGTTAAATTTGTGTGCTCTGCGTGCCATATGCTGCCTATCTGCTCGGTTGACACTGTGTTAATCTAACAGTGGGAGCTCGACTCTTGGCCAGTAAATACACACTTCTTCACATACACTTCTTTGACTGCGGGCGAATCATAAATTGAGGGGGAAAAAATGGAGATATAGCCTTTCATGGATTTCAGAAGGTAAGTAAAGTTAGACTTTGTGGAGAGATTGAAAAAAATGATGAAATAAGAAGAGAAATTGCAAAGGTGGGTCTGACTGACATAAATAGAGTCGGACTTTAGAAATGTTGAAATTAGATTGAGGCGCTGAGGTGCTTTTCTCCTTCAGAGGTGCTAATGAAAGGAAACAAGTACAGGAAACGCTGACTTCAAATGAGTCAGAAAAAGTTTGTCACGGTTAAATGACCCACATCAAACAAATGTACATTTTCTCCGATTGTTGCTTGATGAAGATTAAATTAAATTTGCTTGGAAATCATCCACTGTTATCTATTTTCCTGCATAGAATTAGATATTTTAAAATGCATAATAATATTTACATTTACAATTTTTAAATTAACATTCTACGAAGCAGATATGTGCTCATGAATGGATTACTTATATTTACATATATTTGATATTTACAATATTTTCCTTTTATTATATTATGTTGATAAAATAATGTTTGTTTTTTTGACACGACAGACACTGTCACTTTGCAGGGCACTGCTGCGCTGCTTGATACAGTGTTATATTTGTCTTTTTTTTTCTAAATCTGGTAAAATTGTGTGCATTTTTATCAAATACTATTAAGATTACCAGTAATAGTTAGGTCTATACTGTTAAAAAATAATTTGACGACAGTGTCATTTTGCTGCTTTCACACATTTTTTTTCACACATGTTTTCAAACCACTCTGAATCCACAAACCAGTCTGTTTCAGCATCCATGACTAATTATTGCATATAGTGTCTTTAATTTGATTTTAGGCAAGGAAGTAAGGAAGGTAATTTGATTTTAAAGAAGTATGAAGTAATGTAAGTACAGTATGAATCACTGAACAGAAAAACCTAGGCTAACTGTCACAGTGTGTTAAATGATCATATTTGAAATGGAAGGTTTATGTGTTTGTTACTGTGCTGAGGTGATAGTCTCTCTAAACACACGTTACTATAACCTTAATGAAAAGAAACAAGCTATACTCTCGGTTTTACTGCATTCTCTACAGTCATTTAGATATACCATTGTAATTACAGACTTTCACATAGTGGAGTAATAATATAAATCAAAATGCTCAGACAAAAGGACAAAATACTGCAGATCAATATATATGATGGTTTGAAGGGAAGCTAGGCACGTTCCTTCAGCCTGTCATATCAGCTGACCTTTACAGATGATGAAAACATTGGTCTGTGGCCCTAAGGGATCTCTGGGTGCCATGACCACATTATTAGCTGGATTGACCTCCATAGTACTTCCCAACTCTTGTACCCTGACCACTGACCCCAGACCTGCTGTCTGACCAATACAAACTCCAGCTGAATGCCGAGTTCTTCCTTTTTACTGGAGGAACAATGTAAGCACTCCCCTAACTTCATGGTTTCCGTAAGCTTGGTTATTGTGAGCATTTTCTATGCCATAGAAATTATGTTTATTGATCAATAAATTATTATGTGTATCAAAGCAAGAAAAGTAAGCAATAAAAT